>NW_022095768.1:2620784-3265213 GCF_006542625.1 Nomascus leucogenys | reverse complement strand
CGACCTCTTGTTCTAATCTTGGGGCCCTAGGAGAGTGGGTAGGCAGAGAAACCAGATGTGGCTCAGGCACGCTTACTGAGGTGACCTGGATCCCGGGCACTGAGCCTTCCCTTTTCCATCTGAAAATGGAGCCCCTGCCCATGCTATGGGAGTCAGTCTGTGGCTGCTGGCGTAGTGGCAAAGCCACCCCCTTGTCCCTGACGTCACACTCAAGGGGGCTGGAAGCTTGAGAAGCCAGCCAAGTGACATCTATACCAGCCTGGTTCTCAGCGGGAAGCCAGACACCCGAGAGGCAATGGGCTCCGGGAGGGCAGAGGAGGTCACCTGAGCTGCAGAGAAGGGGCAGGGCCATTTTGCCCCACTGGGCGGGCCAGCAGGGGCTGATGATAAAGCTCAGGATCTCCTCATATGCACTGAACATTCCAGAGATAACCCTGAGCACACCTAGGGTTTCCACTGAGCACCTGGGAAAGGAGAGGCTTTGAAGAACAATACTGCACTCCTGAAATTTTCTAGGAGGTAGAGACTAGAAAGCTGAACTTTTCACTAGTTGTCCCTCATCCTGCCACACTCCCTCTCTGGGAGGCCCTCGCCTTGGAATCTACACTGCTTCTGGGTTGAAGGCCAGTAGCATCACCACCCAGCCCCAAGCCATGTTCTTCCTGCATCTTATTTTGGGTGTAACAGTAGAAGGCTTGAGAGTTTACAAAGTTCTGCACAGCCAGCATCTTGTTTGGGTTTTGCACCCCAAACAATACTTGGTGCTAATATTAATTTCCCCGTGTCAAAAATAGGGAAATCATTCATTTGTTCACTTGACAAATATACTTCCAAAATGTTAGGTTCCAGATTCTCTCCTGGGGCTGGATGTGGCTCAAATGGTCAAGTGATTTCCAAAGCCATACCACGAAGGAGTGCCAGCATCAGATTTGAATCCAGTCCTTTTGACTGAGACTTAGAGAGGAAAGAGGTCAGAGCCCTTCCCCTGTAACCCACCCTGGGTGGCACCCTTAGCTCTGTGCTCCTCTGGCCTCAACATCCCAGGTAATCCAAGGCAGAGGGCCCACCATACACCGGCAGACCACCAGGGTAAAATAGAGTGGGAGGGTAGGAAGGTCATGGATAGATCTTTCTGGTCCTCTAGGCCTCACCCTCACCCTGTCCACCATTTCTGCCCTGGTACCCACTGCCTCCCATGCCCTTCATAGGGAGAAGCTCCAGAAAGAGTTTCAGAAACTCCTCCCTATTGCTGGCTAGCCCCAGGTCCCCAAAACAACGGCTCTGATGTTGGACCTATTTTCCCTGGCTGGGCCTCCAGGTAGTGACCCTCTGGCTTTCCTCCATAATCTGGGGCAAACAGGGTGGAGAAAGAAAGCAGAAAAGTGCGCTGAAAGGAAGGGGTGGGGGGAGTGCAGGGGGCAGCAAGGAGCAGAAAAGGCCAGCATGGTGGCTCATGCCTGTAATCCCAGCACTTTGGGAGGCCAAGGCGGGAGAGTCGCTTGAGGCAGGAATTTGAGACCAGTCTGAGCACATAGGATAGAGACCTATCTCTACAAAAAAAAAATAAAAAGTAAAAAATTAGCTTGACATAGTGGCATGCACCTGTAGCCCTAGCTACTTGGGAGGCTGAGGTAGGAGGACCGCTGGAGCCCAGGAGGTTGAGGCTGAAGTGAGCTATGATTGCACCACTGCACCCCAGCTGAGTGACAGAGCAGACTTTGTCCTATTTTTTAAAAAAGGAAGCAGGAAAGAAGAAACGAATGAGTGTCATCAGTGTCATTTAAAATGTTGGTTTCTACACACACGCTTGCCCACATGCATACACAATCCAAGAAGTTACTAAATAAATGCACATTTCCAGTGAAACCTACCAGCATGGGATAAGTTCCAAAAGTGGATAGTTCCCAAGATGTTCTCTAGTCTCCTCCTTTGTTGTTGTTGTTGAATTTGATTCATTGACTTGGTGCTAGAAGTTTGGAAGGAGATAAAGGACAGAGTAACTACTGGGGGTGGGGGATAGAGAAAGCTGTGTTAAGACGAGTGGCTGGTGAAAGGGGACACAACACCGCTTCTCGCTTCTTCTCGGTGTTAATCTAGCGCCTGTTCATTCCTCCCCACCCAGTGGGAATGGACAGTGGCTGAAAGCCTTCTAGGCATTGACAGCAAAGACGGAGTACTCGCCAAGAACTTTGTTCACGTTCTCATTCAGTCCTCACAGCAACTCAGTGAGGTAGACGTTATTACCCTTGTTTTACAGGTAAGGAAATTGAGGTTCAGACGGTTCACTAACTCCCCTAATGTCATCAGACAAAGCAACAGATCAGGGTTTCAAACCCAGGTCTGTTCTCCAAGGCCTGGGTTTTTTCCGCTGCTCCGCCTCCCTGCCTGCACTGTTCTGTCTCCCGCTGTCCTCCACAGCAAACTCGCAGATGTGTCATTGACTGGAGAAGGTTAGGAAACACTGCTCTGGGCAGAGTCTCCAGGGGCTCAGCGCAGTAAGCTCCTTCCTCTCCAGCTCCTATTATGGTGCAAACAGTGCCGCTTCCCCGGCAGGCCTTTGTCATTTGTCCCGTGGCCTGTCCCCTCCCGTCTCTACCCCATCCCAGTAGCACCCCAGGACCTCAGCTTCCTAAATTTCAGCCAGAACATTATTTTACAAGGACACTCGTCAACCTTGAAAGGCAAGGTACCCCGAGGCAAGGAAATGCAATGACTGTAGTTGAACAGCGTGAGAGTGCAGCGCCATCTAGTGGTGCTGAAGCCGACAGGTCCCTGGCGGTGACATTTTCAAACAATCAATATCTCATTATTAACCATAATCACAACCTGATGTTTACTTTTGGAGAAATGTTCAGCAGCAAGGGATGCACATGCACTTTTCTGCATGTTTCAGAGGCCTGCGATCCTAAATGCCACAATGACTATTAAACGGTGTCCTGCCCATGAGCAAACAGGATTGATTGATTGTGTATCTTTTTCATCTAAGCTGCTCACCAAAAACGAAGCCCAGCTGAAGCCAGTGACCTTTCACCAACTGCTGGAAGGAAAATGCTTGATAAAGAATAAATAGACCACGACTGGATCCTGCTTAGAACTATCTTTTAATTAAAGAACTGAGCAGCTAGAAGGTCCGGTGACTGACATTTATTTCAGTTGCAGCCCAGGAAAAGCATTCGTTGAGGGTAAAATGATACTTGAAATGTATTTTCGTTGTCACCTAGTAGTCCCCAAAAGCCCTGTCTGTAATCTGCATGGATGGAGGGTGCTGGTGATGGCTGGCAGTGGCAACATTTGTAGGAACATAACACTTAACTTCCTGCCTTCTCTGCCTTCCCCTAGCAACCTTTTCTTTTTCGTGCTGCAGCAATAACCACTTGTCTGGTTCAGCATCACCACAGAAACTGCTTCAGTGCTGGGCTCATCCAATCAGAGACCCGCCTGCCACATTGAGTGCTACCCTAGGAGTGACAGGAAAGCCATTTCCCGTCTTTTCCACAGGAGGGCAGGTGCCCTTCCTCGGCCAGCCAAGGTGACCTCGACCAAGTTGCTCACTGAACCTGCTCAGCCATCCCTCATCTCACCCAGCACGGTCAAAGCTCAGAACGCATGACTAACTTAGCCCAAGTCAGGCTCCCACCTTTCAGCTGTTCTGGAATTGAGCTCAGGAACATAGAGACCAGGAAGAAAACAGCCTCAGCCTTCCCCATCCCCTCCTCCACTCGCCTTTGCTTGCTCCCAGCTCGTCTTCTGGCTGAGGCCGTGCCGGCTTGCGTTGACTACCAGCACCACATCGTGTTCTCTGCCCTAACTCCCATGTACTCAGGAAAACTGCCAGCCCATTCTGAGTCAGGCTTGGTCGCAGATGAAAGCTGAGGATGGATGAGGCCCAACTCCGGGGTGCCACGTCTGGATTCCCCGGAGCAGAGGCAGGCACCAGTGCCAGCCTCAGAGAAAATCTTACTGTCCCACTTGAGTGACTTTGTTTAAAAAAAGGAAATCTGCTGAAGGTTTTTAAGTGGCACGCCATCATTTATTTACAGAGAAAGGTATCACTTTAACAAAATCAGGAATCCTTCGGGGGCAGATTATTCTGTAATACCACTTTCATTATCAGAGAACTCTCGATACAAAGTGTTCTACAAAACTACAAGAAGAATCAGGCTAGCCTTTTAAGGACATCATCAAAAATCAGGCCTACCAATAAAGGCAGAGGCAGAGCTCTATAAAATGTGGTGAATCCGGGACCACTTAAACAAGTCTGGACATACAGATGATGGAAGACGTGGGACGTGAATTTCTTTTGCTGGCTTTCTCATTCCTACTATTCTATCACTTAAAGCATTTACCTGCCAGCCCCCAACATCCTGGGTCTCTCTCCACTACCCTTGGAGCGCTCATTTCTTCTCCTGGCTCCAAATCTTGCCCCTGTAGACACCTATCCCGTATCTCTGTCTGCCACTTACACATAGCGCCATCACCTTCAACTTAGTAGGTTGAGAATTGAAGCTCTCCCCGGACAGCACCAGTTCCACGTCACCAACTGGGTGTTAGTGATGCTGCTGTTTTCTAGTCACTGAGGTGACTAGAAAAGGCAAACATTGTCCACATTTTACAGGCTGAAATACTGTGACAGGCAGAGGGTGAGACAGTAAAAACTGCCTGGAGTATCCAGATCTAGAACCCAAATCTCTATTACTTGTCTGGTGCAAACTTCACTGTAACCTGGATATATGCCTTCCTCGCCTTGGATTCAGCAAACCCGTAGGAGGGTCTGCTCCTGAAAGGCTGTTTAATGTTTCAATGGGTTAAAAGAATAAGAATTTCTGCTCTCCTTTATGCTTTTTTTTTTTTTTTTTTTTTTTTGAGACGGCGTCTCCTCTGTCCCAGGCTGGGTGCTTAGCATGATCTCAGCTCACTGTAACCTCCACCTCCTGCGTTCAAGCGATTCTCCTGCCTCAGCCTGCCGAGTATTTGGGATTACAGGAGGCTGCCACCACACCCGGCTAACTTTTGTATTTTTAGTAGAGATGGGGTTTCATCATGTTGCCCAGGCTGGTCTCAAACTCCTGACTTCAGGTGATCTACCCATCTTGGCTTCCCAAAGTGCTGGGATGACATGAGCCACCACGCCCACCCTATACTCTTATGAAGGCCACAGTAAATGAGGCAGGAGTACAAACAGTAGGCCAGGTAGACCAACAGCAGTGAAGCACCTTATGAACACAATCTGTAGGGGGCTCAGTAAGGGACTTGATATGATGTAGTTTCTGAGCACAGACAGCATTTGAAAAGGGCACGGAAGGTTCAATTCCTACAGACCGTGGCAGAAGGGAGGGTGTTCCTGGCCAAAGAAACTGCATGTACATGTCCATCCCACTGCCTTTCCAGGCTCTCACGCAGTATTCCTAGACAAATCCAGAACTGACTCCTTGCCCCTGAACCTCTACTGTGCTTTTATATCAGAGTTTAAAAGGATTCCTGTTCATCTTGCTGTTTCACAGGTCACTCTTGTAGTCCCAACTCGATTTTAAGCCTTTTTTTTTTTGACAGGGTCTTGCTCTTCACCCAAGCTGGAGTGCAGTGGCACGATCTCGGCTCAACTGCAGCCTCTGCCTCCTGGGTTCCAGCGATTCTCCTGCCTCAGCCTCCCGGGTAGCTGGTATTACAGGCACACGCCCCCACGCCCAGCTAATTGTTTTGTATTTTTAGTAAAGACGGGGGTTTCACTATGTTGGCCAGGCTGGTCTCGAACTCCTGACCTCAGGTGATCCGCCCACCTTGGCCTCCCAAAGTGCTGGGATTACAGGCGTGAGCCATGGAGCCCGGCCTGATTTTAAGTTCTTTAAAGCCAAGAATGCGGTCATGCTTCCATTCTCTCCAAAACGTGATGGGGATCTGATTGACAGCTTTTGCCCCAAAACTGGTGGAAATTAGCTCTGTGAGTTTTCCCAAAGTAATAGCTGGTTCCAGTGCTCCATCTTTCACTATGCTTTGATCACTAAGACTCAACCTAAAGAAGTCAATGAGTGACAGCAGCTTTTTCCCCATCCAGAAATTTGCTATACAGGGATGGTCTTTCCCTTCTGGTCCAGAGTCCCAGTCCCAGTCTGGTTTAATGAGATCAGAATGTGTAGGGGAACGCATTTTCATACATTGCTATGAGAGTATAGTTAAGCACAATTTCTATGGACGAAGATATCAAAACTCAAAATGATCTACTCCCTGACCCGGCATCCCATTAACTCTAGCAGCCCATTTGCAACACAGTAAAACAAAGAACATTTTCTTCAATCGGGCACTGATTAAACCACATGGATCTCTGAGATGTATTACTAGAAAAGCAAGGTACAGAACGGTCCATGCCCGAAATATTTCCGGAAGAGCACACAAGGAAATGGTGAGAGTGGTGGCCTCAGGGAAGGGAAAAGGGTGGCTGGGGAACAGGGGTGGGAGACTAGCTTTTTACTGTTAAGTTTTGAACCATGTGCATGTATAATTTTTTTTAAGAATTATGCAACAAATAACTTCTTTAAAAGTCCTCGGCCCCAGTACAGTGGCTCAGGCCTGTAATCCCAGCACTTTGGGAGCTGAGGCAGGAGGATCACTTGAGGCCAGGAGTTTGAGACCAGGCCAGCCTGGGCAACATAGCAAGACTCCATCTCTACAAAAAAAAAAAAAAAAAGTTAAAGAGCCAGGCGTGGTGGCACATGCCTGTAGTCCTAGCTATTTGGGAGGTGAGCCAGGATGGCTTCAGCCCAGGAGTTAAGACTGCAGCAGGGTATGCACCACTGCACCCAGCCTGGGTGACACAGTGAGACCCCCATCTCCTAAAATAAAATTAAAAAAAAAAAATTAAGGCCAGGCATGGTGGCTACACCTGTAATCCCAGCATTTTGGGAGGTTGAGGCGGTGGATCACTTGAGGCCAGCAGTTTGAGATCAGCCTGGGCAACATGGTAAAACCCCGTCTCTACTAAAATACAAAAATTAGCCGGGCGTCATGGCATACACCTGTAATCCCAGCTACTCAGGGGGCTGAGGCAGGAGAACTGCTCGAACCTGGGAGGCAGAGGTTGCAGTGGGCCAAGATGGCTCCATGTACTCCAGCCTGGGAAACAGGTGATACTTCATCGCAAAAAAAAAAAAAAAAAAAAAAAAAAAAATTTAAAATCTACAGAGGAGGAAAACAAACAAAAATGGGACATCAATCCAGACATGAAGGAAAAAAACATTTTTTAAGTCTTCATCATTGCGGCAAAAAAAAACCCCTGCCCTTAAAAACCCAGAAACCTAACGTTTAAAGAGATGAGTGACCCCTCAATTGTTCCTCTGAGAGCAGGCTGTGTCTTTCACCTGCTTTTTAAGTCCTCTTCCCAAGGTCTGGCCCGATGTTTGGTCTCAATGGTTGTGTAATGTCTTTGAATGGATGAAATAAACTTCCCTACGAAAAGTAAAGCATTCTCCAAATGCAAGCAATTGTGAAACAGTGATAAAGGTCGAGGGGGAAGCAGCACAGCTGGGAGCTGCTTTTGCCTCATGTATTCATTCACCTGCATGAACCAAGCACCCATGTGCATGGATGTGTACCACGTACAGACTGTGAGATGTGGACCTGCCTCACAGTGTACCAGGAGAGATGAGACCATACACAAAGAACCACTGGGCAGAAAATCTACATGAGTTTCAAAACAGGAAATTTCTGAAGCAGCTTACTACTAACAGCTGAAAACCACTGGCTTGACCACATATACAAAGGCTGGAATCTCAGAGGGATATTTCATGTATTTAGTAAAACCTGGGGAAATGAGGAAGGCAGGGCAGTTGATAAGGACTTGTAGGCACACTTTGGCCCCAGGGAGGCAGGTGGATGCTGGTGGAGAGCATCACCTAAATTAATTGCCTCCTTTCTTGGCAATCCTGTTATCTACACCATATGAATCCAGTCTTTAGCTGGATATAACCATTCGTTCACTCGTTCATTCAACAAGTATTTACTGAACAGCCTAGTCTGTGCAGGCCTATGTTAACTGTCTCCAGCACACTCAATCCATGACATTAAAGTTACAGTTTTGGCCTTTGTGCATCAGCAATGACAGGTCCTCACTCTTGCCACAAAGCGCAAGTCAGCTTGGCCTCTCAAGTGGAGAGATAATCGTTCTATAGCAAGAAGTACAAAGATTCTCTGCAGACAAAACCAGCTAGCCAAGGTTCCACGCCATGTGTATGTGTGGAAGTCTGATGGATCAGAAGAAATATGTACCCGGGAATCAGATGTAGCCAGCCTACACACTAACAAACATCAAAGCAAGCCTAGTCAGATTGAGTCCCATTTGAACAATCTTTACAAAGGTTTCTCCATGTTATTTACAATTCAAAGTAAATTTACTTTATAAGCAGCTAGGGAATTCTTTATTTAGTAATGTCCTAACATAAAAGTTCACATAACTGCTTCTGTCAAACCAGGATACTGAGCTTTATGACAACCTAGAAATAACTAAGAGAAGGCAAACATAATACCTTACAGATCAAGAAACATTTACACAGTTCAACTGTTTAAAAATAGCTCAACATTCAGCCAGTGAGTAGAGTGTGAATGCCGGCATACACAGTATACAGGTCCTTCAGGGAGGTGAGAGACTTTTCAACTGGTCTGCACGTGCCTCCAAATGCTGGTCCTGTGGAACTTCTTTCTGAGTCTCGTTTTCTTCCAACGCAGTCTGTGGTCTGACACTCAAGTGTTCGGATTTCCGGGAAACGTGACTACCTTCGTGTTGCTTAAAAGACCAGATGTAAGTATCACATGGATGTTATCATTTTCACTCAATTAATTGGCTAAAGATATATAACTAGGCACATTCTGTCACTGAGTGAAAAATTTAGCACTAATATATCTCAGATCCAATCCTACTATAACGAACAGTAAACATGATTTTAAGAAGTCTATAGAACCACAATTTCAAAAGCCCTAATGATGACTCGCTGTTTCAAGTAGCAGTCATTACCACAAAATTCTAGTATATTCAGTGTAACAGTATTTGACCTGGAGTTTAAGAACATAAGCCATGGTTAGGGAAAGAAAACCAAGTCTCTCTTTAACTTCCATCAGATTGGCAACTCTGGTCAACCCTCTGCATCTACAGGTTCCACATATGCAGATTCAACAAACCACGGATCAAAAATATTTTAACAATAAATAAATAAAACAAAAAATATAACTTTTTAAAAATAGAGTATAACTACTTATATAGCATTTACATTGTGTTATGTATTATAAGTGATTTAGAGATGATTAAAGTATATGGGAGGATATGTGTAGGTTATATGCAAAAACTACAGCACTTTATAAAAGGAATTTGAGCATCCGTGAATTTTGGTATCTGCAGGGGCCCTAGAACCAATCCCCTGTGCATACTGAGGGACAACTATAAACCCAGTAACAATTTAACAATGAAATACTCACAGTCGGCTGGGCGCGGTGGTCAGCCTGTAATCCAGCACTAGGGAGGCGAGGCGGCGGATCACGAGGTCAGGGATCGAGACCATCCTGGCTAACACAGTGAAACCCCTCTACTAAAAATACAAAAAATTAGCCGGGCAGGTGGCGGCGCCTGTAGTCCAGCTACGCGGGGGCTGAGGCAGAGAATGGTGTGAACCCGGGGGGCGGAGCTGCAGTGAGCCGAGATCGCGCCACTGCACTCCAACCTGGCGACACGAGACTCCGTCTCGCAAAAAAAAAAAAAATACTCACAGTCCTTGCTTCGCCTACTCGTCTTAAAATGACACCTTCTGCCAATAAAGCCTTCCCTGTTTCCACAAATAACTTCTCTTCATCTGTTTCTCCAAGTTTCTGTAGCTCAGTGTACTTCTCCACAAACCTGTAATTCCAAGCAGTCACATTTTAGGTCTGTTTGTAAGCATTGTTAAGACGCTGTTACACAGTATCAAATGGATAACGAAATCCTTAAAAAATAGTATGAATAGCCTAGGACTTATAAAATGGCTTACCGTTGACAGGCAGACTTGAAGTTTGGATTGAATAGATCAAAAGCTCTTTGACCAGACCCATACACTGAATAAAACTTCCTAGAAAATGCAAACAACATAATATAAATCTCCGATTATAGACTGTAGATGAGAATGGAATAAAAGAAAGGAAGAATAAGTGCTAGGCCCTGAGGAGTTAAGTACAGTACAACCCACATAGGCTAAGCCGAACAGTTTTGTTTTTTTAGATAAGTAATGCACACATGCACATGGTAAATACATCAAATAGCACAAAAGGGTGGCCAGTGAAAAGTAACACTCCCTCCCACTTCTGCACCCCAGCCCCCCAGTTCCCTTCCCAGGAAGCAACACTAACAAATTTCTTGTATATCCATCCAGAAATATTCCACTAATATACTAGCATATATGCACTATCATTCCCTGTCCCCAGCCACATTTTTAACCCAAAGAATAGTAAACCTTGATCTACATCTTGCCTTTTTAAAAACTGAGGTATGGCCAGGCGCAGTGGCTCATGCCTGTAATCCCAGAACTTTGGGAAGCTGAGGCAGGCAGATTACTTGAGACCAGGAGTTCAACATGGTGAAACCCCATCTCTACTAAAAATACAAAGAAATTAGCAGGCATGGTGGCACATGCCTGTAGTCGCAGCTACTTGGGAGGGTTAGGTGGGAGAATCACTTGAACCCAGGAGGCGGAGGTTGCAGTAGGTGGAGAGCACGCCACTGCACTCCAACCTTGGCGACAGAATGAGACTCTGTCTCAAAAAATAATAAAATAAAAATAAATAATAAAAACTGAGGTAAAATTCACACATCATAAAATTAACTTTTTTTTTTTCCAAAGAGACAGGGTCTCACTGTGTCACCCAGGCAGGTAGCAGTGCTGTGATCATAGCTCACTGCAGCCTTAAACTCCTGGGCTCAAGCAATCCTCTTGCCTCAGCCTCCCAAGTAGCGGGAACTACAGGTTTGCAGCACCACCATGCCTGGCTAAGTTTTAAATTTTTTGTAGAGACGCAGTCTCACTATGTTGCCCAGGCTGGTCTTGAACTGCTAGCCTCAAGAGATCCTTCCACCTTGGCTTCCAAAAATGCTGGGCTTACAGGCATGAGCCATTGTCCCCAGCCCACATTTAACATTTTTCAGTGTGCAATGAAGTGACGTAGAAAACTCACAAAGCTGTGCAACTAGCACCTCTATCTAGTTCCAAAACATTTTCATCACCCCCAAAGGAGGCACCGTATCTGAGCAGTCACTCCCCACTTCTCCTCCCTCCATCTTGCCTTATCAGCGCATGGAGATTGTTTCCAGTCCTTTATGACTCTCAACCATGCTGCAATCATTATCTCTCTTTATAATTTTAGTGCACCACGTAAATAAGTCTGTGGCATAAATTCACAAATGTGGTACTACTGGATCAAGGTATGTGCATTTGTAATTAAGCCTTCCAAATTGCCAAAATGCTTTCCAAAGTGGCTGTACCAATTTACATTCACATCGGTAATATATGAGTGCCTATCTCCCCACACCCTGACCAAATGACATTCTCCAGCTGAGCATAGAGGCTCACGCATATAATCCCACCTGCTTGGGAAGCTGAGGCATGAGGATCTTTTGAGGCCAGGAGCTCACCACCAGCTTGGGCAACACGGTGAGACCTGAGCAAATAGCACAGAAGAGTGGCCAGTGAAAAGTAACACTCCCTCCCACCCTGTCTCTAAAAAAAAAATATATACACACACACACACACACAGATGCGCACACACACGCCACACACACCACACATGCCACACACCACACACACACCACACGAGCCAGGTGCAGTGGCTCACACCTGTAATCCCAGTGAAAAAAATATATATATATTTAGACCAGGCGTGGTGGCTGATGCCTGTAATCCCAGCACTTTGGGAGGCCAAGGCAGGAGGATCACTTGAGGCCAGGAGTTCAAGACCAGCCTGGCAATATAGTGGGACACCATCTCTACAAAAAAATTAAAAATTAGCCAGGGGGCGCAGTGGCTCACCTGTAATCCCAGCACTTGGGGGCGGGTGGGTGGATCGCGAGGTCAGGAGATCGAGACAGGGAACCCGTCTCTAAAAAATACAAAAATAGCGGGCGGGGGGGGCGCCACTCCAAGTAGCCAGCCTGGAGAGGCTGAGGGGAGATGGCGGACCGGGAGGCGAGCTGCAGTGAGCGAGATGCGCCACTGCACTCCAGCCTGGCGACAGAGCGAGACTCCGTCTCAAAAAAAAAAAAAAGCCAGGAATGGTGGCATACACCTGTAGTCCCAGCTACTCAGGAGGCTGAGGTGGGAGGATCACTGGAGCCCAGGAGGTCAAGGCTGCAGTGAGCCATGACAGGTGCCAGTGCATCTCAGTCTGGGTGAGATCCTGCCTCAAAAAAAAAAAAAAAAAATACACAAACACACATACACATGTTCTCCAACTTTTTGATCTTAGCCAACCTGATAGGTAAGAAACCAGAACTCTTTATAGTTTTAATTTGCTTTTCTTTTGAAACAGACTGGACATCTTTTCAAGTTTAAAAGCAAACTGAATTTCCTTTTCTGTCCAAGTTCTTTGTCCGCTTTTCTATTTGGTGGTTGCTATGGACTAAATGTGTCCCACCAAAATTAGTATGTTGAAATCCTAATCCCCAATGTGATGGTATTTAGAGATGGAGCCTTTGGGAGGTCATCAGGTCATGGTAATCAGCCCTCATGATGGCATTAGTGCCCCTATAAGAGATAGAAGAGAGCTTGCTTCCACTCTTTGCTCCCCTCAATGTGAGGAACCAGGAAGACAGTCCTCCCCAGAACCTGACCCTGCTGGCACCCTGACCTCAGACCTCCCAGCCTCCGGAACTATAAGAAAGAAAGTTTGTTTATAAGCCACCTGGTCTATGGTAATTTGTTACACAGTGGTCTCTTAATGATTTCTAAGCAAACTTTGTAGCCATATACATAGAAAATTAGTCCTTTGTCATAACATTGCAAAGATCTTTCCCAGTTTGTTGGCTGTCTTTTGATTTTGCTTATGATACTTTTTTATACAGAAAATTTTAATATTTTCTTTTTATGGCTTCTGAGTTTTATATCATGCTTAAAAAGACCTTTATCACTCAGATTTTTTTTTAATTCTCCCGTGTTTTCTTCCAGTACTGTTATGATCTCACTTTTTACACTTAGGTTTTCATACATCTTTTTTGTTTGTTTTATTTATTTTGTTGTAAGTTCCTTTTTCTATTTTTTTTTTTTTTTAAGAGATGGGGTCTTGCCATGTTGCCAGGCTGTTGTGAGAGCAGTGGCTATTCACAGGTACAATCATAGTGTACTGCAACCTTGAACTCCTAGACTCCAATGGTCCTCCTTCCTCAGCCTCCCAAGTAGCTGGAACTACAGGCATGCACAACCATTCTATAAGCTTTTTTAAATATCAAAAATACCAAAAAAAAAAAAGAGGGCCACAAAGATAAAGCTTCAATAAATTATATAAATACAAGATAATATTTTGGCATTAATAGAAATAATTTTATATGTTCTGATAATAGTAAAAAATTAAAAAATAAAAAAAGAATTTAAAGAAATAATATTTAACAGGCTGGGCATGGTGGCTCATGCCTGTAATCCCAGCACTTTGGGAGGCCGAGGTGGGTGAATCACTGGAGGTCAGGAGTTCAAGACCAGCCTGGCCAACATGGTGAAACCCAGTCTTCCTGAAAATACAAAAAAAGAAAAAAAATTAGCCGGGCGTGGTGACACATGCCTGTAATCCCAGCTACTCAGGAGGCTGAAGAGGAGAATTGCTTGAACCTGGGAGGTGGAGGCTGCAGTGAGCTGAGATTGAACGACTGCACTCCAGCCTGGGAGACAGAGACAGAGCAAGACTCCATCTCACACACACACACAAAAAAAGTAATATTTAACAAGAGGGACCAGTAAACTATTCCACATTGTCCAATCATTTACCATCCAGTTCCAATGCTATCTACAGCAGAAGCACAAATGATTTTTTTAAATTTTTATTTATTTATTTTTGAGACGGAATCTCGCTCTGTCACCCAGGCTGGAGTAAAGTGGTGTAATCTCGGCTCACTGCAAGCTCCGCCTCCTGGGTTAAAGCGATCCTCCCACCTCAGCCTCCAGACTAGCTGGGACTATAGGTGCATGCCACCACGCCTGGCTGATTTTTGCATTTTTAGTAGAGATGGGGTTTCACCATGTTGCCCAGTCTGGTTTCGAACTCCTGACCTCAAGTGATCCACTTCTGAAGTGCCAGGATTACACATGAGAGCAAAGCACAAATGATTTTAATGTATCAATGAACCACAAAGTGCATGCAATGGGCCTGAGAAGAAAGGTGCTGAAAAAGCATTTAATCTCCTCAAAGATCTCATGTCGTATGCCAAAAATTTCCAAGTAGAGCAAGAACATACTTGTTCTGCTACTTTAAAAGAGTGTTGGTGCTGGGGGTCCCGGGGGAGAAGTCTGGGCCTCAATTCAGAACATAATGACCTTATAAATTCTATTTTCTAGCATCCTGAAATAACAGTAAGAATAAGGGATGTGTATCAAAGTCAATTAGGCACACTCATTGGTCTAAATATTTAAGAGAAAAAGGAACTAGACAAATTCTAGGTACTAAAAGCTAATTAACATCAGTATTCAAGGGGAGGGGCTTTGTCAGTAAACTCCCAGTGAGGGATTTACCACTTACTTAGATCTCACATAAATGTACAGGGATGCTAAATGTGGCCATGGAAGTGGTTTCTAGCCCACTGTTCCTGAAACTGTTTCAGAAAACTAATAAAACTCTGATGGCCATTCTCCAAACAGTCCCAGTCCTGGCCCTCCACCATTCCTCTCCAAGGAATTTTCTTTTGTTTCTCTCTACCAGCCTCGTAGTTCATCTGTTCATTAATCCATTAGCTTCTTCATTCAAGAGACAATTAATAAGCAACTTATATGCCACACACTGGGCTAGGCACTGAAGTTACAAGAATGAATTTGACAATGCCTGGCCCATGACAGTGCTTAATGAATGTTTGTTACTGAATAAAGACAGGGCATTTGGAATGTAGAGCTATTAAAGGCAGGCTAAGGCCACAACAGGGACACTATGAACAAAATTCAGGGCACACAAAAGGGGAAACATGAAAACAGAAAAGTAGTCTCAAAAGAGTGTGACATCTTTTTTTTTTTTTTTGTATGAAAAAAATAGAGAACTTTAAAGATATTTTTAAGAATGTTGCTAGGAGACCGGGCACGGTGGCTCACACCTGTAATCCCAACACTTTGGGAGGCCAAGGCGGGCAGATCACGAGGTCAGGAGTTCGAGACCAGCCTGACCAACATGGTGAAACCCTCTCTCTACTAAAAATACAAAAATTAACCAGGCATGGTGGCATGTGCCTGTAATCCCAGCTACTCAGGAGGCTGAGGCAGGAGAACTGCTTGAACCCGGGAGGTGGAGGTTGCATGGGGCTGAAATTACACCCCTGCACTCCAGCCTGGGTGACAGAGCAAGACTCCATCTCAAAAAAAAAAAAAAAAAAAAAAAAAAAAGAATGTTGCTAAGAAACCATCAGGAGCACATTTTCTGTGACTAAGTTTTGGAAAAACAGAGTAAAGAGGCCGGGCGCGGTGGCTCACGCCTGTAATCCCAGCACTTTGAGAGGCCAAGGTGGGTGGATCACGAGGTCAGGAGATCGAGACCATCCTGGCTAACACAGTGAAACCCCGTCTCTACTAAAAATACAAAAAATCAGCCAGGTGTGGTGGCAGGCACCTATAGTCTCAGCTACTGAGGAGGCTGAGGCAGGAGAATGACGTGAACCCAGGAGAGGGGGCTTGCAGTGAACCAAGATCACGCCACTGCACTCCAGCTGGGGCGACAGAGTGAGACTCCATCTCAAAAAAAAAAAAAAGAGAGTGAAGGAGGGAAGAAGATTAAAGAATGAATATTTCTACTAGTTTCAACTCCTCATCTGCACTTTGAAAGATAACTCAGAAAAAGAGAGTTGAGTTTACTGAAAAAGACTTTCCTAAATCCTCTAAGCCTGAAGGCAATGAAGCCAGCAAAAAGAAAAAACGGGTAGATTTGAATACATAAAATACCTCAGCGCCTAGCACAATGTTTAGCGCAATGCTTACCATATAGAAGGCACCAAAAAAATTAGTGGAATGAAATAACCAACTTCTATAAATTAAACAAGCATTATTAATAACAAGTAACATATAAATAAATGTCTGGAGTGTATGTCAAAGACAGTATCTTCAATTCTATAAAGAACTCTTACTGATCAATAATAACAATTATTAAAACAGGTAAAGAACCCAGATATTTCAACAATAAATTCAAATGGCCAATAATCATGAAAGTAGAGAAATTTGTCAAAGAAACAGAAATTAAAATCTCTAGACACAATTACTGTTTGTTTTTTTTTTTCCAAGACAGAGTCTTGCTCTGTCACCCAGGCTGGAGTACAGTGGCATCATTTCAGCCCACTGCAACCTCCACCTCCCAGGTTCAAGCTATTCTCCTGCCTCAGCCTCCCAAGTAGCTGGGATTACATGCGCGGGCCACCACACCCAGCTAATTTTTTTATTTTTAGTAGAGACGGGGTTTCATTATGTTGGCCAGGCTGGTTTCAAACTCCTAACCTCGTGATCCGCCCGCTTCGGCTTCCCAAAGTCCTGGGATTATTATTTTTAAACTACCTAGATCAGCCGGGCGCAGTGGCTCACACCTGTAATCCTAGCACTCTGGGAGGCCGAGGCAGGTGGATCACGAGGTCAGGAGATTGAGACCATCCTGGCTAACACGGTGAAACCCCATCTCTACTAAAAATACAAAAAATTAGCTGGGCGTGGTGGTGGGCGCCTGTAGTCCCAGCTACTCAGGAGGCTGAGGCAGAAGAATGGCATGAACCCAGGAGGCAGAGCTTGCAGTGAGCCGAGATGGCGCCACTGCACTCCAGCCTAGGAGACAGAGTGAGACTCCGTCTCAAAAAAAAAAAAAAAAAAAAAAAAAACTTAGATCAGAAAAAAAAAAAAATTTTTTTTTTTTTTTTTTTTTTTGGAGACAGGGTCTCCCTCTGTTGCCTAGGCTGGAGTGCAGTGGTGCAATCTCAGCTCACTGCAACCTCCACCTTCTAGGTTCAAGCGATTCTCCCACCTCAGCATCCAGAGTAGCTGGGACTACAGGCGCCCACCACCACACCCGGCTAATTTTTGGTATTTTAGTCAAGACAGGGTTTCACCATATTGCCCAAGGTGGTCTCGAACTCCTGAGCTCAGGCAATCTGCCCACCTCAGCCTCCCAAAGTGCTAGGATTACAGGCGTGGGCCACCGTGCCTGGCCCAGAAAAAAAAATTCTTAAATAATCATTATCAATACTGACAAGGATAAAGTAAGAACTCTCAGAAACTGCTAATCAGAGTGTAAACTAAGACGACTACTTTTTTTTTGGTAGAGACAAGTCCTGCTGTGTTGCCCAGGCTGGTCTCAAACTCCTGGGCACAAGCTATCCTCCCTTATGCCTCCCAAAGCACTAGGATTACAGGCACAAGAAACCACATCCAGCCTGTGATTTCTTCTTTATGCTTTCTTCGTGTATCTAAGTTTTCTACAAGTAGCATGTGTTGCTTTTATAATAAAAGAGGAAGTATTCTTGCCACTGAGCTTAAGAAAAAGAAAAAAAAGAGAAGAGGGATGCTAAAAAAAAATAAAGAACACATGATTTTCCTTCAAATTCCTATTGATTGTCTCTCTCTGTCGCCCAGGCTGGAGTGTAGTGGTGGGATCTCAGCTCACTGCAACCTCCACCTCCCAGGTTCCAGCAATTCTCCTGTCTCAGCCTTCCAGTAGCTGGGACTACAGGCACCCACCACCACGCCCGGCTAATTTTTGTATTTTTGGTAGAGACGGGGTTTCACAATATTGGTCTGACTGGTCTCGAACTCCTGACTTCAGGTGATCCGCCCACCTTGGCCTCCCAAATTGTTGGGATTACAGGTGTGAGCCACCACGCCCGGCCTCTCTTAGACTTTTAAGCATCCTTTCATCTGAGTGGCTTCAAAGATCCGGACTACTAGATCCATAGACCATGTTCCTCCTATCTCCACTCCTGGAGAAGGCAGGCATAATGATCACCATAAGCTTGGAGTCAGAGATGTGATTCCCAGATCTGCCACCCTCCTATGTATTTAGTAATTACAAGAAGTTAGCTAATTTCCTTGAGCTTCGCAGTCTCCTTGAATAAAATGGAAATAAGAATACCTTCCTTACAAGTTAGAGTAAGGCCTTTAGAGACTGAGATTATGCTTGCAAAGAGCTTAGTACAGTGCCTGGCCCAAAGCAGATGCTCAGAAACATGCAGCTATAATTGCAATGATCTTTCGGTTGCTGGGCTCCAGATTCCACTTTTCAGAACTTCAGTTTCACTATGGGGAAGGGGTGCTGACTCCCTAATTTGGCTAGATAAGTCTTCTCCACAGGGCAAACCCCTGACTCAATTTCATATTTGAATTCCCAGACTGCCACCGAAACCTTCCCTTCTGAAGTTCTGTTGCCTCCTGTCCACTACAGGGCTGAGCACTCACGCTCTAATCCGATCCTCGTGGTACCAGATGTCCTGGATGGGAGCTTTAGCTTTGCCATATCGCACTCGGGGCCTTTGGAAGACGGGCTCCCTCAGCGGGGGAAAGGCGTTATATATGTCAAACCACAGGAGCTTCTCCTTCAGCACCCCGGCCCGAACCAGGTCCCGCGTCCTTAGGGAGGGAACACAACGAAACTGGGTTACTTGCAGTAGCCTGCCAAAGCCCCTGAATCAGTCTAGCACAGCTCGGGACATTAAAGGTATTATGCGGTCTGCAACACAGAACGGGGGAGGACTGCTCCCCACCTACAGAGAAGGTCTGCCCACATCCCAAACCAAACTAACAACGCTCAGGGGTTAAATCCCTCTATCTTCTTTTGTGCGTCCCACCCACGTTCGGTCACTGCAAAATGCAAGAGCGGTCTTGCATAACCTGATAAGGAAGGCCCATCAGGCTCTTCCTCCTTTCCTCTTCCTAGAGACCTCCACTCGGGGAGAGGCAGCCGCAATAATCTTTAACATGACACATAAATTCAAGGAAAGGCATCCTCAGGCACAACTATTCGGAGCCAGGAGAAAACATGAGAGAGGGCCTCACCCAACTCAGCCCCCGCACCCTGCAATACGCCTCGCCCTGCTCAGGTCCGCCCCGGGGAAGAGCGTGACCGGCTGAGAACCCCAGCCTGGGGGAGGCACCCTCAGCCCACCGCGGCTCGGAGCACACACCGCGAGAAGATGCCCCCTACGGTTTCCAGCCGGCTGCCTACCATCATCTGGGCCTGGGACCGAGCCTGACCAGCTGCTACCGAAACCGGAAACGACTGCTCCAGGTAAAGGGCGCATACGTTGCTGGCCGAGCCAAGGATCGCTGTGCTTTCACCGCAGCCCCTGCGGGAGAGCGGCGCAGGCAGAAGCAAGTGATAGGCCGAACGGGCTCGCTCCGAGGTTACTTGCCAGGTTCAGGCAGGAACACTCGATAGCCGACCCAAAAGGGCGGGAGCGAGCCAAAGCCGGACAGAAGTAATAAATGACCGAGCTGTGGGAGGGATTCATTATGGTGGTTGCTTTACTCTCTCTCGCCTTGTTGAGCCAACTCCTCTTAAAAGGTGGGGCCGCGCGGAGGAGAAGTAGTGGGGCAGAGCGGGGGTGAGGCGCAGCCTACGGTCCTGGGGGAGCCAACAAAGGCCGAGATTTGAGGTCACCAGCTCTAGGCCCAGGCTGAGCCTAATGTTGTTTAGAGTCACAGACTACGCAGAAGAAAACCAAGGCCGGGGAGGGGCCGTCACTTGCCCAGCGTGGTGCTGGATCTCGGGCCTCGGCCTCTGGCTGTGTGGTGCTCCCCACTAAGCACCTCGTCCCCGGAGTGCCACCTGCATCCACGCTAACTAGGATGCTAGCTGCAACTCGTGTTTCCCGCGGCCGGCGTCGCGAGATACCGCCTCCTTGGAACTCGAAAAGTGAAAGTGTCCCGAACAAACAAACGCCGAGAAGGAAACGAAAAAATCTGGAGAAAGTCATCTCTCAGTGTTAAACTGTAAAAAAATACAAACTGTGTGTAGCATACCCTTTGACCCAGTAATCATATTTCGGGGAAAGAACCCCTTAGAAATTAAAGCATCAATTCATGAGGATGTTTGCGCAAGGATAATCGTTGCAGCATTGTTTGTAGTGGGAAAAAAATCCATCAGATGAGAAATAGCTGGAAAATTATTGTTCATACGTTCTTTGGAACCCTATGCAGCTATTAAAATGAATGAGCTAGATCCACACGTATTTACCTAGGTTAACGTACATGACTTACGTTTAAATGAAAAACGAAGTTGCAAAGAAACATGTTTAGTGGAATCTCAACTTGTTAGAAAAAAAAAGAAAAAGAAACACCTCTATATATGTTTGTGTTTGAGGATAGAAATTCTGCAGAAGGACACCCAAGGCTGTGAACATTGGATATCTCGGAGTGAAATTGCAGGCAGGGAAGGGAGAATTTTTTCTTCCTTTACACATGCTTCAGAGTTTGACTTGTAAAGAGATTGTATTCATATTTGAACTTTTAATCCAATGAATGTTTTGAATCACACACATCTCCTGGGAGCCTAGTCAAGTCATCCTAGAGTCCTCCCACTCTGAGGCTGGTGAAGGGGAGGAAGGGACTGTTTGATGAGTAGTTACTACTTGTGTGTGTTATCTTACTGAATCCACATACCTTCCCACAAGGTAGCTATTAACATTCTCATTATAGATGAGAAAGCAAGGCCTCAGGGAGTTAAATAACTTGTCTGGTAAGCAACTGATAGAGCCAGCCTTGTGGGGGTGGGGCAGCCAGGGCCCTTTCTAGGACCTCACAATACCGCCGAAGCTATGCCTAAAGCTCGAGGCTGGTAGGCTCAAGAGTCCAGCAGAACGCCGCTCCCCACCCGCCCCACCAACGCACGCACGCACGCACGCCAGGGATCCAGTGATTTGAGGCCCAGGGCTAACCCGAGGTGGATTTCACTGCTGCCTCCAGACCCTCTGGAACAGAGAAGAGAGAGCACAGCTCTGGCCCCAGGCCAGGTGTAAAGTCTCTAGTCTTCCCAGCCCTCAGGAGGTCTAAAAGACCTTGCCCCGGGGAGAGTAAACATGCTCCCAGCTAAATATAGTCTTCCCAGGCCTCATAACGACTTTCTAATTCTGTCCCAGCCAGCGCTATCTGCCAGCCCAGATTACAGGCACACTTCTCTTCTCCCACCAGGAACTGCTACTGTAGGTTAGTGCAGTCACTGCAGCTAAAGAGTTAAAGGGCTTATTCCAAGATCAAGGAGGGGAACCAAAGACGCGAACCCTCAATAGGGGAAGAACTGCAAGGCAGAAATGTTCTCTCTAATCTTGGGGTGGTCCCTTCCTCTTCCAAGCCTTTGAAGTTTCCCTTTCCAGCCTGCTTCTGTGACTGAGAGCAGAATGTTGGTGGGCAGACTGGGGGTACTTTGGGGATACAGCCTTCTGAGGCTGCACAAGAAGTACACACCCAAGAAACATTCATTCATAATACAGGAGCGAGCTGCTGGGCAGCAGGGGGCAGGCAGAATGGACAGTTGAGGCTCTCTTCTTGAGTGGGGACCACAGCCGCCCAAGGCTGTGAGGGGCTGGGGCACTTACACCATGCACCACTGTGCCATGGGAGGTACCAAGGAACCTCAAGTGTCTCATTCAGTTGTTCAACCACCTGCTGACATAGGTGATGTCCTGATAATCTTACAGATAAGGAAGTGGTGCTTGTAAACTCTCCCCCAAAGGTCATGTTCCTCCCACTACAACACCACTCAGCCTCATATTAATCCCACTGTCTCATTGTAGATGTGCCCACGAATTGCGTCACTCTGAGCAAGTTATGTAACTTTTCCAGCCTCTGTTTCTCCAACTGTTAAAATGTGGAGCTGGGCTCAGTGGCCCATGCTTGTAATCCCAACATTTTGGGAGGCCAATATGGGAGGATTGCCTAAGCCAGGAGTTCAAAACCAGCCTGGGCAAAATTAGCCAGGTGTGGTGGTGCATGCCTGTAGTCCCAGCTACCCAGGGGACTGAGGTGGGACGATGGCTTGAGCCCAGGAGTTCAAGGCTGCAGTGAGCCATGATCACACCACTGCACTCCAGCCTGGTCAACAGAGCTGAGACCCTGTCTCAATAATAATAATAATATGGATGGCAGTGTCAACTATCTTCGTGGCTTGTTGCAAAAGTAAAAGAGATCATTCATGTAAAGCACTAATCACAGCACCTGGGACATAGTGACTGCCTGTGAGCAGCAACACGCCTGATGGCTGTAACAGCATCGCTATTGCTGTTGTGCTGTGTCATCCACCCATTGCCACCTGGACTGCAGCATTTTGATAATATTTCATAGATTGTCTTACTGTTTTACTTTCTTGTTAGATGATCCATTCATTCCAGAAGCATGTAAACACCTACCTGACTATTCTGAGTCTTAGAGAATCCAACAGTCCAGTAGGGAAGACAGAGAGGTAAATACATAAATATTAAATTATGTGCTGAATAGCTTGTTGATTGTATGAAGTTTGCTAGGCCTGCCCTAAGACCACTTGCACACAGAGTGGGTGGCTTAAACACAAATTTATTTTCTCCCTATTCTGGGGGCCAGAAGTCCAAGATCAAGGTGTCTGCAAGTTTAGTTTATTCTGCACATGGCTAGTTTCTCCTTGCTTTGGAGACAGCTTTCTTCTCCCGCGTCTTCACATGGTCTTTCCTCTGTGTGGGAAGGTTTTGTCCTAATCTCTTCTTACGAGGACACCAGTCTTTTTGGATTAGGGCCCACCCTACTGACTTCATTTTAACTTAATTACCTCTTTAAAGACTACCTCCTATTATAGTCACATTCTGAGGTACTGAGAGTTAGAACCTCAACATATGATTTTCGGGGAGACACAGCTCAGCCCCTAACATTGATCAGTAAGTGCTGAATAGTTCCCATTTGTCCAAGCAGTTCCACACCCACTCTCTGCCGTCCTTCGCCCTGCTCTGTGCCTCGGGAGGCTGGCTTCTGTGGCCTGCATCCACCAGCTCCTTGCCCTCTGCTTCTGGCTGGATTCCAGTTGGTACTGCCAACGGGCTCCCTCCTAGAACACAAAGTTCTAGAACATAAGATCACAGCTCTCTCACCAGGTTCTAGCCACCGTCCCTCTCCTGCCCCTTCAAGCCTAGATGTAGTTGGCAAGCTGTGCCCCTGTTATTAGCCATGGGGTCTAGGCCATCCCTTGTGGCTTCCCATCACTCTGCCCACATCTTTGTGACAATGCCTGTATTTAAATAGTGCGTGGAGGTCAGGTGTGGTGGCTCATGCCTGTAATCCCAACACTTTGGGAGGCCGAGGCAGGTGGATCACTTGAGGTCAGGAGTTCGAGACCAGCCTGGCCAACATGGCGAAACCTCGTCTCTACTAAAAATAAAATAAAAAATAAAAAAATTTAGGTGGGTGTCATGGCACACGCCTGTAATCCCAGCTACTTGGGAGGCTGAGGCAGGAGAATCACTTGAACCCAGGAAGTGGAGTTTGCAGTGAGCTGAGATTGCACCACTGCACTCCACCCTGGGTAACAGAGCAAGACTCCATCTCAAAAGTAAATAAATAAATAGTGTGTGGGAATTTGTCAGACAAAATGAGGAAGAGCATCATTCCCAATAGTGGAACAGCTTTGGTAAGTGAAACTCCCAGCATATTGATGAAATCATGAATGCCGCTACTCGCCTATGACAGACAGCTAAAATCAGGGAGCAATTAGCTTTAAAGGGAGGAAAGCAGTACAGTGTATTCAATACACAGTTGAAGAATTATATCAGGCCAGCTGTGGAGGATCATGTCTGTAATCCCAGCACTTTGGGAGGCCGAGGCGGGAGGATGAATTGAGGCCAGGAGTTCGAGACTAGCCTGGCCAGCATAGCAAGACCTTGTCTGTACGAAAAAAAAAAAAAAAAAAAAAGAAAGGAAGAAAGAAAAGAAGAGAAAGAAAAAAGTTAGCCAGTGCAGTGACACACGCTGGTAGTGCTAGCTACTCATGAGGCTGAGACAGGAGGATTGCTTGCGCCCAGGAGTTCGCGGCTGCAGTGAACTATGATCGTGCCACTGCACCCTAACCTGGGTGACAAAGTGAGACCTTTTCTCTAAAAAGAGAGAGAGAGGATTATATCAGGATCCGTTAAAAAAAAAAAAAAAAAAAAGAATTGTAGGCTTCCTGAGTCTGAGGACCAGGAGGATGAAGGGCAGGGAGGGCTATTAAAGGAGGAGGCAGCCAGGCGCGGCTGCTCGCGCCTGTAATCCCAGCACTTTAGAAGGCCAGGGCGGGTGGATCACTTGAGGTCAGGAGTTCGAGACCAGACTGGCCAACATGATGAAACCCCATCTCTACTACAAATACAAAAATTAGCCAGGCATGGTGGTGGGCACCTGCAATCCTAGCTACTCGGGAGGCTGAGCCAAGAGAATTGCTTGAACCCAGGAGGTGGAGGTTGCAGTGAACCGAGATCGCGCCACTGCATTCCAGTTGGGGCGACAGACCAAGACTCCATCTCAAAAAAAAAAAAAGGAGGCAGAGTGCCTTCTCTTTCCTTCCGGCTGTTGGGCTTGTGCCCCTCTACTGAGAGCTCCCCTTCGGACTCCATTCCTAGGCTTCAAGGAACTGTCAAGAATTAGTTCAGGTGGAAAAGCTTTTCAGCCCCCAGCACACACTCAGTAAGATCGGGCGAGTGCCCAGACCTGCTCCCTCCCTTCCTATGCTTATCTCTTTCGGGGCTCTGTCTGTGTTGTAACTCTGTTTACCTGTCTGAGTCTGGCTACAGGGGCCTTTTTGAGGGCAGGAACTAGGACTTTTAGCTCTGCCTCCCCACACCCGGCCTGGTGCTTGGCCCACAGCTCTCAGAGTTTTCCAGTGAACAGCATGGATAAATAAAGCCAAGTTAGGACAAATGAGGATGCTGTCATCTCAGCCTTCCCTTCACTGCCTGTCCATACCCAGCCCTCCCTCTCTCCCAGGCCCAGCTTTCCTTTGAGGCCTTCCCCAGATACACAGATAGGGAGAGAGCTGTGGGTGAATGGAAATAATCCCCTACCTCACCATTCACTGCACATCGTGAGCATTTCTGGTCTGGCCGTCCTCTGTGCCTCACTGACAGATAGTTCTCTTTTACAGTCCTCTGGGCCTCAGCTTCATTTGTAAAGTGGGGATAATCATAGCACCTAGCAGAGGGTTTGTAGTGAGACACCAGTGGGTTCATACCTGCTAAGTGTTTAAAACAGTGCCCGGTATATGGTAACTACTCAATAAATACAAGTGATGGTAATTTCGGACTATGCTTTAGAGCAACAGTGTCCTTCAATTAAATCTCACCTGAGGCTGGCTGCCATGACTCATGCCTGTAATCCAGCACTTTGGGAGGCCGAGGTGGAAGGATCGATTGAGCCCAAGAGTTTGAGAGGAGCCTGAGCAATACAGAGAGACCTTGTCTCTATTAAAAATCAAGAAATTAGCCAGGCGTGGTAGTATGTGCCTGTAGTCCCAACTACTCGGGAGGCTGAAGTGGGAGGATCGCTTGAGCCCTGGAAGTCGAGGCTGCAGTGAGCTATGATTGTGGCACTGCACTCCAGCCTGGGTGACAGAGCTGAGACTCTTTCTCAAAAAAAAAAAACCTCACCTAACAACGGACAAGCTACTATTTTCCTTTCCTCTTGCCTTTCCTTTTTTTTTAGATGGAATCTCGCTCTGTCACCCAAGATGGAGTGCAGCGGTGGACTCTCGGCTCACTGCAACCTCCACCTCCTGGGTTCAAGTGATTCTCCTGCCTCAGCCTCTTGAGTAGCTGGGATTACAGGTGCTCGCCCCCACGCCCAGCTAATTTTTGTATTTTTAGTAGAGACTGGGTTACACCATGTTGGCCAGGCTGGTCTGGAATTCCTGACCTCAGGTGATCCACCCACCTCGGCCTCCCAAAGTGCTAGGATTTACAGGCGTGAGCCACCGCGCCCAGCCTACAAACTATTTTCACTTAGCTACCCACTCTTTTCTTCACCAAACCTGGGCTTGCCCCCAGGAAGAATCCAGTTCAGGAAGAGAACTAAGTGCTTTATGCCCTGGGAGGCCTGTGTCACTGTGACCAGGGAAAAAAGGGCCAGCTGGGCCTGGAGCCAGAAGCTGGCCTTTTATTGTTGGAATTCAAGGCCAGTTGCAATCACTCTGTGGGGTTTTGCAGCCCACCAAACCCCTTGAAGGCATACATTTCAGGGCCAGTGTGGGCCCCTCTCTTTCTGGGGAAGCCACAGCAACTCGATCTTTTAATATGCACATGAATTTGCTGCGGATCTTGGAAAACGCAGTGTGACTCAGTAGGTCTGGGTCTGCATTTCTAGCAACCTTCCAGGTTGATGCCAATGCTGCAGATCTGCAGTTGGGATAACCAACCCACCCAAGTATGCCCACGACTTTCCCAGTTTTGGCACTGAAAGTTCTGCATCCAAGGAAACCAGGACAGTTGGTCGCTGTATCCAAAGACCACACTTTGAATGGCAAGGTCAAAGCAAGGAAGCATTGCTGTTTGTACTGAGTTTCACAGTTCCTCCCACTGGAGTCCCTGGAATAATCCTCTTGTCCTGATAAAGAATTGTGACTCTTTACTCTCTAGAAAGAACACCTGGCTCCAAGCCTCAGCTCTTCAGGGTAGACGCTGGTTTTGGGGGGCCTGAAGCTTATCTAATCTTAGTGGCTCTCTTAAGAAAAAATTTGGCCAGGCGCAGTGGCTCACAGCCTGTAATCCCAGCACTTTGGGATGCCAAGGTGGGTGGATCACCTGAGGTCAGGAGTTCAAGACCAGCCCGGCCAACATGGCGAAACCCCGTCTCTACTAAAAATACAAAAATTTAGCCGGGCGTGGTGGTGGGTGCCTGTAATCCCAGCTACTCAGGACACTGAGGCAGGAGAATCACTTGAATCCGGAAGGCGGGGGTTGCAGTGAGCTGAAATCACGCTGTTGCACTCTAGCCTGGGCAACAAGAGTGAAACTCCATCTCAAAAAAAAAAAAAAAAGAAAAGAAAAGAAAAAATTTAAAATATCTTTGTTTTGCAAATTTTAGAAAACATATAACCATGTGAACAGAGTAAATTTCCCTCTGTTTCTTTGGCCTAAGGCCAAACAGGTGCTCACATCTTCCTTCCGGGAAAATGGTGCTGGTTGTCTCAGCAGCCAGTGACTGCCACTTCTGCAAGATGACCACCAGGTGGCAGTCGATTTACACAGCCCCCTTCACATGCCCGCCCTCTCCCGCCTGGCCACCTCCAGAAATTTCCAACTCTTCCTCCAGCTGGTGCAGCCCATTAATCCAACAGATTAATCTATGCTGTGATAATGGGCATAAGGAGTTCATGTGCTTCTCTCTCAATAGCATATTTGCCATTTAATGGAAATGCTAAGAGATTGTTTTTAAAACCAGATAAAGAATGCTAATGGAGGCGTTCCAGGCACTCTGTTGGATCACAGATCACTGTGGTGATGTTTTTGAGCAAGTGGGCCCTTTCTGTGCTCCACAGATTGCATCTGTGCAGAGGTGCTGCATCTTAACCCCATCCCCCTGCATCCCAACCCGACCCCACCATGCTTAGTGTTTAGGTATCATCTCGGGAGCTCAGCTGCCTGGGTTCATATGCATGTACTACCACCTCTTACTGAGGGTAGATGTTGAGTAAGGACTTTAACATCTCTGTGTGAAACGCAAGTAGTAATACTGATTTCATATAATTGTTGTGAAGGATTCGGTAAAGTACCCTAGGAGAGTGTCTGGCACACAATAAACACTTGATAAAGAGCTACCATCTTCATCATACCACACCTTGCCTGCATCCTTCATTCTTCAGAGCAAATTCTCCTGTTTTCCCCCCAGACCCTATCTCCAACCAGTTGCTTCAAGAAAACAAAGGGGGGATTGAGAGCCCAGCATGGTAATAACCAGGCCAATTCTTGTGGGCACAGAGTTTTCCAGACCCATGATCGCCTTTCAAGTTGGGGCTGATCCCTGAGGACATCAAAGCATCATCAAGATAGGGAAGGGGCCCTGGCTGGACCAGACTTCAGATAGCCCAGCTCTGCATTTTTGCAGGGATAAATCTGCAAGTATCACCTTGTGGATACCAGGAGCTTAGCACTTGCAGATGAGCAAGCAGCATGAGGGTAGGTGGCTAAGGCAGTCATCTGGTCCAGCCTGTCCCTGCCCCCGGACCCATAGCCGTCTTTAACCAGGAGTCAGCGGCTCCAGCGGAGGCTTCATCTCCTGCACTCCTTGTTAGACCTGGTAAGCATTCTCCCTCTCTTTCTCTGATTACAGTCATCTCCAGTGTCAGCTACACTAACAGGCAAAATGGTGTAAGGGTCTCAACTTGCTGCATATTAGAAGCACCTGGGATTTTACAATCTGATTCTCAGGCTAAATCCCAAACCAGTTAAATCAGAATCTCTGGGAATGAGACCCACACATCAGAAATGATTCTAATGTAGTACAGCAAGTTTGAGAACCAGTGTTCTAGAGCAGTGTTTCTCTAGCTTTAATGTGCATAGAAGTCACCTGAAGAGCTTGTTAAAATGCGAATTCTGATCCAGTGAGGCTGGGGCAGAGCCTGAGATTCTGTTTCTAACAAGCTCCCAGGTAATAATGAATGTTGCTGGTCCATAGACCAAGCTGTGAGTAGTCAGATTGTGGAACTGTGGTTCTCAAATTTGAGCATGTATCAGAATGATCTGAAGGGCTTGTTAAAATGCACGCCAGTTTCAGATTCAGATCTGGAATGGGGCCTGATAATATGCCTTCCTAACAAGCTCGCAGGGGATGGCGATGCTGCTGGTCTACAGAGCACACTTTGAGCAGCAGGGGTGTAGAGGAGGCAACACAAGTTTTGGAGTCAGGCAGCCCTCAGCCTCCTTTTCTGGCCTCATGACATTCTAGCTCTGTGATCTTGGATAAGTTACTTAACCTCTCTGAACTGTAATTATACTATCTGTAAAGCGATCATTATTGGGCAAGATCAAATGGGCTAAAACATCTAACACATTGCCAAGTGGGCTGGTCCTCAAGCTTGACGGCAAATTTAATTACTTAGGAGCTTTTAAAAAAAAAAAAAAAACCCATAGTTGATTTAATTGGTCTAGGGTACTGAACATCAGGACTTTTTTTCTTTAATAGAGATGAGGTCTTGCTCTGTCACCCAGGCTGGAGTGCGGTGGCTCAATTATAGCTCACTGTAATGTCAAATTCCTGACCTCAAACAATCCTCCCACTTTGGCCTCCCAAAGTGCTGGGATTACAGGCATGAACCACAAGGGCTGGCCAGGATCTATTTTTTTAATTGAGACAGGGTCTTGCTTTGTCATCCAGGCTGGAGTGCAGTGGCATGATCACAGCTCACTGCAGCCTCAACCTCCTGGGCTCAAGCGATCCTCCCACTTCAGCCTCCCTTGTAGCTTGGATTACATGTGTGCCACCAACCCAGCTATTTTTTTTTTTTTTTTTTGTAGAGATGCGGGGGGTTGGGGGATGGGTCTCACTTCGTTGCCCAGGCTGGTCTTGAACTCCTGGGCTCAAGCGATCCTGCTGCCTCGACCTGTCAAAGTGCTGGGATTATAAGTGTGGGCCACCGAGCCTGGTCTTGGCCAGGATTTTTTTAAAGCTACTCAAGTAATTCTGTGCAGCCAGTGCTAGGTACTGGCCTGGTACCATGGTTCCCAAACTGTGGTGTGCATCAGAATCACAGGTTGCTGGGCTGTACCTCCAGAGTTTCTGACTCAGTAGGTCTCGGATGGGACTAAGAATTGGCATTTGGAACAGCTTCCCAAGCAATGAATACCATGCAGAGAACCAGGGCTGGAGGATAATCCTGGTTTGCTCAGGACAGCTCATGTGGAGCATCACCCTGTCCCAGGTGTGCCACTTTACAAGCCCCCCTGGGTCTGACTGGGAGTGGGGCCAGACCCTGATGGGTGGGGAGGCCCCTGCAGGGGGTGCAGGAGGCACAGGAGTTGTCAGGGAAGAGAGACGGTGAGGTCACTGAGCTGAAAGATGGCATCAGGGGCAAGAGAGGCAGCCTTGGCAACAGTGACCCGGAGCCCAGGAGCAAGATGTGTGGTTGGAAGCCCTAGGAGGCCCTTGGCTCAACACAAGGAAAAACTTCGACCTTGAGAACTGCCCTGTCTGGAAACGGCACCAGCTTCCTCTTCTGGCATCGAGGGCCCTGTCCCTGTGGCGGAGGGCGGGGGAAGGGTGTGGGTGGGGGGAGAGGTAGTCCTGCTGAGCTGGAGGAGGAGGAGGAAGGAGAGATGTATCAACTGGGGCGATCTCTGAGTTCCCTTTGAAGTCTGAAATTGCACTTCCCTGCAACCTCCAGTCTGCCTTTAATCCAGAAGCTGTTTATTTAGGCAGGTGGCCCTCTGAGCTTTGGCAACAGACTGGCTTTCCCCATGGTGTTTCCCTTGCCTATCAGCAAGCGGTTTACCGTCCTGGGCCAAACAGGAAGGCGACAGCGCTAGACACAGCCGGCAGGTCCGCAAGGTTGCGGTGCAGCGGTGCCGCAGGTGTCACCTCGAGAGTGCAGTCGGAGAGCGCTGCGGGTGAATGGGCCAGGCTAGGCAGGGGTACCCTAGGGAAGCGACGCGGGGCTCCTGGGAACAAACCCTGCCCCAGGCCGGGAGCGAGGAGGGAGCAGAAGGGTCCGTCCCACGCCGCTGGCCACATCAGAGCACCAAGAGAACACCAACTCTTTATTACAGGAATTCCTATGAAACAGCTCCAAGAAAAAACCCACACATAGGAGGAAGAAAGATAACAAAGCAACACTCACAGACGTGGGGCTGGGGCTTCCCCGACGGTGCGCCCGGTCCTGGCGCGGGGAAGGCTCAGAGACCCGTCGGGAACTCCAGCTGGGGGACCGAGGCACTCCTCGGAGACCTCCCCCTCCCTCCAGGGCCCCAGGCCTGGCGCGGGGAGCAGCGGAGGGGGCGGCCGCTCCTTGGCAGGGCCCCCCGAGCCAGCGTCCCGGCCCCGCGCGCGTTTCCAAACTTGGTCACGCTCGGCGGCGGCGGCGGCGGCGGCGCGTCCCGGCCCTCCCCAGCGAAGAGAAGCTCGGCGTTGGGAGTCCGGCCAGGGTGGGCGGGACGAGGTGCGATCGCCGGCTCGCCTTCGCTACGCCCTTGTGATCTTGGGGCCACTGAGGCCACCAGGGCCCGGCCAAGGATCGGATGCCACTCCCAACCTCCCAAAGCCGCGCCGAAGCCTCGTGCCTGCCCAGGCTTCCCGGCTCTCCGGAAGGTCTGCACGCTCCCATGTCCAGGGCGGGGCCACGGGCTGGGCAGCCTCCCTCCCCGTGGCAGTGATCAGTGCCATGTAAGCGTTCCTAGAATCAGAGTTCTCCTGAGATCACCCCCTCTTCTCAGGGGCACCCAGCAAGCCCTTCTGCCCTAGGCGCTCCCACCCAGGCTGGCGGCCTTTCTGCCTTGCTCTTCAGCCCTGCACCTGCTCAAAGGAGTCACTCCAGGGCCCACCGCTGCCCACCCTCGGACAGCAGGGCTTCCAGTAAAGCTGGGGAGTCAGAGCCCCTGTGAGCCCCCACTGTGGTGTGACTCCAGAACTGGCTTTTGTCTGCTGCCAAATTAAAGACTCTGCCTCCCCAAAGTCCTCCAGCTCTGGGGTGGCCACCCTTCCCATCCCTGCTGGGTGATGGGGAGCTGCTGGGAGTGAGCCCATCCCTAACAGCAGCAGCCTGATGAGGCCAGACGGGGCAGCCGGCAGATGCTCTTTGCAGTAGCCCATAGCTCCTCAGAGTGCCTGGAGGACTGGCCAGGGACCTCCCACCCAGGCTGGTTGCAGGGCTTGTGTGCTGGACCAGCAGCCCCGGGGGAAGGCTGAGATACAGGAGGCCATGGAAGGGAAGGGCACAAGTGCCCAGAGGGAGCTGAGGAAGGGGGACCAGAAGGGAGCTGAGGAAGGGGGGTCAGGCAGAGTCTGCGACAGGAGAAATAAGGAACGGAGGGAGGCAGGGACTCCACCTTCAGGCCAAAGAGCCTCAGGTGGGGTCATCTTGCCCTTTTCCATATTCCAACTTTTATCTGCTTTCTGGATTTTTTTTTTTTTAAAGGGAGGTTGGTTCCTGCATTTCCACTCTTTGACCATAGGAATGCCTGGCTACAAAAGGGGCTGTAACTGGCTGCTGCCTATAGGGGCCTCAGGTCCTTCCTCCAATTGCAAGGCAGCAACTCCGAAGTTCTAAGTCCCATGGAAAGTGGCAGTGGTTGGGCTGGACTGTGGCTGGAGGATCACTGGGCCTCGGTTCTCAAGCACCATCTGTCCGGCTGCAGCTGGGCCCTTCACCTGGGGCCAGTGTTGCTTTCCAGCTGCCCCCACCGGGTCAGATCATCTCTGGAAAGGAAGAGCTGCTGGCATCTGGTAGGGGAAAAAAGGGGATGGGAGGAGTCTTTTTCAAGGGAACCCAGTGGTCTTTCCTGGTCACTGGTTCCTGGAGAGACAGTTTTGGGAGAAGGTACCAAAGACCTAAGCCGTCTCCTTTCTCCAGGGACTCGAGGTCAGCCATAGAACTCTGCTTCGGTCATCCCCCCATTCAAATTCCTAAAACCATTCCAGCTTGCCCAGCTGCAGGGACTCTGGCAGCAAGAGATGGAGTGGAGGAATGGAATCCCGGGGGGGGGAAGCAGCTGTAGGGGAGGGCTTCAAGGTGGGAGGGTACCTGGCCCATTCTAATATGTCATAGCTCAGGGGAGCTAGGCCGCAGAGACCTGTAGGTGGAGAAAAGTAAACTGGGGGCAGAACTTGGTAGAAGTCAGACACCAGGCTGAAGAATTCCTAAGACTTTACTCAGAAGACTCATTCAGGCCGGGCGCTGTGGCTCACGCCTGTAATCTCAGCACTTTGGGAGACCGAGGCGGGCCGAGGGCGGGGGTTCAAGACCAGCCTAACCAGCATGGTGAAACCCTGTCTCTACTAAAAATACAAAAATTAGCCGGGCGGGGTGGCACGTGCCTGTAATCCCAGCTACTCGGGAGGCTGAGGCAGGAGAATGGCTTGAACTTGGTAGGGGGAGGTTGCAGTGAGCAGAGATTGCACCACTGCACTCCAGCCTGGGCAACAGAGTGAGACTCCATCTCAAAAAAAAAAGAAAAAGAAAAAAAGATTCATTCAAAAAGCACAGGAGAAATGGAACTAAAGTGGTGTTTTGGTGGTGGGATAATCAGAGTAGGTAGGGGCAGTGAGGAGAACAGGGCTGTGACCTAGGTGATGAGCATCTATCAGGGTGGTAATGGAAGGAACAGAAAAGAGAATGAAAGGGGGCAGTCAGGAGGAGAGACTGAGTTGCCATCCAAGGCTGAAAAGAAAATCTTGGGTGCAGCTGGGGACACGAAGCAGCTCTGGAAGCCTAACTGCGATGGAGATTCAGATGTAGGAGCCAGATGTGCAGAAGTGTTGCTGGTGCTATAAAAGAGGGCGGAGGCACTGCTCCCTCCCAGCCACAGGGTTTCTGGCTATTAGACAATGAGCAGGAATAGAATGGGACTAGTCCTGGAGTCAGAACCCCACCGGCCACCCAGAGTCTCCCGGGCTCACTCAGCATCCACTTGGGTCTTTTGCTGCCTTTCTGAAGCCCCTGCTCCCTGTCCTGCAACTTGGTTAATCCCCAGTCACCTTGCCTGCTCAGTCCCCTTTGAGTCATTCTGATCCATCTCAGCAGCCCTGGTATCTCTAGTTAATTCAGGATCAAGGACAAGAGGCTCCTGCTTAAAACTCCCAGCTGCACATCTGCTGAGCCCTAAGCTTCCAGCCTGCTGCTTATGAGTCAGTTCCACAGGATTGTCTCCCTTCAAGCTGGCATCAGCTCAGCTCCCCATCCCTCTACTCCTCCACCCCCAACTCCACTGCATGATGCAAGGTCTATTCCAGGCAAGAGCCTTTCTCCGAGGCGGGCAGTTTGTGTACGTGTGGGGCAGGGGGCACTGACGGATGAGGGGCCACTGTTCGCACACAGGCACCTGGTCATCGTTCCCAGCTGTGGCTCAACCCAGTAGTCTGTGCATCCCAGGAGCACTGCTGCCCCCTCACCCCCATCCAACCCTCCTTCAGCCATTAGAGCTTCGGAGCAGAAGGGCCTGGCTCTCTTTACAGGCAATTCTTACTTCCCACCATCTTGTACCCAAAGCTAGAAATTCCTCTTCCTCCAACACCTAGGGCAGGGCCCAACAGAAGGCAGATATTCTCCAGCTATATCATGAATGAATGAGTCAACTCCCCAGATTAATCCTGCCCTCCTTTTTTTCCATGCATTTGCTAAAATCAGTAAGTCCTCAGCTTTGCTAGTTTGTTCTACCTGGACATTTTTCCTTACAAGGAAAAATGGGCATTTCTCCTTACAAGACCATAAGCTTCCCCAGGACACAGAACAAGACTTATTAGTCTCTGAGTCCCACCATGGGGCATTTTGGGGTCCTTTTCTTCTTCTTCTTCTTTTTTTTTGGAGACAGGGTCTCACTCTGTCACCCAAGCTGGAGTGCAGTGGCATAATCACAGCTCACTGCAGCCTCAACCTCCTGGGCTCAAGTGATCCTCCCACCTCAGCCTCCTGAGTAGCTGGGACTACAAGCACATGCCAATGTGCCCAGCTAATTTTTGGTACTTTTTTGGTAGAGATAGGGGGTCTCATTTTGTTATCCAGGCTGGTCTTGAACTCTTGGGCTCAAGCAATCCACTCGCCTCGGCCTCTCAAAGTGCTGGGATTACAGGCGTGAGCCACCGCACCTGGCCATGTGTCCTTGACTAGCCTACACTCGAGGCATGGGTTGAGAGTTCAGCCAGCCTATGTTACTTGATCACAGCTGTGGGCTCTGAAGCCCAGCAGTGGCTGGATTAGAAGACCCCAGAGCTGCTAAATGGAGTGGATATGGAGGTGGGGGCAGAAGCGGCCCCGCCAGCCTGCTGAGGGGGCCCAGGCCCCCTCCCACAATCTGTTTTTTCACCCTCCTCCCAAACTCCAAATATGCAAAGCAAAGTTGGGTGTGAGCACCCCCATGCCTCTAGGTTTTCTTCCCCGGAGGGCAAAGTTACCTGGGACAGGAGAGGGAAAGCCAAAGTCGTTTCCGACAGCCACGCTGCTGGATTTAGATTTCTGGGATTCGTATTTCAATCGATCTGGAAAAGGACCATATTCACAGGTCAGAGAGGTTAGCTCCTGGGCTCCCAGGGGCAGGCTGGGCTGGGACATGGTAGTTTGCTAGAGGCTAAGTCCCTAGAATCACACCTGAGCACACACGGGCACCCAAAATATGAGTGCACACAACATCTACCAGCTCTCAAAGAACCAGCAGTAAAAAAAAACTACCGCTTGACAGCCATCTCAAATGTCAGAATTAAAAGGACTCAGAGAGACTATAGAGTCCAAACCCCCTCATTTAAAAAGAAAGGCACGGCCAGGGATGGTGTTTCATGCCTGTAATTCCAGCACACTGGAAGGCTAAGGCAGGCAGATCACCTGAGGTCAGGAGTTCGAGACCAGCCTGGCCAACATGGTGAAACCCCGTCTCTACTAAAAATACAAAAATCAGCCAGGTGAGGTGGCGTGTGCCTATAATCCCAGGTACTTGAAAGACTGAGGCAGGAGAAACACTTGAACCTGGGAGGCGGAGGTTGCAGTGAGCCGAGATTGAGCCACTGCACTTCAACCTGGGTGACAAGAGTGAGACTATGTCTCAAAAAATAAAAAATAAACGGAAAGGCCTTGAGGCTTCCAGCACCTTTGCTGCAGAGCTGGGGCTAACCTTGGGCCTCAGCCCAGCCTTCTCCCTCCACAACTTGCTCCTCCCCCACCAACACATCATCGGTTACACACACAAGCTCTCATGCTGTGGCCGTCACAGGGACAGAGCTCCGCAGCCCTCTCATCTCCTCTACCCCAAATGCACTCCCACCCTGCAGGGGAAAGGCAGCCAGGCTAGGGAGCAGGGTCTCCAACCCAGAGACAATGACAACCCAAATACCTCAAAGTTCCAGAGCCCCTGCTCTACGGTCTTCCACTCAAGAGCCTCCCCCGCCCTGGCATTCATGAACCCAGTCGTTCTGTTTCCAGAGCTCAACACATCACGCCTGCCTTGCGGCTGGGGCTCTGTGAGGAGGGGCAGTGCTCTTCTCCCTGCTGCCTTGTGCCAAGGCCAGTGCCTGGGGAGAAGGGGGTGGGCTAGTGACCCAGGTCCCCATAGGCAGAATTCTGAGGCTCCCACGGGATAACTTGGTGGGAGTCATGCCTCAGTAGGACAGAAAGCACCTGGCCCCCTCAGCCCCCAGCTCAGTGTTTTCCTGGGCCCGAAGGCTAAAGCCAGCATCGCCTCCCTTCTTCAGCCAGGGAGAAATGGCTGCAGGCACTGCCCACCTCTCTCCAGAGCGAGGAGGAAGTCGCGGTTCCGTTGCAGCTCCTTCATGAACTCCTCATTCTGCAGGAAAAGCGCGATCCTCTCATCCTCCAGGTACTGCTTCCAGCGACTCTCTGGTCTCGGGGCCCTGGCCCAGCCATGGCAGGTGGACCTCCCTCTCCACTCCCAAGCTTGGGGCCCCCAGCGTTACCCTGAGGAGGGGAGCGAGCATGTCGAATGTGTACACACAAGGGTACATGTTGCACAAACGTCCACATCCCTCGGGTTGCACACACGCCCTGTCCAACATCCCCAGTCCTCACCCGAGGCTCACACCTCCTAATGGAACCTGGTTGCAAGCGAAAATCCAGCGGACAGGTCAGAGCCATTGCTGCAGGGGACACAGCAGTAGCCTAAAAACTATTTTTCCTCCACGCCACGGACCACCTCATACCTTCATCTACAACCTGAACAGTCCTGAAAAGAAATCTGCAAACTGTGGAATAGCCTATACGTCGATTCCCAAACTCAACCCTCTCCCTGCACCAGCAGCCTCAGGGTGGACCTGCCCTGCTGTGGGGCACCTTGGGGCATGCCAACATCTAGCAAGAAGCAGCCTCTGGCCCTTTCCCAAGGGAGGAAGGGGGTGCTCTGGCCCTCCACCATTGGCCACCCATGCCCGCCTCTCTCCAGCCTGAGGTGACTGCTGCCTCCTTACTTAGGCTGTCACCTTCCCTTCAGAACAGGAAACCTCCAGGCCCAGGCAGGAAGTGAGGCTTTCAGTTCAGCATTCCTGCCCTATGAACCCAGGGCAACAGAAATAGCTCAGCCTGGGTTTAAACATCAGGAAGTAAAACTGGCTGGCACAAATTGTGTGGGCAAAGAGAGATGCTGGACAAGCAGGTGGGAGTGGAAGGCAGGGGCGGCCCCCGTTACCTGCATGCTGTCCAGCTGCTGGGGCAGGATTCGGAGAAAGTCATCCAGGAGGTTGCCCAGCAGTGGTGGGTTCCAGTTCCGATAGCGTCTCTGGCTTGTAGGGGCTCCAGAGCCCAGTGCATCGGTATTAGGGGATGGGAGGTGACAGGGAAGAGGGAGTCATTAAGCCCAACCCCAGGTCTCCTGGCCCCATCACACCAGGTCCTCAGGCAGGTCGGATCCTGCTCAGAGATTCCCATGGCCTCCACTGCCTCCAGAACAAAGGCCCATCACTCTGTCTCATCACTGGAGATGTCTCCACCAGCCTCAGCGAACTCCCCAGCCATTCATGCTCTGCAGTCACTCAGTGCCCTTCCAGGTCTCTGGACCTACAGAGCTGTCTGTCCACGGTGCACATGTGGAACTCTGTGGATTTGGCCATAGATGTTTACAAATGTCCCCTAAAGACGACAGGGATCGTATCCTTTCATGCTTCTATCCTAGCACCTACACAGTGCCAGGCTCATGGTGCTGAGTGACAGGTATGGTCCAAAGGAACAGACACATAAGCCACCAACAGCACAGCCTGCTGCATGTTGGTTTGCTGAGGAGGGGGCATATGGGGACGCCAGGATCCCTACAGAGGGTAACGCAGATCCGAGCTCCAGTTCTGGCTCAACTACCAGCCGGCAGGGTAGTCAGGTGGGCCCCTGTTCCCTCTAGGGCTCGGTTTCCTTATCTAGAAACTGCTGCCTCCCTGCCCAGGTGCTGGGGAGCCCCTCAGGAGGCCGTGTCCTAGCAGTGTTCTGAAAGAGAAGATGTGAGTGTGGAAGGGATCTCGCTCTAAGAGTGCTCTGGGGCCGCTCTTTCCAGGCCCGTTGTGTGTGTGGCAGGAGCTCTGTGCCATGGCAGTGCCAACAGCTGGGCAAGGCAGTAGAGGAAGAGGGGGTGGCACACACCCTCGCTGACCCCCAGGCTACCGCCCTACCGCCCTGGGCCTGAGGGCAGCTCGGAGCCCGGCCAGGAGCTCCCCACAGCTCCATGGCAGCCTGCAGCAGCGTGGCAACCGCGGGACACGTGTTCCGCTGAATCAGGGAAACGGCACACTGAGAAGGCAGCCGAGGGCCGGGCGGTGGGGGCCGCTCTCGCCCTGGGCCTGGCTTTGATTTGGTCTCCAGCTCTAGGAATCCCGCCCGCCCCCTCACTGGAGGGGAGCTTTTCCGGGCTGCAGCTGACTATGGAAATAGCTTCCTTTCCTTTTCTATTTTGGGCGGGTGGCCGGCGGCGGCGGCTAGGGGAAGGGGCGGGGGCGGCAGCAGACGGGATAACCAGCTGCTAAGTGCCTGGTGGGAGCTCAGCTCTTGCAGACTGGAGCCAAGGGAACCCCAGCACGCCTTGTCCACCCTCTCGCTGCCCAGACACGCGGAGAGGGAATGGGCTGGAGAGCAGCTTGTATCACAACCCGGGACTCCCATTCCTAGGCCAAATTTTTTTCTACATCACTGCCACCTTCTGTCACTGTTGGAGGCTTCATTTTTCTCCAAAGGCCAGAGATGGGGAGAGAGGAAGCCTCATCTCTCAGGGACTCGCAGACCACCCCAGGCTACAGCAGAGAGGGACCCTCGCCAGGGGTATTACCCGTTCTTGGGGTCTCAGGGTCTTCATCTGGGACATGGGTGCCCACCCCCAACTTAACCACACCTCGGAGCCACCCAGGAAAGCAGCGGAGGGAGAACCTCAGAGGTGCATCTGGACCCCTCTAGCCATGAAGACTCCAAGTGGAGAAGGGGACAGGTGGAGGAGGCCCCTGTTCTCAGCTGAGTTTCCTTGCTGCTGGGCCTGTGGTCCTGAAGGAAGGCCAGGCCCAGCCCCCTCCTGGCCCCTTGGCTGGCACTGGTAGAGATGAGGTCAGCCCACAGCTGCGTGAGCCAGGGGGCCCTGAGCACAGGCAGCCCAGGCAACTCCATTGTGGTCGGAAAGGAATGTCAGAAATGAGCTGAGACGCAAATAAAAAAAAAAACTTCCAAGGCTGTAATTTTAACGGAAAAACAGCAGGCAGCCTGTGTGGAAGGGTCCCCTGGGTTTCAGAGACTGTCTTTCTTTCAGACAGATGGAGGGAAGGACAGACTGGGGGAGGGGAAGGACAGAGACGCTGGGGAGGATTTCCCAGCCCAGAGCCTCTGCCTCTGGACCCCAAAACTGCAACTTCAAGCCCCATCGGACCCCCAGGTTTACCCATGGAACATCAGACCTGATGGAAAGGGATTTCAGAGACAGGACTTCCAGGTAAAATTTTTGGTAAGAACTGGACATTGCGGTCCAGAGGGGGTTCAAGCCATGTCCTAGGACACACACATCATCCAGGCAAAACCTGGGCCCAGGGATTGTGACATTTGAAGCATGCTCCCCCGGGGTGGCCCTGCCTCTCTGTGCCCTAGCAGGCCAATACCCACACTCCCAAACTCTGCCCCATCTGCAGGTTCTTGGCACCCCTGTGACTGGAGGTAGCAGATGGGGGCCAGGCCATTGCCCCACTCAAATCTGATCTCCCTCAGCAGCCAAAGGAAGTTTCCTAAAAGCCGTAGCTGATCGAACCTGATCATGTCGCTCTCCAGGTTAAGGCCCTTGAATGGCTCCCCGCTGGCTGCAAGAGAAGATGGAAGCTCCCTGGAGGGCCACAGGGCTTTTGATCTGCTTGCCTCTCCAGCCTCACCTGCGATTAGATACTTCCAGGAGGTCCCCAGATGAGCCCTCTTTCCTGCCTCCCGGCCTCTGCAAGTGCTCCTTCCTTTGCCTGAGTGCCTCCCTGTCCTCTGCTTCTCCACATTACTGCCAATGTGGCCTTCAGGTCACAGCCTGGACATCAGTTTCTCCTGGCAGCCTTCCCTGCCCCCGTGTCTTCAGCTTCCCTAGACCCTGATCTCCTTGGCAGTGTGTGGGCAAACAGGCAGCACCGTATTCACCTCCACATCACACACGGCTCAGCACATGTTCACACACATGGTTCAGCAGTGCCGTATTCACCTCCACATCACACACACGGCCCAGCACATGGTTCACACACATGGTTCAGGAGTGCTGTACTCACCACCTCATCATACACATGGCTCAGCACCTGCATACGGCAGGCAACTCAGTAAATGCTGGAAATGAATGTTCTGGATGGAGGGACTGGACAAGGCACTGGAGATGGCCTAGAGGCCCAGGTCTAGCAGAGCCATCCTGGGGCAAAGGGACCTGTGCCTCTACCGAACACTGGCCTCTGGGGGAAGCCTCGCCCCTGGTCTCAATGTTCAATGTTAGAGCTAAACTCAGAGGCCAGCCAGTGTAGCTGGGGGCAGGAAGGAGCAGTAAACCACTGATTACAGGTCTGCTCTATACCTGGGTCTGTGCTAAGTGCTCCACACACATCTCATTCAATCCTCCTAACAGTGCTAAGGTGGAAATTACTATTCCCGTTTCAGGTGAGGCATACGAGGCTCAGAGAGGTTAAGCAATGAGCCAAAGGCCACATTGCAAAGGTGCCTGAAGAATTCTAAGCTAGGCAGCTGAAGGAAGGGGTGGGGAGCACAGACCGCTTCTGTCTGACTCCACAAGTTGAGTTCTCCTCAGTGCATCCACTCCCAGCCCAGCAAAGCCTTCATTTCCTGAGTTAGGCTCCAGAACCTTAAGCAAGAGCAGTAACTTGTCTAAAGCCCACAGGGTCTCCTGAGCCTTGGTGTAGTGCTGAGGTTACCTTGCCCCCAAGTGGGGCTCCCATCACCACCCTGGCCCCCACCCACAGCAGGCTGAACGCCCAGCCAGAGTATGGAGGGAGGATGTGGCATGGATATCCATACCACATTTCTACTGGGATTTTCAGCCAAGCATGATGGTATGCCCTGTAGTCCCACTATTTGGGAGGCTGAAGTGGGAGGACTGCTAGAGCCCAGGAGTTCAAATTCACCATGGGCAACATAGTGAGACCCTGTTTCTCTTTAAAGAAAAAAAAAATCCTTTCTCTTATGGCCTCAGTTTTCTCTTCTGAAAAATAGGTGGAACCACTCTGCCTAGCAGAAACTGAACTTTTTGCAAAAGTGTATTGGAATATTACAAAAAAAAAGGTGGGGGTGGGGTAGGCCCGGTGGCTTACATCTGCAATCCCAGCACTTTGGGAGGCCGAGGTGGGCGAATCACCTGAGATCAGGAGTTTGGGACCAGCCTGGCAACATGGTGAAACCCCATCTCTACTAAAAATACAAAAGTTAGCCGGGGGTGGTGGCTCACATCTGTAATCCCAGCTACTCGGGAGGCTGTGGTAGGAGAATCGCTTGAACCTGGGAGGCAGAGGTTGCAGTGAACAGAGGTCATGCCAATGCACTCCAGCCTGGATGACAGAGTGAGGCTCCGACTCAAAAAAAAAAAGTCAAAGAAAGGAAAATCATTTAGCCCGGGGCTCTGTGAGCCATCCCAGGCTGCAAGTCCTGCCTAGGTCTCACCCAGACCCACCCACTCATTCCCCACCTCCCACTCCAGTACAGCCTGCCAGCTCCTGGTACCACTCGTGACAAAGATCCCAGCTGTGTTCCTGTCCCTGACTCAAAACACTTCCCTCCCTCCTCCCCTCAGTAACTTTCTAGGACTCTATGAGCTCCGTAAGCTTCAATCACAGAGATTTTTCTCATTTGGGAGGTGACAGGACACAGCAGTGATGAGTGATTAGCTTTAAGTCAGAATGACCTGGATTCAAACTCCAGCTCTTAGTCTTGGGGAAGTTATGAAATCTCTCAAGGCTCAGTTTCCTTGTCCATAAATAGGGGTGATGACAACAGTGCCCGCCTCTGCATTCAATGTCATGGTGTAGATAAAGAACCTGCTCCGTTTCTGGCATTGGAAGGGTGCTTAGTCAATGCTGGCTCTACTTGTATGATAACAGAGTTCACCACTGCTCTGGGGCTGTTCTGGGGAGAAGGGAAGATCTAACCGGGGCAGGTGCCCTGTCCCATCATCTCCTCACCCCCTCACCACTCCAGGCCTGAGCCAGTCTAAGAAACAGCAGCTCTAGGGCAAAGAGGCCACACCTCAGCTCCAGCAGCCCCAGCACAAATGTGGAGCCCAGAAAAACAAGCACCCCAGAGACCCATGGGACCTTGTTGGCAACTAGCTTGATTATTTATTTATTTATTTATTTGAGACAGAGTCTCACTCTGTCACCCAGGCTGGAGTGCAGTGGCACCATCTCGACTCACTGCCACCTCCACCTCCGGGCTTCAAGCGGTTCTCCTGCCTCAGCCTCCCAAGTAGATGGAATTACAGGCATGCACCACCGCCCCTGGCTAATCTTTGTATTTTTAGTAGAGACGGGGTTTCACCATGTTGGCCAGGCTGGTCTTGATCTCCTGACCTCAAGTGATCCACCCACCTTGGCCTCCCAAAGTGCTGGGATTACAGATGTGAGCCACTGTGCCCAGCCTGGCTTCATTTTAAGCTTCCAAATTACAGCGTCTCTAACCTGGAAGAAGTTTCCAGGGACCTTGCAGTCTACCTCCCTGCCTCTAGTTATCAAACTACCTTAATGAAAGAGACTTGCTTTCATTGCTTAAAAATCCTCACAATATCCCTAGCCCAAGGATGGCAGCTAGCCATTCCATCAATTACTGATGACTGGCTGGGAATGCTGTGTTCTGTGTTAAGGAGGATGTGAGGCTCTGTCTTGACGCAGCAGGAAAGAGCACAGTGATGAATCAGCCATGTTTGCTGTGGTCTTGGGAGGGGAAGTGTCAATACACATTCCCTGTTTGTCATTCCTACTCTGGCATCTCCCTTGACTATAAGCTCCCAGAAAGCAGAGACTGAGCTTTACTTAACTCTGTGTCCCATATGGTACGAGACACACCGTCTAGCCTAGAGTAGGAATTTAGGAAATGTTTGCTCTTGCAATCCTTACATTTTGCACGTTCTCCTTGGTATCCAGCTAAAATGTCTTTTGCTGCAGTAGAAGCCTGTTCTTTGAGAATATACTGAGGGGTCCAGCCAAGTTTCCTGTTGTTTGTACACAGCCCCCACCACTGATCCTCTTCCCTACCACCCTGTGCTCTGAGACACGACAGATTCTCACCGGGGAGGTGGAGTCGGAGGAGCCAGAGGGTAGGGCCGGTCGAACACGTGCATATGGTAGGCTGGTGGGAAGTCCACAGGCGGGGGCTCTTCATCCGAGCTATTGGGTTCCAAAGTCCTTTCCAAGATCTAAATCAGAGGCAACAGAGAAAGAAATATTGGCCGGGCGCGGTGGCTCACACTTGTAATCCCAGCACTTTGGGAGGCCGAGGCGGGCGGATCACGAGGTCAGGAGATCGAGACCACGGTGAAACCCCGTCTCTACTAAAAATACAAAAAATTAGCCAGGCGTGGTGGCGGGCGCCTGTAGTCCCAGCTACTCGGAGAGGCTGAGGCAGGAGAATGGCGTGAACCCGGGAGGCGGAGCTTGCAGTGAGCTGAGATTGCGCCACTGCACTCCAGCCTGGGCGACAGAGCGAGACTCCGTCTCAAGAAAAAAAAAAAAAAAGAAATATTAATCATCCCTCCTTGAATTTAAATACCATTCAGACCAAATCAAGTGTGGGAGGGCAGGTGTAATAAAGGAACTCTGTGTGTTGCTAGTGGGAGTGTAAATCGATACGATCACCACTTTAGAAAACTGCCTTTTTGAAAAAGCTAAACACATGGCTACCTCTGACCCTCCAGTTCTGGCAACTCCACAGACATCAAAGTATATGTCCCCTAAAGAATGTTCACAGCAGCATTCTCCCTCCATGTGCAGTTCAAATACAGGCAGAAACAAACACACAGTGGGAAGGGTCAGGGCGGTGTGCCCTCTGTGGAGCGGTTAAGGGTGGGAACGGATACCAGGGGCACTCCAGGTTCTGGGGATGATGGTTCTTGAGCTGGTGCTGATAATGTGGAATATTCGCACTGTGAAACTCCACCGAGTTTGTGAACACTGCACGCGTGTGACTCATGTGCTCCTGTACCCACGCTATTCTTTGATGACAACATCATTCATACCTTCTCTCAAAGTACCTCTATGTCTCTGATCTCATCTTAACCTCGAACAACCTGGCGCTGTAGGATATGGCTCATTACCCCATTTGACACAGAAGGAAACTGAGGCCAAGGCTAAGTGACATGGCAAAAGCCACACGCTTTTTAGAACTGAGTCTTCAACTTGGACCACAAGGATCCCTCCTTCAGGCACACTGGCTGCACACTCAGGTTGGACTCTCAGGGCAGAGAATAGCAAGGGGAGTGCCCGGGATGCCTGCTCTCCTTCCCAAGCTCTTGTCTTTATCCAGGAGCCAAGAAGAGGGCCAGGGAGAGGCTAAGGACTGGGCAAAGTCTGGGGTCCTGCCCCACTGACCGACCTAGATTCTTCCCCAGAAGCCCAGAGAGGAGTTTGGGGCAGCTAAACACATGGCTACCTCTGACCCTCCAGTTCTGGCACACTCCACAGACATCAAAGTGTATGTTCTCCTGCCTCAGCCTCCCAAATAGATGGAATTACAGGCGTGCGCCACCACCCCTGGCTCATCTTTGTATTTTAGTAGAGATGGGGTTTCACCATGTTGGCCAGGCTGGTCTTGAACTCCTGACCTCAAGTGATCACCATAGGAGGCGGCCCCTGACTGGGAGTTCCCTCACCACACAGCCCAACCTGGCCTACACCTTCGCCTCCCGCTCAGTCCCCACAACTCTGTTCCCATCTCCTCCAAGATGAAAGAACATGGGAGGAGCTCAGAGGCTGTGAATCTCAGGTGCCCCAGAGCCCCCAGACCTCAAGTGAGTTTGCAGAAGTCATCATAATAATGCTGGCTGTATAAGCCTGGGCTGGGCCAGGCTGCACTGGTACATCTCTGCTCTGAGACCAGCCATGCCCAGCACACACAGCCTCCCAGGGGCACCTGGGGGGTAGGGAAGTGAGCCTGTGCATGTGAGCACACATACACACACACGCACACACGCACTCTGCAGTGCTCTGCGCATACATAGCTAGCTCAACCCAAGGAGGCCTCCCGCCCTGGAATGCACTAACGTTCTTTCCTTTGAAGCCGAAAGTATTTAAACATATGCTTTTGCAGGAAAGGAAGAATGCAGCGCTTGGCAGGCCACTGCTCTGCTTACCCCAAATTTCCACAAGAAAGGAAAAAAGAGAGAGAACACTGTAAGCGCTGCTCCTGTTCCCTGGCAAATCTCTGGTGCCTGGCACAGGACAGTGACCCAGCAGGTACCTGGTGCATTCTGAGAACTTGCTGCTGCTGTCCCCCAGCCCAGGCACCCTGTTTCCCAGACCCTTCTTCTCTGAGGGATAGGGCTCTGGGCTGCGGCCTTGAGGCCAGCAGTGGTGGGTCTCAGTGGCTGGCCTGGGCTGTTCCCACTGATGTGGGTCAGAGTGAGGTGGGTGAGGAGGGGAGGAGAGCTCAGTAGAAACTGTCCCCTAAAGGAAGCTGCTTGGGGTTTCCTCTGACCGTGGCCAGCAGCAGTCAGCTCCCCAGCCTCTGGGCAATCAGGCCTCCCCAGCCACACCAGGAGGCCCCCTCCTGCTCCTCTGTGCAGCCTCCCAGGGCAGCAAGACCAGACAGACGTTCATCAGAGCCTCCTGGAGAGGACTTGGGAAACACAGAGAAGGCAGGGGCCGGCCAGGCAAGCTCCAGCATGCAGGGCCCCAGTCCCAAGGAGAGTAACCCCAGCACGCTGCCGGCCTCCCTGGCCTCTCCCTCCCACTGCCACCAGCCACAAAGAGGTTGTTCTTCTGGCTGTAAAGGTGCTGAAGTTTTGGGCTCTGCAGCCTCCTGGCTTAACTCACTGTGGGTGATGGATGCCTGCCAGGTGTTCCAGGGGGCAGGGTCTAGGCCATTTATCTGACAGGAGATATTTCTCCATGGCAAGGATACCCCTCGGGCCAGCCCACCATCCATCAGCCCCCAGAAAGGGTTTTTTTTTTCCAGTCGGCAGTTACTGTCATTCCAGCTGTGGCTCATAAATTTTCCGAAGCACTTTCCGCTGGCTCAGGAGCTGCCTGCCTATGGGCCCAGGCAGAGTTCCAAAGGTGGGAGGTTGGGGAGACTGCCAAGGCAGGGGAGGGGCACCAGGAGGGGGCTCAATTTGGAAAGCAAGATTCTTAGAAATACAGAAGTGCACACACAGCAAGGGCCTACCTAGGGCATGGTGAAGCCTTGCAGAGGTTTATAGGACTGTGGGGGCCGTGGACAAAGAGGAAATACTACCCTACCTGCCAGACTGTCAGGGCAAATCAGACTGCAGAAAGGGTCAGAGCTTGCAGAGAGCTTTCTTTCCAGTTCACAATTAAAGCATACACAGTTGACTCTCGAATAACAAGAGTCTGAACTGCATAGGTCCACTTACAGGCAGATTTTCTTCCACCTCCACCACCCCTGAGACAGCAAGACCAACCCCTCCTCTCCCTCCTCCTCAGCCTACTCAGTGTGAGAAGATGAGGATGAAGCCCTTTACGATGATCTACTTCCACTTAATGAATAGAAAATATATTTTGTCTTGCTTATGATTTTCTTAACATTTTCTTTTCTCTAGTTTGCTTTATGGTAGGAATACAGTATATGATACATACAACACACAAAATACATGTTAATCGACTGTTTATGTTAACAGTTAAGGCTTGAGGTCAACAATAGGCTATTAGTAGTCAATTTCTGGGGAAATCAAAAGTTATATTAAAAAGTGGACTTTTGATTGCATAGGGGGGATTCACTGCCCCAACCCCTGCATTATTCAATGGTCAGCGGTATCTGCAGACACACACATACACACGCATACTCTCACTCTCTCTCTCTCCTTCTTTCTACAAAGAGGATCCATATTTTCCAATATTCCTTCCACCGCCTACTCCAAGTAGATCAAAGGAGTAATCTCCCAAGGAGAGAGGCAATAGAAAACTGTACAAAGACAGCAGCAACATGTATTCATTCAACAAACACTCCCTGAGTGCTTGCTATGTGCGTCGATTGTCCTGGGTGCTGCAGATGACACAGGGATGAGCCAGATGTCTTTGCCAACAGAGCTTCTCCACCTCCAGGGAAAGTCTCAGCAGCACCCACTAAGGAGGAAAAGCAAGGAGACTTCGCCCTGCAGGATGGCTGATGAACAAGGGTAATAATAATGCCACAGCACAAAGTTTGTGAGGATTAGAAGAGATGACACATCAGGCCAGGTGCAGTGGCTCGTGCCTGTAATCCCAATACTTTGGGAGGCCGAGGCGGGCAGATCACCTGAGGTCAGGAGTTCGACACCAGCCTGGCCAACATGGTGAAACCCCATCTCTACTAAAACTACAAAATTAGCCGGTCATGGTGGCACATGCATGTAGTCCCAGTTACTCGAGAGGCTGAGGCAGGAGAAGCGCTTGAACGTGGGAGGTGGAGGTTGCAGTGAGCCGAGATCGCGCCATTGCACTCCAGCCTGGGCGACAGAGCAAGACTCTGTCTCAGAAAAAAAAAAAAAAAAAAAAAAGAAGAGATGATACATCTAAAGCACTTAGGATGATGCCTGGCACGGGTCGGGACTCAATAAAGAGTGGAGTTAAATCCTGCTGAGTCCTGGTCTTGTCCATGGCTGCATGTCCCAGATGGCCCTGTGGACAACACCCCTCTGATTAACAGGCTCTGTGTGCCTCACCCTTCTGCACCAAGCACCTCAGACTCGCTGATACTGGGGGGCCAGATGTCCACTGAACTCGGATGGGACTGGGAAGGACTCACAACCTCCAGCAGGTGGGTACTGATGCAGTACGCAGGTCCCCTCTCTCCAGCCACTTCCCTGGAGAGACTGCTTGGCTATGGCTCACTACTGTTTCCATCAGGCCACAGTCAGAGAGATTTAACTGGCAAGTCTGATTCCTCACTCCCTTTCCATGGCTATGCTCCCAGGATACAGCCGCACTCTTTTTCTTTTCTTTTTTCTTTTTTTTTTTTTGAGACGGAGCCTTGTTCTGTCACCCAGGCTGGAGTGCGGTGGCATGATCTCGGCTCACTGCAACCTCCGCCTCCCGGGTTCAGGCGATTCTCCTGCCTCAGCCTCCCGAGTAGCTGGGACTACAGGTGCGCACCACCACGCCCAGCTAATTTTTGTATTTTTAGTAGAGATGGGGGTTTCACCATATTGGCCAGGCCGGTCTCGAACTCCTGACCTCGTGATCCGCCCGCCTTGGCCTCCCAAAGTGCTGGGATTACAGGCACAAGCCACCTCGCCCGGCTCCAGCCGCACACTTTTTCTCAGCGTCAGGGCTTTGTCAACCTCACTGATCTCCTCTCACTCTAGGACCCTGACAGATGGTCCTGCTGCCAGTTCCCTAGCCAGTCAGGCACTATTTCACCTCCCAGCCTCTGCACAAGCTGTTCCCTTTGCCTGCACACCCTTCCCCCGGCTTCACTCTTCCTTTGGGTCTCAGCTTAGGGTTTCAGCTTAGCCATCGCTTCCTCTGGGAAGCCACTCCTTTCTGCTGCTTCCACGTCTCCATCGAGCACTTACCACTCTGGCTCTCAGTACCCCACTCGCGCTTCCAGTCCACACTGGACTGTGAGCTCCAGGAGGGCAGAAATTTGGTCTGACTTGGCCACTAGCGGACTCTATGCCTGGAAGTGGAGTTCAGTATGTTGGGGTGGGGCCCAGGCACCTGCATTTTTAACAAGTACCTTGATTCTGATGCCTCCTGATTCAGGGTCTAGTGCCACGTCTCGCACACCACTGAGTGGGTGCTCAGTGTTTGTTGAATGACTGCATGATTTCTGCCCATAAAATAAGGTGACTGACGGATGGTACTTTTCCCTAGGGAAAGTAAGGCTGCTTGCTAATTAGAACCCAGACAGCGGAGTAACCCAGGTCCTCTTAGAGGTTCCAGTGGTGGTTGGAATTACTCGGGCCGCGCCCCTACCTCCGGGGGGATGCTGTCCTCCGAGTCGGAGCTGTCCTCATAGACGCCGCCGCCGCCGCCGCCACCGCCCTCCAGGTTCATCTGCAGCAGCTGGTGGATGGTGGCGTCCACAGCGCCGCTGCTGGCGCGCAGCACGCATTCGATGATGTAATCCATGTTGGGGAACACGGTCTTGAAGTCGCCCATGGCCTGGTTGAACTCTAGGCGGCGCACCTGGCGGGCAGGCCGGCTGTTGTTGAGCTCCTGGGGGGCGGCCGTGCCTCCCCAGCCCCCACGCGCCCCGGCGGTGCCACCCCCGCCGCTGCCGCTGCTGCTCCGGCGGAACAGGCTGGTCATTTTGCGGAGCCGCTTGGGGAAAATGTTTCTAGCCGGCCGCAAAGCCCCTTCCCCAGGGTCTTTCCGCCGTCAGCCGCTTGCTTGCCCTGTGGTCTCGGGCAGCTCACCCCTGTGCCTCCTCCGTCCCGGGTGGCCAGGCAGGAATGGGCTGCCGAGGGCTCCGGGTTAGGAGAGTACGGGCGCGGGGCCCCAGGCGGCCCTTGGAGAGCGGTCCTCGCGGGGCGGTGGCATGCGGGACCGGGCCGTGCTGGGGCTGGGCGGCCAGTCATCCACACTTCCGGTGCATCCTAGCACCGGCTTCACGGATGGTCCCACCTGAAACCGAAAGAGATGGAGTCAGGGCCGAGGCTAACAAAACATGAGCTCAGGGTGGCGGCCAAGGGCTATTAAGAAATGAGGTCAGGGAGGCGCGACCCCTACCCCGGGCAAGGGAGGCTTGCTTCTTCCTCCTGCTTTCTCCCCAGCTTCAATAATGAAACCCCCAGAGTTCTTTACTAGCACAGGACAGCTACCAGTTAGCAAGGGCTTCCTCCGATCCAGGTACCATCCTAAGTGCTCTATGTGGGCCAACTCATGACAAAACTGTAAGGTAATGTACTAGTATCCCCATGTTGCAGATGGGAAAAGAAATTAGGACCTGGTAACCTGCGAGGGGCCGTTCTTTACCCAGCATGCAGTGCTAAGCCACTGTGGTTTAGGGATTATTTGTTATAGCAGACAGCATCTGTAAGTATGTAAATGACCCAAATACCTAAATACAGCAAATAAAAGACAAAAACTGGCCGAGTGCAATGGCTCACAACCGTAATCCGAGCACTTTGGGAGGCTGAGGAGAGCAGATCACTTGAGGCTCGGTGTTTCAGACCAGCCTGGCCAATACGGTGAAAATCCGTCTCTACTAAAAATACAAAAAAAAATTTAGGCAGGCATGGTGGTGGGCGCCTGTAATAGCTACTCTGGAGGCTGAGGCAGGAGAATTGTTTGAACCCACTAGGCAGAGGTTGCAGTGAGCCGAGATCATACCACTGCACTCCACCCTGGGTGACAGAGAGATACTCCATCTCAAAAAAAAAAAAAAAAAAAAAAAAAAAAAAAAAGAAAGACAAAGATTGACAAACTGGATTTAAAAAACATAACCTACAGCCAAGCATGGTGGCTCACGCCTATAATGCCAGCACTTTGGGAGGCCATGACAGAAGGGTCTCTTGAACCCATGAGTTCGAGACCAGGCTGGGCAACATAACAAGACCTCGTCCCTACAAATAATTAAAAAATTAGCCAGGTGTGATGGTGCACATGTGTGGTCCCAGTTACTTGGGAGGCTCAGGTGGGGGAATTGTTTGAGCCAAGGACGTCCGGGCTGCAGTAAACCATGATTGTGCCACTGCAACCCAGCCTGGGTGACAGAGCAAGACCATGTCTCAAAAAAAAAAAAAAGAAAAGACCAGGCATGGTGTCTCACCCCTGTAATCCCAGCACTTTGGGAGGCCGAGGAAGGCAGATCAAGAGGTCAAGTGTTCGAGACCAGCTTGGTCAACATAGTGAAACCCAAGTCTCTACTAAAAATACAAAAAATTAACCAGGCATGGTGGCGGGCGCCTGTAATCCCAGCTACTCAGGAGGCTGAGGCACGAGAATCGGTTCAACCCGGGAGGTGGAGGTTGCAGTGAACCAAGATGACACCATTGCACTCCAGCCCAGGAGACAGTGCAAGATTCCATCTCAAAAAAAAAAAAAAAGACAAAGAAAGAAAACATAACCTAACACTATTTTGTGTACAAGAAATTTACTTGAATATAACAATCTAAGCACGTTGAAAGCAAAAAAAAAAAAATTCAAAAGGTATATGATGCAAAACTAAGGAAAAGCTGGATGACTATATTAATATCAGAAATGGTATACTTCCGAGCAAAGAAAAAGTACTAGAGACTAAGAAGGAAATTATTTATTGAGAGAGGGGTCAATCCACCAAGAGGACATAACATTCCTAAATGTGTATGCACCAAAAAACAAGACTACGAAATCTGTGAAAGAAAACCTGATGGCACAGAATGAAGAAATGAGCAGCAAATCCACTATAGAGACTTCAGTATTTCTCTGTAACAACTGTTAAAACTACACATATGATCACAGCAAGAATATTTACTTCAACCCCATGAAGTAACTGGATCCATGGACATTTACAGGACATTCCACCCACCAAGAGTGGAATACCTTTTTTTTTTTTTTTTTTTTTTTGACAGAATCTCACTCTGTCGCTCAGGCTGGAGTACAGTGGTGCAATCTCAGCTCACTGCAACCTCCGCTTCCTGGGTTCAAGCAATTCTTTCTGCCTCAGCCTCCCAAGTAGCTGGGACTACAGGCATGTGCCACCATGCCTGGCTAATTTTTGTATTCTTTTTTAGTAGAGATAGGGAGACTCTGTCTCAAAAAAAGAAAATAGCCAAAAGTGATGAACAGAGCATATACAAAGGTACTACTGCTTGTCTCAGCAGCATATATACCAAAATTGAATCAATACAGAGAAGATTAGCATGCTCCCTGCACAGTGATGACATGCAAATTCTTGAAGTGTTCCATATTTTAAAAAAAAGATAACAGATAAGCACCTGAAAAGATGGTCAACATCATTAGCCACTAAGTAAATACATATTAAAAACACAATGAGGTGTGTGTAGTGGCCTGTAATCCCAGCACTTTAGGAGACCAGTCTGGAGCACGACTTGAGCTCAGAAGTTCAAAACCAGCCTGAGCAACATAGCAAGACCCCATCTCTTCAAAAACATATTTCTGAAAACATTGGCTGGGTGTAGTGGCACACACCCATAGTCCCAGCTACTCAGAGGGTTAAGGTGGCAATGAGACATGATCATGACACTGCCCTTCAAAGCTTAGGTAACAGAGCAAGACCCTGTCTCAAATAATAATAATAATAATAATACACACAATGAGATATCACTCTACCCACCTATCAACATTACTAAATGAAGACTTATGTTCACATGAAAACCTGTGTAATGTTTATAACAGTTTTATTCATAATAATCTACAAGTGGAAATAACAGAGATTATCTTTCAGCAAATAAGTAATTAAACAAAATGCAGTATAACTGTAACAAACACTATGCAACAACCCGGAGGAATCTCCAAGGAATTAAACTTAGTGTAAAAAACTCAATCCCAGAAAAGTACATGTTGTGTTGTTTTGTTTTGTTTTGTTTTTAGACCAGAGTCTCACTCTGTCACCCAGGGTGGAGTGCAGTGGTGCAATCTCGGCTCACTGCAACCTCCGCCTCCTGGGTTCAAGCAATTCTCATGTCTCAGCCTCCCAAGCAGCTGGGATTACAGGTGTGTGCCCCCACACCTGGCTAATTTTTGTATTTTCAATAGAGACAGAGTTTCACCATGTTGGCCAGGCTGGTTTCCAACTCCTGACCTCAAGTGACACACCCGCCTCAGCCTCCCAAGGTGCTGGGATTGCAGGCGTGAGCCAGGCACCTGGCCTCCAGAAAATTACAAGTTCTATCATCCCATTTACATAACATCCTTGAGATAACAAAATCACCAAAATGAAGAATACATTAGCGGTTACGACTAAGTCTGGCGGCAGGAGGAAAGCAGGTGTGGCTATAAAAGCACAACAGGAAGGGAGAGGATTCTGGGAAGATGAAGATGGTGCAATAGGAAGCACCAGGAACCTGAGGTCGGGAGTTCAAGACCAGCCTGACCAACATGGAGAAACCCCATCTATACTAAAAAATACAAAATTAGCCGGGTGTGGTGGTGCATGCCTGCAATCCCAGCTACTCGGGAAGCTAAGGCAGGAGAATTGCTTCAACCCAGGAGGCAGAGGTTGCGGTGAGCCAAGATCGTGCCACTGCACTCCAGCCTGGGCAACAAGAGTGAAACTCCATCTCAGGAAGAAAAAAAAAAAGCAAATATATATGTCAGCAATGAAGAAAATGCAGGGCTTGTACATAGAAAAATCACAGAACTTTACTGAAATAAACTGAAGACAACACAAATAAATGGAAAGACATTTCATGTTCTTGGATTGCAACACCTTAATGTTGCTAAGATGTTACTACTCCAAAGCAATCTACACATTCAGTAAAATTCCTATCAAAATCCCAAGAATGCTTCTTGCAGAAATTAAAAAAAATACATTCTAAAACTCATGTAGAATCTCAAGGGACCTCAAATAGTCAAAACAATCTTGCAAAAGAAGAATAAATTTGAAGACATCACACTTCCTGATTTCAAAACTTACTACAAAGCTACAGTAATCAAAATAGTGTTGCCAGGCTTGGTGGCTCACGCCTGTAATCCCAGCACTTTGGGAGGCTGAGGCGGACGGATCACCTGAGGTCGGGAGTTTGAGACCAGCCTAACCAACATAAAGAAACCCCATCCCTACTAAAAATACAAAAATTAGCCAGGCATGGTGGCACATGCCTATAATCCCAGCTACTCGGGAGGCTGAGGCAGGAGAATCGCTTTAACCCAGGAGGCAGAGGTTGCAGTGAGCCAAGATCAGGCCACTACACTCCAGCCTGGGCAACAAGAGTGAAACTCCACCTTAAAAAAAAAAAAAAAAAAAAAACAAAAAAGCAGTGTTGTACTGGCATAAAAACAGAGCACTGAAAGAGAATAGAGAGTTCAGAAATAAACTCTCGCTTATATGGTGAAGTGATTTTCAACAAAAGTGCCAGGATCATTTAGTGGGAAAGAGACTCTTTTCAACAAATAATGTTGGGAAAACTGCATTATCTACATGCAAAAGAATGTAGGTGGACACTTATCTTACACTGCACACAAAAATTGACTCAAAACGGATCAAAGACCTAAACGTAAGAGCTACATCTGGGCCGGGCGCGGTGACTCACACCTGTAATCCCAGCACATTGGGAGGTCAAGGCAGGCGGATCACGAGGTCAGGAGATCGAGACCATTCTGGCTAACACGGTGAAACCCCGTCTCTACTAAAACTACAAAAAAACTAGCCGGGCGTGGTGGCAGGTGCCTGCAGTCCCAGCTATTCGGGAGGCTGAGGCAGGAGAATGGTGTGAACTGGGGAGGTGGAGCTTGCAGTGAGCTGAGATCGTGCCACTGCACTCCAGCCTGGGCAACAGAGCGAGACTCTGACTCAAAAATAAATAAATAAATAAATAAATAAATATGTCAACCAATTTGCTCAACTATAACAGAAAAAGAAAGCTTACAAGAGACTGTAGAGCTCATAGTTTCTACTTAATGTTTGTTAGATAAATGGTTTAAATGGACTGAAAATCCTGAAAAACTGCTTGAATCATAAAGAATCTATGAAATATTATGGAAGCATTTTCTAGCTTGTTTCTGAAACCTCTGAAAAAAACCTCCTCACGTATCAATACAAGCTAACCTGCTTTACAGAAATAAGAAAACTATGGCTGGGCGCAGTGGCTCACGTTTATAATGCCAGCACTTTGGGAGGTCGAGGCGGGCAGATCACAAGGTCAGGAGTTCGAGACCAGCCTGGCCAACATGGTGAAATCTCCGCTCTACTAAAAATACAAAAATTAGCCAGGTATGGTGGCAGGCACCTGTAATCCCAGCTCCTTGGGAGGCTCAGGCAGGAAAATAGCTTGAACCTCGGAGGCAGAGATTGCAGTGAGCCAAGATCATGCCACTGCACTCCAGCCTGGGACCCAGCGAGACTCTGTCTCAAAAAAAAAAAGAAAAAGAAAAAAAGAAAACTATACATTTTATTACATGTATACATTTGTCTTTCATATACTTGTAACTCAGAAAACCATGCTTTCACAAATATAATAATAAAAATACAATAATATTAGCAACCATAACATTCGTGAAACTGTAAAGAATAAACTGGCCAGATGCTGTGTCTTACACCCAGAACCCAGGTCCTGTTCAAGGCTTCTCTTGGTTATATGAACTCACTTCATGGACCTGTCATAAGGCTCAAAATCATATGTAACCTGCATAAGCCTGTAGATATGTGGTTCATCTAAATCCAGGCACTTTAACAACTGATAGCTGCCCCCCCAGAACCTCCTTTCTCGATTCTTAACATAACTTATATTTCCAAGTCCAGTTCAAAAGTTATATTCTTGGAAGCCTCCGAATCCCTCCTGTCCATCCAGGCAGAACTAATCCATCTACACTCTAGTATTATGCTCTCATAACTCTTGGCTCTTCACCAGTTCATTCAAGAGTATAACGAGCAGTTAAAATATGTCAGGCATCATGCTATGCACTGGAGAAAAAATCTTAAATGTGTAAAGCTTACAAAGTTTTTTTCACACACATTATCTCATTTCATACTTTAAAAATATCCCATAGGATCATAATTATTTGTTTACAATTTATCTAACCAGAATGAATTCCCAGGGGGTAGAGACTAAGTGTGATTCATCTTTGATTCCCCAGAGTCTAATGCAGTGTCTGGCACCCAGAAAACACCCATTAAGCAGTTGATAAATGAATGAATAAAGGAGTAACAGACACTTGTTCGATTACTAAAATGTCAATCAGGGTTAACACTGAAGTAATCTTTCCACAAAGTTTCCACAGGGGAAAGGGGAAAAATACATTATATTATACAAACACATCTGGGGAGCGAAAATTCCTCCCTACGGCAGAGCATCTTCAACTCAAGTTTAACTGTTTAACAAAGCCACATAGCAACCGAAGATGGATTTGATTTTACTACTGGACTAACAAGCTCTTAGTGAAGAACAATGAGTTCTGCATAAAAGCTCCTATGTAGGCCGGGCGCGGTGGCTCACACTTGTAATCCCAGCACTTTGGGAGGCCGAGGCAGGCGGATCACGAGGTCAGGAGATCGAGACCACGGTGAAACCGTCCCTGTCTCTACTAAAAATACAAAAAAATTAGCCGGGCGTGGTGGCGAGCACCTGTAGTCCCAGCTACTTGGAGAGTCTGAGGCAGGAGAATGGCGTGAACCCGGGAGGCGGAGCTTGCAGTGAGCCGAGATCGCGCCACTGCACTCCAGCCTGGGTGACAGAGTGAGACTCTGTCTCAAAAATAAAATAAAATAAAATAAAAGCTCCTATGTAGATCATTCTGTTTGGTAAAACTGGACATTATTACACAAATGTTAAAATAAACACTTAAAGTAAAGAGCTTCTGCACAGCAAAAAAAAAATATCATCAGAGTGAACAGGCAACCTACAGAATGGTAGAAAATGTTTGCAATCTATCCATCTGACAAAGGTCTAATATCCAGAATCTACAAGGAATTTAAACAAATGTATAAGAAAAAAAAACAACCCCGTCAAAAAGAGGGTGAAGGATATGAACAGACACTTCTCAAAAGAAGATATTTATGCGGCCAACAAACATATGAAAAAAAGCTCATCATCAGTGCTCATTAGAGAAATGCAAATCAAAACCACAATGAGATACCATCTCACGCCAGTTAGAATGGTGATCATTAAAAAGTCAGGAAACAACAGATGCTGGAAAGGATGTGGAGATACAGGCACGCTTTTACACTGTTGGTGGGAGTGTAAATTAGTTCAATCATTATGGAAAACTGTGCGGTGATTCCTCACAGTGACCAATTCAAATTATATTTTACATGTAATAAAACCATTTTCTATTTACATAAATCAAAGTCTCGTAAAGCAGACACGCCTCCATTTATTTCCCACTTTTTGCACCAAATTGGGTTTTCACTGTAACTGAGGTGTGTGAAATGCATGGTTAAGCTAGTGTCAGTATCATCTTCCTATAAATTACAGATGCCTTCTCTGGGCAGGTCTCCTGCAGACTCATGTATGTTGTATTTTGAAATCTACTTTAGAGGATATTTTAAGACTTTTAGAACCAGAAATACCATTTGACCGAGCAATCCCATTACTGGCTATATACCCAAAGGATTGTAAATCATTCTACTATAAAGACACATGCACACATGTTTATTGCAGCACTATTTACAATAGCAAAAACTTGGAACCAACCCAAATACCTATCAAAGACAGACTGCATAAAGAAAATGTGGCACATATACACCATGGAATACTATGCAGCCATAAAAAAGAATGAGTTCGTGTCATTTTCAGGGACATGGATGAAGCTAGAAACCATCATCTCAGCAAATCAACACAGGAACAGAAAACCAAACACCGCATGTTCTCACTCATAAGTGAGAGTTGAACAATGAGAACACATGGGCACAGGGAGGGGAACATCACATACCAGAGCCTGTCAAGGGATGGTGGGCAAGAGGAGGGATAGCATTAGGACAAATACTTAATGCATGCAGGGCTTAAAACCTAGATGACAGGTCCATAGGTGCAGCAAACCACCATGGCACGGTAGACCCATGGCATGGTATACCCATGTAACAAACCTGCACGTTCTGCACATGTATCCCAGAACTTAAAGTAAATTTTAAAAAATTTTAAAAATAAAAAATAAAATAAATGAAGTCTTGTTTCAGGATAATATTAATTTGCGTTGCCACCTATTTCAACACGGCAGACAATTGTACCATCTGAGACAAATGGAGCTTTGGCATGAAATCTTAAAATACCCCATGAATAGTGGCCGGGCGCGGTGGCTCACACCTGTAATCCCAGCACTTTTGGGAGGCCGAGGCGGGCAGATCACGAGGTCAGTAGATCGAGACCATCCTGGCTAACTCGGTGCAACCCCATCTCTACTAAAAATACAAAAAATTAGCAGGGCGTGGTGGCAGGCGCCTGTAGTCCCATCTACTCCTGAGGCTGAGGCAGGAGAATGGCGTGAACCCGGGAGGTGGAGCTTGCAGTGAGACAGATCGGGCCACTGCACTCCAGCCTGGGCAACAGAGCCAGACTCCGTCTCAAAAAAAAAAAACAAAAACAAAAAACCCATGAATGGATTGATAGACATAAAGTGAAATAATCCAATGCTACCAGCTCTCATAAGCTCAAAATTCGATTCTCTACTGTACAAAAATACCTGGTATAAGTGAGAGATATATTTCAAGATCTTTGCATATTCCAAAGTTTACGGCTATCACTATGACACAGAGCTTCTTCCATAAACTTCCCACATTTCCACTGAAGAGCACTCGGGACTACTTTACTATCACTAGCTTCATAATGGTGTTTTCTCCTTGGTGTAATATTTCACAAAGAGACAAAGAATACGTATGTGTGTATGTGAATCATTCACGCTAGTTACCACGTAAACAACAACAAGCAGCAAATATGAAGTTAAAAGTGAAGTTGAAGTGTAAATGCTGCTGTCCAGATGGGTGAGGCTTACTCATCCGCCAAGCGACGTCCTCAACCTCGCCTCCACCGCACACAGCGTTCAAGTTTCCGTCTCAACAGAACATAGGCATCATGAACCTTTATGGTTCATAAATAGTTGAGAAAGCTAACATCGAATTCTTGAATGCCAAGAGTCTACAAATTATTCCATTCACAGATGTTATAATAGGATTTGTTTTTTTTTTTTTTTGATACGGAGTCTCGCTCTCACCCAGACTATAGTGCAGTGGTGCGACCTTGGCTCACTGCAACCTCCACCTCCGGGGTTCAAGCAATTCTCCTGCCTCAGCCTCCCGAGCAGCTGGAATTACAGGCATGCGCCACCATACCCGGTACTTTTTTGTATTTTTGGTAGAGACGGTATTTCACTATGTTGGCCAGGCTGGTTTTGAACTCCTGACCTCAAGTGATCCGCCCACCTCAGCCTCCCCAAGTGCTGGGATTACAGGCGTGAGCCACCTTGCCGACTCTGATCATTACTTAATCAGGATAAAGCCATTCCTTAGAAAGGTCATTCAATTCTGATGATTGTATATCTCATATTTTTCAAATACTGTCATTGTTAATAAGAGTCTCACTCCACTAAGGCTACCCTGGCATCAAACGTATTTCAGATTTGGCCAGGCCCGGTAGCTCATGCCTGTAATCCCAGCATTCTGGGAGGTCGAGGCGGGTGGTTCACCTGAGGTCAGGAGTTGGAGACCAGGCTGGCCAACATGGCAAAACCCCATCTCTATTAAAAATACAAAAAATTAGCTGGGCGTGGTGGCAGGTGCCTGTAATCCTAGCTACTCAGGAGGTTGAGGCAGGAGAATCCCTTGAACCTGGGAGGGAGAGGTTGCAGTGAGCCGAGATTGCGCCCCACTGCACTCCAGCCTGGGCGACAGAGTAAGACTCCATCTCGAAAATAATAATAATAAAATACAGTGAGGTGGTTTTTTTTTTTGTTTGGTTGGGTTTTTTTGTTTTTTGTTTGTTTGTTTGTTTGTTTTGACGGAGTCTCGCTCTGTCACCCAGGCTGGAGTGTGGTGGTGCAGTCTCGGCTCACTGCAAGCTCCGCCTCCCGGGTTCACGCCATTCTCCTGCCTCAGCTTCCCTAGTAGCTGGGACTACAGGCGCCCGCCACCACGCCCAGCTAATTTTTTATATTTTTAGTAGAGACGGAGTTTCACCATGTTAGCCAGGATGGTCTCGATCTCCTGACCTCGTGATCCGCCTGCCTCGGCCTCCCAAAGTGCTGGGATTACAGGCGTGAGCCACCATTCCTGGCCCAACACAGTGAGTTTTAATAGACAGTCAGGGTCAGGTGACATTCATCTATCTAGTCCTACATGCCATTTTGGCATTGAAGGGTTCCACAGGGCTGGAGTCACTTAGCTCTAGGTGCACAATTCTAATGTATGAGCATACTTTTCTATTCTAAAGCCACAATGGGCAAAATGGGTCAGCGTAATTTTAGAATTCATCTTCTACATATCAAGCACTGTGATAGGTAAACATTTTATATACATCCTCTCTAATCTTTGCAACATTCCACAAAGTAAGGGTTATTTTACTCATTTAAAAATCACTGGAAAGTCAGAGGATTTAAGGCCATTGCCCCCAACATCTACAGCCCACACCAGGATTTGAACCCAGATCTCTCTGCTTTCAAAACCCTGCCCTAATCATTTCACTATATTACCAATCCAAGGAATAAATAAAGTTAAGGTGTCTTAGTCAGACAGAAGTGGCAAATTAGACCAGGTGCAGTGGCTCACGCCTGTAATCCCAGCACTTTGGGTGCCCGAGGTTGGCAGATCATGAGGTCATGAGATCGAGACCATCCTGGCTAACACGGTGAAACCCCACCTCTACTAAAAAAATACAAAAAATTAGTCGAGCGTGGTGACACACACCTGTAGTCCCAGCTACTCGGGAGGCTGAGGCAGGAGAATCACTTGAACCTGAGAGGCAGAGGTTGCAGTGAGCTGAGATCGTGCCACTGCACTCCAGCCTGGGAGACACAGTGAGACTCCATCTCAAAAAATTTTTTTTAAAAATGGCAAATTAATGAGAGGAAAATTTAAAAAGTTAACCCCACAAACCAAGAAATCTATTTATGATTATGTTTTTTGTAAGAGACAGAGTCTTGCCATATTGTCCAGGCTAGTCTCAAAGTCCTGACCTCAAGCAATCTTCCCGACTCAGCCTCCTGAGTAGTGGGGATTATAGGCATTACAGGCATGAGTCAATGCCCCCAGCAAGAAATCTGTATGTTCTTATCATACATGTGACTAAACAAAATTATACTTAAGAAACTGACAAATCATGGTAATATTTTAAATATCACGACTACACTGAAACCCTGCCAGAGGTATTTTTAAAATGTCAAGGGTTTTTCGGATTTTTTTTTTTTTTTTTGAGACAGAGTCTCCCTCTGTTGCCCAGGCTGGAGTGCAGCAGTGAGATCTTGGCTCACTGCAACCTCTACCTCCCTGATTCAAGCTACTCTCCTGCCTCAGCCTCCCGAGTAGCTGGGATTGCAGGCACGTGCCACTACACCCGGCTAACTTTTGTATTTTTAGTACAGACGGAGTTTCACCATGTTGGTCAGGCTGGTCTCACACTCCTGACCTTATGATCCGCCCACCTCGGCATCCCCAGGTGCTGAGAATACAGGCGTGAGCCACCGCGCCTGGCCAAAATGTCAAGGATTTTTACCCTGATGTGCTTAATGTGCCCAATCTGCAATTCTAGTGGTAATCAGTGACATATCCATAAATCAGAGAGTACTTCTATGAAAACAATCTCAGCCTACGAATATGGATAAAACTCCTCAGCTTTACCTCTTAGATGGTTCTAGATAGTTTCAGAATTCGTGCCTCTTTCTTCAACTCTCTCATTAATTTTATTATCCTTGGCAGTAAAATAATCTTACCAATTGCTTTCCCTATGAAATTGTGAATGAAAATTCCCATTTCTCTTTGCTAGGTCTTGTTAGCTGCCATCCCTAGGAAGGAGAAAGTGTTTTTATAGATAGGCATGTCAAGGACAAATAATGGAGCTGAAATGCAAGGGTGGATGGCAAATAAATTGCATCTTGTGAACTACCTCCAACTAATTTCTGCCTGGAGCACTGTGTTTGAAAGGATTCCTGGGCCACATCTGGAGGGACCCAGGAAAAAAAACAAAAGAGATGTGACGAAGGTAAGTGGAGAACCAGTAAAGTGTAGTGCCACAGTAGCCTAGTTTTTTTTTTTTTTTTTTTTTTTTGAGACGAGTTCGCTTTCACCAGGCTGGAGTGCAGTGGCGATGCTACTGCAGGCTCGCCTAGTTACGTAGCCTAGTGTTTCAAGGAAAGGAGATTATAATATCAAGTCGGGCAGAGCAGCAGTCAAACAACATGAAGAAAAATGTCCATGAGACTTGGCATGTAGGAGATCACTGATGTGCCTATTGACACGTTCAGTAGTGTTGTGAGGGAAGAAGTCAATGGGCTAAAGCAGAAATGAGTGCTGACACAGAGACAGCAGGTGTAAACCAGAGAAAGAGCCAGTGTACCGGATGGCTGAAGTCAAATACTTACGTAGCAAATGGGGATAGAGACACGTATCCAATGGATGTATTGGCCTTCTCCGGACAAATATTCCATCCCCTGAAAACCATAGGAAAGGGGTAAAGAAGGATACTCTATAGGTCAATTTATAGAAGAGAGCAAAACCTTAAAATTCTCGATGAAGTAGAAGCTAAGAACCTCTGTATCAGGTGAAGAGACAGAAAGGTCAAGACGGGGAAGGAGAAGATTTGCTAAAGATGTTGAAGAGAGTGAGAGAACTAAATAGGGCTGGGCCAGCAAAAGGCATCAGGCAAGGCTGAGTACTCAGATGAGGTTGAAAATACGTAATAGTTACTTTAAAACAGGGTTAATCTGTATGACTAGGTGCTTTTTCTTTAGCCCTCAGATACAGAAGTAGAACAACAGACTGTGGATTGGGCTGGCATTTTGCCAGGATACAGCAGGAAGACAGGGGCACAGGAAAGGCCCAATGTTGGGACTATTTCCGTTAATTTCCTATGAGATCCAGGCTGGCTAGGTTAGCAAGGTAAGTTATAAGAAGAAAAATACAGACAAGCCCCTGAGACTGCAGAGGCTTGGAAGGAGAAAATGTGTTGGGTGACAGTGAGATGCAGAAGATTTCTAAGGTGATACACCTGTAGAGGAGAAGGTGGAGGTCCCAGCCAGGGTAAAAGGTGGCTAATCTGCCCCTGGTGATGACCACTGGCATTAAAGGAATCCCGAAGAGACGAGGCTTTTTCTGTTTGTGTAAGCTATCTCCTTGTCCAAGTTTCTCTTCACCACTGAAAACCTCTGAAAGTTGTCAACTTCATTAAGGTAGATTCAGAAGACCTATTTTATTCAAAATGACAAAATACTTCTAGAGAAAAAGCACATATGTCTGGTCAGATAATGCATGTATGACTTTGGACAAATCACAGCATTTCAGGGTTTCAGGTAATCTAGTCTGTCTGTCCTCTTTATTCCTTAACTCTCCATCTGTACAGACAGAAACAATATAATCAGCCACATATCATGTATAAAATAAAAATGAAGAGAGAAACAATTATAAAGGCAGAAGTTCTTGGGGTGAGGGGAAGAATTTTAAAATACAAAATTACCTAGCTACTTCTTCAAGAGGAAAAATATCAGGGAGTACTGAAAGAGAACAATTGCAGAAAGGAAGAGAAATTAACCTAAACAGCAACCAAAAACCTTCTAAGAATGTATCAACAGTCCAGTGGAAAACAAATACCCACCCTGCTGACACCTTGATCTTGGACCCATGGCCTCCAGTACTGCGAGACGGTAACATTCTGTTGTTGAAGGTGCCCAGTCTGTGGTACTGTAAAACAGCCCTGGGAAACTAACGCAGCCTGTTAGCCCACAGATGGTGGAGAGATGGAGTGCTCAGTGGAGCTCCAGGCTTACTGTCTACAGCTCCCAACGTGCACTACTGGACCCTTGGGTGGGTGTAGGTATGCACGATAATTTTGGGTGGTGCAGGGTGAATAATTTCAATTGACATAAAAATGTGTTTATCTTACTGGGTAAATCAGGGGTCCCCACCTGTTAGGAACCAGGCTACACAGCAGGAGGTGAGCAGCCAGCCAGTGAGCAAAGCTTCATCTGTAGAAACAGCTGCTCCCCATCCCTCGCATTACCGCATGAGCTCTGCCACCTGTCAGAGGAGTGGTGCCGTTACATTCTCATAGAACCCAACTGTGAACTGCGCATGCCAGGGATCTAGATTGCATGCTCCTTATGAGAACCTAATGCCTGATGATCTGTGACTGTCTCCCATCACCTCCTGATGGGACCATGTAGTTGCAGGAAAACAAGCTCAGGGCTCCCACTGATTCTATATTATGGTGAGTTGTGTAATTATTTCACTATATATTACAGTGAAATAATAATAGAAATAAAGCACACAATAAATGTAATGGGCTTGAACCATCTCTGCATCATCCCTTCCCCTTCTCCCAGGTCCGTGGAAGAGTTGTCTTCAAGAAAACTGCTCTCTGGTGCCAAAAAGTTTGGAGACTGCTGGTGTAAATGTTTCTAAGAATAGTTAAGCAACTTAAACTTTACGTGCTATGAAGAATACAGGTTTAAATGCTAATAAAAATAGGTGCAAATGAAAACACTTTCTGTGGTCCAGGGAATCTTAACCATTCCATCAGAAAGACTTGCAGCTTGGAGCTGCAGCTGCCCTCCCACATCCTGTCCACTGTAAAGCCCTGCAACACACACACACAGGCACACACACATGCACATACATACACATGCATATACTTGCACACATGCACACAGATGCACATACATAAATACATTCACATGTATATACCTGCACACACACATGCACATACATACCTACACATGCATATACCTGCACACACACACACACACACACACACACACAGACACACACACACACACGCTGTGCTTCATGCCATCACTAGGGTGGCCTGGGAGGAAATGCGTGTTTTTAGGAGAAACGAAGACAACTCAGGCCCCTCATTCTCCTGGTGTTTGCACAAGTGCCTTCTCTGCAGACCATGCTTCAATCTCTTTCTTGGTTCTCCCTCTTACTGAAAGAGAGAAGCAGAGGCCCGGCACATACTCGGCTGCTTAGGGCTCAAGCCAAGTTCGCAAGCTTCCTGGGGAGCCTAGTAAGATGAAGGCACTGCAGAGCTTCCCCAAAAGAGGCGTCGGCTTTTCATGGATCCTTGAGCCCAGGAAGGCTATAGGTGAGACATCACAGTTCGTCAGAAGACACAAGCAAACTCTGGTGAGAAAGGGCAATGGTCAAAGATTTTATTCTCTCGGAGAAGGGGTTCTCGGGCTGTAAGCAGGAGGCAGAAGACTTTATTGCATGCATAATTAGGTGATGGCGACCTATGGTTTTCACTGGGAACTGGGATCGAGAGTGACCCGACTTCCTACTCATGCTCTTCTCTCCCTGTCTCTCTCTCTGCCTTTTGCATCTCTCTCCCTATCTCTCTCCTCCTTTTCCTCTCAGCCTCCTCTGTCTCTCTCCTTATCTCTCTTCCTCTCTCTCTCTGTCTCACTCCCTTCTCCCCATCTCTCTTTCTCTCTCCTTCTTTTCCTCTTCTCTCTCCCTCCTCATCTCTCTGCCTGCCACTGTTCAGGCTCCTGGGGCCCCACGTGGATGGGCGGACACAGGACTCCTAGGCTACCTTTCATAGTGCAAGCACAGGGCTGCAGGACCTTGGTCCCACCTCCCAGCATCCTCGAAATGAGGGGTGTGGGGTGTGCCGTGCTCTCCTGAGTGGGCGCCCCACACTCCAGGAAGCAGAAACTGCAGGTCGCAGCTGGCTCGAGTGGTGCGCCCACAGGAAGTGGGCTGCCAGCTTCCATCGTGTGATCTGCTGAGGCCAAAGCAGAGGACAGCAGCCCAGGCCCGTCTCTGCAGCCGGGTGGGGGTGGGGTGGGCTTGGGGGTGGGGATGGGGATGGGAGCCGCCAATGCAAACTGGCCCCTGGCTGGCTTCCTACCCTGCACCCTGCCATGCAGGGCCTCCTCTCCCACCCCTACCCCTGTCTGCCCCATACCCAGGCTCCAGAAGTCTCCCAGGATCCGGGAGCTAAGGGCAACCACTGGGTTCCACAGCCCCTAGTCCGTGAGTCAGCCACCCCTCTGCGTGCTGACAAACCTTGGCTCTCATGCCCCACCCCAAGCCAACCACACAGCCCTGTCCCCCCACCAGCATTATTACCACCTCCTGATTTTAGCCCTGACAGCCCTGCTTCCTGGTAACCTTGCCCCTTCCCACCCTGGTCCAGGCAAGCTTGAAGGCCAGCGCGCTCCACCCCCCTTCCTTGGGGCCACTCTACTATCTCCTTGCCCAGATGTCTTCACCTGGCTTTACCGAGATAGAATAAAAACAGGGATGAGGCCCCGGACTCCACCAGGAAGATGGGCCAAAATACTCTCCATTTAGAAGCAGGAACAGTGATGGGGCCTATGGATGACCCCAGGATTGTCACCCAAGCAGCAAGAAGGGCAAGGAAGCCGGTGTCTTGGCCTTACCCTGGGAGGTCTTGGCCAGGGCTTCAAAAGGCCCTGGAGAGGGGTGGGCAGGAGAGCAGATCCACCCTCCTCTTGAGGAAGCAGCCACCACCCCCAGGAAGAGCAGATAGGGGCACACAGGCAGAGTCCCCGCGTGCTGTAGAGCAGGGCCAGCAGATCTGTACTCAGCCTCAGCCCCAGGGGAGCTGCAAGATACACTGAGACCCTCACAGGTTTGGCTCTGTGTCCCCACCCAAATCTCATCTGGAATTGTAATCTTCCTGTGTCAAGGGAGGAACCTGGTGGGAGGGGATGGATCTGGGGACAGTTTCCCCCTGCTGCTCCCCGATAGTGAGGGAGTTCTCGGAGAGCTGATGGTTTGAAAGTGTGGCACTTCCTGGTTCTCCACTCACTCCCTCCTGCCACCTTGTGGAGAAGGTGCCTGCTTCCCTTTCGCCTTCTGCCATGATTGTAAGTTCCCTGAACTGGGAGTCAATTAAACCTCTTTCCTTTATCGATTACGTAGTCTCGAGTATTTCTTTACAGCAGTGTGAAAACAAAGGAATACCCCTTCCCTGAGACCCTTCTCCTTAGGCAACCAGCTGCCCCCATGCTCCTCCTCTGCCCCTGTTCTTTCTTTTCCCCTCATGAGCCCAAGTGATAAACAGGGCCAGCCCCAGCCCCAGCCCCATCCTACGCAGGCCTGTTGGCTGCTGGAGAGGCGGGCTCCTTTCCTCTCCCCGAGCCTGCCTGATATGCTTTCTGGATCCTGGAGAAAACTGACCCACTATTCTCATACTGGTGCAACATCTTCCAAGACCACAAAAAGCTGTACCTTTTGAGCCAGTCTTTTTTCTTGTCTCCACTTGCTAGGGCTGTCATTGGGACAGTCCTAGAGGGTCGTGCCAATGGATGAGTGGATGGATGGACAGTAGTCCAGGGATGATGTCCCTCTCTGTGCTGAACCGGGCCCTTCCTCCAATGAGAAGCCTTCCTGAGTAAGTATATACAGTCATCCCTTGGTATCCATGGAGAATTAGTTCTAGGGTCCCCGGGAATGCCAAAATCCATGGATGCTCAAGTCTCTGATATAACATGGCGTAGTACTTACGTATAAGCTATGCACATCCTCCCGTATACATTAGACCATTACTGGATTATTTATGATATGTAATACAATGCAGATGCTACATAAATGGTTGTGATACTGTATTCTTTAGGGAATGATGACAAGAACAAAGTCTGCACATGTTCGATAGAAACATAACCATCCAATTTATTTTCTGAATATTTTCCATCTGCTGTTGCTGAATCTACAGATGCAGAGCTCCTGGTTACGAGAGCCAAGCGTGCTTTGAGAGTAGGGCGGGTGAGGTTGCTAATGAGTACAGGGGAGCAGGTGTTGCTCAGGAGGGCCCTGCACTGGGGCATCTGGACGTCCTGCCTCAGGACTTGAGACTCCAGTTGGATGGCACAGGCAGACTCAGCCCAGGTCAAAGCCCTCCCCTTGAAGATTCATTTTATCCCAAGCTCTTTCTGGCCCCTGGAATTTGGCATGCCCTAGGCCCTGGGTGGAAGGACAGATGAGCCAGGTTTTAGATAACATGTCTAGAAGAGTGAGCCCCTGCTGTGTGCCCGGCACTTTCCCCACAGGATCCTCTAGCTAGAATAACCAAGGGTCATGGAGAGAAATACCCAGTTAAAATGTCAGAAATGAAAAAGCGATACCGTTAGAGACGCTCAAAAGACCATTAGGTAATAGTATTAGCATTTGTATTCTGAGATCCAACAGCAGCAGTCACTTCCCTCCACCCCTATGTGTATCCCAGGACCACCCTGGGCGGGGAGGGCTGAGGTTAGGGAGCACCCACGGATGCTCTGATGCCGGCCCTGGGCCTCGGGGGTGACAGTGATGAGGAACTGGGTGCACACGAGTAGGGCAGCCGGGCCTGGCCAGAGAAGCAACACACACGTGCACAGACGTGTTTACCCATGTACGCGTGTGCACGCACGTGCACAAACACATTGCAGGCAGGCATGTTGACGCCTCAGGCAGCGGAGGACCCTGACTCTGGGCCCTGCTGACCCGGGCAAGGCCCCATTGTGATGCGTGCCATGACCTCAGAATGCCCCTGGTGCTTAGCACCTATCCGCTGTCCGGCCTGCCTCTGTGTTCTACGGCAGTTACTCACAGGCAGTGGTGTTTGTGAGCAGCAGTTTCTGGTTTCTCCTGAGGTTTTCCCCCTGAGAGGCAGACATAACCCAGGCCAGCTGATCAGCATCAGGTGAGTGTGACCTGCTCTCTTCCCTCCAGGCTGACTTGGGGATGGTGGCTATGGTACGGGTGGTGTTGGCCTCTGGGCAGCTACTGAGGAGGAGGGTCATCCCTGAGCACTCACAGGGAGCCCGTTCTACACTGCCTGTGTAGATGATTTTCTCTTTCTTCCTCACGGTGGCTTCATAGAGTGGGTGCTGTTCCCGAATGTACCTATTCGACAGGTGAGACGTCTGGGGTCAGAGAGGCGATAACCGGCCCCAAAATCCAGACATGACCCTGGGTTTTGCTCTCAGCCCTGCTGTGTGCCGTGCTAGACTTCAGGCCTCAACCCTGTGACCTCCCTGCTCGAGATCCCAAATCTGCCCAGATTTCCGAACCCGATGGGGCAGAGCCTGGCCCTGGCAGAGACACTGGGATGGATCCACTGTGGGTCGGGAGGAGGGAAGGGTCCTCAGAACACACCTGGGGCCTAAGCTGCGTCCTGATGGTCACTGTGGGACCCACTGGACACACACGGTCCCTTGTCTGGGAGTGGCGTGGGGAGCCTTCTGCCCTTGGGCAGTTGTGGAAAGTGAAGGAGCCCTGGAGGACGGGCTGAGGGGAGACTATCTTCCCTTGTGTTCAAAGGGGTCCAGGCACTGGGCTTCTCCCCAGGTATTTCTTATTCTGTCTGGCCTCGCTTTCCTTTTGCCCTGAGTATTCTCAGGAGGGACGGTCCATCTAGATGTTCTCCAGGAGCAGGGACCCACTGTTCTTCATCAGTGACCCAGGAAAATGAAGCCCCCTCCTGTAGGGACAGCTCAGAATGGTGGAGTCCACAGTCCCTCCCCGAGAGATGTGGTGTCCATGAGCGCAGTGGCTGCTTTGGAGGCAGTAGGTCATTTTCATCCCTCATCCCCAAAACCAAACACACTCCTGCTCAAATGGCGTTATTCCTAAAGCAGCTTCACTGGTTAGACCGAAGGGCCACGGTAGCCCAAGTGATGAGCGAGGTAGAACGGAGCAGTCAGGAGAGATCTTGTTCCCCATAGGAAACTGGGTATCTCTGTGGCCCTGAGTATCCCAGGAGGCTGATTGTACAGAGACCTCTAGTGCCTGACCCAGTTCACATCCACAACCCCGGAGTAGCCCATCACAGGCCCTTCACCGTTGGCAGGTGGACACCATTCAACCTGCCAGGGCAGGTATGTGCCCGTTTCATGGCATAAGGGGAAAATGGGATTCTCTGTCCAGGTCCCACTCTTCTCGAGTCCTTGGGAAGATGCTCACCCCTGCTTGCGGCTTCAGACTGCAGAGACCCATGGAGGTGTGGGCCATGTTTTTACCAGAGTGCAGTGGTGGAATGAAGGTTACACAACCAACCAGCATCTGGGAGCCCGGCGGGAGCGCTTCAGGTGTTCTCCGAAGCTGTTGGGTACAGTGTAACCTTTAGACGATTTTGTCTCACAGGATGGATGTGGAGGATGCGGATAGTTGGCGGGCGCAGGAGCGAGAGGACATCATCAGAAAATATGCAAAGGTACAGTTCGGTCTGCTTCTTGGAGGGAGGCCTCTTCCAGTGCGCCCTGGTCAAAGGGTCCTGGGTTCCCTAGGAGCACAGAGCAGGGACGGGTGGCCAATACCCCCAGGCCTTGCACCCTTTACCTTGGACCCCTCACCAAGGCCCCTCTGGTTACAGGGGCACCGAGCTGGGCTGCCAGAGGACAAGGGGCCTGTGCTTGTTGGGATCTACGGAAACATCGACTACTTGGGATTGTCCAGTGAGTCCTCTGTGCTCCCCTCACCCCTAAAACATCTGTCTCAGCTCAGGGATGGGTTTGCTTTTAGAAAGGCCTTTCTGACACAGGACAGGTCTCGCCAGCTCGGGTCAACCTCCTTTCCAGGGTCAGAACTCCCCCCTGGCTCCCCTGCAGGTCCAACCCGAGGTTGTTGTTAGGCCAGAGGTGCAAGGCCCATCTAGGGAGCCGGTGGGAATGGAGACTGGGCTAGGTCAGGCCCCTGGGCTCTCAGCAGTTCTGTCGGCAAGTCAGCACAAGAGGAGCGGGGCAGCCTGAGGGTCTGGCCCTGTCTACCAGGAGACAACCCCAGTGAGATCCAAGGGTTGTGGCCACAGGGTGAGGAGACACCTGGCCCAGCCTCGGGGCTGTTGTCCAGCAGGTCTCTCAGAGCCCACCTGCCCCTGTCCTCCCCCATTTCCCTAGAGTTACAGCCCTCACTGTCCCCATGGGGAAGGGGGAAAGGTGTGGGGACAGTGGGGGCTTTGGCCCTAAGAGAATGGGGGAGAAGATGGGCAGGGCCCCGCTCTGGGCATCTCAGGGTGAGGCCGGGGAGGCAGCAGGGCTTGTGACTGAAGACCCTGGGTCTGGTGCTGGGAAGGGATCTGGGGCCAGGTAAGAGGAGCCCAGCCTGGAGCCCATCCTTCAGGGATCAGAGGATGGAGAGACAGCGGATCCCGGGGGACGTAGGGTGGGAGGGAGCTGATGAGCCATGCCACTTCTGAAACGCAGGGTGTGTGGCTCAGATGCAGGGAGAGGCAGGTGGATGCTGGGAGGTCAGAGCCTGCAAGAGCCTTGGGGCTGTCAAGTGGGATGGGCCCCTGGTGCACCCAGAGTACACCGGGCAGGTCTCAGGGCATCCTCCCTTGACCCTGGCGGGGTGATGTGGCCGATCCCTGAGGGATTCCTGTCAGGGCCCAGTCGCCCACCCTGGGCGGCCCCCATCCCATCTCAGGGCTGACCTTTCTCAGCTCCAGCAGAAAGCACCACCTCGAGTCCAGGATGGGCAGCCCCATTGTGCAGCCTGACCACCCCCCATGCCAGGGGCCCCGGTAACCCCGGCCAGGCTGTCCCTGCACTCCTTCTTCTCCCAGGTCCTGCCCCTCCTGGGAGTCAGCCCCACAGGAAGGCCCTTGTCCTCCCTTCCCTGTGCCTTCTCCTGGGCTGAGCCCTGAGCTGGGTAGGGACAGAGCCAGTCCTTTCTGGGGGTCGGCTCCCAGGCTGGGGCGGCTCCAGGCCCTGTGCAGGTCCTCAGCTCTGCCTGGGTTGCCTTACAGTGAGACGGAGCTGCCTCCTCTGACTGCGCGGGAGGCAAAGGTAAGAGCCTGATGCGTGGAGGGGCTGGTCCAGGGACGTAGGGACTGGGTGGGTGGGCAGTGAGGCAGAGGAAGCAGCTGGCCTGGGCGGTGGCGGGTGAGGACAACACTGTCACTGGGAGAGGGAGCAGAGACCTGATCCCAGGTTGATTTAACTTTGGCAGTTTGATAAAATTCCAAAGTGAGAACCACAGTCCTGGCTTGGGGGTGGCTTCCCGCTTGTGTCGGGACCCCACCTAGAGGCTGGGACCTAAGACTGGTGTGTCTGTGGCCTGAAGATGGCACATCCCGGGGTCCCAAAGCCAGCCCACTGGTGCTCATTTGCTCAAAGGCTGTCAGCCCTTAGGGTCTGCCCTTCCCTGGCTCCTTCCAGCTGGGTCCCACCAGGGCTCCAGAGCCCAAGACCCAGCATCCACGGGCAGCTCTGGGAAGCCCGGCAGCTCCACTAACTCCAGCATTCCTCATTTGACAGCGAATTCGGCGGGAGACAAGGAGAAACAGCAAGTGGCTGGAGATGCTGGGCAAATGGGAGACGTACAAGAACAGCGAAAAGGTAATGTGTGGAGGGAGAGGCCCCCAGAAGCACTCTCTGCAGAGACAGGGGACAGGCACCCATGGCTGTGGGCTGGCACCGTCAGCCTCTCAGAGGGTGCGTGGCACACTGTCCTCGCCCAGAGGACTGCAGGCCTGGTCGCCAGATTGCCTGCCTATTCGTGCAAGCATCACCTTGCTGGGAGGGAGTCTGAATCTAGGGCTGGGACCACCTGGAGCTGAAGGCTAGGGATGCCCTGGTGACCCGAAGGAAGAAAAAGGTTCAGATCAGAGTTTTGACTCTGAGTGTCCATCCACTCTTTCAGTCCTGGGAAGGGAGACCCTGTCCCAGCTTGATCTCACCTCTACTGAGGAATCATGAGGCCAAAACCGACAATTCCCAGAATCCCCGGGCTCTGGTCCTCACTGGGGTCACCCCGTGGCCTGTAACACCAGACTGTTTTCTGCCCACAGCTCGTAGATCGCACATACAAGGGGATTCCCAGGAACATCCGGGGCCGGGCATGGTCAGTCCTCCTGAACGTTCAGGAAATCAAATCAAAAAACCCCGGCAAATACAAGGTACACTCAGCCAGAGCACAACAAACGGGACAGGCCGTGTCAGGGGCCCAGGTCTCCGGCTGGAGGGAACATCAAACCCACCCTGGGGGGCATGGGGGAGGATGGTAGATGCACATCCTGGGCATGGACGGTGGCATAGTCACCACAGACAAACTCGGCTCTGGTGACCCTCCCTGGCTTCAATAACAAGCCAAAAAGCAGCTTTCTGCAGAAGGAAACCTTCCTTCTTTCCTTCCTTCCCGAAGTGCTGACTGTGGGCTGACTGCCATTTGGGGCAGGGAGTCTTCCATGTGTTCTGAGGCTGCTTCCTCCTCTTGGCCCTGCCCTACAGCTCATGAAGGAGAAGGGCAAGAGGTCATCTGAACACATCCATCAGATCGACCGGGATGTTAGCAGGACTCTCCAGAACCATGTCTTCTTCAGGCATCGATATGGAGCCAGGTAAGCCTACGGGAGCCACAGGGTCCCAGCGGAGATGGGGTGAATGAGAGGGATGGGGACTTCCCCGGAGCAGAAGCCAGTGTCACCCAGGAGGGATGACAGAGCCACCAAGAGCTCTCCTGGCCCAGGGAGCAGCCGGCACCATGAACCGAGCACCTCCCTGGTTCCAAGCCCTGGGCCAGGCTGGAACATGTGGGGCCAGAGCCCAGGAGGATCCTGAGGAGACAGAAGACAGCAAAGAAAATCATGCGCAATGGTGAAAGGTGCTCTCCCTGACCCACGGGGATCCGTGGTAGGACCTACGGGAGGGTGGCAGGATGGAGGGCCCATGAGCCTCCCCAGACAACACTGACAGCACCAAACGCTGGGAGAATTATGGGTCCTGGAAACTCTCATCCAGGTCTGCTGGGAACATGACACGGCACAGCCACGTTGGCAGCCAGTTGGGCAGTGGCTCACAAAGCTCAATGGACTTGAACCACGTGTCCCCAAGGTGTCACAGATATTGAACCCACTGATTTGGAAACTGACATCCACATGAAACCTGCACGCCAGGTTCACTGCTTGATTCACCGTCACTCACACACCGAGCCTTCGGGGACGGCCTTCAACACGGGCATGGGGAGAGCAAGGCTGGTCCTCCCTTCAAACGGAAGACCCAGCGAGAAAAGGGAACGAGCCAGTGATGCCCGCACAGACGTGGGTGGATCCTAGATGCATTTTGCTAAGGGAAAGAAGCCAGACCCAATAAGCTACCACAGTAGGATTCCCATTCCTAGGCCATTCTGGAAAAGGCCAAACCACAGGGACTGAGAAGCAGTCTGGGTGGCCAGGGGCTGACGAATTGGGGAGAGGCTGGGTGCATAGGGGCCACTCTGGAGACTTGGAGGATGAAGGAGTCACTCCAGGAGGGGCTGGAGCGGTGGCCGGGAGACTCCGCACATTGGTTTGGAACCGTGGAGGAACTGTACACCCAGAGACTGAACTGGCGTGTGCGCAAACTGAAAAAAAAAAAAAAATCATTCAGAGTGAAAAGGATCGGTCAACTCACTGTACAACTGGGCTATTTGCATGTCACAGATGTGGCTTTTACTGAAACATTTCTTCAACAGTCTCAGGCCCTGAAGAGCTCACTGCTTTTCCGGTGAATCATCTGAACGTGAAATGGGATTTGTTGTTAGGATTTGTAGACAAAGTGAAACTAACAGCATCTGCAGAAACCAAACCATAGCCCCCTTTCTCTGTTTCCTAGGCAGCGGGAACTCTTCTACATACTCCTGGCATATGCGAAGTATAACCCGGTGAGTATTCCCGGCAGTGAGGTTCCCGGGCCGTATTTCCATATTCACAGGAGTGGGTGTCTGGTGGGGCTGTCGTTGCTTCTTTTAAAGTTGGTATTTGTGACCCACCAGGTTATAGGAGGTAGGATTCCAGCTCCCCGCTGGCATAAACCTCCAAGCAAGGGGGTGGTCTCAAGGGGTCAAGCTGAGACACAAAGGAGTTGGGGCCTGGACTCCTGGTGTCACCTGGGCCTGACCACCACTTCTCAGAACGAGAAATGACGCCCTCCTCCTGGGGCTGCCCCAAAGCCTGGGAGCTTGGCAGCGTCACACGCAGGATGGTGGTCTCAGGAGACATTTTGGACAAGCTGCTGAAGTGCCTGATGGACTTGGCTCTTGTCATGAAATGAATTTGCATCCTGAGGAAGCCTCTTCTTCAGAGGAAGCCTGTCCAGTCATCTCTGCCCTCTTCAATGACATGAGTCCTCCCAGGTGACCTCAGCCCTCCCAGCTGATGTCCTTCCATGGTGACTCTGGCTCTTGCAGGAGGTGGGCTACCGCAGGAACCTGAGCCACATCGCCGCCTTGTTCCTCCTGTATCTGCCTGAGGAGGACGCGTTCTGGGCACTGGTGCAGCTGCTGGCCAGTGAGAGGCACTCCCTGCAGGGTAGGTGAACAGCTGCCCCTGGGGCCTCACGCAGCCAGGCCCGGGGACGGCCACCGTGGCCAGGTGATCTCGGCTTTCAGCCAAGGCACCCTCCTTGTGTCGCCGGCTCATTGGGAGCCTTCAGGACGTCTCTGCTGAGGGTCCCACAGGAGTCCGCAGCTGGTCCCCCACAGCCCAAGTCAGACACCTTTCATCCCCATCAGCAGAGGGCATCTCATCCTCCCTGTGGCCACCCTCTGTGTCCCGGAGCCACGCCCTCCGGCTCTGATTCTGTGCAGCTGACTCTCCCCTCCCTGAGAGTCCTCCTGCCCTCCAGCTGCCGGGGCTCCCGCTGCCCTTGGTGCGCACGAATGGGCCAACCAAGCCCAGGTGGCAGCATCTCCCCATCCCGTGTCCCCTGGCCCGACCCCACTTCCAGGAGATGACCAGGAAGCCCAGTACCCACACTGTTCTGGCTGCCCTGTTGTGGCCTCAAAGTCAGGCTTGCCCCTTCTGCACCCTGGCCCAGGAGGCCTCCAGGGGAACCTCCAGCCAGGCTCCAGGGGATGTTCCCGCCCCACCTCCCCAGGGTAAAGGCCGCAAGGTGGGGTCACCAGATGGGAGGGTGGGAGGCCTTCGGGTTTGGGGGCCTCTCAAGCTGCCCAGCTCTTGCAGCTGATGGCTCCACATCTTGGGGGAAGGCTCTGATTTCATGATGGGCTGGGGGCTTCTCAGGATTCCACAGCCCAAATGGCGGGACAGTCCAGGGGCTCCAAGACCATCAGGAGCATGTGGTACCCACGTCACAACCCAAGACCATGTGGCATCTGGTGAGTTTATGGTCCCCTCGGCTCTTCCCCAGAGGCCCTGCATCCCGTGGGGCTGGAGGAGCAGGGGTCTGGAGCCCCTCGTGGGGCTGGTGACTGGCTGAGTCCCAGCCAGGGCCTGACCTGGGATGCCGGGTTCTCCATGGGCTGCGAGACAGAGGCACAGGGATGGGGCCCCAGCTCCCGCAGAGCAGGGCAAAGGGCAGTGTGTCCACCGAGAGTGTGGGAAGGGGACGGTGTCACGGGGAGCCCTGGACACTGCCCAGTGTTCTGCACCAGGCATAGGTTCTTCAGAGGCCCTGGGAGAGGGAGGTTTTTAGGGCAGCCCAGTGGCCTGAGCACCTCTGTTGCTCCCATCAGGACCAGGACATAGACGCTGGTCTGTGCGGGCAGCATCTCTCGTTAGGCTGGCTTCTCCGGAAGTTAATGAAGGTAAGGCGGCATAGGGAGACCCTGGCTTAGGGACCCTCGTTGCCCTGCAGTGCCCTGCTTCCTCAGTCCGGCAGTCTGGCTCACCCCCAGCCCACAGGAGGCTCAGGCGGGTCCCCAAAGGACACGCAAGCAAAACCCTCTGCCCAAGAGGGGTCATCCCAGGGCAATGGCTGGGGCTCAGGCCCAGCCTCATGGGCAGACTGGGCCAGGACCCGACTTGAGAGGGCTCAGGGAAGCCTCAAGCGCTGGGCAAGCCCCTCTCTCCAGGAGCCACATCTCCACTCATATGAGTGCCCCCCATGAGGAGCTGCAAGACCTTGCCTGACCCAGCGTCCTGGAGGGCCCAGGCGACGCTCATGGGGAAGGCCACTGACTCTGGGGACTGAAACCCCAATGGGCACAGCTCGAGGCACCAGCCCCAACCTGGAAGGGCCAGGTTCTCCCACACCTGCTGTCTCCACAGATCTCTCTCGGGCTGACCCTGCGCCTATGGGACGTTTACCTGCTACAAGGAAAACAAGCACGGATGCACATGACCAGCATTGCGTTCAAGGTGCAGAAGAGTAAGTCTACGTGTGCTTAATGGGGCCTGGGGAGCCCCAGGGTCAGACCTCGACTGGCCCGAGGGCAGCTTCCTCACACTGTCCTCACGATCCCCTGTTCTGGCTCAGAGGGAGGTCTGGCCAGGTGGGCCGGGAAGGGCACTGTGACAGCGAGCCCATCCCCCACATGACCCAGATGAAAGTCAGGAGTGTGGCGGGCACTTCCCTGTCCAGGTCGCCCCCCAGTCACAGCCTCCTGTGCACATCTGGACCCCTGGGGTGGCCACAAAAGGATCCAGCACCACCCAGTGAGAGGCTGAAGTGGCCATGGGGTACGGGCTGGCCCCCTCCCAGGGAACTCTCCTGGCCTGATGTCCACCCTGTCCCTAGAGCGCCTCAAGGAGACCAGTTCCGGCCTGTGCGCATGCATCGAGAGCCACTTCTGCCATCACTGGGCCAGGGATGATGACATGGTGCTCAAGCACCTCAGGGCCTCTGTGAACAAACGAGGGAGGAAGCAAGCGGACCTGCCACCCCCAGGTGGGCTCCAGTGCCGTGTCCCCTCCCATGTCACCGTCTGGGGCAGTCAACAGTGGGGGAGTGCCCGGGACCTGCAACCCTACTACCTGGGCCTTCCTCTTCACCTTTTCTTCCTCCTCTTCCTCCTGGACTCTAAGAAAGTACAGGAGGCCCACCGGTCCTCAGGGCAGGCACTCAGTGCCTGTGTACTGGACGTGTTGTGCACGCAGGAGGGGGATGTGAGCAAGACCCTCCCTCAAGCCCCCCCCACTTTCCACGGTGTCTCGCTCTCCCCCTCACAGGGCCCTCAAAGTTACTAGAGGAGCCAGACCCATTTGTGGGAGACCCTGCCTCTCCCTGCAAGCACCCACAGCCTCAGAGAGCAGCAGAGGCCCCTCATTCCTGCACGCTTCTCCAAGGTTGCCAGGACAACAAGCCTTGAGCCAGAGAGACAAGGGAATTGGGGGTCCCTGACCCCCAGAGCATTCAGGGAGAGGGCACAGGCGGGACCCCGGGCCCAGAGCCAGAGCCAAGAATTCAGCCCGATGTGGGAACAGTCAGTCCTGGCAGGGACTGGGCAGCCCAGGAGGGCAGAGGTTGTCCCATGTCCGGGCCCAAAAACCCACTGCAGAGACGGGTCCCCATGTGAGGTGGCAAGGGGCTGGGTGACATCTAAGGACCCTCCCACCTGAGTTCTCACTGGGGGCCGTATCCCAGGCCCAACAGCCCTGGGACGAATGTGTGTGGCAGGAAACCCACAGCCAGTCCCAACCCTGGGGGCAGTCCCAGGAGCCACCCGCCATGCCACGACAGCTTCCCCACGCCAGGGAGCACACACCCCTCCCTCTGGGATCAGCAGACTACAGGCTTGTCCTCAGTGTCAGGCCACGGGGGCCACACAGAGACCCCGAGGACTACAGAGACGCAGGCAGGTGGGGCCCAGCCCGGAAAGGCCTGCATGGGCTCCCTGGAGACGCTGACCACGTCTGTTTTCCTTTCAGCCAAAGCCGAGCAAGGGTCCTCGGCACCCAGGCCTGTGCCGGCTTCACGTGGCGGGAAGACCCTCTGCAAAGGGGACAGGCAGGCCCCTCCAGGCCCACCAGCCCAGTTCCAGCAGCCCATTTGGTCAGCTTCCCCGCCAAGGGCACCGCGTTCTTCCACACCCTGTCCTGATGGGGCTGTCCGGGAAGACACCTACCCTGTGGGCACTCAGGGTGTGCCCAGCCCGGCCCTGGCTCAGGGAGGACCTCAGGGTTCCTGGAGACTCCTGCGGTGGAACTCCATGCCCTGTCTCCCGACGTACCTGGATGTAGGGGACCCTTGGTTCCTCCACTGTGATTTCGAACAGAGCTACTGGGTCCGTGCCATATCCCAGGAGGACCAGCTGGCCACCTGCTGGCAGGCTGAACACGGCCGAGGGAGTGAGATTGGCTTTCGCCAAACTGAACAACGTGGGCGTGGACTTCCGGGCCCTGCAGTGCACCCAGCACTGATTCCGACCAGGACACCTCCTTCCCAGCGAGGGACGAGGAGCAGTTCACTCCCACCTCAGGGCCTTATTATTTAGTTAATAGGATTGTACTCATGTTACATTTCTCAATTTTTTTAAAGAGATAAAGTCTCACTCTGTCCCCCAGGCTGGAGTGCGGTGGTGCAATCACGGCTCACTGCTTCCTGGAACTCATGGGCTCCAGCAATCCTGCCTCAGCCTCCTGACTAGGTGGGACTATAGGCACACGCCACCATGCCTGGCTGATTTCTTTGACTTTTCTCTAGAGACAGGGTCCACCCATGTTTCCCAGGCTGGTCTCAGACTTCTAGACTCAAGTGAACCTGAACCTCCCGCCTCGACCTCTCAAATTGCTGGGATTACAGGTGTGAGCCACCACACCCGGCCTAAATTTCTTACGTGCCATGCTACTACAAAACGTCATTATTAGGGGCAGCTGGATGGAAGGTGTAGGGGAGGACACTGTAGCGCCTTTACAATATTTCTGTATATCTAACATCATTTCAACAGGAAACATTTATTTCAAAACGTGAAGGTTTTGACGACACCATGAGCCTGCCTTTGTACTTTAAACTCATGGAAGGAGAACCACCTTCACGTTTTGAAATAAATGTTTCCTGTTGAAATGATGTTAGATATACAGAAATATTGTAAAGGCGCTACAGTGTCCTCCTACACCTTCCATCCTGCTTCCCCTAATAATGACGTTTTGTAGTAGCATGGCACGTAAGAAATTTAGGCCGGGTGTGGTGGCTCACACCTGTAATCCCAGCAATTTGAGAGGTCGAGGTGGGAGGTTCAGGTTCACTTGAGTCTAGAAGTCTGAGACCAGCCTGGGAAACATGGGTGGACCCAGTCTCTAGAGAAAAGTCAAAGAAATCAGCCAGGCACGGTGGCGTGTGCCTACAGTCCCACCTAGTCAGGAGGCTGAGGCAGGATTGCTGGAGCCCACGAGTTCCAGGAAGCAGTGAGCCGTGATTGCACCACCGCACTCCAGCCTGGGGGACAGAGTGAGACTTTATCTCTTAAAAAAAAATTAAGAAGTGGGTACAACCATATTGACTAAATCCTATTAACTAAATAATAATGTGAATGATTATCTAAGGTTATGAAGGTTAGAATTATCCCATTTTTGCCTAACTTCTCATACCTGTCCTAAGATCCCACCTGGGACTCACTCTCTGCCTTCAGCTCATGTCTCTTCAGCTTCCTCCAGATGGTCCAGCAAACACACACCTGATGAGCTGGTTGCTCATACACAAGGATAGACCTGTGGGCAGGGATTTTCAAATTTATATAGTAAATGAGTTTTCCACGGTGTTCCGGAGAGCACTCTTTGAGAAACACTTTGACAGTGGATCTAGGCCTCAATATCCATCAGCTGCTGTAGCTTGAATTTTGTTCAAGCTCAGTGAACACCTGCTCTGCCAGGAGCTGGTTCTGGGTGGTGGTCACACAGGTGTTTACCTCTATTAAAAACAAGCTGACGCTGGGTGCAGCGGCTGACACCTGTAATGCAGCACGTTGGTAGGCTGAGGCGGGATGATTGCTTGAGCCCAGGAGTTGGAGACCAGCCTGGGCGGCATAGCAAGACCTCGTCTCTACTAAAAATCAAGAAAGTTAGTGTGGCATGGTGGTGCATGCCTGTAGTCCAAGCTACAGGGAGGTTGAGGCAGGAAGACTGCTTCAGCCTGGGAGGTTGAGGCCACAGTGAGCTGTGATTGTGACACTGCACTCCAGGTTCGGTGACAGAGCAAGACCCTGTCTTCAAACAAAACAGAACAAAACTCAAACAGAAAACCAGGATCTACATTTTACTCTACCTAGACAATATCTCCATAAAATACTGCTAAAAGAAAAAATCTCCCAGAGCCCAAGGAGACACAGGCACAGCTAAGAGTTCCAGCAAATCAGCACCTCAGCATCACCTTGAGGCTTGGCGGTTAGTCAGGTAAGCAGCCGCACTAGTGAGTCCAGCCCACAAAGGAGGGCCCTCTGCTCCAAGCCTTGCCTGGAGGGGCCCCAGTCATTCCCACTATCTATCAAAAGTTCAGTGGCTAAACAATGTGTGCCAAATACATAAAATGTGCCAGGCGCGGTGGCTCACGCCTGTAATCCCAGCACTTTGGGAGGCCGAGATGGGTGGATCACAAGGTCAGGAGATCGAGACCATCCTGGCTAACATGGTGAAACCCCGTCTCTACTAATAATACAAAAAATTAGCAGGGCGTGGTGGCAGGCGCCTGTGGTCCCAGCTACTCAGGAGGCTGAGGCAGGAGAATGGCATGAACCCGGGAGGCAGAGCTTGTAGTGAGCTGAGGTCCTGCCACTGCACTCCAGCCTGGGTGACAGAGCGAGACTCCTTCTCAAAAAAAAAAAAAAAAAAAAAAAGGAAGCAAACTGGGTATGTGCCTTTGGAGGTGGTGTACATTTTCAGCATTATAAATGAATAGAGATGAGTAGCAATAGTTACTTTCGTCCACAGATTTTTGGTATCTTAACTAGTTTTGGATCTCTTCCAATAAAGGGATTGCCTGTTGAACTTTGTTAGGAATGTAAGTACTGAAGGCAAACTGCCTGGGTTTGAATTTTGTTCCATCCCTTGCACCCTGCCTGGCTTCAAATCCTAGCTCTGCTTATTAAGTTCTTTTAAGGGGATGATCTTTGAGCAAATGTCTTAGCTTCTCTTTTCCCAAGTAAATGGACACAATAGTTGCTACCTTGTGAAACATTCATGTAATTGACCAGCATTTACCAAGTAGCATCAGTGTTCAGTTTCAGTCATTGGTGATTCTGCAGTTGGACTGTGAGGGGGTGCTGGGGTGGGGGGTGGTGTGTGTGTGTAGCACTTAATTGCATGGAGAAAGGAAAAGATACTTTTGATAACTGACAGGCAGCTTTTCTCTGCTTTTGTGTCAAAAGGGAAGAAGGGAGTTTGGAGAGGGAAACGAATTCTTTTCAATACTAAGCTCTCTTCCTCAAAATCAGAGGTACATAGAATGTGTAATAATTTACAGAATTTCTAGACTTCAACAGTCTGATTTTTTATTTATTTATATTTTTTCAGGTTGAGACTGAGCTAAAGTTAATCCATGGTGACGTTCTGGATGCACTGGACAAACACCTCATTCCAGCAGCTACCACTGGCAAGTCCAAGGTTTTCTATTATGAAATGTAGGTTCTATACTAGAAAGAAAAATGTAAGATTAAAAGTTGGCCTTTTTAGAATCATGACTTTCTTCTATGTAGGTTCCCAACTTTTATTTAAAAATAATTGTTTAATGTTAGAAGGACAGTTAATGTTGGAATAAAAAGATGGTCAGGCTATTATAAAAACGCATTAGCTTTTGCTTTACTTATTTATATTCTTTTGCTTTCATGGGACCTATCTCATTCCCTGTGTCTCCTTGGGCTCTTGCCTTAGCCTGCCAAATAGCTGAGACTGCAGTCGTGCGCCACCACACCAGGCTAATTTTTTTGTATTTTTAGTAGAGACAGGGTTCTACCATATTGGTCAGGCTGGCCTTGAACTCCTGACATCAGATGATTCCACCCGCGTCGGCCTCCCAAAGTGCTGGGATTAGATGTGAGCCACCACGCGCAGCCTATTTTATTTATTTACTTATTTACTTACTTACTTATTTATTTATTTATTTATTTTGAGACACAGTCTGGCTCTGTTGCCAGGCTGGAGTGCAGTGGTGCAATCTCGGCTCACTGCAACCTCCGCCTCCCAAGTTCAAGCGATTCTCCTGCCTCAGCCTCCCGAGTAGCTGGGATTACAGGCGTGTGCCACCACACCCAGCTAATTTTTGTATATTTAGTAGAGACAGGGTTTCACCATCTTGGCCAGGCTGGTCTTGAACTCCTGACCTTGTCATCCACCAGCCTTGGTCTCCCAAAGTGCTGGGATTACAGGTGTGAGCCACGATGTCTGGCCAATTTAATAATATTTAAAAAATAAAAATAATAGGCCATGTGCAGTAGCTCACGCCTATAATCCTAGCACTTTGGGAGGCCGAGGCGGGTGGATCACCTGAGGTCAGGAGTTCAGGAGACCAGCCTGACCAACATAGAGAAAACCCCCCTCTACTAAAAATACAAAAAATTAGCTGGACATGGTGGCACGTGCCTGTAATACCAGATACACAGGAGGCTGAGGCAGGAGAATCACTTGAACCTGGCAGACAGAGGTTGCGGTGAGCCAAGATTGTGCCCCTGCACTCCAGCCTGGGCAACAGAGCTAAGACCCTGTCTCAAAAAAAAAAAAAAAAAAAAAAACTGAAGAAAACAAAAAAACTAGGCAGGTGTGGTGGCACGTGACTGCAGTCCCAGCTACTTGGCAGGCTAAGGCAGGAGAATCACTTGAACTTGGGAGGCAGAGTTCGTAGTGAGCTGAGATCGTGCCACTTCACTCAAGCCTGTGGGACAGTGAGACTCTGAAAAAAAAAAAAGAATATAATCTGATCACTAAGGATATTCATTGCTAGAGTTGGTCATTGTTTGTACTTTTTCAGGAGACAAAGAGGTAGGAAATATATATTCTGAAATATGTTACTCCATTTTCTTCTGGCATAAAGCAGTACTGTCAGAATTATTCTTATTATCTGATTTTCATTCCCTTATAAGTCACATGCTCTTTTTCCTGAATGCCTAGACTACTGTTTTTTTCTCTAAAATCCAATACTTTTACTAAGATATAACCTGATGTTGGTTGCTCCAGGTTGATATTTTTTAGGTATACAGTGTGCTCTTTCAATGTATAGTTTCAAATCTTTTTATATTTCTGAAAAGCTTTATTGAGTTATAATTTTTGGCATTTATTCTACTTTCCTGTTTTTGGTTTTCTTCTTTGAGGACTTTTGTTATCTGTATGTTTGATTATCTTTACTGTCTTCAATATTCACTACCTTCTCTTGAACCCTTTTTATGTTTCTACATTTATGTATTTATTTATTTATTTACTTACTTACTTACTTACTTACTTATTTTTGAGATGGAGTCTCGCTCTTTCGCCCAGGCCGGACTGCAGTGGCGCTATCTCGGCTCACTGCAAGCTCCGCCTCCTGGGTTCACACTATCCTCCTGCCTCAGCCTCCCGAGTAGCTGGGACTTACAAGCACCTGCCACCGCACCCGGCTAATTTTTTTCTTTTTTTTTTTTTGAGATGGAGTCTCGCTCTGTCGCCCAGGCTGGAGTGCAGTGGCGCAATCTTGGCTCACTGCAAGCTCCACCTCCCAGGTTCACGCCATTCTCCTGCCTCAGCCTCTCCGAGTAGCTGGGACTACAGGCGCCCACCACCACACCCGGCTAATTTTTTGTATTTTTAGTAGAGACGGGGTTTCACCGTGGTCTCGATCTCCTGACCTCGTGATCCGCTCGCCTCCCAAAGTGCTGGGATTACAAGCGTGAGCCACCACACCCGGCCAATTTTTTGTATTTTTAGTAGAGACGGGGTTTCACCGTGTTAGCCAAGATGGTCTCGATCTCCTGACCTCGTGATCTGCCCGCCTCAGCCTCCCAAAGTGCTGGGATTACAGGCATGAGCCACCGCACCTGGCCCATTTATTTTTTTTTTGAGACAGGGTCTCACTTTGTCGCCCAGGCTGGAGTGCAGTGGCACAATCATGGCTCACTGCAACCTCTGCCTCATGGGCTCAAGTGATCCTCCAGCCTCAGCCGGGACCACAGGTGTGCACCAGCATGTCTGGCTAATTTTTAAAATGTTCGTAGAGATGAGGTTTTACCGTGTTGCCCTGGCTGGTCTCGAACTCCTGGGCTCAAGTGATCCTCCTGCCTTGGCCTCTCAAAGTGCTAGGATTTCAGGTGTGAGCCACTGTGCCTGGCCTCTGGGATTTCTAGTCTCTATCTATTCCTCTCCCCAACTTTGGGTTTGATTTTTCTTTCCTTCATCTCAAATCTATTCTGTTCAATTTTTTTTTTTTTTTAACTTTTACGGGGAGAGCACACAGCCCCTTCACTACCACAAACTGTACATTCAAATGTCCACATTTGGGGAAATTGCGGGGGTCCATACATCCAAAGTCTAACGAATAAGCCTTGCCCTTGGAAAACCACCCTCCCGATCACAGTATCTCCCATCAGGTATTATCCTTAATTTTTTTTTTTTTTTTTTTTTTGAGACAGTCTCGCTGTGTCACCCAGGCTGGAGTGCTAGAGTGCAGTGGCACAATCTCGGCTCACTGCAACCTCCGACTCCCGGGTTCAAGCGATTCTCCTGCCTCAGCCTCCCAAGTGGCTGGGACTACGGGCGCCCGCCACCACGCCTGGCTAATTTTTGTATTTTTAGTAAAGATGGGGTTTCACTATGTTGGTCAGTCTGGTCTTGAACTCCTGACCTCGTGATCTGCCCACCTTGGTCTCCCAAAATGCTGGGATTACAGGCTTGAGCCACCATGCCAGGCTGATTATCTTCAATTTTAATTCTCCTCCCTCCAATTTTTCCTCATTGCCGGAGCCTATCCAAGAACAGTCTAGCAGGTCAGTTTTGAGAATCCATAAGAGCCAGACCACTCCAGGTCCTTCAGATTTTCTTACTGTGCAGCAAAGCGTTAAGCAGCAGGTCTGGGTTGGCCACACCCTTCAGATCCTAAAGAAAGGGTAGGCCTTGGCAATATCCTGCCTGATAAGCTTGTCCTTGTTTACCTGGGGCCTTGAGCCTTGTGGTATCAGCCTGAGCTCAGGCAAGGCTGAGGACTAAGGTGAGCCACATAGGGGGACAGCCATGCCTATATAACTGGCTGCTGATAAAAACCAAGACTTAGGTGAACTTCCCTGATTGATAATATTCTGTTCATACTGTCACACAGTGTTCAAGAGCAGCTAAGTGCTGTCCACATGATTCCATTGGGAGAGGATAAATGGAAGCTTGTGCCTGGTCTCTCTGGGCCCCTGCCCTGCATGTCTTTTTCTATTGCTTATTTTATTTATTATTATTTTTTGACACAGAGCCTTGCTCTGTCACCCAGGCTGGAGTAGGTGGTGCGATCTCAGCTCACTGCAACCTCTGCCTCCTGGGTTCAAGTGATTCTCCCACCTCAGCCTCCCGAGTAGCTAGGATTACAGGCACTGGCCACCACGCCCGGCTAATTTTTTGTATTTTTATCCACCTGCTTCAGCCTCCCAAAGGGCTGGGATTACAGGCGTGAGCCACAGCACCCAGATGTTATTTATTTATTTTTAAGACAGAATCTTGTTCTGTCACCCAGGCTGGAGTGCAGTGGCCCGATCTCGGCTTACTGCAAGCTCCGCCTCCCGGGTTCATGCCATTCTCCTGCCTCAGCCTCCCGAGTAGCTGGGACTTACAGGCGCCCGCCACCACGCCTGGCTAATTTTTTTGCATTTTTAGTAGAGATGGGGTTTCACCGTGTTAGCCAGGATGGTCTCCATCTCCTGACCTCATGATCCGCCGGCCTCGGCCTCCCAAAGTGCTGGGATTACATGCATGAGCCACTGTGCCTGGCCATTTATTTTTACAGTGAACTACATTTGCCACTATACTCCAGCTCGCTGTAGCCTTAAGCTCCTGAACTCAAGTGATCCTCCCACCTTAGCCTCCTGAGTAGCTGGCTAATGCCTGGCTAATTAAAAAAAAGGTTTTTTGGTACAGATGGGGGTCTCATCATGTTGCCCAGGTTGGTTTTGAACTCCTGGCCTCAAGCAATCCTCCCACCTTGGCCTCCCAAGGGATTACAGGTGTGAGTCAGCAGTCCCGGCCAAACTTGCTAATTTTAATCTGTGTCTTTTTGCTTTACTAAATAGTAACCGTGAGTGTTAATAGCTTTTCTGAGTTTTGTGAGTCCTGGCAAATCATTGAAACTGAGAGTGATCTTAAGCATCCCGAACACATTTATCACACATGGCCCACTTGCACTCATCTGGTATTGGAGGGAAACAAATTTCTAGAGTTTCAGCTGCTACTTTTCAATTGTTCCATGGTGCTTTCCAGGAGTTCCAGTTGATGATATGGGGTTTCCCCGTTCTCACATCCGTCAGGCTTTGCACCTTCTTCATCCTGCACAGACACTGAGATCATGCAGGTCTTGCATCTGTTTGTAGTTCGTCTTCACTAGCTTGTATTTTGGGAGTTGAGGGGTAAGTGGTCACCTAGTCTTACTGTAGATATTATCCAGGGGATTTTGCTTTTGTTATCTATCTAGTTGCCCTATTTCTTTGTTTTGTGTTTATTTATTAAGAGATGGGGTCTACCAATGTTGCCTAGGCTCACTACAACCTCGAATTCCCAGGCTCAAGCAATTCTCCCACCTCAGTCTCCTGAGTAGCTTTGGAACTACGGGTGGGCACCACCACACCTGGCTAAATTTTTTTTTTTTTTTTTTTTGAGACAGAGTCTTGCTCTGTTGTCCTGGCTGGAGTGCAGTGGCAAGATCTTGGCTGACTGCAGCCTCCACCCCGCAAGTTCAAGCGATTCTCCTGCCTCAGCCTCCCTTGTAGCTGGGACTACCAGCCTGTGCCACCACATCCAGCTAATTTTTGTAATTTTAGTAGAGACAGGGTTTCACCATATTGGTCAGCCTGGTCTCGAACTCCCGACTTCAGGTGATCCACCAGCCTAGGCCTCCCAAAGTGCTGGGATTACAGGTGTGAGCCACCACACCCAGTCAAATTTTTTTTTAAGTGAATAAAAAATGGCTAGGCATAAGCTACCATGCCCAGCCAAAAAATCACTTCTTATGATCATATCATCACACAAACTCTTCCCTCCAAGCACATAGGTTTGGAATACTAGGTTCCCTTACTTATTTGAACAGAATTTTTTTTTTTTTTTTTGAGACAAAGTTTTGCTCTTGTTGCCCAGGCTGGACTGCAATCATGTGATTTCAGCTCACCATAACCTCCGCCTCCTGGAGGGTTCAAGTGATTCTCCTGCCTCAGCTTCCCGTGTAGCTGGGATTATAGGCATCCACCATCATGCCCAGCTAATTTTTGTATTTTTAGTTGAGACAGGGTTTCACCATGTTGGCCAGGCTGGTCTCAAACTCCTGACCTCAGGTGATCCACCTGCCTTGGCTTCCCAAAGTGCTGGGATTACAGGCGTGAGCCACCACACCCAGCCAATGAGTTCATTTTTAAAAAAAAAATCTTCACAGTTCAAGAAAAAAAAAAATCAGTATTTAAATTAGTTTCAAGGACGGACACAGTGGCTCACAGCTGTAATCCCAGCACTTTGGGAGGCCAAGGTAGGAGAATCACTTGGGGCCAGGAATTCAAGATCAGCCTGGCCAACATGGCAAAACCCCATCTCCACTAAAAGTATAAAAATTAGCCAGGTGTGGTGGTGCACACCTGTAATCCCAGCTACTTGGGAGGCTGAGGCAGGGAAATCCGTTGAACCCAGGAGACAGAGGTTGCAGTGAGCCAAGATTGCACCACTGCACTCCAGCCTGGGCAACAAAGTGAGATTCTGTCTCAAAAAAAAAAAAAAAAATTAGTTTCAGAGTTCCAAATATTACCACTCCTGTCTCAAATTAGGTTTAAGGCACTCCTGTGAACAGGCAGATTCTATAGGTATAAATTATGATGTCATTTCCCTAGAGAGGCTAAGAAATAAATACATTCAACAAATATTTGATGAATTAAAGGAATGAGATAAAGATATCTGGAGAAAATGACTCGTCTATCCTCATTCGATCCAACATTCATTCTGCACACATTGTGTCAGGCAAGATGCTCGGTATCAGACACAGAATATAGGAAAGTACAAGTAACCAGCTGGGTGTGGTCACTCATGCCTATAATCCCAGCACTTTGGGAGGCCAAGGCTGGGGAGGACTGCTTGAGGCCAGGAGTTTGAGACCAGCCTGGACAACAAAGCAAGACCCTCATTCTCTACAAAAAATAATTTAAAAAAGTTTTTAAAAGAAAGTACAAGAAGGTACACGTACCCTTTCACAAGTTACAATGATACCTTACTAAAATGCTTGGAGCCACAAGAAGCCTATTTTCCCTTTAAATGAAAAGGAGGTTAAAACTGGATTCACCAAATCTCACAGAAGAAACCAAGTACACACACTGAACTTTTTTAGTTTTTTATTTTGACTCCGATGGCTGGACAAGGTATCTACATTCTAGAACATCTTCTTAATCCCTAAACAAGTGGAAATCTACTACTTATACATAAAAAGACAAGTAGAAAAGGTCATGATTGTCTAACAGGGAACATGAATCCCCAAATAAATTATCTTACAAAAATATCATACTTGCTTTTCTACTTTTTTACTACTGATAAAAATGAAAAAAATAATTCACATTAAAATAAAATCTGTAGGCTGGCATAGCAAGACAATTATTTTTACATATTAAAGTCCTTCAAATAAATATTTTACACACAAATTTAAGTTTTAAAAAAAATAGGTTAAGTATTTACCCTATTTTTTTTGGTCTGCTAAAAAGAGACCACTTATCAAACTGACATTAAACTGGACTGCAGCTCATTCTCTGCAAAGAGTAAAATGCATGTCACAGGCAGGTTGGATACACACATGTGCATATTACATACATATGAAATGGCTAACACTGCTGTGCATACTACTTCCATAAGTAGTTTTACCCTGTAAAAATACTGTAGCCTATACTGAATCAAACTGCAATGAAAGAACAAAAGGTACTACTTGCCTATTATAGACACTTGGTCAAGCATTTTAAAAAATACAAAAATTGGCCCAGTGCAGTGGCTCACGCCTGTAATCCTAGCACTTTGGGAGGCTGAGGTGGGTGGAACACCTGAGGTCAGGAGTTCAAGACCAGCCTGGCCAACATGGTGAAACCTCGTCTCTACTAAAAATACAAAAATTAGCCAGGCATGGTGGCAGACACCTGTAATCCCAGCTACTCAGGAGGCTGGGGCAGGAGGATCGCTTGAACCTGGGAGGCAGAGGTTGCAGTGAACTGAGATCACACCATTGCACTCCAGCCTGGGTGACAACAGCGAAACTCCATCTCAAAAAAAAAGAAAAAATTATAATGTTTTGGGGACTTAAAGATTACTGAAGATGGGATAAAAGTCAACACTGCTTACAAATACCTGAACATGGAGAGCACAGTCAACCCATTCATGTGGACAGCACATGAGCAGATGTTATAATACATTACACAGCTTCTTCTATCTGATCTATTCCTCTTGTTTTATTCTAAAGAGTTACATGGACTTGGATCCTTTATGATTTTAAAAATAATATTACATTAAGTTTTCCTGGTCTAATAACCAACTTTAAGAAGTACAGTGGGCCGGGCACGGTGGCTCACGCCTGTAATCCCAGCACTTTGGAAGGCAGAGGCAGGCGGATCACGAGGTCAGGAGATTGAGACCATCCTGGCTAACACAGTGAAACCCCGTCTCTACTAAAAATACAAAAAATTAGCTGGGCATGGTGGCGGGCGCCTGTAGTCCCAGCTACTCGGGAGGCTGAGGCAGGAGAATGGCGTGAACCCGGGAGGCGGAGCTTGCAGTGAGCCGAGATTGTGCCACTGCACTCCAGCCTGGGCGACAGAGCGAGACTCTGTCTCAAAAAAAAAAAAAAAAAAAGAAGTACAGTGATACAGTGGAAGGGTATAGAACTTTCTATATCTTCTCATACTTTTAATGCCAATTTGATTTTTATTGTGATGTGATATTTAACAGTATGCTAAAAATAAAATTGACTGAATTATATGATTTTATCCACAACATTCAAGTCTCTTTTTGCTAAAATATTACAAAATGAATCCAGTAAACACTTTCCATTTCCAATGGCCTAAGTTAGAGATGAATTCAACTTTTTTTTAAAGCAATTACAACTATGCTGGGCTGAGGACTGCTACGTTAGACCCTGAAAACCAAAGCCAAGAACCCAAACATCTAAAACACTAACACTTTCCATCCAGGATAGAAAAATGAGCATCCAAAGTAAAGAGAACCACAAGACTGATCAAGTAACCAGTCAAAAACCACTTCTCTGTTATTTGAACTTATAGTTACTCGAAGCTTGAAGTGCCCACCTTCATTATTACTGGTGGTTCCTAGAGTCACAGCTTCAATGTCAAACGTGACAGTGGACCCAGAAGTAACTGCGGGTAACTGATTTGTCATTTCTTTTCCATTGACAAAAACTGCACCTAAAATGTTAAGGTAAAGAGTCATTTACATGTGAGCAATAACTAAGAGATCTGAAATAGTTTCTAGATTACTGGTAACACAGCTCATTTCCTAATTCAGATTTTAAAAAATCAGGAATGCCAACTGGACATAGATTTTAAGAGTTCTGTCCAGGGTTGTACTCTTCCAGCAGAGACTATGAGTTTCCCATATCAATGTCATCAAAAGAAACTTGACAGTGTTACAAAATTACCTCCTGTGAAATAGCAAGACTGTTTCTTATGGAATAAACGAGAAAGAATCTTGTTCTACCGAATTCTTGACTCACCAACACAATTTTTTTTTTTTTGGAGACAGAGTTTCACTCTTGTTGCCCAGGCTGGAGTACAGCGGCATGATCTGGACTCACTACAACCTCCACCTCCCAGGTTTAAGCAATTCTCCTGCCTGAGCCTCTCGGATTACAGGTATGCACCATCACGCCCAGCTAATTTTTGTATTTTTAGTGGAGACGGGGTTTCACCATGTTGGCCAGGATGGTCTCGATCTCTTGAACTCGTGATCCACCCACCTTGGCCTCCCAAAGTGCTAGGATTACAGGCGTGAGCCACTGTGCCCAGCCAACAACACAAAATATTAACATGTCTTGCTAGTGAATTTTTTTTTTTTTTTTTTTGAGACGGAGTCTCACACTGTTGCCTGGCATGATCTCGGCTCACTGCAACCTCCGCCTCCCAGGTTCAAGTGATTTTCCTACCTCGGCCTCCCAAGTAGCTAGGATTACAGGCACCCGCCACCACACCTGGCTAATTTTTTGTATTTTTAGTAGAGACGGGGTTTCACTATGTTGGCCAGGCTGGTCTTGAACTCCTGACCTCGTGATTTGCCCACCTCGGCCTCCCAAAGTGCTGGGATTAGAGGCGTGATCCACTGTGCCTGGCCTCTGGCTAGTGATTTTTAAAGAGCACTAGGGATGTAGACTGAATGATTTATTATTTGTAAAGAGTTTAGAACAATGCCTGGTACATGGTAGTCACATAAATTATGTCATTAAGACCAAAACTTTCAGCCAGCCAAGGTGGCTCACGCCTGTAATCCCAGCACTTTGGGAGGCCAAGGTGGGAGGATTGCTGGAAACCAGGAGTCAAGACCCACCTGGGCAACAACTTATCTTTACAAAAAAGTAAAAATAAAAAAAATTAGCCAGTTACGGTGGCATGCACTTGTAGTCCTGGCTACTTGGGAGGCTGAGGTGGGAGGATGGTTTGGGCCCAAGAATTTGAGGCTGCAGCGAGCTATGATCATGTCACTGTACTCCAGCCTGGGTGATGGAGTGAGACTTCATAATAAAAAAAAAAAAAAGAAAAAGAAAAATACCTAAATTTTCTCATCTCCTACTAAAAATGTATGAAACTGGAACAGATTCATATATTACTAAAATAATTCATATATTTCCAAGAGAATGACAGTTATTTATCTTACCATTTGTACTAATGCACACAGCTTGATCCCGCTGCAGAGAGTCATATCCATCCTGTTTTTCTGCACACACTCCTATACTGTCTCTTCTGTCTGGTTGTCCCACAGTTTCAACTCTGTAAATGAAGCAGAAAGGTCATTTCATACTTTTAAAAATATAACATGAATGATACCTAACAGCCACCAGCTTAAAAAGAGCAATCTCACCACAATTGTTTTTTTCTAAATAGTAACAGCAACCATGATTGAGTTCTTGCTATACTCCAGGCACTGTTCTAATTATTTCATATCTATCTATCATTCTTACAGCAATCTATGAGGTAGGTGCTTTTTCTTTTTTCTGAGATGGAGTCTCGCTCTGTCACCCAGGCTGAAGTGCAGTGGCGCGATCTTGGCTCACTGCAACCTCCGCCTCCTGGGTTCAAGCAGTTCTCTGCTTCAGCCTCCCAAGTAGCTAGGATTACAGGTGCCCACCACCACACCCGGCTAAGTTTTGTATTTTTAATAGAGATGGGGTTTCACCATCTTGGCCAAGCTGGTCTTGAACTCCTGATCTTGTGATCCACCCGCCTCGGCCTCCCAAAGTGCTGGGATTATAGGCATGAGCCACTGCGCCCAGCCGGTAGGTGCTATTTTTAACATACCAATTTTATAGGTGAGGAAAATGAGGCACAAAAAGAAAAAAAGATTAAAAATGGCTAAATAACCTGATCCTGATGACCTGGCTGATGACTGGTGGAACCAGGACTCAAACCCAGGCATTCTGACTCTAGAATCAATCAATCAATCTATCTATCTATCTATCTATCTATCTATCTATCTATCTATCTAATCTAATCTAATCTAATCTAATCTATCTTTTTGAAATGGAGTTTCATCCTTGTTGCCCAGGCTGGAGTGCAATGACGCATCTCAGCTCACTGCAACCTTTGCCTCCCAGGTTCAAGCGATTCTCCTACCTTAGCCTCCTGAGTAGCTGGGATTACAGGGATGCACCATCATGCCTGGCTAATTTTGTATTTTTAGTAGAGACGGGGTTTCACCATGTTGCTCAGGCTGGTCTTGGAACTCCTGACCTCAGGTGATCCACCCTCCTTGGCCTCCCAAAGTGCTGGGATTACAGGAGTGAGCCACCGTGCCCGGCCTAGAATCTACATTCTTAACCATTTGTAGCCATAATGGCACACTTCTATTTTATATTCTAGCTCTAGACACATAGAAAGTTTGTCATAGTTGACATTACAATTTATGTAACTATTGCTGCCAGCGCCTAAATCTTCCATATAAGAATTTGCAATGATTTGATTACTATTTGTTAAGTAAATAAAGCATTTAAAAAGAACTATTATAATCCTAAAAAAACCCATTATGGTTATGAAGACACTATTCAAGCTTGAAGAACTTTCTATGTGGCAAGTTTAAGCTTTTCCTTTTGTGTTTTCATTTCAGATGTCAATACTTCGTGTGCTCTTGAAATAGGAAACGTACAGATCCCTATTGCCAGACACATCATTCTCTCCATCCAGAAAGCCAACTTTGCAAGGACCAAAAAAAAAAAAAAAATTAGTGTGAAACAGAATGTGGCTTTTCCAAAGACAGATGTGATTATTTATAGTCAATGTGGCTTCAAAATGTCATTGATTGTGAAATAGCAAACATGCAGGATCATAATAAATATTTGGGTAGGTTTCTGAAGTTATTTCATATCTGAGCAGTCTAAAGAAGTATGGGGAGGAGGGGCCGGGCGTAGTGGCTCACACTTGTAATCCCAGCACTTTAGGAGGCTGAGGCAGGTGGATCACGAGGTCAGGAGATCGAGACCATCCTGGCTAACACGGTGAAACCTCGTCTCTACTAAAAATACAAAAAATTAGCTAGGTGTGGTGGCGGGCACCTGTAGTCCCAGCTACTTGGTAGGCTGAGGCAAGAGAATGGCTTGAACCCGGGAGGCGGAACCTGCAGTGAGCCGAGATTGTGCCACTGCACTCCAGCCTGGGCGACAGTGAGACTCCATCTCAAAAAAAAAAAAAAAAGGTTTTGGCCGGGCGGGGTGGCTCAAGCCTGTAATCCCAGCACTTTGGGAGGCCGAGGCGGGTGGATCACGAGGTCAGGAGATCGAGACCATCCTGGCTAACACGGTGAAACCCCGTCTCTACTAAAAATACAAAAAATTAGCCGGACGTGTTGGCGGGCGCCTGTAGTCCCAGCTACTCGGGAGGCTGAGGCAGGAGAATGGTGTGAACCCGGGAGGCGGAGCTTGCAGTGAGCTGAGATCGCGCCATTGCACTCCAGCCTGGGGGACAGAGCATGACTCCGTCTCAAAAAAAAAAAAAAAAAAAAAAAAAAAAAAGGTTTTATGGGGAGGAGGAAGACGTCAGCAAGAGAGAAGAGGAAGTCTCTCAGCCCTCGTTCTCCCACAGAAACACTGATTTAACGTATACAAACCTAAATACTTTCATGAGAATTCCAAAATCTAGTTAAAAAGTTGCACTTCCCAGCTGGGCGTGGCGGCTCACGCCTGTAATCCCAGCACTTTGGAAGGCTGAGGTGGGCAGATCATTTGAAGTCAGGAGTTCAAAACCAGTCTGGCCAATATGGTGAAACCCTGTCTCTACTGAAAATACAAAAATTAGCCAGGCGTGGTGGTGGGCGCCTGTATTCCTAGCTACTCAGGAGGCTGAGGCAGGAGATTCCCTTGAACCCAGGAGGCGGAGGTTGCAGTGAGCCAGGATCACGCCACCGTACTCCAGCCTGGGCAACAGAGCAAGACACTGTCTCAAGAAAAAAAAAAAAAAATTTGCAGTACCCCAGACAAGCAGAAAGCCAAGCACGGCAAATTGACACAGGTAACAATAATAATTTTAACTTTCTCGATTAACCCCTCCCCCACACCAGCACAACTCATGGCCAGGCCAGAACACCTGAGCTTATGACTTCTCCCTCAGGAGGGAGGGAGAATAGCAGAGCATGGCGACTGGTGTTCTCGCTCTCCAGAGGGCTGGCTGAGACTCGTTTATGTCTTGCCTTTCTTGGAGCACTGATGGAGCTGGCAAATTTTGGATCCCTGAGGGTTGCTGAGAACAAGGAAAAGTGGGCCACAGCTTGCTGCAGCCAGCATGACTCGATGAGGCTGACAAGATCTGGAGAAGGGGCACAACTTGAAGTTTCAATATCAGGAGAGCGAGACGGTGGAATGTGCATCAGGCTCTCTAGCTTTCCAGAAGACTGCCCGAGGGACTGGTAGCTTTCTCACATGACTTGAACTGACAGGGAGCCAGCATACTTTGGATACCTGGTGGCCACTGAAAATGAGAGCGGGGTGGCTTGCTGCTACAGAACCAAAGAACTTGTAGTGCCACAGACAGACACCAGAAGGAACAAGAAATTACAAACTTCCGAAAAAGAAACTACCTAGCCTCTTGAATACAGAAAATGCAGGCAGAGGCCCAGAGAAATCATACCTGCCAAAAAAATTTCAGAGACCCCCCAGAACATCCAATTGGGCTGACTGGTGAAGGTGACTGATCATACAGAGACTTTCCCAGTACAATGCTAGTCCATAAACACTGGGAGAGATAGCTATTCTTTTTAAATTTTTTAAATTATACTTTAAGTTTAGGGTACGTGTGCACAATGTGCAGGTTAGTTACATATGTATACATGTGCCATGCTGGTGTGCTGTACCCAGTAACTCGTCATTTAACATTAGGTATATCTCCAAATGCTATCCCTCCCCCCTTCCCCCAACCCACAACAGGCCCCGGTGTGTGACATTCCCCTTTCTGTGTCCATGTGTTCTCATTGTTCAATTCCCACCTATGAGTGAGAACATGCGGTGTTTGGTTTTTTGTCCTTGCGATAGTTTGCTGAGAATGATGGTTTCCAGCTTCATCCATGTCCCTACAAACGACATGAACTCATCATTTTTCATGGCTGCATAGTATTCCATGGTGTATATGTGCCACATTTTCTTAATCCAGTCTATCATTGTTGGACATTTGGGTTGGTTCCAAGTCTTTGCTATTGTGAATAGTGCCACAACAAACCTACATGTGCATGTGTCTTTATAGCAGCATGATTTATAATCCTTTGGGTATTCTTTTTTAATTTTTAAAATTTTTATAGAGATGGGGTCTCACTGTGTTGCCCAGGCTGGTTTCAAACTCCTGGAGTCAAGCAATCCACCCACCTCAGCCTCCTAAAGTGCTGGGATTACAGGTGTGAGTCACTGTGCCCAACCTGATAGCTATTCTTTCAAATGTGCAGGCCAGGTGGGGTGGCTCATGCCTGTAATCCCAGCCTGTTTTATGAGAATTATTAATAAGTATGGAAGGGTCTATATTTTTAATATTTTGGACAATTATTTTGAGAAGAAATCTGGACAAAAATGACCTCAAAGAAGTCTAGAATTTTGCTAGGCATGCTGGGCACAGTGGCTCACGCCTGTAATCCCAGCACTTTGGGAGGCTGAGGCAGGTGGATCACGAGGTCAGGAGATTGAGACCATCCTGGCTAACACGGTGAAACCCTGTCTACTAAAAATACAAAAAAATTAGCCGGGCATGGTGGCGGGCGCCTGTAGTCTCAGCTACTCGGGAGGCTGAGGCAGGAGAATGGCGTGAACCTGGGAGGCTGAGCTTTCAGTGAGCTGAGATTGTGCCACTGGACTCCAGCCTGGGCCAACAGAGCGAGACTGTCTCAAAAAAAAAAAAAAAGATTTTTGCTAGGTACAGTAGTACATGCCTGTAGTTCCAGCTACTCAGGAGGCTGAAGTGGATCACTCGAGGCTAGGGGTTTAAAGTCAGCCTGGACAACACAGCGAGACCCCGTCTCTTTAAAAAAAAAAGGATTTTACAAGATGTTGCAGAATATAGCTATTATCAGTAAGTAGAGAATTTTATAAACCTCTAACAAGCATCATTCAATTTCCTCTTTCTAATGATTTGACTACTTTAGATACTTCATATAAGTGGAATCATGCCATATTTGTCCTTCTGTGACTAGCTTATTTCACTTAGCATCATGTCCTCAAAGCTTATCCATGTTGTAGCATATGACAATCAATAAATGAATGGGAAACAAACAATCCAAAAGAAAAACAGGTGAAGTATATAGTCAGGCAATTCATAGACACACAAACCAGTATGGCCAAGAAATTCATGAAAGATTTATGACCTCACTGAAAATGGGAAAATAACAAATACAATGAGATGCTATTTCCCACCTACCCAGACAAAATTTCAAGAAGGACCACCCTTACATACTTCAGTAAATGGCAATTCTATCCTTCCAGTTACTTAGTCCAAAAATCCTGAGGTCATACTTGACCCTTTTCTCACATCCTACAAACAATCTGTCAGTAAATCCTGTCAGCTCTTCCTTCCAAACATATCCAGATTTTGACTGGAAGCAGTGGATCACGCCTGTAATCCCAACACTCTGGGAGGCTGAGGTGGGCAGCTCAGGAGTTCAAGACCAGCCTGGGCAACACGGTGAAATCCTGTCTCTACTAAAAATACAAAACTTAGCCAAGCATGCTGGCATACCCCTGTAATCCCAGTTTCTAGGCAGGGTGAGGCAGGAGAATTACTTGAACCCAGGACACAGAGATTGCAGTGAGCTGAGATCGTGCCACTGCACTCCAGCCTGGGTGACAGAGTGAGACTGTCTCAAACAAACAAAAAACATATCCAAATTCCGACCACTTACCATTACTTCCACTGCACCCTTCTGGTCCGAGCCACCATCGGGTCTCACCAAGATTATTACATAGCTTCCTAGTCTCTCCACCTGTATGTGTATCTTTTTACAGGCTATTTTCCACACAGCAACTAAAATGACTTGCAAAATGTCAGATGATGTCATTCATTTGCTCAGTATCCTCCAATGGCCTCTCATCTCACTCAGAGTCAAAACAGAGTCCAAACAGTCCAGACAGTCAAGATTTGAATCTCAGCATCACTATTCATGATCTATGTAACCTCAGACAAGTTGCTTATTTTTATTTATTTATTTTTTATTTGAGACAGAGTCTTGCTCTGTCACCCAGGCTGGAGTACAGTGGCGCAATCTCAGCTAACTGCAACTTCTGCCTCCTGGGTTCAAGCGATTTTCTTGCCTCAGCCTCCCGAGTAGCTGGGATTACAGGCACATGCCACCACGCCCGGCTAATTTTTGTATTTTTAGTAGAGATAGGGTTCCACCATACTGGCCAGGCTAGTCTCAAACTCCAGACCTCGTGATCCACCCGCCTTGGCCTCCCAGTGCTGGGATTACAGGTGTGAGCCACCGCGCCCGGCCTAGTTGCTCAATTTTTAAATTTTTTCTTTTCTTTTCAATACAGATAAAGTCTCAGCATGCAACCCAGGCTGGTCTCAAACACCCCAGCTCAAGTGATCCTCCTACTTTGGCCTTCCAAAGTGCTGGGATTACAGGCAGCCACCATACCTAGTTATTAACTTTTAATTTTTTGTAGAGACAGCATCTCACTATATTGCCCAGGCTGATCTCAAACTCCTGGCGTCAAGCAATCCTTCCATCTTGGCCTCCCAAACCACTAGGATTACAGGCATGAGCCACGGAGCATGGTCTGGTTGCTTAATTGTTTTATGTCTGTTTCCACAACTAAAAAAATATGTCTGACTCATGAGACTGTAATAAGGATTTACAAGCATTAACTTAGTTAAGTACTTGGAACTGACACATAGTAGGGCTCAAAAAATCCATCTGGCTGATATTATTTTGCATAGTTTAACTTTATGAATGCATGAGAAGTCACATACATAGGATGACCCCTAAAACTATGAAAACTGATTTAGTTTTACTTGGTGAGGCTATTGAGCCTTTCGTCAGGGAAAAAAAATGATCTCTGTCTCATGGCACCTCAGCTGGGCAAAAAGAAAAAATGAAAGATTTCTGTATGTGGTATCAAATGTCCCCCTTATAAGTGGGCATAGGTGACCTCCAAAAGAGGTATTTCCTTCAGGAATTGAAGAAATATACACAGCCTGTCCAGAGAACATCCTACTTTTCTAGGTTTCTCTTCGACTTTACTCCTTGTCTCTATTAACCCCATCCAGACTCAGTTCTTGCTGTTCTTTGCAAATTTTTTTTTTTTTTTTTTTTTTTTTTTTGAGACGGCGTCTTGCTATGTCGCCAGGCTGGAGTGCAGTGGTGTGATCTCAGCTCACTGTAATCTCTGCCTCGTGGGTCCAAGCCATTCTCCTGCCTCAGCCTCCCGAGTAGCTGGGATTACAGGTGTGCACCACCACACCCAGCTAATTTTTGTATTTTTAGTAGAGACGGGGTTCCACCATGTTGGCTAGGATGGTCTCGATCTCCTGACCTCGTGATCCGCCTGCCTCAGCCTCCCAAAGTGCTGGGATTACAGGCATGAGCCACCGCACCTGGCCATGCATTTTCTCTATCTCCATAACTTTGGTTCCTGCTTTTCTGGCCCCACCAACTGTCCTTTCCAGCTCCACTTCAGATAAAGACTTCACCAATTGTTGATCTAGAAGTAACCTTTCCTTCTTCTATATTCCACAGCAGTCTGGATCTTTCTTACATTAATTTACAAACTGCTTATTTGCTATTGAGCCAAAGGTTCTGCTTTTTTTTTTCTCTTAAACTTTGCATTCCCTACAATAGCAGGTACTATAAATACCACCTGCGTGGAATAAGGGTTGAACAAAACAATCAGCTTCATGCAAAGAGAAAAGATTGGAGTTAATGAGGAGAACTGTCCTTACATTTTAGAAAAGTAGTTTTGGGCCGGGTGCAGTGACTCACGTCTGTAATCCCAGCACTTTGGGAGGCGGAGGTGGGTGGATCATGAGGTCAGGAGATCGAGCCTGGCCAACATGGTGAAACCCCATCTCTACTAAAAATACAAAAATTAGCCAGGCGTGGTAGCAGGCGCCTGTAATCCCAAGGAGGCTGAGGCAGGAGTATCGCTTCAACCCGGGAGGCAGAGGTTGCAGTGAACTGAGATCGTGCCATTGCACTCCAACCTGGGCAAGCGAGACTTCATCTCAAAAAAAAAAAAAAAAAAAAAAAGTAGTTTTGACTGGGTGCAGTGGCTCATACCTGTAATCCCAGCACTTTGGGAGGCCAAAGCGGGCAGATCACCTGAGGTCAGAGGTTTGAAACCAGCTTGGCCAACATGGTGAAACCCCGTCTCTACTAAAAATACAAAAATTAGCCAGGCATGGTGGCGGGCCCCTGTAATCCCAGCTACTCGGGAGACTGAGGCAGGAAACCACGTCAACCTGAGAGGTGAAGGTTGCAGTGAGCCGAGATCATGCCATTGCTTTCCAGCCTGGGCAACAGAATGAGACTCCGTCTCAAAATAAAAAAATAATAAAATAAAATATAAAATAAAATGAAATGAAATGAAATGAAAATGAAATGAAAATGAAATGAAATAAAATGAAATAAAATAAAACAGATATGATAGAATACTAAATCAGTTTCCAGTCCCAGGTTTAAGAAACTGGCATCTTATACTTCCTACCTCTTAGCATGCTCATTTTTGGAGTCCAGTCACCATGAGGTAAGAAAGCCCAAACAGCCCACAGAGAGGCCCACACGGAGAGGAACAAAGAATCAGAACCAATCTGCCAGCCATGTGAGTGAGCCATCTTTGAAGCAGACTAGAAGACTAGTCATCTCTAGTTAAACTACTCCACCTTATAACCACATGAAACAGAGACGAGGTGCCTTCACCAAGTTCTGCCCAAACTGTAGTTTCCTGAGCAAAATAAATGCCTATAGTTCTTCTAAGCCACTAAGTTACGAAGTACTTACACAACAATAGGTAACTGGAACATCAACTTTTTAATGTCCGTTGAAGGAAAAAGTTAATGAAGAATAGCCTTATTCTTCCTTTGATTTCCCACCTAACATTGTTAGTGAGAGGTAGGTAACACAGTGGTTAAGAGCACAGACTTTGGAGTTAGACTGCCAGGATCTGAATCCTGACAAGCCACTTAGTGTCTCTGCTTTCATTTTTTCATCTGTAAAAGAAAGACAGTAACAGCCTACCTCCTAGAGTATTAGGATTAAAGAAGGCTGTTAGCACCTAAAGCACCTTCCTTCTTTTTTAGAGACGGGGCGTCACTGTCACCCAGGCTGGAATGCAGTGGCACAGTCTTGGCTCACTGCAGCCTCTGCCTCCTGGGTCAAGCGATCCTTCCACCTCAGCCTCCCAAGTAGCTAGGACTACAGGCGCATGCCACTTGTAACGACAGGCTTTCTCTCTCTCTCTCTTTTTTTTTTTTCGAGATGAAGTCTTGCACCGTCGCCCAGGCTAAGGGGCAGTGGTGCGATCTCTGCTCACTGCAACCTCCACCTCTCAGGTTCAGTCAATTCTCCTGCCTCAGTCTCCTGAATAGCTGGGATTACAGGCGCACACCACCACACCCAACTAATTTTTGTAGGCTTTCTCTCTTTTTTAGAGAAAAGCAGTGGTAAAGAGAAAGTAAAAATATGGTTAAAAAATAAGATTGGCTGGGCGCAGTGCCTCACACTTGCAATCCCAGCACTTTGGGAGGCCGAGGTGGGCAGATTACTTGAGGTCAGCCTGGCCAATATGGTGAAACCCCCGTCTCTGCTAAAAAAAAAAAAAAAAAAAAAAATTAGCTGGGCATGGTGGCACACACCTGTAATCCCAGCTACTTGGGAGGCTGAAGCAGGAGAATCGCTTGAACCCGAGAGGTGGAAGTTGCAGTGAGCCAAGATTGTGCCACTGCACTCCAGCCTGGGAGTCACAGTGAGAGTCTGTCTTCCAAAAAAACAAACAAACAAACATATATCAGGACCAGGTGCGTTGGCTCCCGCCTGTAATCCCAGCACTTTGGGAAGCCGTGGTGAGCAGATCACTTGAGCTCAGGTGTTTGAGACCACCCTAGGCAACATGGTGAAACCCCATATCTACAAAAAATACAAAAATTAGCTGGGTGTGATAGTGGCTCCTGTAATCCTAGCTACTCAGGAGGCTGAGGTGAGAGGGTCACTTGAACCTGTGAGGTGGAGGTTGCAGTGAGCTGAGATCATGCCACTGCACTTTAACCTGGGCGACAGAGCGAGACCTTGTCTTAAACAAAAAGAGGGGGAGAGCTGGGGAGGGGAATGAGAAAGAAAATAGGCCGGGCGCAATGGCTCACGCCTGTAATCCCAGCACTTTGGGAGGCCAAGGTGGGTGGATCACGAAGTCAGGAGATTGAGACCATCCTGGCTAACACGGTGAAACCCCGTCTCTACTAAAAATACAATAAATTAGCCAGGCGTGGTAGCAGGCGCCTGTAGTCCCAGCTACTCAGGAGGCTGAGGTGAGAGGGTCGCTTGAACCTGAGAGGTGGAGGTTGCAGTGAGCCAAGATTGTGCCATTGCATTCCAGCCTGGGCAACAGAAGGAGACTTTGTCTCAAAAAAAAAAAAGAAAGAAAGAAAGAAAGAAAGAAAATAAACCTTTAAAAAAAATCAGAAAATCTTAGAAGCAAGGAAAGAGCAGGAATGTTCACATAGGAAGTGAGGGAGACCTGGAAGGAGGGGGTTGCTAGCAGACCTGGGCATCTAATGAGAGTGGGTCTGGAGACTGTTACAATCCAGCCAGTATCAGAGGTTTCTCTGGCTTCAGCAGCTCCAAGCCTTCCAGAAGCTTCAGCAGGGACTGACTGGGATAAATAACAAAGTAGTGCCTTCTTTTTTTTTTTTTTTGAGACAGCATCTCACTCTGTTGCCCCGGCTAGAGTACAGTGGTGCAATCTCGGCTCACTGCAACCTCCGCCTCCTGGGTTCAAGCGATTCTCCTGCCTCAGCCTCCTGAGTAGCTGGGACTACAGGCACGCACCACCACGCCCGGCTAATTTTTGTATTTATAGTAGAGATGGGGTTTCGCCATATTGGCCAGGCTGGTCTCGAACTCCTGACCTCGTGATCTGCCCACCTCAGCCTCCCAAAGTGCTGGGATTACAGGCGTGAGCCACTGCGCCCGGCTAAAGTAGTGCCTTCAAGAGTATAGTCTCCCTTCTAACTACTAGGCCCTTAAGTACCCTCAAAAAACTAAATATTGTTTCTCTTGATTCAAGTAGGCCCACTTGCTCCTCCCTTATGCCCTTATGCATGGAGTCCCCCTTGCATTCACATCTCTGGCTTCACTGCTGATGCCTGAAATTCCTTTAGACAAGGGGAGAAAACATTTCATTCCACAAAGAAAAAAATGACAAAAATGCAAAAGGTTGGCTACGATTATATTGAGTTTAACTGAACTTCAGTTAATCACCCTGCCAAGTGGGGCCTTGTGATGCATCTTTAGGAGAGGCCAGACAGACTCAACAGTTTATTGAGACCTAATGTGTCTTTCACATCATGGTCAGCAGAGGTGAATTTAAGTCAATTTGTATAATTTCCAATGTCTTAATAAATATTTACTGAATGACCTAAGAAATAAACCTAACTATGCAATCTATCAGACATTACTCTGTGTCCAAGGAGGAAGAATTTAAAAAGCAGGAGAGCATCAGATCAAGTGGTAAAAGGTCCTAAGAGGTAAAAGTTAAAGAGCTAAGGACACAGTAATAGAGAAACTGTAGACTTCAACACTAACTAGAATTGTGTCAACTCTCCCATGAAAAAGATGAAAAAGAAGCAATACAGACCAGTCTAGAGTCGAACTGCCTGGATTTAAACCCTAGTTTTGGCATTTACTAGCTGTGTGACACTGGGTAAATAACTTCTCTATGCCTCAGTTTCCTCATCCCTAAAATAAATAACATCTATCTCACTGGGTTACTATGAAAATCAAATGAGTTAATACAAGTAAAATACTTAAGACAGTACATGGCACATAGTAAATACTGTTTAAATATTAACTGCAATTATTATTATTATTATCATCATTATTGCAGTCTGAGATATCTGGCCTGAATTTATCAAGTTAGGAAGCTCTGTCATTGCACAGAAATACCTTGTTCTCAGGAGAGTCACTAACTGAAGTGTTTCTGTAAACAAGGGATGTAAGCAGAGAAGGGGTATGTAAGTACAGAAAACTCATGATTACCTGGGGAATAATTAAATAGATTTTAGGTATTGGTCTTTTTTTTTTTTTTTTCCTCTCTCTCTCTCTCTCTTTGTTGGTATTTTTCTGTTTACTGAGTCATTCTTTCTTCATTAAGAGGTGAGAAGAGGTGTCAAAAATTAGACAAAACATAAACTAGTATAATCTGACAACTGCTGACAATTCAAATTACTTAGCTGGAAAGGAATACAGCAACACTGGCTTAGATAAAATATTCAGATATTCTCCATGCCTTAAATAATAAGGGCCTGAGAACAACAGGAACTTGGGTCAAGCATTCACAATAAAATCCCATCTCAAGACTTAAAACTTAGAGGAGAGCTTGTTACACTAAGGTGAGTATGGTGAAAATCAGGCAAACTTTACTTCTCTAAGTCAAAACTGGTCTTTAGTTTCTACGAAGAGCTATTCAGAAACATGACTATAAAGAATACATCTCAGATAACATGAAAACAAGAAAAAAGAAATGGGTAGAGAAACAACATTAATTAGTGGTAGGGGAGGCTTGCTTTCAGTTTTACTTTAGAGAGTAGCATATACATAATATATTTACAGCGTTGTCTCTTACAAAGACTTGCTGTTAATGATTCACAAACGACAAAACAAATTCTTGGCCGGTAAACTTTTTTGCTTTTTTTTTTTTGAGACGGAATCTCGCACTGTCTCCCGGGCTGGAGTGCAGTGGCGCGATCTCTGCTCACTGCAACCTCCACCTCCAGGCTTCCAGTGATTCTCCTGCTTCAGCCTCCCAAGTAGCTGGGACTACAGGCGCACCCCACCACACCCAGCTAATTTTTAGTATTTTTAGTAGAGACGAGGTTTCACTATATTGGCCAGGATGGTCTCGATCTCCTGACCTCGTGATCTGCCCACCTCACCCTCCCAAAGTGCTTGGATAATATGCGTGAGCCACTGCGCCCAGCCCATGCTTTTTTCTTTTTTTTGAGACGGAGTCTCGCTCAGTCACCCAGGCTGGAGTACAGTGGTGCAATCTCAGCTCACTGTAACCTCCGCCTCCCAGGTTCAAGCAATTTTCATGCCTCAGCCTCCTGAGTGGCTGGGATTATAGGTGTGTGCCACCATACCCGGCTAATTTTTTTTTTTTTTTTTTGAGACAGAGTCTCGCCCTGTTGCCAGGCTGAAGTGCAATGGCTCACTGCAACGTTTGCCTCCCGGGTTCAAGTGATTCTCCTGCCTCACCCTCCCTAGTTGCTGGGATTACAGGTGTGCGCTACCACATCCAGCTAATTTTTGTATTTTTAGTAGAGATGGGGTTTCACCATGTTGGCCAGGATGGTCTTGATCTCCTAACCTCGTGATCCACCCACCTCAGCTTCCCAAAGTGCTGGGATTACAGGCGGGAGCCATTGCGCCTGGCCTAATATTTGTATTTTTAGTAAAGATGGGGTTTCACCATGTTGACCAGGCTGGTCTCGAACTCCTGATCACAAGTGATCCATCCGTCTCGGCCTCCCAAAGTGCTGGGATTACAAGCGTGAGCCACTGCGTCCAGTCTCTTGGCCTCTAAAATTTTTTTTTTTTTTGAAACAGAGTCTCGCTGTGTCGCCCAGGCTGGAGTGCAACGGCGTGATCTCGGCTCACTGCAAGCTCTGCCTCCCAGGTTCACACCATTCTCCTGCCTCAGCCTCCCGAGTAGCTGGGACCACAGACACCCACCACCATGTCCAGCTAATTTTTTCTATTTATAGTAGAGATGGGGTTTCACCGTGTTAGCCAGGATGTTCTCGATCTCCTGACCTGGTGATCCGTCCGCCTCAGCCTCCCAAAGTGCTGGGATTACAAGTGTGAGCCACCGTGCCTGGCCAGGCCTCTAAATTTTTAAGATTTACTTTTTAATTTTGTGTGTGTGTATATATATGTGTGTGCGTGTGTGTGTGTGTGTGTTTGAGACAGAGTTTCGCTCTTGTTGCCCAGGCTGGAGTGCAATGGCATGATCTCAGCTCACTGCAACCTCTGCCTCCTGGGTTCAAGCAGTTCTCCTGCCTCAGCCTCCCAAGTAGCTGGGATTACAGGCATATGTGCCACCATGCCCGGCTGATTTTGTATTTTTAGTAGAGATGGGGTTTCTCCATGTTGGTCAGGCTGGTCTCGAACTCCCGACCTCAGGCAATCCACCTGCCTCGGCCTCCCAAATTGCTGAGATTACAGGCGTGAGCCACTGTGCCCAGCCTAAGATTGACTTTTGAGAGATATTCTATTTACCTCTACTTACCAAGAGGAAAAGAGATATAAACATATTAAATAACAAGCATTTTATATACATTTCCCAGTTAATCTACGTAATAACCCTATGAATACAGATGAGAAAACTACAGCTACAGGAAATAAAGAAGCCTTCCCACAGTAACACTGCCTATAAATGACGGAATAAACTCCGGATGTTTTGAATTCAAAGCTCATGTATGCTCTATGCACTTCACTCTGCTTCCTGAGGCAGGTGAGATGTTTTAATATCTACTTGCCTGAATGTTAATGTCTGCCCACAGAAATAAGTCGGAGCTCTGGAGTAGAGAACACCCGATGATTCAGAATCGTTCCGGAGTGCTATATTTCTTCGACTGCTCAGACTGTACCCCTCAAAACCAGCTGTCCACTCTTTTTCAAAGCAAAGATATTGAAAACTGTTAGAATCTCTTGAGGGATATCTTCAATACAGACACGTTAAATAAAATGTGGAAATGGGAGACTACTCCTGGGGCCATGGTCAAGTTCAATAAAATAAAAGATTCCATTAACAGGGTATCATGATCAGTCCCACAAATTACAAAAAAGATTTTAGTATATTCCTGCATAATTTTGACATAATAAACAAGTGTTATCTCTTATCTAATAAAATCATGGTACAAGCATAATTGCTTGAACTTATTCCAACCTGATAAAAATCTAATTAATAAATGAGTCTACATCTTCTAAAAAAGAATGCAGGAGAGAGATCAATTTCAAATCATAAGACTTTTTTTTTTTTTTTTTTTTTTTGAGACAGAGTCTCGCTCTGTTGCCCAGGCTGGAGTGCAGTGGTGTGATCTCGGTTCACTGCAAGCTCCGCCTCCCAAGTTCAGCCATTCTCCTGCTTGAGCCTCCCAAGTAGCTGGGATTACAGGTGCCCCATGCCTGGCTAATTTTTGGTATTTGTAGTACAGACAGGGTTTCACCGTGTTAGCCAGGATGGTCTTGATCTCCTGAACTCGTGATCCGCCTGCCTTGGCCTCCCAAAGTGCTGGGATTACAGGTGTCAGCCACCATGCCCGGCCCTCAAATCATAAGACTTTTAAGAAAATGTCTCTCTCCAGGTATTTTTTGAGGGTTTGGAAAATCAGCATCAGCTGGGCACAGTGGCTCACGCCTATAATCCCAGGACTTTGGGAGGTCAAGGCAAGAGGATTGCTTGAGCCCAGGAATTTGCGACCAGCCTGGGCAACATAGCAAGACCCAGTCTCTACAAAAAAATAAAAAATTAGCCAGGTGTGATGTGCATGCAGGCGGTCCCAGCTACTTGGGAGGCTGAGGCAGAAGGATCTAGAGGTCAGGCTGCATGATTGCACCACCACACACCAGCCTGGGCGACAGAGTGAGACCTTGTCTCAAAAAAACTAACTAAATAACATTAAAATATACAAAAAAGAAGAAGAAAAAGGAGTATCAGTGTCCTACGTAATATTTTCAATCTTTGGTTTTCAGTGAGGCTAAAAATCTTGTCCAGCATTTTTTTTGGACTCTGAAGATAAGAACTGATGAAAACAAAAATCACATGAGGTAATCTGAGTAAAAGACATGGTGCATGTTGTTCTTATCAATTCAGCATCTATGCTTAGAATAGCTGGTTGTCAGTGTGCTGCCCTTAGCACAGAATACAGGTATTCTAATATATAGTTAGGCTTCAGGAGAGAAAAGGTTAGCAGCATACCATGAGGCACCAATGTGGAATGACCTATCTGGGGGACACTCCAAGGACTCCACTCCTGTCGGCCATCTCCTCGGGCGCAGACTCTGAACTGGTAATCAACGTTGGGGTCTATGTGCAATACTATGAATTCAGTTTCAGAACCTACATATACATCCTCAAAATGATTTGAAGTACATTTACGAAACTGGAGCCTGTAATCTTGGGCTGTAAAGTCATCATCCACCTAGGGAGAAAAGCTTTATGTTAGGTAAAAAACAGAAAATGACTTCTCTCAGCATCACTGCTTAAAAACTTTGAACAGAGCCATTTTGGACCAAGCAGACAGGCCCACATGCTGAATATGGGGTATTCTTGGGAAGGCCATAGAAAATATGCCATCACATCATTATCTGTCTTCTTTTTTTTTTGAGACAGGGTCTCACTTTGTCACCCAGGCTGGAGTGCAGTGGCGTGATCTCGGCTTATTGCAGCCTCCACATCCCGGGTTCAAGCCATCTTCTTCCTTCCACCCCCCAAGTAGCTGGGATTTCAGGGGCACACCACCATGTCCAGCTAATTTTTTGTATTTTTTATAGAGACAGGGTTTCACCGTATCTCAGATCTTTAACTCCTGAGCTCAAGCAATCTTCCCGTCTCAGCCTCTCAAAGTGCTAGGACTATAGGCGTGAGACACTGCGCCTGGGCTCCCTTCTTTTCTTTATTGAACCATGTGTTCTATATTTCCCACTCTGATATAAAAAAGTCTGCCTCCTTTGAAGAAATGGCATGTTTTTTAATCAATGCCAAAGATAAAACATTCAAGATTCAATAAGGTTCCCACAACCATACGTCATTCATAATAACCAAGAGATAATTAACATACAGTATACAGAACCCCCATTAATTTTTAGGGGTCCTGCATATATTCTGTATGTTAATTAGCCACCCAATAGAAAAATGGGTAAAAGACATAAATAAGCATTCTACAGGAGAAGAAATATAAATAGCCAAAAATATATATTATAAATATTCAACCTAATTTATAATATGGCAAATACAATCTAAAACCACAAGGCCAGACATGAAGGCTTATGCCTACAATCCTAACACTTTGGGAGGCCAAAGCGGGTGGAGCACTTGAGCCCAGGAATTTGAGGCCAGCCTAGGCAACATGGCAAAACCCCATCTCTACAAAAAATTACAAAGCTGGCTGTGGAAGCACATGCCTGAAGTCCCAGTTACTTGGGGGCTGAGGCGGGAGGATCACTTGAGCCCAGGAGGTTGAGACTGGAGTGAGACATATTGTGCCACTGTACTCCAGCCTGGGTGACAGAGTGAGACCCTGTCTCAAAAACAAACAAACAAATAAATAAAATAAAACCACAACAAGGTGCATTTAGGCAAAAATATAAGGTCTCACAATGCCAATTATTGGTCAACATATGGAATAACAGAAACTCATATACTGTTTGGAAGGCTAAATTGATACAATCATCTTGTGGAAAGTTTGTTATTACCTATCAGCGTATGGATCCAATACTCTTAAGAAGACCTCATAATTTTACAGCTAGGTAAATATTAATATTTTACAAACTTCACATATGTCCATAAAGAAACACAAGTAAAAATACTTATAGCAAAAAACTGGAAATAACTAGGTCCACTGATAGGAAAAATAATAAAAATGGAATGACAGTCCCGTTAGGAAATAACAACAGCACGTTTACAAAAAAAGAAAAAAAAATTTTCCTTTTAAGAAAATCTCAGCTGGGCACAGTGGCTCACACCTGTAATCCCAGCACTTTGGGAGGCCGAGGTGGGCAGATCACCTGAGATCGGGAGTTTGAAACCAACCTGACCAACATGGAGAAACTCCACCTCTACTAAAAATACAAAAATACTAAAAATACAAACTTAGCCAGGCGTGGTGGTGCATGCCTTAATCCCAGCTACTTGGGAGGCTGAGGCAGGAGGATTGCTTGAACCCGGGAGACAGAGGTTGTGGTGAGCCAAGATCGTGCCATTGCACTCCAGCCTGAGCAACAAGAATGAAACTCCGTCTCAAAAAAAAAAAAAAGAAAATGTCAGCCAGGCGGAGTGGCTCACACCTGTAATCCCAGCACTTTGGGAGGCCAAAGTGGGCAGATCACCTGAGGTTGGAGGTTGCATCGCTGCACTCCAGCCTGGGCGACAGAGCAAGGCTTCATTTAAAAAAAAAAAGGCCAGGCACGGTGGCTCACACCTATAATCCCAGCACTTTGGGTGACCGAGGCGAGTGGGTCACCTGAGGTCAGGAGTTCAAGAACAGCCTGGCCAACATGGTGAAACCTCGTCTCTACAAAAAATACAAAAATTAGCCAGGTGTGATGGCAGGTGCCTATAATCCCAGCTACTCAGGAGGCTGAAGCAGGAGAATGGCTTGAACCCGGAAGAAGCGGCAGGCGGGGGAGGGCATGCAGGTTGCAGTAAGCCGAGATCACGCCACTTCACTCCAGCCTAGGCGAAAGAGCAAAACTCTGTCTCAAAAAATAAATAAATAAAATAAAAATAAAACTGAAAGAGCTACCTCAGTGTTCCATGTGACTTCATTTTAACTGTAAAGTAAAAGAGATTTTTGTTTGAGAAGAAAAGAATGTATTTAAAAGTAGTCAACGAAAAAATCTGAAAGGCCCCCAAATCTCAAACCCATAATGTGGAAGTCATTTCTAGAATTCTGAATTACATACCTTACACCATCGTACAATGATGCCTCCAGGTTTCTCTATTAGTTCTTCTATCTGTACTGGTGGGCGAGATGCTACTGTTCCATGCTTAAAAATGTGGTCTTTCACTATGTTAAGAATTGAGTCATCCAACTGAGCAGATAAACAAGGCACATCAACCAGTAAAGGTACTTCTGGTAAGCTGAGGAAACAAAGCTCATGTGTTATGACACCTCTAACTGAGAGTTAAAAAATACAAGAAATATTTTAGAGCAGTCACATGCTTGAAAGATCTTGAAGCCCCCAGTAAGTAATTCTCATGGCAGTAGGGGATTTGCAAGATGTTACACAAAGATTCTCTTTTCAAATAAATATAAGTAAGACAGAAAATTGGTAGGATCATAACTGTCCAGTTTATGCCAAATGATCTGGTTTACTGGAATATGACTCCGTTTCAACAATACATTGAGAATTTCTAAAATTTAACAATTCTTTTATATATTGGATTGAAAAAATGTGTAGTAATACTATACCAAGGATTATAATCACAACTATTTCATTAGTAACAGTGGTAGTGGGCAGTGAAACGCTTTTTTTTTTTTTTTTTTTCAGACAGAGTCTCACTCTGTCCCCTAGGCTAGAGTGCTGTGGCACGATCTCAGCTCACTGCAACCTCCACCTCCCCAATTCAAGTGACTCTCTTGCCTCAGCCTCTCGAGTAGCTGGGACTACAGGCACACGCCACCATGCCCGGATAATTTTTTATTTTATTTTATATTTATTTTGAGATGGAGTCTTGCTCTGTTGCCCAGGCTGGAGTGTAGTGGTGCAAACTTGGCTCACTGCAACATCTGTCTCCAGGGTTCAAGCAATTCTCCTGTCTCAGCCTCCCCAAGTAGCTGGATTACAGGCATGCCCCACCATGCCCGCCTAATTTTTATATTTTTAGTAGACACAGGGTTTCAACATGTTGGCTAGGCTGGTCTCACAACTCCTGGCCTCAAGCGATCTGCCCGCCTTGGCCTCCCAACGTGCTGGGATTACAGGTGTAAACCACCACGCCCGGCCTGAAAACCTTGAAATATATATTCTCTATCTCCCTTAATCAGAATATTGAACAGAGGGAGGAAAAAAGCAGAGTTTAAATGCTTAAAAGTAAGTCCAAAAGGCACAAACTCTTTCACCTGTCCAACTGAATGTGCGAGGCCTTTTTGGTAAAGCTCCACAGTTTCTCATTCTCTTCTCCCACACCACCAAGCATGGCGATCTCACCTACAATCAAGAATAAGAGAACTAGAACAGTGAAAATGGTCACATATAAAGTAATCAACACAACTCCTGTCTGGGTGGGTCTCTAGTGCTCTTGCAAATAGTTCTTAAGTGATGCCACAGTCAAATTCCCAAAAAGTTAAAGTAGAAACTATTTTAGAAGTGACTCTAAGATCAAATCCAAGAGGAAAAGGGATATACAGTGGCAACATTTTGCCAGAGATGAAAAATCTATCTACTCTATACAAGGAAATCAACCAATTTTAGGCAAAGCAGAAAGCCCAGGGACTTCTTTCCATCTCTCCTACAGAATCATTATGAACTTCAATACGAGCCAGTACAAAATATTGTCCTGAGAGGAGCAATAGGGGATAGGGTGCTTTTTTTTTTTGAGACTGGGTCTCGTTCTGTCGCTCACGCTGGAGTGCAGTGGTAGGATCATAACTCACTGCAGCCTCGAACTTCCAGGTTCAAGCAATCCTCAGCCTCCCAAGTAGCTGTGACCACACGTGCATGCCACCATGCCCGGCTATTTTTTTTTTTTTGGTAGAGACGGGGTCTCACTATGTTGCTCAGGCTGGGCATAGGGCTTGAAAAGCCAAATGATGCATCTGTGCTTTCCTAAAAGAGTATCATATATCAGATTACAAATTATTCAACAACAATAAAAAGAAAATGTCAGGCTGGGCACAGTGGCTCACGCCTATAATCCCAGCACTTTGGGAGGCGGAGGCAGGTGGATCACGAGGTCAGGAGATCAAGACCATCCTGGCCAACATGGTGAAACCCTGTCTCTACTAAAAATACAAAAATTAGTTGGGTGTGGTGGCGGGCGCCTGTAGTCCCAGCTACTAGAGAGGCTGAGGCAGGAGAATCGCTTGAATCCAGGACGTTGAGGTTGCAGTGAGCTGAGATCGTGCCACTGCACTCCAGCCTGGGCAACAAAGCGAGACTCCATTCCCCCCCACCCAAAAAAAAAAAGTTACATAGAGGCATATGATATGAAAATGACCAACTTCTATTGTCCTTCCACAGCCCTGAAGAACACTGCCAGAACTCTTTTCCATCTGAATGTACCCTGTAGTTACTCAAGTTTTTTGAGACCATATGACCTTCTCCTTCACCAAAAGAAAAACAGAGACATGGCCGGGTACTGTGGCTCATGCCTATAATCTCAGCACTTTGGCAGGCTGAGGCTGGTGGGTCACCTGGGGTTGGGAGTTCAAGACTAGCTTGGCCAAAATGATGAAACCCCATCTCTACTAAAAATACAAAAAGTAGCTGGGCATAGTGGCACACTCCTGTAGTTCTAGCTACTAGGGAGGCTGAGGCACTAGAATCGCTTGAACCCGAGAGGTGGAGGTTGCAGTGAGCCAAGATCGCGCCACTGCACTCCAGCCTGGGCAACAGTGTGAGACTCTGTCTCAACAATAAATAAATAAATAAATAAATAAATAAATAAATAAATAAAATCCTCAAAATTCCGTAAGTTTCTATCCCTCAGGAGAATAGGAAAGAGTTTGACATTAAAAATATTCCTGAAGTTTCCTTCTGCTGCTGAGATGTATAATAATTTTTTTTTAATTAAAAAACATAGGCCAGGCACAGTGGCTCACGCCTGTCATCCCAGCACTTTGGGAGGCTGAGGTGGGCAAATCACGAGGTCAGGAGTTCCAGACCAGCCTGGCCAACATGGTGAAACTCTGTCTCTATTAAAAATACAAAAAATTAGCTGGGCGTGGTGGCGGGTGCCTATAATCCCAGCTATTCGGGAGGCTGAGGCAGGAAAATCACTTGAACCTGCGAGGCGGAGGCTGCAGCAAGCCGAGATCGTGCCACTGCACTCCAGCCCAGGCAACAATGCAAGACGCCATCTCAAAAATAAATAAATAAATTAATTAAATTAAATTTTGGACATACAAAAACGTTCAAGTATCAAATGCTATAACACTCACACTGCCTCAAAGGGATTTTTTCTTTTTGAGACGGAGTCTCACTCTGTCACCCAGGCTGGAGTGTGATGTATACTCACAGCTCACTGCAACCTCAAACTCCGGGGCTCAGGGGATCCTCCCGCCTCAGCCTCCCAAGTAGCTAGGACTACAGGAATGTGCCACTATGCCCAGCCAGGATTTATCTTTTTTTTTTTTGAGATGGAGTCTCGCTCTTGTTGCCCAGACTGGAGTGCAATGGTGCAATCTCAGCTCACTGCAACCTCTTGCCTCGGCCTCCCAAGTAGCTGGGATTACAGGTGCCCACCACCACGCCCAGCTAATTTTTATATTTTTAGTAGAGACAGGGTTTCACTATGTTGGCCAGGCTGGTCTTGAACTCCTGACCTCAGATGATCTGCCCACCTCGGCCTCCCAAAGTGTTGTGATTACAGGCATGAGCCACCACGCCCGGCCAGGATTTATCTTCTAAAATAAAAACAAATGATCAGTCCTCAGGATGATGAGTATACACTCCTGGCCCGTGGTGCACTGCTTCTGGGTTTGTTTCCAAATGCAAAGCCACCAAGGAAAGACATTTCATGGTACTGCTAGAATTTTCTCAAAAGCACTGTTATGGTCAGTGGCAAATAAACACTTCTCAGGCCGGGCACGGTGGCTCACGCTTGTAATCCCAGCACTTTGGGAGGCCGAGGCGGGCGGATCACGAGGTCAGGAGATCGAGACCACGGTGAAACCCCGTCTCTACTAAAAATACAAAAAAATTAGCCGGGCGTGGTGGCAGGCGCCTGTAGTCCCAGCTACTCGGAGAGGCTGAGGCAGGAGAATGGCGTGAACCCGGGAGGCGGAGCTTGCAGTGAGCCGAGATCGCGCCACTGCACTCCAGCCTGGGCGACAGAGCGAGACTCCGTCTCAAAAAAATAAAAAATAAAAATAAACACTTCTCATTGAAGACAAGACAAAAATGTAACCAGCAATGTCAAGATAACACCCGTACTATATTCTAAGTGGGACCAAAAGAAGATTAACTTCCAGGTGGAGTGACAGCCTTGTGAATCATCCACACTTTTTTCCCACACCACTCCCAGCACTCATTCTGCAGAAGGGATGGAATTCAGTCTCCTTCCTTAGCTCCTTTTCCCTCAATTGACTTTTAAATGTTGGTGCCCCTTAGCGTTCTAATCTCTTTCATCTGCTCTTCTCACATGACACAGTGTCCCTTGATGATTGTACTTATTCCAGTGGATTCAGATTTGATATATATGCCATTAACTGCCATACTGACATCTCCTGGTATGATCTCTCTCCTAAGAATCATACCCGTATTTCCACCTCAAGCACCTCAAACTCACCATGCCCAAGCCAAATGCCTAACTATGTACTAAGCACCCGCCTCCTCCTTCAATTCCTTTGTCAAAAACAGCACCACTATTTACTCAGAATCCAAAAGTAGGCTGATTTTTGTCATCACAAATCCTTTCCTTTCCCCTCCATCACATATGTAAGTAATCATCTACAGATAACAGTCACTGCTCAGTAAAATCATCCATAATTCTATATCTAAAAAAAAACAACAAAAAACTCTGTCTTGTTTTTTTGCTTTTATTTTTAAGAGACAGGGTCTTGCTCTGTTGCCCAGGCTGGAGTGCAGTGGTGCAATCATAGCTCAAGCTCTCCCACCTCAGCCTCCTGAGTAGTTGGGACAACTTGTGTGTGCCACCATGCCTGGCTCATTTTTTTTTTTTTTTTGAGACAGAGTCTCGCTCTGTCGCCCAGGCTGGAGTGCCATGGCACAATCTCGGCTCACTGCAAGCTCCGCCTCCTAGGTTCATGCCATTATCGTGCCTCAGCCTCCCGAGTAGCTGGGACTACAGGCGCCTGCCACCATGCCTGGCTAATTTTTTGTATTTTTAGTAGAGACGGGGTTTCACTGTGTTAGCCAGGATGGTCTCGATCTCCTGACCTCGTGATCTGCCTGCCTCGGCCTCCCAAAGTGCTGGGATTACAGGTGTGAGCCACTGCGCTCAGCCAGCCTAGCTAATTTTTTTAAAAAAATTAGAGACAAGGATCTCACTATGTTGCCCAGACTGGTCTCGAACTCCTCGTCTCAAATGATCCTCCTCTCCTGTCTAGCCTCCCAAAGTGCTGGGATTACAGGTGTGAGCCATTGTGCCTGGCTCAAAATCTCTTAAAATCAGCCCTGCCTCATCTTTACCAGCCACCACCTTTACCATTCCTACCTGGATTACTTTCTAATAACTTTTTTTTTTGAGATGGGGTCTCATTATGTTGCCCAGGCTGGTCTTGAACTCCTGGGCTCAAGTGATCCACCCGCCTCAGCCTCCCAAAGTGCTAGGATTACAAGCATGAACCACTGTGCCCAGTTTCTAATAATTTTTTTTTATTTTGAGACGGAGTCTCGCTCTGTTGCCCAGGCTGGAGTGTAGTGTTGCGATCTTGGCTGACTGCAACCTCCGTCTCCCAGGTTCAAGCGATTCTCCTGCCTCAGCCTCCCAAGTAACTGGAATTACGGGTGCCCACCACCACGTCTGGCTAAATTTTGTATTTTTAGTAGAGATGGGGTTTTACCATGTTGGCCAGGCTAGTCTCAAACTCCTGACCTCAAGTGATCCTCCTGTCTTGACATCCCGAAGTGTTGGGGTTATATGTGATAGCCTGGCCTCAGCCTCTAGTAACTTTTTAATCAGTCTCTTTTCCCTCTAGTCTTATAATCTCTAACGGAGTCTCCAAATAGGCAGGGTCATTTTTTTTTTTTTAAATGCACATCTGATCATGTCACTCTGCTGCTTAAAATGCTTCAACTAATCCTTGAATATGCCATTCACTCCACTTATGATAATGTTACTTCTGCTTGAAATCATGCTGTTACCTCCTCTTTTTCCTGTCTGCTTGATGAATTGCTTCAAGCCTCTGTGGAACTCTTCCTACAGAAAGCTATCCTACACTATTCCAGACAACTAGAACTTCCTCCTCTATGCTCCAATAAGATCTTGATCCCTTAGCATGTATCTCTCTCTCACTGGGCTCTGAATCCCAAAGGAAAGAACTCTCACCTATTTTATTCTTTTCCTTTTTTTGAGAGGGAGTCTCACTCTGTCACCAGGCTGGAGTGCAGTGGTGCGATCTCAGCTAACTGCAACCTCCGCCTCCCCAGTTCAAGCAATTCTCCTGCCACAGCCTCCCGAGTAGCTAGGACTATAGGCACGCGCTGCCACGCCCGGCTATTTTTGTATTTTTAGTAGAGACGGGGTTTTACCATGTTGGCCAGGATGGTCTTGATCTCGTGACGTGATGATCCGCCCACCTCGACCTCCCAAAGTGCTGGGATTACAGGCGTGAGCCACCGCGCCCAGCCTTTATTCTTTTTCTTATTTTATATTTTTTGAGACAGGGTCTCACTCTGTCACCCAGGCTGGAGTGCAGTGGTGCGATCATGGCTCACTGCAGTGTCAATCTCCTGGCCTGAAGGGATCCTCTCACCTTGGCCTCTCAAGTAGTTGGGACTCCAGGTGCATGCCACCATGCCCAGCTAAGTTTTTTTTTTTTTTTTTTTGTAGAGACAGGCTGTTGCCCAGGCTGCTCTTAAACTCCCGACCTCAAGTGATCCACCTGCTTCAGCCTCCCGAAGTGCTGGGATTACAGGTGTGAGCCACCACACCTGGCCTCCTTGTTTATGTTATGTGCCTGACAAAGATCTCTGTTGAAGGAAGGTGGTAGAATGAAGAAAGGAAGGCAGCAGGGCATGACTCAATGGAAATAATTGGCAAAGATAGGAGTAAACACCAATCACATTTTTTTAAACTTTCTAAATAAAACAATGGAGACTGTAATTGTGGTGACTCTCGCCTGTAATCCCAGCACTTTGGGAGGCCAAGATGGGAAGATTGCTTGAGACCAGCAATTCGAGACCAGCCTGGGCAACATGGTGAAACCCTGTCTCTACTAAAAATACAAAAATTAGCCAGGCATGGTGGGACGCGCCTGTAATCCCAGCTATTTGGGAGGCTGAGGTGGGAGGATCACCTGAGCCAGGGAGGTCAAGACTGCAGTAAGCTCTGATAGTGCCACTGCACTCCAGCCTGGGCAACAGAGCAAGACCCCTGTGTCAAAAAAAAAAAAAAGTATAATTTGAATGTTTGTAACACAGAAGATAAATGCTTGAGAGGATGGATACCCCATTTTCCACAATGTGATTATTACACACTGCATGCCTGTATCAAAACATCTCAATGTGCCCCATATCATTTATTCTTTCTTGTTTTATAACTAATTATAACTAACACTTCAGCTGCACTTGCCATGGGATACCTAACTGTATATCTGTCATCCTATATTACAAACTGTCTCTAGGTAAGAACATTCTAAGAACCCCACAGCTGGCAAGATGCCTGCTGCTATCCTGAGAAATCAGCAAAATGTCAATCTGAACAAACCACATTTAACCTGTGATATAATTTGGCTCTGTGTCCCCACCCAAATCTCATCTCGACTTGTACTCCCATAATTCCCATGTGTTGCAGGAGGGACCTGGTGGGAGATAATTGAATCATGGGGGCAGTTTCTCCCATACTGTTCTTGGTAGTGAGTAAGTCTCATGAGATCTAATGGTATTTTAAGGGGAAACCCCTTTTGCTTGGCTCCCATTCTCTTCTCTTGTCTGCCGCCATGTGAGATGTGCCTTTCACCTTCTGCCATGATTGTGAGGCCTCCCCAGCCACATGGAACTGTAAGTTCATTAAACCTCTTTCTTTTGTAAATTGCCCAGTTTCGGGTATGTCTTTATCAGCAGTGTGAAAATGGACGAATGCACTAATGCAACAGGCTCCCTGGTCTCCCACCTTCTCGGACTAAGTCCTCTGCAGTGTTGACTCCGTGTTCTATGAGCTTCTGGCAGTCATCTAGTGGTTTAATGGTCTCCTGTTCAATGGTATCCACCTCTTGCAAAAGGGTCACCAATCGCTCATCCAGGAGCTTTCCGAGGGTTCCCTTTAAATCATTAAAATGCTGTTTGAGAACATCCCTTGTCTGTGATGCACTTTCTTTGATCTAAAAAGAAATAACAAAATACTCAAAATCAGAATCTTTAAAAAAGGCTAATCCAAAGGTATAATTCACATTAATCTAAAAGCACTGTATAACCATCATCTTCAATTTAGTAAAAAAAGATTAATTGAAATTATATTTAAGGTGTGATATTTTGATACACATATACATAGTGAACTGTTATTATAGTCAAGCTAATTAACATGTCCATCTCTTTACACGGTTACCTTTGTGTGTGGTGAGAACACTTATGATCTCTCCTAACACATTCCAAGTATACATTACACTATTATTAACTATTGTCCCTATCCTGTACTTGAGCTCTCTAGAATTTACGCATATTAAATAACTGAAACTTTGTACCCTTTGACCAACATCTCCCCATCCCCAACTCCATCCTTGGCAAGCACCATTCTACTTTCTGCTTCTATGACTTCGACCTTTTTAGATTCTACATATGAGATCATGCAGTATGTTTATTTCTGTATCTGGCTTATTTCACTTAGCGTAATGTCCTTCAGGTTCATCCATGCTGTCACAAATGACAGAATTTCCTTCTCTTTTAAGGTTGAATAGCATTCCATTGTATATATACATCTTCCATTCATTGATAAACCAAATGTGATTCATTTGCACAAACAGGCAGAAGTACACAGAATTGCCCTTCAAGTCAGATAGAATAAGCCAAATCTTGGTTTCATCATTCACAAACTATGTCAATTTGGTTAAGTTAATTAAGTATTCTGTGCCTCAATTTTCTTATTTGTCAAATGAGCATAATAATAGTTATTTCAGCCGGGCGCAGTGCCTCACGTCTGTAATCCCAGCACTTTGGGAGGCCGAGGAGGGCAGATCATTTGAGGTCAGGAGTTCGAGACCAGCCTGGCCAATGTGGTGAAACCCTGTATTTACTAAAAATACAAAAATTAGCTGGACGTGGTAGTGCGGGCCTGTAATCCCGGCTACTTGGGTGGCTGAGGCAGGAGAATTGCTTGAACCTGAGAGACGAAGGTTGCAGTGAGCCAAGATTGCGCCATTGCACTCCAGCTGGGCAACAAAGTGAGACTCTAAATAATATTTACTTCATGGAGTTGCTGTGAGGATAGGTACTACAGTGGGTAAAATAAATGGCACATTGTTATACTCGATAGAAAAAGTTATAAATTATTATTATCTATACAAAGTTGTTCTTGAAAATTGTATGTTTCAATACTAAAAATTGTTTAATTATGAGGGGATTAAAATTCATTTACTGAAAAGCAGCAAAGAAATGGTAGATTAAAAAGCCATGGTCAGCTGGGCATGGAGGCTCATGCCTATAATCCCAGCACTTGGGAGGCCGAGGTGGGTGGATCATGAGGTCAGGAGTTCAAGACCAGCCTGACCAACATGGTGAAACTCTGTCTCTACTAAAAACACAAAAAAATTAGCTGAGTTTGGTGGTGCGTGCCTGTAATCCCAGCTACTTAGGACGCTGAGGCAGGAGAATCGGTTGAACTTGGGAGGCGAAGGTTGCAGTGAGCTGAGATCGCGCCATTGCACTCCAGCCTGGGCAACGGAGTGAGACTCCGTCTCCAAAAAAAAAAAAAAAAAAAAAAAGCAAGCCATGGTCAGGTGCAGTGGCTCACACTTATGATCCTTGCACTTTGAGAGGCTGAGGCAGGAGGATCACTTGAGCCCAGGAGTTTGAGACCAGCTTGGATAACATGGAGAAATCCTGTCTTTACAAATAATACAAAAATTAGCCAGGCATGGTGGCACATGCCTGTAGTCCCAGCTACTTAGGAGGCTGAGGTGGGAGGATCACCTGAGCCCAGGGGGTCGAGGCTGCAGTAAGCTGTGACTGCACCACTGCACTCTAGCTTGGGTGACAGAGACCCTGTCTGTAAATAAAAATGAAAAGCCACAATACAAACAAACAAACAAAAAAACTCATGGATAAAATGCCCTCATTATGCTAAAAGAAAACCAAAAATTATTTAAAAACCAAAGAGGCCTGTAGGAGGCAGAGCTGGGACAATGACTTAATCCTTTTTGAATCATAGTGCTCTTTGTCAATCTAAATGAGAGGTTTATAAAGCCTCTTCCTTTCAAAGTTATTGAAAGAGAAGAAAAAGCCTCTTCCCCCAAAAATAAATAATCTATACCCAAAAAAATTATTCAATTTCAGAAGTTTACAAATTCTCGCAGAGCCAAACCATGGCTTGCCTGGAGCAGTAATTACGAAACTTTGTTTGCAGAAGAATCATGTAGGCTACTTGTTATAATTCAGACTGCAGACTTCCATCCCAGACCTACTGAACCAGAAAATGACAGCAGGGGCTAAAGGAGTGTATGGATGGAGTTCTCATTTTTTCCAAGCACACCTGTGATTCTGTAGCCCACAATTTGAGAAACACTGCCCTAAATCTACAGATCTCAGATTAAGAATCCATATTCTAGGGGATATGACAGGAAAATCTTCACGTCAAATATATTATGAAGATAAATAGGTTGTTTATACAGACACCAGATTTTTCTTATTTTATTTCGGAGACAGGGTCTCACTCTGTTGCACAGGCCGGAGTACAGTGGCATGATCCTAGCTCACTGCAGCCTTGAACTCCTGGGCTCAGGTGATCCTCCTGCCTCAGTCTCCTGAGTACCTGAGCTTATAGGCGCGGGCCACCACACTTGGCTAATTTTATTTTTTACTTTTTGTAGAGACGAGATCTTGCTATGTTGCCCAAGCTGGTCTTGAACTCCTGGCTTCAAGCAATCCTCCCACCTTGGCCTCCCAAAATGCTGAGATTACAGGAGTGATCCACTGCACCTGGTCCAGATTTTTATTTTAAAGACTTCAGATAACAGGCCAGGCATGGTGGCTCATGCCTGTAATCCCAGCACTTTGGGAGGCCAAGGTGGGAGGATCACCACTGCAACCTGACCTGGGCAACAGAGCAAGGCCCTCTTCTCAAAAAACAATTCAGGTAACATATAATTCATTTTCTCTCGTTTAACGGGAAAATTCTAACTATAAGCCACTCTGATAAGTTAAAGCAAAAACATACTTTGCTTTCCAGATATTATTATCTTAGTTTCATATGACATATTGTTTACCACCATAACCCTTTTGTTAACTTTATCTTACCAAGAAAGTTTAAAGTATAAGAAAAATCCACCAAGAAAGAACATATCGAAATATGAATAAAGGACAATATTTCAACAGTTAATAGAGAGATTTAAAAACTTTCTATTTATTCTCTAAATTCTCTCTAAATTTAAAAAGCAGAATACAATACTGTTTCCCAGCAATGTTCACAACCATGTAAAAACAAAAAATGCTCATGCCCAAGGACTAAAACAGAAAAAGAGCAGTATCATTTACTGGGTGGGCAGATCATAGAAACAATTTTCTTTCCTTTTTTTTTTTTTGAGACGTAATTTCACTCTTGTGGCGCAGACTGGAGTGCAGTGGCGCAATCTCGACTCACTGCAACCTCTGCCTTCTGGGTTCAAGAGATTCTCCTGCCTCAGTCTCCTGAATAGCTGAGATTACAGGTGCATGCCACCACACCTGGTTAATTTTTGTATTTTTAGTAGAGACAAGGTTTCGCCAAGCTGGTCTCGAACTCCTGATCTCCGGTGATCCGCCCACCTTAGCCTCCCAAAGTGCTGGGATAAGGCGTGAGCCACCTCATCCGGCCCTTTTCTCTCCATTTGACATTAAATATTTATGCAGTTAGTAAAATAATTCTTTAAATCACAAAGAGAAATCCTAAATTAATTGTTAACTAATTTCTGTAGTTACCAAAGAATTTCTGTGAAATAAATCCAAGTAAAAATTTTAAAAAGAAAGAAAGGAGATAAAACCAAATTGCACATGATTCGGCTCACCATTCAACTATGAGATCTTTGCAAACTGGGCCCTCATCTACATAGCATCTGGCAAACAAATGCTGTTGAGTGAAAACACAGTTAATCATGTGTGTTTCAAAAAACTTTCTAAAAGAACCAAAGAGAGAATACCTTATGATTTTAACACAACCCCGGGATACTGTTAGAAATTCAGAATCTCAGGCCCCACCCAGAACTGCTAAATCAGAACACGAATTTTTTTTCTTTCCTCCTCCTCCCCTAGAACCTGTATTTTTTTTTTTTTTCGAGATGTTTTGCTCTTGTTGCCCAGGCTGCAGTGCAATGGAGCAATCTTGGCTCAATGCAACCTCCATCTCCCGGGTTCAAGTGATTCTCCTGTCTCAGCCTCCTGAGTAGCTGGAATTACAGGTGCATGCCACCATGCCTGGCTAATTTTTGTATTTTTAGTAGAGATGGGGTTTCACCATATTGGTCAGGCTGGTCTCGAACTCCTGACCTCAGGTGATCCTACTGCCTCAGCCTCCCAAAGTGCTGGAATTACAGGTGTGAGCCACCGCACCCAGCCAAACCTGTATTTTTTTTTTTTTTTTTGGAGTCTCGCTCTGTCGCCCAGGCTGGAGTGCAGTGGTGCCAACTCGGCTCACTGCAACCTCTGCCTCCTGGGTTCAAGCAGTTCTCCTGCCTCAGCCCCCCAGTAGCTGGGATTACAGACATGCGCCACCACACCCAGCTAATTTTTTTGTATTTTTAGTAGAGACAGGGTTTCACCACTTTGGCCAGGCTGGTCTCGAACTCCTGACCTTGTGATCCGCCCGCCTCAGCCTCCCAACGTGCTGGGATTACAGGCATGAGCCACCGCACCCGGCCAAACCTGTATTTTTAACAGGACCCTCAGTTGCTTTGTATACATATTACAGATACCAGAATAAATGAAGACCTTGTGTCAGAATGCTGTAATACATTTCGAATGGCCAAGAGGAAATTCTGCAGTTCAGCACTGTGCCTCTGAGGTCCTGTCTTGCTCTTTAGCGGATACAGCATACACAGGAAGTGCATTGGTTAGGTAAAATCAATTTCCTCTTTAGAAAGAATTCAAAAGCTCCTTCAGCTGTTGCAGAGCCTATGTTTTGTTTTTGTTTCAGAACCTCAGAAAAAAGGAAGTATGTGAACACAAAACAGAGAGAGGGCTAAAAAAGTGCGACTCGATTTCCAAATTCACCTCCTGTACTCTCATTGTAAATTTGGTCCCTTTTGCTCATAGAATCCCAACCACTGCCATTTCAAACTTGATACTACCATGGGATCATTTTCTTTTCCTTGAAATATTTCATGATTTAAAGCCTAGTCACCTTTAATCCAATCATGTAATTAATCAAGTTCATTTGCTTGACTTTATGAAACTAATTTAAAAATGCAGCTCCACTGCTGAGTGAATTTCTTCATATTTGATGTGGTACCAATGGTTCCATGTGTTCACTGTTAACTCAATAAATCTTCACAGTACAGTTTCAGAAATTGAGGACCAAAGAAGACAACTTACCCAAGGCTTCGCAGTGCCAGAAACAGTCTAACTCCAAAGACTATGCTCTTTCATTACACCATGCCGTACCTACAGGACACTTTTTTTTTTTTGAGACAGGTTCTCATTTGGTCGTCCAGGCTGGAGAGCAGTGGTACAATCACAACTCGCTGTGGCCTCGAACTCCTGGGCTCAGGTGATTCTCCCACCTTAGCCTCCTAGGTAGCTGGGACCACAGGCATGTGTCACTACACCCAGCTATATTTTGTATTTTTTGTAGAGACGGGTTTCCATCATGTGGCCCAGGCTGGTGTCGAACTCCTGGACTCGAGCAATCCTCCTGCCTCGGCCTCTCAAAGTGCTGAGATTACAAGCATGAGCCACCACGCTCGGCCATAGAACACTATTTTAAAAGAGCTCCCAGATAAATCTGTAAATTATGTATTGGCTAAAGACAGTTCTTGGTATAACACGTAGTATTTCCTGTCCCTGTGTAAAGAATTGTGTGGTGGACAACCAATCAGCTTGAAATGCTACCTAGCCATTCAAGGCAAAAACAACTGTGGTGATTTGTAACAAAATAGATTTAAGAATACAAATGACAGACAAGATTTCAAAAAGGAAACTGTAATATACATTGTTTATGTTGGTTAATAATATTTTGAAATAATCTGCCACTAAAACCTTTAATGTAACAGACCATTAAAACTTACAAAGTTTTGGCCTGGGCCCATTGGCTCATGCCTGTAATCCCAGCACTTTGGGAGGCCGAGGCAGGTGGACCACGAGGTCAGGAGGTCAGGAGTTCGAGACCAGCCTGGCCAACATGGTGAAACCCCATCTCTACTAAAAATGCAAAAATTACCCAAGCGTGGTGGTGCACGCCTGTAGTCCCAGCTACTTGGTGGGCTGAGGCAGGAGAATCACTTGAACCCGGGAAGCGGAGGTTGCAGTGAGCTAAGATAGTGCCATTGCACTCCAGCCTGAGCAATAGAACAAGACTCCACCTCAAAAAAAAAAAAAAATAATAATAATAAAAAACAAAACTTACAAAGTTTCCACTACAGCTGAATATAACCCCAAACCAACTGTTTTAAAATTTTAACATGATTAAGAGCTCACAAAATGCCAAAAATTCATCAAGTTTGTATTTCAATACTAAGCCACCCAAAAGCTTAGGGAGTATTTCCTTCACAACCCTCCAAAACAATAGTGACTGATATATTTTCCTTCAGAGTTTAGTTACTAAAAAGACATATGTAGAGGCCAGGTGCGGTGGCTCATGCCTATAATCCCGGCACTTTTGGAGGACGGATCACTTGTGTCCAGGAGTTCAAGACCAGCCTGGGCAACATGGCAACTTTGTCTCTAGTAAAAAATACAAAAAATCAGCTGTGTGTGGTAGCATGGCTTGTAGTCCCAGCTGCTTGGGAGGCTAAAGTGACAGGATCACTTGAGCCTGGGAGGTTGAGGCTTCAGTGGGTGGTTTTTGCACCACTGCCCTCCAGCCTGGGTGACAAAGTGAGACCCTGCCTCAAAAATAACCAAACAAACAAACAAAAAAGAAAACCACATACATAAAACACAAAACTATTTGCTAACAAGAACATACTGATTAAAAACTGGCCAGGCGCAGTGGCTTACGCCTGTAATCCTAGGATTTTGGGAGGCTGAGGCAGGTGGATTGCCTGAGCTCAGGAGTTTCAGACCAGCCTGGGCAACATGGTGAAACCCTGCCGCTACTAAAAATACAAAAATTAGCTGGGTTTGGTGGTGCCTGCCTATAATGCCAGCTACTGGGAGGCTGAGGCAGCAGAATCATTTGAGCTCAGGAGGTGGAGGTTGCAGTGAGCCGAGATCACGCCACTGTACTCCAGCCTGGGTGAGAGAGCAAGACTCAGTCTCAAATAAACAAACAAACAAACAAAAAACACCACAGAAAAACATATTTATCAAAAATAAAAGACAGCCGGGTACAGTGGCTCATGCCTGTAATCTCAGCACTTTGGGAGGCTGATGCGGTCGAATCACGAAGTCAGGAGTTCAAGACCAGCCTGGCCAACATGGTGAAACCCTGTCTCTACTAAAAATATAAAAAAATTAGCTGGGCATGGTGGTGGGCAACTGTAATCCCAGCTACTCGGGAGGCTGAGGCAGGAAAATCGCTTGAACCTGGGAGGCAGAGGTTGCAGTAAGCCGAGGTCGTGCCACTGCACTCTAGCCCAGGCGACAGTGCGAGACTCCGTCTCAAAAAAAAAAAAAAAAAAAAAAAGGCCTGGTGTGGTGGCTCATGCCTGTAACCCTGGCACTTTGGGAGGCCAAGGCGGGCGGATCATGAGGTCAGGAGATTGAGACCATCTGGCTAACATGGTGAAACCCCGTCTCTACTAAAAATACAAAAAAATTAGTCGGGCTTGGTGGTGGGCACTTGTAGTCCCAGCTACTCGGGAGGTTGAGGCAGGAGAATGGCATGAGCCCGGGAGGCGGAGCTTGCAGCAAGCCGAGATTGCGCCACTGCACTCCAGCCTGGGTGACAGAGCGAGACTCTGTCTAAAAAAAAAATAAAAATAAAAATAAAATAAATAAATAAAGACAAAGATAAAAAAGTCAACTGAAACCGAAGACGCTAATCAACATATTTTTTCTCAGTTTCTGTGAAATGTATACTACATTAGCTATTTGTCTTTGTACTGACACCAAGACATCAGTCATTAGTAATAATGGAAACAGTAACAATACAGCAGCAGCTATCATCTACTGAGTACCTGTATGCCACATAAAACTGTACCTATGGTCTCATTTAAACCCTACCAGAACCCTGTGAAGAGAATCTGTGTAGATGAGTAACATGGGAGTCAGAGAGATGAAACTGGCCATATCACAAAGTTACTGAAGTGGCAGAGATTTTGAATTCGGTCTGACTCAAGAATGGACTTGTAAGCACTGCTATGTTTCTCCTTGTTTCTCTTACACTTAAGACTTTTTTAGAAAAAAAAAAGTGCTTATTTGAGAACTTTCAAACAGAAAATGTATATTATATGATTTGGTAATCTGTTACAATAGTGGCCCCCAATGAACCAGGAATTCACACTTCCAGCTACTCGTGGCCTTGTGTGGTCCTCTCCCCTAGAATCTGGGTTGGGCCTGTGACTAGCAATGCAGTCACACGTGCACAGCAATAGAGTGAAACTGATCCTGTGCCAGTTCCAGGCCTCATCCTTCAGAAGACCTGTCAACATCTGCTTTTTGGAGGCCACCATGAAAGAAGTATGCCTATCTTTCTGGACAGGACAAGGGGAAAGAGACAGGAAGGTGAAAAGGCAGGAAGGGAGGAAGACAGGGAGAGAGATTGGCACCAAAGCCCAGGTATGCCAGTGTTCCAACTGAGACTAGCTAATACTAAGTCTCCAAATATAAGTGAATGTTCTCTGTCAGACATTCCAGCCGCAACTGCAACCACAAGAGTGCTGCCAAGCAAAACCAGGAGAACTACCTATCTGAGCCCCAGTCAACTTCCAGAATTGTAAGCAAATAAAATGGTTGCTTTTTAAGTCATTAAGCTTTGGCACAGTTTTATTACGTAGCAGTAAATAAATCATATAAAAAAATACACGTTTAATTCTTGATTATCTATACTAATAGAGTGCACATCATCAAGACCAAGACGATCGAAAAAAGAATGTCTGCCAAATTACACCCACAACATTCATAAAGGCATTCATTCAACATTTATTGAGGCCTAGTATGTGTCAGAAATTAGGGTTATAAAGATGAATAAAGCATGGTCTTCATCTCAAAAACTCTCATTCTGGTAAGGGGGATGGCAAGCAAAAGTAACTATAATGAAATGAATTATGTTCCTACATATCTGGGGCAGCCACAAACTGCCATCAGAGCATAAAAAGAGCATTATGATGGGAAAGAGAGTAGGAGACATTTAAAGAATAAGTTGTCAGTTGGAGGAGCAGGGGATGTCACCTTGAATAACAATAATATTTAGTATTATCATGGCCGACATTAATCAAGAATGTCCTATGTCCTAGGCACTGTGCTAAGCGTTTTTTTTTATAATTATTATACTTTAAGTTTTAGGGTACATGTGCACAACGTGCAGGTTTGTTACATATGTATACATGTGCCATGTTGGTGTGCTGCACCCATTAACTCGTCATTTAACATTAGGTATATCTCCCAATGCTATCCCCCCCTCCCCCCTCCCCTCACCCAGTGCTAAGCATTTTAAATAAGTTTCTCATTTTAATTCCCACAATGGCCAGGTAAAGCAGATACTATCCTTATGCTCATTTCACACAGAAGGAAACTGAAGATTAGGAAAATGTAGTTTCTCAAGCTTTCATGGCTAATAGGAACAACTAAAATAACTGCAAATATTAGTGACTCACTGATAGCCCTCAATAATAAAAAAAAAGGCTGGGCGGGGTGTGGTGGCACTTTGGGAGGCTAAGGCAGGCAGATCACCTGAGGCCAGGAGTGCCAAACCAGCCTGGCCAACACAGTGAAATCTCGCCTCTATTAAAAACACAAAAATTAGCTGGCCTTGGTGGCGCACGCCTGTAATCCCAGATACTCGGGAGGATGAGACAGAAGAATTGCTTGAATCCAGGAGGCAGAGGTTGCAGTGAGCCGACACTGAGACACTGCACTCCAGCCTGGGTGACAGAGCAACATTCCGTCCCGAAAAAAATAATAATAATAGTAATAACAATAAAAGGCTGTCCTATATTTGTTTGACTTTTAAGATGACAAATTAGTCATATTCTTTACCAGATTTATAGCAATAAGAATAGTTATCGGCCAGGAGCAGTGTCTCATGCCTGTAATTCCAGCATTTTGTGAGGCTGAGGTGGGCGGATCACCTAAGGTTAGGAGTTGGGAGACCAGCCTAGCCAGTATGGTGAAACCCTGTCTCTACTAAAAATACAAAAAAATTAGCCGAGCGTGGTGGTGGGAGCCTGTAATCCCAGCTACTCAGAGGGCTGAGGCAGGAGAATCGCTTGAATCCAGGAGGCGGAGGTTATATTGAGCTGAGATCGTGCCACTGCACTCCAGCCTGGGTGACAGAGCAAGACTCCACCTCAAAAAAAAATAGTTCTCTATCAAAATTATATACATTACAATCTACACTAAAACAAAATCACCGGGCATGGTGGCTCATGCCTGTAATCCCAGCACTTTGGGAGGTCGACGCAGGTGGATCACCTGAGGTCGGGAGTTTGAGATCAGCCTGACCAACATGGTGAAACCTCATCTCTACTAAAAATACAAAATTAGCCGGGTGTGGTGGCGCATGCTTGTAATCCCAGCTACTCGGAAGGCTGAAGGAGGAGAATCACTTGAACCCCCGGGAGGCAGAGGTTGCCATGAGCCAATATTGCGCTATTGCACTCCAACTTGGGCAACAAGTGCGAAACTCTGTCTTTAAAAAAAAAAAAATCTACACACAAAAATATACCTCTATAACATTCACACACATTTTTTTCTTTTTTTTTTTGAGATGAAGTCTTGCTCTGTTGCCCAAGCTGGAATGCAGTGGTGCAATCTCGGCTCAGTGCAACCTCTGCCTCCCAAGTTCAAGCAATTCTCCTGCCTCAAGCCTCCCGAGTAACTGGGATTACAGGCACCTGCCACCATGCCCCGCTAACTTTTTAGGGTTTTTTTCTTTTGTTTTGTTTTTTTGAGAGAGAGTCTCGCTCTGTCGCCCAGGCTACAGTGCAGTGGTGCAATCTCCAGTCACTGCAACCTCCACCTCCTGGATTCAAGCGATTCTCCTGCCTCAGCCTCCCGAGTAGCTGGGATTACAAGCAGCCACCACCAGGCCTGGCTAATTTTTTTATATTTTTAGTAGAGACAGGGTTTCATCATGTTGGCCAGGCTGGTCTTGAACTCCTGACCTCAGGTAATCCACCCAACTTGTCATCCCAAAGTGCTGTTATTACAGGAGTAAACCACTATGCCCGACCAGAAAATGGCTAGTTTCTTTTTCTTTTTTTTTTTTTTTTGAGATGGAGTCCCACTTTATTGCCCAGGCTGAAGTGCAGTGGTGCAATCTCGGCTTGCTGCAACCTCCGACCCCCAGGTTCAAGCAATTCTCTTGCCTTAGCCTCCCGAGCAGCTGGCATTACAGGCGCACCACCACACCCACCTAACTTTTTTGTCTTTTTAGTAGAGATGGGGTTTCACCATGTTGGCCAAGCTGGTCTCGAACTCCTGACCTCAAGTGATCCGCCCGCCTCAGCCTCCCGAAGTCCTGGGATTACAGGTGTGAGCCACCGAGCCTGGTCAGAATGGCTTGTTTTAATTCTCCTTGACCTCCTTCTATATTTCCGAGGAGTTTTAAACTTAACCAGCAGCTTTCAGAGTACCATCTTTAAAGATGATTTCTGTACATCGGTGTTGTTCAGGAAATAAAAAGTTAAAAGAAAAAAAAAATTTGTAGGCCGAGCATGGTGGCTCATGCCTGTAATCCCAACACTCTGGGAGGCCAAGGCGGGCAGATCACGAGGTCAGGAGTTCGAGACCAGCCTGGCCAATATGGTGAAACCCCGTCTCTACTAAAAATAGAAAAAGTAGCGGGGCATGGTGGCATGCACCTGTAGTCCCAGCTACTCAGGAGGTTGAGGTGGGAGAATCACTCGAACCCGGAAGGCAGAGGTTGCAATGAGCCGAGATCGCGCCACTGCACTCTAGCCTGGGTGACAGAGCAAGACTCCATCTCGAAAAAAAAAAAGACAACTTGTGAAAAGATTTATTGGTGAAAAGATTGACTCAAAAACCAATGTAAATATGTGGTCTTTTGCAAACAAATACAGTCAAGCATCACATAACGATGTTTTGGACAATGACAATCACACACATAATGGTAGTCCCATAAGATTATATTACTATATTTTTATGTTTTTACTGTATCTTCTTTCTTTCTTTTCTTTTCTTTTTTTTTTTTTGAGACAGGGTCTAGTTCTGTTGTCAAGGCTGGAGTACAGTGGTGTGATCATGGCTTACTGCACCCTCAGCCTCCTGGGCTCAATAAATCCTCTTACCTTTGCTTCCCGAGTAGCTGGGACCATAGGCATGCACCTCCACACCTGACTAATTTTTAATTTCTTTGTGGAGATAGGGGTCTCCCTATATTGCCCAGACTGGTCTCAAACTTCTGGGCTCAAGAGATCCTCCCGCCTTGGCCTCTCAAAGTGCTGGGACTACAAGTGTGACCCAGCATGCCTACTGCACCTTTTCTATGTTTAGATACACACTTACAATTATGTTACAACTATCTACAGTATTCAGCATAGTAACATGCTGTACAGACTTGTACCCTAGGAGCAATAGAATATACCATATAGCCTAGGTGTGTAGCAGATGATACCATCTAGGTTTGTACAATGACAAAATCGCCCAGTGACACATTTCTCAGAATATATCCCTGTTGTTTTTTTTTTTTTTTTTGAGACAGAGTCTCGCTCTGTCGCCCAGGCTGGAGTGCAGTGGCGCCATCTCTGCTCACTGCAAGCTCCGCCTCCCGGGTTCACGCCATTCTCCTGCCTCAGCCTCTCCGAGTAGCTGGGACTACAGGCGCCCGCCACCACGCCTGGCTAATTTTTTGTATTTTTAGTAGAGACGGGGTTTCACCGTGGTCTCGATCTCCTGACCTCGTGATCCGCCCGCCTCGGCCTCCCAAAGTGCTGGGATTACAAGCGTGAGCCACCGCGCCCGGCCATCTCTGTTGTTTTGACTGTATATGTGTGGCTTTTATTTTTACCCCCCTATTTGCAATTAGTTTTGCTTCCAGTATTTTGGGGTGCCAGAATCAATACATTGCAACTTACTACCAACAAATGTTCCTTTAAGTATCTACAATAGACTCCACCTCTGTATTAAAAATGAGGCTGTGGGACAGGCGCAGTGGCTCACACTTGTAATCCTAGCACTTTTTGAGGCCGACGTGGGTGGACAGCCTGAGCTCAGGAGTTCAAGACCAGCCTGGGCAACATGGTGAAACCTCCTTCTACTAAAAATACAAAAAATGAGCCGGGTGTGGTGGCATGCACCTATAATCCCAGCTACTCGGGAGGCTGAGGCAGGAGAATTGCTTGAACCCAGGAGGTGGCGGTTGCAGTGAACCAAGGTGGTGCCACTGCACTCCAGTCTGGGTGACAAAGTGAGACCGTCTTCAAAAAAAAAAAGCTTTGCCTGGGAAAATATTCTTGTAAATGCTTATGATGTTACCAAAATTCTTATAATGCTAACAAAATGCTTATAATGTTAATAAAAATTAAAAATTGATACAAAGTTGCATATACAGTAGTCTCTCAACTTTGCAGAATAATATGTATAGAAAGATACATCAAAATGTTAACTGCAGGCCGGGCAGGGTGGCTCAAGCCTGTAATCCCAGCACTTTGGGAGGCCAAGGAAGGTGGATCATGAGGTCAACAGATCGAGACCATCCTGGCCAACATGGTGAAACCCCATCTCCACCAAAAACACAAAAATTAGCTGGGCGTGGTGGCAGGTGCCTGTAGTCCCAGCTACTCAGGAAGCTGAGGCAGGAGAATGGCTTGAACCCAGGAGGCAGAGGTTGCAATGAGCCGAGATGGCGCCACTGCACTCCAGCCTGGCGACAGAGTGAGACTCCATCCCCCCTCCCCCCAAAAAAGAAAAAAGTTAACTGCAGTTGTCTGTAAGTAGTAGAATTATAGGTTATTTTAAAATTATTTCATCTGGGCTGAGTGTGGTGGCTCACGCCTGTAATCCCAGCACTTTGGGAGGCCAAGATGGGCGGATCACCTGAGGTCAGGAGTTTGAGACCAGCCTTCACCATGGTGAAACCCCATCTCTACTAAAAATACAAAAATTAGCTGGGCGTGGTGGCGGGCACCTGTAATCCCAGGTACTCAGGAGGCTGAGGCAAGAGAACTGCTTGAACCTGGGAGGTGGAGGTTGCAGTGAGCCAAGATTGCGCCGTTGCACTCCAGTCTGGGCGACAAGAGTGAAACTTCATTAAAAAAAAAAAAAAAAGATTTCATCTGTTCTTGGTTTTCCCTGTATCTGGATTTAACCTTATCTTAGAATACTATAATAGGGACACTTTAAATACTACTACTGTAACAAATTATACTCAGATTTTTGTAGTGTTTTGAAAATGGGTAACAGAAGGGGAAGTGGGAGACAAAAGGAGCAATAACAGCTTTCTTTTCTTTTCCTTTTTTTTTTTTTTTTGAGACAGTTTCACTCCTGTTGCCTAGGCTGGAGTGCAGTGGCACGATCTCGGCTCACTGCAACTTTTGTCTCCTGGGTTCAAGCAATTCTCTTGCCTCAGCCTCCCGAGTAGCTGAGATTACAGGCGCCCACCACCACACCCAGCTAATTTTTGTATTTTTAGTAAACACAGGTTTTCATCATATGGGTCAGGCTTGTCTCAAACTCCTGACCTCAGGTGATCCACCCGCCTTGGCCTCCCAAAGTGCTGGGATTACAGGTGTGAGCCACTGTGCCCAGCCACCAACTAGTATCTTAATTAGGTACCAGGATCTTACCATTTGCTCTTGAAGGAGCAGAGACTTGCTTTTGTCAGTGTCCTGAGAAATACTGAATCAGAATACCAAAAGGTACATGAAAGCCAACATAGTCATTTTATAGTGAACTAGAACACACAGACTAAAATACTGGCATTTCTCACTGTAGACACCTCCAGTACCTCAACTAATTCCCCTCTGATAATGTACAAAGATGAAGTTTTTGGACTTACAAAGCTTAAAGACCAGGCCCTGACTTTGGCAATGTCATCAAGGTGGTGCCACTCTGTGAGGCCTGAGTGGCCAGCTGACATCACTACGTGACATTTTGATCAATTATCTCTACTTATGTTTTTGTTTTTGAGATGGAGTCTCGCTCTGTCGCCCAGGCTGGAGTGCAGTGGTGTGATCCTGGCTCACTGCAACCTCCGCCTCCCTGGCTCAAGCAATTCTCCTGCCTCAGCCTCCCAAGTAGCTGGGACTACAGGCGCCCGCTACCACACCTGGCTAATTTGTATTTTTTTAGTAGAGACGGGGTTTCACCATATTGGCCAGGCTGGATCTCTACTTATAACAAACAGAAAGGCCAATGCTGTAGAAATAGGACAAGTGATGAAAGACATAATAGAAGTGAAATCTAAAAATGAATACACAAATAGAACTTATATTTTTCTTACTTGTTTTGTTTTTAGGGGTAGTAACCTAAGTATCAGCCACCAAAGGAAAGAGGAAAGCATAAATCCATGAGGGCAGTGATCTATTTCCTTGAACACAGAATCTAGGACCTAGAAGTTTCTCAGCCCTACAGTAGGCACCCAATAAATATTTATTGAGTGAATGAACAAATGAATATTTAAGGACAGTGGGAGTTAATTTCTTTGGTATTTACGTCTTAGTACCAAGGACTCCAGCGAGCTATAGAGAACTATTCTTAATGATTTCAACATCAGCTAGGCCAAGTTGGCTGTAAACATTATCTGATTTCCTGAAGACAATGAACAGCTTTCTAGCCTTTAACTTATTCAAACATTAAGAGTTACAGACAATCCTTGCATTCCTACACAGAACTTCCTTTTCTCTGAAAACAGAGGGTAGAGCCCAAACTTAACCACAAGAGGAGAAACTGCTACATTTTGGCAGTTTTGACAGAATAACTTAAAAACATTTTTATTCTTCTTCCTTCTAAATGTTCATACAACATGATTTCTCAACACGAGACAAATTTCATGCTAGAGTTTAAAGGATAAGAAACTAAAGCAAAGATAAAAGGTAGGCCGGATGCAGTGGCTCACACCTGTAATACCAGTACTTTGGGAGGCCGAGGCAAGAGGATTGCTTGAGCTCAAGAGTTAGAAATCGGCCTGGCAGCTGGGCACGGTGGCTCACCCAGGCACAGTGGTAATCCCAGCATTTTGGGAGGCTGAGGTGGGCAGGATCACCTGAGGTGAGGACTTCAAGGCCAGCCTGGCCAACATGGTGAAACCCTGTCTCTAGTAAAAATACAAAAAGTAGATGGGCATGGTGGCAGATGCCTGTAATCCTGGCTATGCGGGAGGCTGAGGCAGGAGAATCTCTTGAACCCAGGAGGCGGAGGTTGCAGTGAGCCTAAGGTTGCAGGGAGCTGAAGGTTGCAATGAGCCAAGATTGTGCCACTTCACTCCAGCCTGGGCAAAAGAGCAAGACTCTGTCAAAAAAAAAAAAAAGAAAAAGAAACCGGTCTGGGAAACACAGGAAGACATCATCTCTACTAAAAAAATCAAACAAAATTAGGCAGGCGTGGTGGTGTGTACCTAGAGCCCCAGCTACTTGGGGATCTGAGACAGGAGGATGGCTTGAGCCTAGGAAGTCGAGGCTGCAGTGAGTTCTGATCATGCCATTGCACTCCAGCTTGGGTGACAGAGCAAGACTCTGGCTCAAAAAAAAAAAAAAAAAAAAGGCTGGGTGCGGTGGCTCAAGCCTGTAATCCCAACACTTTGGGAGGCCAAAGTGGGTGTTCATCTGAGCCCAAGAGGCTGGACAACATGGCGAAACCCCATCTCTACCAAAAATACAAAAAATTAGCCAGGTGTGATGGCACGTGCCTGTAGTCCCAGCTACTCAGCACACTGAGATGGGAGGATCACTTGAGCCTGAGAGGCAGAGCTTGCAGTGAGCCGAGATTGTGCCACTGCACTCCAGCCTGGGTGACAGAGTGAGGTCCTGTCTCAAAAAAAAAAAAAAAAGTATGCCAAGAGTTTCTGAAAAGGTTAAACAAAAAGTTACCATGTGATCCACCAATTCCTAGCTATATTCTAAAACAACTGAAAACATGTCCACACAAAAAGTTGTCTACAAATTCTTTATAGAAGCATTATTCATAATAGTCAAAAGTGGAAATAATCCAAATGTCCATTGATGAATGGATAAATAAAATGTGGTATATCTACATAACAATTATTCAGCCATAAAAAGGTCTAAAGTACTGTTACATGCTACCACATCAATGAACCTTGAAACATTATTCTAAGTCAAAGAAGTCAGTCACAAGGGGCTACATACTGTATGAGTTCATTTATACGAAATGACCAGAATAGGCAAATCCATAGAGACAAAGTAGTTTTGTGGTTGCCAGGGGGTATGGGAGTGACAGCTAAGGAGTTCTTTTGGGGGTGATGAATATATACTTGAATTAGACACTGGTGATGGTTGGACAACTCTATGAATATACTAAAAACCATTGAATTGTAAACTTTAAGGCATGACTTTTATGGCATGTGAATTATATCTCAATAAAAAAGTCACATGCCAGGTAGCACAGTGGCTCACACCTGTAATTCCATCACTGGAAGGCTGAGGTGGGAGGATCTTTTGAGCCCAGGAGTTGGAGACCAGCCTGGGAAATGTAACAAAACCCTGTCTGCACCCCACCAAAAAAAAAGAAAATAAATCATATGCCAAAAAGATATAAAATCAGCAAGTAAAAAATACAGACAACAGGTGGCATCCCTTACTCTCTGCTCTTCTCATGCTTCTCCCATGCAAAATCGTTGACTAAAGTGCCATATATTTTACATAGTTATTTTGAAAATGACTGGAACCCTAAAAATATCCAAACCACCAAACAAAAGCAGCTGCTTATTTTGATAATATTTTTGTACCATAGACTTTCCTTAAAATGCAAGTTGACAGAGGACTTATGCCACAAACCCAAACATGCACAATCCACTACAGTTAGCTTTGAGAGATGCTGTTGTAACTGCCACTGGCACAAAAGACATTCCCAAAGGAGACTCACACTCACAAAAGAGAACTACATTATTACTCAGTCTAGTCAGAAGGCAATGTCATCAGAAACCTAATTGTGATGGATGTTCATTTAGTGTTTTCTGTCTCAAGCCCAAGACAATTGGCCTCAAAAACAAAACAAAACAAAACAAAGCTCATAATAAACTAAACTACAGAAAAGCATGTCCTGTATTTAAATTGTTGGATATAAAACTGAAAAAAAATGTAGGTTTGAAAATTGAATACTGAACCATCTAGGGTGTAATCACATGGTTTTTTTTAATGCATCCAATATCACGAGAAATTAATTACTCCCAGGTGCTAAACTCACTCATTTAGTGTCAACTCTGATTCTTAATTGCTAATACAAAAACAATAATCATGGTCATATATAATACATCTTAACTGACTGAAATGTTAGACGGTATTTTAATATCTTTCTTCTTATACAATGTCTTACATCTAGAGTCCCTATTTCAAAATAGCAGAAGGAATAATGCAGATATTTTCAAAGAGAAATAGAGATGGGTGCATTGAAAGGCCTTGAAAAGTATTCACCAAATCAGCATAATCATATCTAGATTCTGCTTCCGGTTTCGCTACTAAAATACAAATGATGTCTGGCCTACACTGGCTTTACAAATATTTTTAAATATATAAAACCTGGCCAGGCGCGATGGCTCACGTCTGTAATCCCAGCACTTTGGGAGGCTGAGGCAGGTGGATCACGAGGTCAGGTGTTCAAGATCATCCTGGCCAACTTGGTGAAACCTCCTCTCTACTAAAAATACAAAAATTAGCCGGGTGTGGTGGCGCAGACCTGTAATCCCAGCTACTCAGGAGGCTGCGGCAGGAAAATCGCTTGAACCCGGGAGGCGGAGGTTGTTGCAGTGAATCGAGATAGTGCACTGCACTCCACCCTGAGCGACACAGCGAGACTCCGTCTCAAAAAAAAAAACAGATTATATATATACATACTTATATATGTTTGTATATGTTTTATATATATATATATATATAAAAAACCCAAAACACGTTGAGTCCTTAATGATGAGAATATCCAAAGACGCTGTTAGCACAGCACTTTTCTACCATTTTCAGGTTCTATGCAGCAAGGAAGTGCTAAGACGACCATCTAGATTAATATCAAGTATGACCCAGAGAAATTCAGATGGAATCCCACTCACTCAAAAAGCATTTATTAAGCAGCTGCGTTAATAGTAGCCTGAAGATTATCCGTCCTATCTCCAATTGGCAGCGGGTTATATCTTTTTCTATATATGTTCGAGGGTATAGAGAAACCATATGGCTTTCCTGTATCTTTGATAACTCTTGCCCTGTGAAACAGATAACTGCACCACTTGAAAGTATATTTAGCTTTTCCTTTCAGCACTCCTCTCTTAAAATCTATTTTTCCATTTCTCTATACCTTTGTATTCCCTCTCAAGGAAAATGAAATCATTTTCCTTCTGCTCTTCCAACATAGCTTCACCTTCACCTTAAATTTTAAACCTTCTAGAACGGGATTACTCTAAATGATTTTTTTAAAAAGCATTCAAGATCGTATGACATATTATTCAGGCATTAACCGCATTTATTTAGTGTCAACGCTACTGCTTCTCAATCCCTACCTCTCCCTCACTCTCGCCCCTTAGTCCTCCCCTTCCAATATCCATTTTGTCTCCACTTTCAGCTCTTCCAGGTCACTGTCCCACCTTTTCCTCAGACTCTCTAAAATCAATGTCTACCCACCGCAGGTTTCACCAAATAGTCTCCTCCTCCCCCGACTCATCACTACCCGCATGACCCCCTCGGATTCTGCTCTGGTCCCTCACTCTCCCAAACTTCGGACGCCACCGCTACTCCCATCGCTGCCCCACAGTTTAGTGAACGCTCCTCACACCCTCCCTCCACCCCCAAAACTTCCCCTTACGACCTCCCCAACTCCCACTTTCCCCATTCCCAGACTCCACTAGGTCTTCTTTCAAATGAATGCCTCTTCCCTCCTCCAGAGTTTTCGGACACTCCCACCCCTCAAAGCCCTCCCTGCCCTCGACCGGCACCCGCGCCACCCCCGGGCCCACAGCGCCCCTGTGGGTGTGGCCCTCCGACCTGCCTCCGCGCCTCCCGCAGCCCCTCAAGCCGGTGACCCAGCTCCCGCCGGTAGCTCTGCGCTGCCTCCACGTTTTCGCGGGCCTCCTGCAGCAGCAGCTCAGGCTCCAGCTCCATCGCCCCCCTCATCTGGCCGCGCGGCCGGTGACACCTAGCGCGGGTTCCCGACTGTGCCGAGCGCCTCCGAGCGGCCCGGCGCTGCCTCGCTCAGGCGGAAGCACCGCCCCGCCCCGCCGCGCCACGCCCCACGACGACCTTGATTGACGGTCGCACGACGGCGCCTCGCGCGGGTGGCGTCCGGGTCCCAGCGCCGCCCGCCCCAAAGCTCACCCCGCCTCTTCCGTGCTGCGGCACAACGCCGCTGGCTGGGCCTCTTTGGGAAACGTGCTGAGGACTGGCAAGGTTGATAACCAGCACCTTGCCAAGTGCTTCTCACAGCTCATCGCATTCTTGCCTGACCTTCAGCCCTACCTGTATCTCCATTGCTCAGACGAGGAAATTGAGGGATAAAGGGGGGAATCGGCCCGGCGCGGTGGCTCACGCCTGCAGTCCCAGCACTTTGGGAGGCCGAGGCGGGCAGATCCCTTGAGCTCTGGAGTTCGAGACCAGCCTGGGCAACACGGCGAAACCCTCTCTCACCAAAAATACTACTACTACTACTGCTACTACTAGCAACACGTAGTGGAGCACGCCTGTGGTCCCAGCTAGCTACTCGTGAGGCTGAGTTGGGTGGATCGCTTGAGCCCGGGGGCCGAGGCTGTAGTGAGCTGTGATGGAGCCACTGCACTCCAGCCTGGGCGACAGAGCCAGACCCTGTCTCTAAATAAAAAATACTTTTTTTAAATTAACAATTTTAAAAAGTAGCGAATCGACTTTTCCAAGCTGCAAGATTTGAGCCCAGATCTGATGACAAAGCCCCGGTCCTTAAGAGCAGAGCAGGCCTTAGGGGAGGTTATTAAGACCCAGGTGTCAGCGGGGAGCGGTGGCTCACGCCTGTAATCCCAGCACTTTGGGAGGCCGAGACGGTGGATCACTGAGGTCAGAGGCTCAAGAGCAGCCATGGCCAACCTGGTGAAACCTCATCTCTACTAAAAATACAAAAATTAGCCGGGTGTGGTGGTGGGCGCCTGTAATCCCAGCTACTCGAGGGCTGAGGCAGGATAATTGCTTGAACAGGGAGGCAGAGGTTGCAGTGAGCCAAGATTGTGCCACTGCACTCCAACCTGGGCAACAAAACGAGACTCGGTCTCAAAAAACAACAAAACCCACTTGTCACCACCCAGAAGCTCGTGGACGAATGAGGGATCCAAGAGAGAGGCCCAAGAGATGACCAGCAGGACAGCAATTCTGGCACAAGTCCAAGAAGGGTGTTGGCAGGTGTTATCTGTAAGGACCGTAGTGAATAAGCTGGGCTTAGGCTTGCCAGACCAGAAGGTATCTGTCACAATACGTGTGACTGTATGTAATAAAACCTTATGGGCAGGGCGTGGTGGCTCACACCAGTAATCTTGGGAAGCTGAGGCGGGAGGATTGCTTGAGCCCAGGAGTTTGAGACCAGCCTTTGCAATATGAGGAGACCTCATCTCTACAAAAAGATTTAAAATAATAATTAGCCGCGTGTGTGGCGCCCTCCTGTGGTCCCAGCAATTCAGGAGGCTGAGGTGGGAGGATTCCTTGAGCCTAGGAGTTAGAGACCAACCTGGGTAACATAGCAAGACCCTATGTCTACAAAAATAAAAATAAATAAATAAGTAAAATTACAAGGAAAACTTCCATAAAACCAAGACACGAATCTTGGTCTCATTCAACTTTGTTTTCTTAGTCTGATGGAAGGCAAGAAGTGTGTATCTAATATATCTACACTATACCCAAAAACAAAACAAATAAGAAAATTGAAGGAAATATTCTAAAACTGCTTACCCCTAGACTTGACATTTTTAGATGCATTGTTTTTAAATTTAGAGCATGAGTTCCTAAAGAGTAAATGCTCTCGTCCGTCACAGAGAGGAAGCTGGTTTAGAAGTAGATGTCAGCTAGCCATATACAGAGATATCTCCATGGCATCACATTGGTCTAGAACTGACTTTTCAAGTGTACCCAGAGGATTCCAGGGGACAGCCTCTTGCTAATAGGACTCACAAGAAACAAACTAAGCAGCTTGCCAATTTATTTATTTACAATAGGAATATAATTGTTGAAAAAATCACAATAGCTGGAAAATCAAGTTATAACCAGGGAGTTGGATTCAGATCAGAATACATTGGTCATCTGGTCAGCAAAGGCTTTTTCCCTCTCCTGTCTCCAGCCTCTTCTCAGAAAGCTCCTAACTGGGCTGGGCGTGGTGGCTCACGCTTGTAATCCCAGCACTTTGGGAGGCCGAGGTGGGTGGATCACGAGGTCAGGAGTTCAAGAACAGCCTGACCAACAGGGTGAAACCTCATCTCTACTGAAAATACAAAAAATTGGCCGGGCGTGGTGGTGGCATGCACCTGTAATCCCAGCTACTCAGGAGGCTGAGGCAGGAGAATTGCTTGAACCCAGGAGGCAGAGGTTGCAGTGAGCTGAGATAGTGCCACTGCACTCCAGTCTGAGCGACAGAGCAAGACTCCGTCTCAAAAAAAAAAAAAAAAAGAAAGCTCCTAACTGTACTGGACACATAGTTGACAATTTTTTGCTCTCTGACTCCACCTTTCATTCCAGCTTTTTTTTGAGACAGGGGCTCGCCTGTCACCTGTCACACAGGCTGGAGTGCAGTGACACAATCAGGACTCACTGCACCCTTGATCTCCTGGGCTCAAACGATTCTCCCACCTCAGTCTGCCTAGTAGGTAGGATTATAGACACCTGCCAGTAGACCCAGATACTTTTTAAATTTTGTTTGTTTGTTTGTTTGAGATAGAGTCTCCCTCTGTTGTCCAGGCTGGAGTGTAGTGGCACCATCTCGGCTCATTGCAAACTCCACCTCCTGGATCCAAGCAATTCTCCTGCCACAGCCTCCAGAGTAGCTGGGATTACAGGCGCCCACCACTATACCCAGCTAATTTTTGTGTTTTCTTTTTTTGTTTTTGTTTTTGTTTTTTTGAGATGGAGTCCTGCACTGTCACCCAGGCTGGAGTACAGTGGCACGATCTCGGTTCATTGCAACCTCTGCCTCCCGGGTTCAAGCGATTCTCCTGCCCCATTCTCCTGAGTAGCTGGGATTACAGGCACTGGCCACCACGCTTGGCTAATTTCTTGTATTTTTAGTAGAGACGGGGTTTCACTATGTTGGTCAGGCTGGCCTTGAACTCCTGACCTTGTGATCCGCCTGCCTCAGCCTCCCAAAGTGCTGGGATTACGGGCGTGAGCCACCACGCCTGGCTCTAATTTTTGTATTTTAGTAGACATGGGATTTCACCAAGTTGGCCAGGCTGGTCTTGAACTCCTGACCTCAAGCAATCCATCTGCCTTGGCCTCCAAGTGTTGGGATTACAGGAGTGAGCCACTGCACCCAGTCTTAATTTTTTTTTTTTTTTTTTGAGATGGAGTCTTGCTCTGCTACCCAGGCTGGAGTGCAGTGGCACGATCTCGGCTTACTGCAACCTCCGCCTCCTGGGTTCAAGCAATTCTCCTGCCTCAGCCTCCCGAGTAGCAAGGACTACAGCCGTGAGCCACCACTCCCATTAATTTTTGTAGTTTTAGTAGTGATGGGGTTTCCCCATGTTGGCCAGGCTGATCTTGAACTCCTGACTTCAGATGATCCACCTGCCTCAGTCTCCCAAAGTGCTGGGATGATAGTCGTGAGCCACTGCTCCCGGCCTCAGCCTTAAAGTTTTTTTTTTTGTAGAGGCAGGGTCTCTGTATGTTTCCCAGGCTGATCTAGAACTCGTGGGCTCAAGCAATTCCCTGCCTTGGTCTTCCAAAGTGCTCTGATTATAGGCCTGAGCCACCATGCCCCACCCATATTTTTTCTTTATTTTCTTCCTTTAATTTTTTTGAGACAGAGTCTCACTCTCATGTCATCCAGGCTGGAGTGCAGTGGTGTGATATTGGCTAACTGTGACCTCTGCCTCCCGGGTTCAAGTGATTCTCAGCCTCCTGAGTAGCTAGGATTACAGGTATGTGCTACCACACCCGGCTAATTTTGTATTTTTAGTAGAGATGAGTTTTTCACTATGTTGGTCAGGCTGGTCTCGAACTCATGACCTAAGGTGATCCGCCTGCCTTGGCCTTCCAAAGTGCTGGGATTACAGACGTGAGCCACCCCGCGCAGCCAACAATAACGATTTTTAAAAGTAGGTGTTAGACAGATGGGGAAGATAATCTAAAATGACATGGGCACTCTGTAAACTGAATTGCTTTACAATGTGAGAGTTCATTTAGATTAAAATTGATAAAAGCCATGAGCTCCTAAATAAGGGTTGGTAAAATACTATGTATCTAAAAATACTCAGTGGAAATGCTTAACAGCTTAATGCAGTTTAAATGCTTTGTAACTCAGAAGAATAAAAAGCACTAGAGAATACCCTGTATAACCCAACAATCCAATTTCTAGATGTGAATCCTAGAGAAACATTACATGTGTTGAAGAAAACATGGACAAGACTGTTCATTGCCTCAGCATTTGAATAACAGAAAATTGGAGACAATTTAAATATTCATCAGTAAGGAAATGGATACAGGTGGCTCACCTGTAGTCCCAGCACTTTGGAAGGCCAAAGAGGGAGGATTGCTTGAGCCCAGGAAGTTCCAGACCAGCCTGGGCAACATGGCAAAACCCTGTCTTCTACAGAAAATACAAATATTAGCCGGGCATTATGGCGAATGTGTTATCCCAGCAAATTGGGAGGTTGAGGTTGGGGGATCTCTTGAGCCAGGGATGTGGAGGCTGCAGTGAGCAGTGATCGTGCTACTGCACTCCAGCCTGGGTGACAGAGTGAGACCCTGTCTCAAAAAAATAATAATAATACAGCCTGGGCAACATGGCAAAACCTCTTCTCTACAAATACAAAAAATCAGCTGGGCGTAGTGGCACACTCCTGTAGTCCCAGCTACTTGGGAGGCTGAAGTGGGAGGATTGCTTGAGCCTGGAAGTTTGAGGCTGCAGTGAGCAGAGATCATGCCACTGCACTCAAGCTTGGTGACATAGTGAGACCCTGTCTCAAACACAAAAACAAAACAACAGCAACAAAAATGATAATAATAAGGAAATGAATAAATAAAATGTGTTGCATAGATAGAATGCTCAGGAAAGAAAGGGAATGAATCAAATCTATATGTATCGTGGATGGCTTTTGAAAAAAATGTTGAGTGAGGCTGGGTGTGGTGGCTCACGCCTGTAATCCCAGCACTCTGGGAGGCCCAGGTGGGCAGATCACGAGGTCAGGAGTTCAAGACCAGCCTGACCAACATGGTGACCCATCTCTACTAAAAATACAAAAAAAAAAAAAAAAATAGCCAGGCATGGTGGCACAAGCCTGTAATCCCAGCTACTCAGGAGGTTGAGGCAGGAGAATTGCTTGAACCCGAGAGGTGGAGGTTGCAGTGAGCCAAGATCGCACCATTGCATTTCAGCCTGGGCGACAGAACCAGACTCCGTCTCAAAAAAAAAAAAAAAAAAAAAAGTTGAGTGAAAAAAAGCAAATTGGCCGGGCACAGCGGCTCACTCCTGTAATCTCAGCACTTTGGGAGGCCAAGGCAGGTAGATCACCTGAGGCCAGGAGTTCCAGACCAGCCTGGCCAAGATGGTGAAACCCTGTCTCTTAAAAATACAATTAGCTGGGCGTGGTGGTATGCACCTGTAGTCCCAGCTACTTAGGAGGCTGAGGCAGGAGAATCGCTTGAACCAGGGAGGTGGAGGTTGCAGTGAGCAGAGATTGAACCACTGCACTCTGGCCTGGGTGACAGAGCCAGATTCCATCTCAAACAAACAAACAAACAAACAAACAAAAAAGAAACCCAGCAAATTGCTGGTGGGGCGCGGTGCCAGACGCAGTGGCTCAAGCCTGTAATCCCAGCACTTTGGGAAGCCGAGTTGAGCGGATCACCTGAGGTCAGGAGTTCGAGACCAGCCTGGCCAACATGGTGAAACCCCGTCTCTACTACAATACAAAAATTAGCCCCGCGTGGTGGCACGCGCCTGTAGTCTCAGCTACTCCGGAGGCTGAGGCAGGAGAATCGCTTGAACCCGGGAGGCGGAGATTGCAGTGATTTGAGATCGTGCCACTACACTTCAGCCTGGTGCAACAGAGGGAGACTCCGTCTCAAGCAAACAAACAAACAACAACAGCAAAAACGATGCACTCAAATGTAACATGCTATATTTAATGTATTTGCAACTTTAACGTGAAAAAAAAAGAGCTGTTTTACCAAGGACCCGCCAACATGGGGCGCGTTCGCACCAAAACCGTGAGGTAAAGAAGGCGGCTCGGGTCATCATAGAAAAGTACTACGTGCGCCTGGGCAAAGACTTCCACACGAACAAGCGCGTGTGCGAGGAAATCGCCATTATACCCAGCAAGAAGCCCCGCAACAAGATAGCAGGCTATGTCACGCATCTGATAAAGCGGATTCAGAGGGGGCCAGTGAGAGAGAGGTATCTCCATGAAGCTGCAGGAGGAGGAGAGAGAAAGGAGAGACAATTGTGTTCCCGAGGTCTTAGCTCTGGATCAGATCATTGAAGTAGAATCCTGACACTAAGGAAATGCAGAAACTTTTGGACTTCGGCAGTCTGTCCAACCTGTAGGTCACTCAGCCTACAGTTGAGATGAATTTCAAAATGCCTCTGGGAGCTGTTTGAGTCTTTCTGTAATGCTGTAATATTTTCAATAAACCTGGGACAATGAAAAAAAAGAAAAAAGAAAAAGTAAAGGCTAATCAAACCCATGAAAACAATGCAAATGATGCATGAGATCAGAAACCAGCAAACTACTGGTAGGTACCCTGCAAGGGCTGAACGCAGGCCAAACAGATGAAGCAATGACTCGGCTGTTCGAGAGGACGAAATCCACAGAAAGAAATGCCTCCTTAGTCGAATAGGTACTTCGACTTGTATAGGTATAAAAGTCGAATTTCGGATCCTGAGAGGACGTATATTGAGGTAGAAAGCTCGCCCAAATGTTAGCATTTTATTGTGCATGGTAACAATGTAAATGAATTATTTCCTTTTTCTGCATTTTTCAAATTTCGCCTTTAAAGAGGGGCTAGCCTAGGGCGTTAAAAGTCTAAATTTTAATTCTGTCAACAACTGACTAGGTGACTTAGTGAAATCACGTCCTCAACGGTGAAACTGATAGGACAGAAGTTCAAATTTCCAAATTCCCGGGTTGGCTTTCAATTCCACGGTGCAATGGTTCCGCCTCCCGCGAGTTCTCCAAGGGAGTCATTTTGGCCCTCTCGGCTCACCGTCCGCGCAGCCTCATGAAGCAGCCGTAAACTCCGCCCCTTGCGCTCAGGACGGCGCGAAAACCCAATTGACAAGAATTCCCTCCGAATCTCTGTGGTCCGATCTGCAGTCCACTTGCTTTCCCCGCCCGGGCCCGGTCCCGAGCGCTCAGCCTGAAGCGCTGCTTTCGAGGGCACCTTGCATACCCTGGCCGCGCCTCAGGGATCTCGCTGCCCGCGCTTTCTCATTGCCTCTTTCCGTGTTCGACTCGGCTGATCTGGGCCCAGCCTCCTCTCCCGCTCTCTGTCGGTGGGCGCGGGGGAATTCGAAACGGCTCAGCAGAATCCCAGCAGCTTGCTGCTACTGGAGCGGGCCGCCTCCATGGCCTCCATGGCCTCCAGGCAGGCCGGGCTGGACCGCGTAAGGTCCTAGGAGACGGGATTCCGGGAAGCGGGGAGTATGGTGGGGGTCCTGGCCATGGCGGCTGCAGCTGCTCCCCCTCCCGTGAAGGACTACGAGATTGAGGTGAGGTTGAGTCGAGGATCTGTTGAGTTCCTTCCTCTATGTTTTGGGGGATTGGAAGGTGGGTCTTGGGGGAAGGTGATCCTGACTTTCCCTCTGTAAGGGGGAAGGTGGGACATTGTGAGGACCCACAGCTGTGACACATTGTTTGCAACAGTTACCAGAGTGTGTCGTTTTTTAGAGTCGTGACAAGTCCTGATAAACATTTGGATTGTGAGATATTTGCGGGGTCACAGTAAATTGGGGACTTAAGATAACACGGCCAGTTCCCAGATGCCGAAATGGTGGAACGTGATGTTTTGGACTTCCGACATGTCATAGAGGATCCCAGGGTCAAGTTCTGGGTTCGTGATACGGAATCACTGAACTTTAGCGCTGAAAAAGATCTAGTTCAACTAGTTCATACATCCACCTGTGCTTGGAATGCCACTTTAGAATGTCACTACAGAAATCAAGCAGGGTGCTTAAAGAAAACAGTTTCTCACGGCTTAGTATCTGCGGTTAGGAATCGCAGTGTAACATGTTCTTTTGGGTTTATCAGGTTTCAGTGACAGGCACTAAGCGGTCATTATAAAGAGATTCTAATGCCATGAAGTAGTGGGCTAGCATCTTAAGGTAGACTTGTTATATTTTACACCTTTTCATCTCGGACTAGCATTCTAACTGAAGCATGTGTCTTGGCGTCCTTGAAGAGAGTTTAGATGTATGCATGCTAATTTAACTGCGACCAGTTTTTTGTTTTTTTTTTTTTTTTTTTTTTTTTTTTTTTCAGAATCTACTGACTTGTCTACTTAGTTTTTTTTTTTTTTTTGTCTACTTAGTTTTTATGCTGATATTCCTTTGCTAAATCAAGGCAGTTAGTTACTCAGCTTGTCTTCTGGTACTTGATGTACACAGTTCCTGATTTCTATGTGGTCTGTTATATCAATCTTTCCGATACAGTTTCTGGTTTTGGTGCCCTAATGCTAAGAAATGCTATTTCATAATAACAATACTTACCATTTAATATGTTAAGGGTAAGAACCTTAAACACATTATTTTGCTTAATAGCAACCCTGTGATCTATTGTCTGTATTCTACAAATGAAAGAAGGTAAGAAGTAGCTAAAAGTAAGTTAAATTTTTTGAAAAAGTAAATGGAAAAGTTAAAAGTAATTTGCTTAACATTTTACACCAGTAAATGTCAGAGCCACCATTTAACTTAGATTTGCCTGACTCCAGAGCCTATGTATGTTGCCTTTGATACAATTGCAGCTTTATAAATAATAACTTAATGGCGTTTTTCTAATACATGTATGATTTCTTTCTTTTTTTTTTTTTTTGAGACAAGGTCTTGCTCTGTCACCCAGGCTGGAGTGCAGTGGCACAATCTTGGCTCACTGCAACCTCTGCCTCCCAGGTTCAAGTGATTCTCCTGCCTCAGCCTCCAGAGTAGCTGGGATTACAGGCGTGCACCACTACACTTAGCTAATTTTCTGTATTTTTAGTAGAGACGGGGTTTCACCACGTTGGCCAGGCTGGTCTCGAATTCCTGACCTCAAGTGATCCACCCGCCTTGGCCTCCCGAAGTACTGGGATTACAGGCGTGAGCCACTGCGCCTGGCCTGGTTTAACTTTAAAGCTTATTTTCTTTCTAATATATCATGTTTTTCACCTAAAGGAGGCTTCCTTTTTTTAATCCTATTACGTAAACTATTAGATCCATGTTTAAAATTTATATTCTGTATTATATTGCTTGAAATAAGTGCCTTTTTCTCTTTTAAATTGCCAGCCATGCAAAAAGCGAAAGAAAGATGATGACACATCTTCCTGCAAAACAATTACAAAATATTTATCACCATTAGGGAAGACTAGAGACAGGGTTTTTGCTCCACCAAAACCTAGTAATATTCTGGATTATTTTAGAAAGACTTCACCCACAAATCAGAAGACACAATTGGGGAAAGAGTGCAAGATAAAGTCATCTGAATCAGTACCTGTTGACAGCAACAAAGACTGTACGACACCTTTGGAAATGTTCTCAAATGTAGAGTTTAAGAAGAAAAGAAAGAGGATTAATTTATCTCATCAACTAAATAATATTAAAACTGAAAATGAAGCTCCAATTGAAATTAGTAGCGATGATAGCAAAGAAGACTATAGTTTAAATAATGATTTTGTGGAAAGTAGTACTTCTGTTTTACATTACAAGAAACAAGTAGAGGTACTTGCAGAAAACATTCAAGATACAAAAAGTCAACCAAATACTATGACCTCCCTGCAAAATTCTAAAAAAGTAAATCCTAAACAAGGGACCACAAAAAATGACTTCAAAAAGTTGAGAAAAAGGAAGTGCAGAGATGTAGCAGATCTATCTGAAAGCTTACCCTTGGCAGAGGAACTAAATTTGCTTAAAAAAGATGGTAAAGATACTAAACAGATGGAGAATACTACAAGCCATGCAAACTCTAGAGATAACGTAACTGAAGCAGCCCAGTTAAATGATAGTATAATAACTGTCTCCTATGAGGAATTTTTAAAAAGTCACAAGGAAAATAAAGTGGAAGAGATACCAGACTCTGCAATGTCAATTTGTGTTCCTTCTGAAACTGTTGAAGAAATAGTCAAAAGTGGTTATATAAGTGAATCAGAAAACTCTGAAATTTCCCAGCAGGTACGCTTTAAGACAGTTACTGTTCTTGCACAGGTTCACCCTATTCCACCCAAAAAGACAGGGAAAATACCCCGAATTTTCTTGAAACAAAAGCAATTTGAAATGGAAAATAGTTTCTCTGATCCCGAGAATGAACAGACAGTTCAGAAAAGAAAATCTAATGTGGTTATACAGGAGGAAGAATTAGAATTGGCTGTTTTGGAAGCTGGAAGTTCTGAAGCTGTGAAACCAAAATGCACTCTAGAAGAAAGACAGCAATTTATGAAAGCATTTAGGCAGCCAGCATCAGATGCACTTAAAAATGGAGTTAAAAAGTCTTCTGATAAGCAGAAAGACCTCAATGAAAAATCTCTACATGAAGTAGGAAGAGATGATAATTCTAAAAAAATCATGGAAAATTCTGGTATCCAAATGGTTTCAAAAAATGGCAATTCACAGTCACACACTGATAAAGGAAGTTTTCTGAAGGAGAACAATAAAAAGCTAAAGAAGAATAAGAAAACATTAGATACTGGGGCTATTCCAGGCAAAAACAGAGAGGGAAACACTCAAAAGAAAGAAACAACCTTTTTCTTAAAAGAGAAACAGTATCAAAATAGAATGAGTTTAAGACAAAGGAAAACAGAGTTTTTCAAAAGCAGCACTTTATTTAACAATGAAAGTCTTGTTTATGAAGATACAGCAAATGATGACCTTCTAAAGGTTTCCTCTCTGTGTAACAATAATAAATTGTCAAGAAAAACCAGCATACCAGTTAAAGATATTAAGCCTGCACAGTCTAAAGCTGAATCTGAAGCCAGCTTGCTAAATGTTTCTACGCCCAAGTCAACCAGAAGATCTGGAAGAATTAGCAGCACACCTACTACAGAAACCATTAGAGGTATTGATTCTGAAGATGTACAAGATAATAGTCAACTAAAGGCTTCCACTCCAAAAGCAGCCAACTTACCGGAAAAGCACAGCTTATATACAGCAGAATTAATAACAGTACCCTTTGATTCAGAGAGCCCTATTAGGTAAGGTTTGTTTTTGTTCTAACATTCTAGTATTCTGCATGTATTATTAGCTGGGGACAAAAATGCTTCAAGTATTGGAGGGTATTTTTTTTTTTCTAGAACACAGCTGTTTAAAAGAAAAAGAACTGGATTTCTTTTTTTTTTTTTTTCTTTGAAATGGAGTCTTGCTGTGTCACCCAGGCTGGAGTGCAGTGGGGTAATCTCGGCTCACTGCAACCTCCACCTCCCAGGTTCAAGCAATTCTCTTGCCTCAGCCTCCCAAGTAGCTGGGACTACAGGCACCCGCCACCATGCCCAGCTAATTTTTGTATTTTTAGTAGAGATGGGGTTTCACCATGTTGGCCAGGCTGGTCTTGAACCCCTGACCTCAAGCAATCCACCCACCTGGCCTCCCAAAGTGCTGGGATTATAGTCGTGAGCCACTGCACCTGGCCTGGAAGAAAAAGAACAGAGCTTCAAAAATGCTTCTTTGTTTGCCACATGTAATTAAAATTTTTTTTTAATTTTAATTTTTTATTTTATTTTATTTTATTTTATTTTATTTTGAGATGGAGTCTCACTCTGTTGACCAGTCTGGAGTGCAGTGGCACGATTTCAGCTCATGACAACCTCCACCTTCTGGGTTCAAGTGATTCTCGTGCCTCAGCCTCCTGAGTAGCTGGGATTACAGGTGCATGCCACCATGCCCAGCTGATTTTTGTATTTTTAGTAGAGACGGGGTTTTACCATGTTGGCCAGGCCAGTCTTGAACTCCTGACCTCAAGTGATCTGCCTGCCTCGGCCTCCCAAAGTATTGGGCTTACAGGTGTGAGCTACCACACCCGGCAAGTTTGATTACTTTTGAATCAGTGGTTTGAAACTGATGGAAATTATTTTTTTCCTCCTGTTTCAGAACATTCCAAAAATTGGAGCCCTAGTTGGTTCTTACCTATCTATTTATCTGTCTATGCATCTCTATCTATGTATCTGGAAACAAGTTCTCACTGTGTTGCCTAGGCTGGTCTTGAACTCCTGGGGTCAAGCAATCCTTCCATATTAGGGTCCTGAGTAGCTGGGATTACATGCAGATGCCACTGCACCAGCTCTATTTTATCTATATTTAATTGAGATTCTTGTGTATGTTATAATCATGAAAATGTTTCTGAATACTTTATTTTTATTTCAGAATGAAATTCACCAGAATTAGTACTCCCAAAAAATCTAAGAAAAAATCTAACAAAAGATCTGAGAAATCTGAAGCAACTGATGGAGATTTTATTTCTCAGACTAGAAAGGTAATTAAAATATTAGGGAGTCCTATAAGTGCCATTCTGTTTCCTTAAAAAACAAACAAAAAAACCCCACATTACTATGGGAAGTAATGAGCCAAAATAAAATTCATGTGTTTCATAAATTGGTTAACTACAACCCTATGATATGTTTCACTATTATCCCATTCCTCTAGTTAATTAAGATGTCTTATTGTGAGGTGAAAGTAATTGATAAAGGCAGAGTATAATTTACTTATAAAAAGCTTTCTTAGTGAGTTTACATCGTGATCATTTTCCCTAACACTGCCGATCTTAGTTTGGGCTCCTGTAACAAATTACCATAGACTGAGTGGCTTAAACAACAGAAATATATTTCTCACAGTTACGGGGATTGAGAAATGCATGATCAAAGCATCAGCTGATGCAGTGTCTGGTGAAGCTGTCTTGTTGTCTCGCATGGTAGAGAACAGCTAGAGAGAGGGGGCGCCACCCTCATGACCTAATCACCTCCTAAAGGCCCTACCTCCTAATACCATTACATAGTGGGTTAGGATTCCAACATATGAATTTTCAGGGGATATATTCAGTCTGTAACACTGCCTATAGGTCATGATTGAATTTTTCATTTATTTCTATAGATTAGAGACGGAAAAGCAGTTTCTCAACCTTGCTATTATTGACATTTTGGCTGGATAATTCTTTGCTGTGGAGGGCTGTCCTGTGCATTGTAGGATGTTTAGCAACACTCTGGCCTCTATCCATAAGATGCCAGTAGCACCCAACTAACTCCTGTATAATGACAACCAAAAATGTGTCCAGACATTGCTAAATATCCCCTGGAGGGGAAAATAATCACTTCCACTTGAAAAACTACAGCTCTAAAGGGAGAGATAAGATATATAAGAATGGTTTAGTTGTTTCTGCAAAATAAGCTCCTTGTCCCCACCATGGCAGAATTGGAGTAGGTACAGGTATATGTGTTTCGAAAAAGCCACCAAGGTGACTCTGAATTAATCCTTGAGTGAAAACCACTGCTACATTGGTGTCTCCTTTGATTTTATTTAACAGCTGTCATTTTTTGGCATCTTACCACATTCTAGGCAGTGTGCTTAGTACTCACATCATTAATCTCATAAAGTAAATATTATTTAACCCTTTTTTATAGATGAAGAAACTTGCTGTTAGTTCATAGGGTGAGGAAACGTTTTTATTTGTGATTCTGGGAAGTGTCTTTCCTAGAGTTATACAACTATAAGCAGTTAGAAAGATGGTCTTTAGTCTGTTGGAAAACATGCGAGATTCCAGCTGATTGTACTACAGCTAAAGGTTAAAAGTCTCTGTGATGAACTTTGTCCCACATATTTTATTCTTCTTGATTTAATTCTAGAGGACAGCTTCAATTTTAATTTTTTTAGACATGATTACACCTTGGTTTGCCTCATGTACTACTTAAAATTGGGATTTAATAGTAAATTTTCCAGCAAGAGAAGTCTCAAAATTAAATGTGTCCAAATTGGGACCTTTATCCAAACTTACTTAGATCAGTTATTTTATCTCATACTGTCAATGAACCTCTTACCACAGGGCCCTTGTTGTTCACTGAAGACTTATCCAGGCTTGTGTACTAGCTCTAGGGGAAAATCTTAGTAATTTTGGGGGTGAGATTTTTCTTTTTTATTTCTTTTTTCTTTTCGTTTGTTATTTTTGTAGAGACAGAGTCTTGCTATTTTGCCCAGGCTGGTCTCGAACTGCTAGCCTCAAGCAATCCTCCAGCCCTGGACTCCCACAGTGCTGTGCTGGTATTATAGGCATGAGTGACTGTGCCTGGCCAGATTTTTAATGTTTCTATGAGAATAAGGAGTAAACTGGTTCTCCTAAGAGCCCCATATTCATAACAGCTTATTGTTTTTGCTTTCAGATAATAGTTTAATAGTTAGATTTTTTTCTCTCCAGACATTTTTTCTCTGCTTAAATAGATATATCTTTTTTTTTTTTTTTTTGGAGACGGAGTCTCGCTCTGTTGCCCAGGCTGGAGTGCAGTGGCATGGTCTCGGCTCACTGCACTCTGCTTCCCGGGTTCACGCCATTCTCCTGCCTTAGCCTCCTGAGTAGCTGGGACTACAGGTACCCGCCTCCATGCCCAGCTAATTTTTGTATTTTTAGTAGAGACAGGGTTTCACCGTGTTAGCCAGGATGGTCTCAATCTCCTGACCTTGTGATCTGCCCACCTCAGCTTCCCAAAGTGCTAGGATTACAGGCATGAGCCACTGCACCCGGCCATCTTCTTTTTTTTTTTTTTTTCGAGACAGAGTTTCCCTCTTGTTGCCCAGGCTGGAGTGCAATGGCACGATTTTGGCACACTGCAACCTCGGCTTCCTGGGTTCAAGCAATTCTCCTGCCTCAGCCTCCCAAGTCGTTGGGATTACAGACACCAGCCACCAAGCCCAGCTAATTTTTGTTATTTTTAGTAGAGACGGGGGTTTCGCCATGTTGACCCAGGATGATCTGGAACTCCTGACCTCAGGTGATCCACCCACCTTGGCCTCCCAAAGTGCTGGGATTAGAGGCGTGAGCCACTGTGTCCAGGCTCGCTCTTCTTTTTCATATATAAGAAGCTTGAGGCTGGGTGTGGTGGCTCACGCCTGTAATCCCAGCACTTTGGGAGGCTGAGGCAGGCAGATCACCTGAGGTCAGGAGTTTGAGACCAGCCTGGCCAACGTGGTGAAACCCCATCTCTACTAAAAATACGAAAATTAGCTGGGTGTGGTGGTGTGCGCCTGTAGTCCCAGCTACTTGGGAGGCTGAGGCAGGAGAATTGCTTGAACTCGGGAGGCAGAGGTTGCACTGAGCCGAGATCATGCCACTGCACTCTAGCCTTGGCAGCAGAGCTAGACTCCGTTAAAAAAAAAAAAACAACAAACAAACAAAAAAAAACCTTGAGACCAAGGTCCATGTATTATAATACTGTTTTCTTTATAGTATCCAGCCTAGAGCCATTCATATAGTAGGCTGGGTAACTGTTTGGATTTGGAAAGTACTTTGCCTGAATTTGGTGACTAAAATTAAAAAATAGATTGCCAAGTCTATACTACAGACATCCTCTTGGGTGTTTTGCTCACATGTAAATATATTTACCTGGATGATTTCAAGTAAGAAATAAAGGCAAACTAATAATAACTAGACACATTTCAATTTAAGGTCCCTGGTAAGTTTGAATAACCATTTCTTTGTTGATTATTTAATGTGATTTGTGATTGTATTTTTTTCTGTTGTTAAATATAAAATATTTTCTTGTGATGTAAATTAATATTTCAATTTTTTGTCTAGGCAAGCAATGCTTCAAAAAACATATCAAAAGCAAAACAATTGATTGAAAAAGCAAAAGCTTTACACATCAGTAGGTCAAAGGTGACTGAAGAAATAGCGATACCCTTAAGGCGCTCCTCTAGACATCAGACACTTCCTGAAAGGAAGAAATTGTCAGAAACAGAAGTAAGTATTATAAATATCTGTTGGTATAAATTCTCTCCTATTTTGCTGTTTGGAGTGGGAGAAGGAAACCATTATAAAGTTATAAGGTAGGTTTGTGTGATAGCTTGAAGTGGTAGAGAGAATATCATTTTCAGTTTTGCTTTAAAAGCCTTCTGCTTTTTTTGTCTGCAGAATACAGTTTGAATCCTTCTTAAGTCACTCAAGATCTTTCATAAGCTGAACTACCTCTTCCCTTTTTTTTTTTTTTTTTTTTTTGAGACAGAGTTTCGCTCTTGTTGCCCAGGCGAGAGTGCAATGGCTGGATCTCGGCTCACTGCAACTTCTGCCTCCTGGGTTCAAGCGATTCTCCTGCCTCAGCCTCCCAAGTAGCTGAGATTACGGGTGTGTACCACCATGCCTGGCCAGTTTTGTATTTTTGGTAGAGACGGGGTTTCACGGTGATTGGCCAGGCTGGTTTCTAACTCCTGACCTCAGTTGATCCACCTGCCTTGGCCTACTAGAGTGCCGGCCCTCTTCCCTTTCTTCAAAATGACTCTTTGCTCTAGTCACACAGAATTGTTCATTTCTCCCTAAATGGTGCAGTTTTCACGGTATTCGTTTTATTGTTATCAGCTTGAAATACACGTTCCAGGTACTCTCTTCTATGTGAGGAATTCCTACTTAAACTTTGAGATCCTGCTAATTGTCAGTACCTCTTTCTTTTTTTTCTTTTTTTTTTTTTTTGAGACGGAGTCTCGCTCTGTCGCCCAGGCTGGAGTGCAGTGGCACAATCTCGGCTCACTGCAAGCTCCGCCTCCTGGGTTCACGCCATTCTCCTGCCTCAGCCTCTCCGAGTAGCTGGGACTACAGGCGCCCGCCACCACGCCCGGCTAATTTTTTTGTATTTTTAGTAGAGACAGGGTTTCACCGTGTTCTCGATCTCCTGACCTCGTGATCCGCCCGCCTCGGCCTCCCAAAGTGCTGGGATTACAAGCGTGAGCCACCGCGCCCAGCCGTCAGTACCTCTTTCTAATACAATAGTTTGAGATATAATTCACATATATGCATTTCACCATTTAAAGTGTACAATTCAGTGACTTTTGTATATTGACAGAGTTGTGCATCCATTGCCATAGTCAATTTTAGAACATTTTCATTTCCCCAAAAATAGACTCTTTTCTTCTTGGTTGTCACCCCCCAATCCCCTCATTCCACCAGCCATAGCTAACTACTAACCTGCTTCTGTCTCTGTAGATTTGCTTGTTCTGGACATTTTATATCAATGGTATCGTATAGCATGTGGTTTTTTGTGTCTGGCTTCTATTACTTAGGATGTGTTTTCAAGATTTATGTTACAGCCTCGGTATTTCTTTTCTTTCTGTTGCCAAATATCCCATTCATCACCTGATGGACATTTGGGTTGTTTTCACTTTTTGGCTATTCTGAACATTTTACCTCCTCCTCTTCAAAGCTGTGCTTGTATTCAAGACTATTCTGGTTGAATATATAAAAAGAAAAACTGAAAACAAATTAAAAAAATAAAATAATGGGATGGGCACAGTGGCTCACACCTGTAATCCCAGCACTTTGAGAGGCCGAGGCAGGAGGATCACGAGGTCAGGAGTTTGAGACCAGTCTGACCAACATGGTGAAACCTCATCTCTACTAAAAATACAAACATTAGCCGGGCATGGTGGCGCAAGCCCGTAATCCCAGCTACTCAGGAGGCTGAGGCAGGAGAATCGCTTGAACCTGGGAGGCAGAGGTTGCAGTGACCCGAGATCGTGCCACTGCACTCCAGCCTAGGCAACAAAGCTAGACTCACAAAAAAAAAAATGGCTGGGCACTGTGGCTCACACCTGTAATCCCAGCACTTTGGGAGGCCGGGGTGGGTGGATCACGAGGCAGGAGTTCGAGACCAACCCGGCCAATATAGTGAAACCCCATCTCTACTAAAAATACAAAAATTAGCTGGGTGTGGTGGCAGGTGCCTGTAGTCCAAGCTGCTCTGGAGGCTGAGGCAGGAGAATCACTTGAACCCGGGAGGCGGAGGTTGCAGTGAGCTGAGACCACACCATTGCATTCCAGCCTGGGTAACAGAGTGAGACTCCATCTCAAAAATAAATAAATAAATAAATAAATAAATAATAAATAAAATAAAATAATGAAAACTGTGCTTGCTGATGCCTTCAAGACAAATATTTTCTTTTCTGATACGAACTTTTGTATATTTTTTTGTGTTGATGGTGCACTCACCATGCCGTATTATAACTAGTTAAACTGTCTGCTCATGGGCTAGCTCTCCCTCTCTCCCCTACATTCAGATTAACATTTGATGCCAATTCTTGAATTTTGTCTGTGTATACATTTCTAGGATGTACAGTTCCAACAGGGCTATAACCAGACTTTTTATAGCTTGGTCATATTGACTGTTTTATTTGGAGTACAGTCTGTTAGTTGCTTTTTAAAAAATTTCTGCATATGAATACCAGGTCGTATGTTAGTTGCTTTTTTTTTAGATAGAGTTTTGCTTTTGTTGCCCAGGCTAGAGTTAATGGCGCGATCTCGGCTCGCTGCAACCTCCGCTTCCTGGGTTCAAGTGATTCTCCTGCCTCAGCCTCCGGAGTAGCTGGGATTACAGGCATGCACCATCACACCCGGCTAATTTTGTATTTTTAGTAGAGACGGGGTTTCTCCATGTTTCTCAGGCTGGTCTTGAACTCCTGACCTCAGGTGATCCCCCCCGCCTTGGCCTCCCCAAGTGCTGAGATTAGAGGCGTGAACCACCGTCCCGGCATTAGTTACTTTTTCAAAAAAGAAATCCCTTTTGGGCCTGGTGGCTCATGCCTATAATCCCAGCACTTTGGGAGGCCAAGGTGGGAGGATTGCCTGAGCCCAGGAGTTCGAGACCAGCCTGGTCAACATAGGGAGACCCTGGCTCTACAAAAAACACAAAAATTAGCCAGGCGTGGTGGTGTGCACCTGTAGTCCTGGCTTCTTGGGCAGCTAAGGTGGGAGGATGGCTTGAGATCGAGAGTTTGAGGCTGCTGTGAGCCATGATCATGTTACTGCACTCCACCTTGGGTGGCAGAGTAAGACCCTGTCTCAATTTAAAAAAAAAAACATGAGGCCAGGCGCGGTGGCTCACTCCTGTAATCCCAGCACTTTGAGAGGCCGAGGCAGGCGGATCACCTGTCAGGAGTTCGAGACCAGCCTGGCCAACATGGCGAAACCCCATCTCTACTAAAAATACAAAAATTAGCTGGGCGTGGTGGCACGCACCTCTAATCCCAGCTACTTGGGAGGCTGAGGCAGGAGAATCACTTGAACACGGGAGGCGGAGGTTGCAGTGAGCCAAGAGTACACCACTGCACTCCAGCCTGGGCAACAGAGAGAGACTCCATCTCAAAAAAAAAAAAAAAGAATAAAAATAAAAAAGAAAGCCCATGGTTATAATAAATGTACCCTGATACCATATAAACTTGTTTGATGTAAGCATGGACTCCTGCTATTCTATCGTGTGTTTTCTGTTTCAATGAGATAATATCTGATGGGAGGTGTATGGAGCTGCTAATTATGTTTTCCATGGTTTCTATCACTGTGATTCTTTTGAAATTTCAATGATATTAATTATATGATTTAATTAAATTTTTTTCCTTATTTTGTCTTAGGATTCTGTTATAATAATAGATTCAAGTCCTACTGCTTTAAAGCATCCAGAGAAAAATCAGAAGAAACTTCAGTGTTTGAATGATGTGCTAGGAAAAAAACTTAACACATCCACTAAAAATGTACCTGGTAATCAGATTTAATAATATTTATGATGTATATTAGAATGTTTTGGGGTTTTTGTTTTGTTTTGTTTTTGTGTTCTGGGGTATTTATTTATTTATTTTTTATTTTTTTGAGACGGAGTCTTGCTTTGTCGCCCAGGCTGGAGTGCAGTGGCAGGATCTTGGCTCACTGCAACCTCCACCTCCCAGGTTCAAGCAATTCTCCTGCCTCAGCCTCCTGAGTAGCTGGGACTACAGGCACCCACCACCATGCCCACCTAATTTTTTTGTATTTTTAGTAGAGACGGGGTTTCACCTTGTTAGCCAGGCTGGTCTCGAACTCCGACCTCGTGATCCGCCTGTCTTCGCTTCCCAAAGTGCTGGGATTACAGGCGTGAGCCACTGCGCCCGGCCTGTGTTTTGAGGTATTATTCTGAATGTGCTCATGATTGAAATTTAGTATCTTATGTAAAATTTTAACTGTATTATATTTCTATTTTAGTAAGTAAAGCTATGGTATAGAGAAGAGTTTTTCTTTTTTTTTTGTGACAGAGTCTTGCTCTACTAAAATACAAAAATTGAGCTGGGTGTGGTGGCAGGTACCTGTAGTTCCAGCTACTCGGGAGGCTGAGGCACGAGAATCACTTGAGCCCTGGAGGCGGAGGTTGCAGTGAGCCAAGATCATGGCACTGCACTTCAGCTTGGGCTACAGAGTGAGATTCCGTCTCCAAAAAAAAAAAAAAAAAAAAAGAAAGTAGCTGAAGGTGGAGGTGGTAAACATTGATACTAACCTAAGTATTTATTTTTCTAAGGAAAAATGAAAGTCGCTCCTTTATTTCTTGTCAGAAAAGCACAGAAAGCAGCTGATCCTGTCCCTAGTTTTGATGAAAGCAGGTCAGTCCAATACAAATTTTTAAATGCCAAAATATTTTATGGAATGTGTTTGTATTGATGTGTTTACTTTGATGAGAAAGCATGTGAATTATCATTTGAAGCTCTAGTAAGTCAGTCCAGTTTCAAAGTTGACAATATTGACAATGCTGCAACTGCTATTTGAATATCTTGGTTTTTTGCAAGTGCTTTGGCCATTGCTAGACAAAACAGCATAATAAGCAAACCAAAAATACAAAAAAGCTGATAATGAATTTTATTCAGTAAATATTTAAATACCTACTAGTATGTACCAGGCACTGTTTTTGGTATCAGAGATATTATGGGGATAAGACAGGACACATTCCCTGTCCTCATGTGGCTTAAGTGGAGATGGAAGATGGTCTATGATTAAACATTCATTGGGCCAACAAATGAAAAATTGCAGTTGTGCTAAGGAGAGGTATAATTCATATTGAGGAGGTTTGGTCTGATTAAAGAAGACTTCAATGAGGAAATGATGTCTGAACTGAAGTCTGAAGGATGAGCAGAAGTTCATCGGGAGGAGGAACTGTGTTTCAGCCAGAGAGAACTGTCTATGTAAAGTCCCTGTAGCTGGAAGGAGCTTGCTAAATACCAAAAACTGATAGAATGCTAGTGTGACTAGAGCACAGAGAAGGGTGAGAGGTGGGTGCCAGCCAATGTAGGACCTAGGAGGCCATGTTAAGGGATTTTATCATTATATTCAGAGCAAATAAGAAGCAGCCAAAGGGTTTTAAACATAAATATAGACCTAAACAGATTTGGATTTTAGAAGTTTAATTGGCCTGCTGGATAAAGAATGGAATGGAATGGAAGTAGATGTAGGAGTCCAGGTATTGTGAGGTGATGGAGGTAAGGACTAGGTTGTTGGAGATGACATACAAAAGGATTTTAGGAGATGAATTAAAAATCCCTTGATGATTAATGAGATTTGTGGGGGTGAGGGTGTGGGAGAGGAAGGTATAGGATGACATGTAAGTTCTAGTTTATGCGCCTGGGTGGCATGATGGAAGATCAGGTCTAGGAGCAACATGGGTTCAGATTATCTTTTTTTTCTGTTCAAGTTTTACTGAGGTGTAATTATATATTGTTAAGCACACACATCTTAAGTATGCAGTTTTGACAAGTGCATCTTATCAAGAAATAACAATCTTCCTTTTAGCTCAGAAAGGTTTTGTGTCCTCTTTCCTATTATCCCCACCATCACCATCACCACAAGATTACCAAAATATTCTGATTTCTATTTCCATCAATTAGTTTGATTTCTATTACCATAGATTAATTGTGTCTATTCTAAAACAGCACATAAACTTCATATATATATTCTTTTGTGTCTGGTTGCTTTTGCATAGTATACACGCCCACAAACACATGCACACATACATATTTTGAAATCAACTTCATTCAGATATATTGTCCATATAATAATATGTGCCTATTTTAAGTAAACAGTTTGAGGTTTTTTTTTTTTTTTTTTTTTTTAAGACAGAGTCTCACTCTGTCGCCAGGCTGGAGTGCGGTGGCGCGATCTCGGCTCACTGCAACCTCTGCCTGCCGGGTTCAAGCGATTCTCCTGTCTTAGCCTCCTGAGTAGCTGGGACTACAGACACACACCACCACGCCCAGCTAATTTTTGTATTTTTAGTAGAGATGGGGTTTCAACATATTGGCCAGGACTGTCTCGATCTCTTGACCTTGTGATCCGCCCGCCTCGGCCTCCTAAAGTGCTGGGATTATAGGCGTGAGCCACTGTGTCCGGCCAACAGTTTGAGTTTTATTTTCTCTCTCTCTCTCTTTTTTTTTTTTTTTTTTTTTTGAGACAGAGTTTCGCTCTTGTTGCCCAGGCTGGAGCGCGATGGTGTGATCTCGGCTCACCGCAACCTCCACCTCCCAGGTTCAAGCGATTCTCCTGCCTCAGCGTCCCGAGTAGCTGGGATTACAGGCATGCGCCATCACGCCTGGCTAATTTTGTATTTTTGGTAGAGATGGGGTTTTTCCATGTTGGTCAGGCTGGTCTCTAACGCCTGACCTCAGGTGATCCACCCCCCTCAGCCTCCCAAAGTGCTGGGATTACAGGCGTGAGCCACCGTGCCTGGCCCACAGTTTGAGTTTTAACAAATATATATATCTGTAATTACCACCACAATAAAAATATAGAACATTTTCATCACTCTCAAAAAGTCTTCTTGTGCCTCCTTGCAGTTAATTTCTGCCCAATCCCATGCAATCTCTTATCTGCTTTCTGTTGATATAGACTAGTTTGCCTTTTCTAGACTCTCAAATAAATGAAATCCTGCAGTAGATATACTTTTGTCTCTAGTTTCTTTGGCAAGGTAGCATATCAGTTGTCTGTTCTTTTTTGTAGTTAAGTAGCACTCATATGAATATGCCGAGATATATATATATATAAAATTATTTTTTTCTTTTTTTTTTTTTGGAGACAGAATCTTGCACTGTCACCCAGGCTGGAGTGCACTGGTGCGATGTCCGCTCACTGTAACCTCCGCTTCCTGGGTTCAAGCAATTCTTCTGCCTCAGCCTCCCAAGTAGCTGGGATTACAGGCATCTGCCAACACGCCCAGCTAATTTTTTGTATTTTTAGTAGAAACGGGGTTTCACTATGTTGGCCAGGCTGGTCTTGAACTCCTGACCTTGTGATCCGCCTGCCTCGGCCTCCCAAAGTGCTGAGATTACAGGCGTGAGCCACTGTGCCTGGCCTACTGCAATGTTTTTTATTTATTCTTTATTAATGGGCATTTGGGTTATTTTCAGAATTTGGCTGTTATTAAATAGACTGCTATGAACTTTTTTTTTTGAAATGGAGTCTCACTCTGCCGCCCAGCTGGAGTGCAGTGGTGCAATCTAGGCTCACTGCAACCTCTGCCTCCTGGGTTCATGCCATTCTCCTGCCTCAGCCTCCCGAGTAGCTGGGACTACAGGCGCCTGCTGCCACGCCCAGCTAATTTTTTTGTATTTTTAGTAGAGATGGGGTTTCACCGTGTTAGCCAGGATGATCTCGATCTCCTGACCTCATGACCCACCCACCTCGGCCTCCCAAAGTGCTGGGATTACAAGCGCGAGCCACTGTGCTCGGCCTGACTGCTATGAACATTCTTATACACATGTACAGACAAGTGTTCTCATTTTTCTTGGGTAAATAAATACCTAGAAGTGGAATTGCTTTGTCATTAGGGAGGTACATGTTTAACATTATAAGAACCTGGCAAACTGTTGTCCCAAGTGGTTGTTCGGTTTTACACTCCCACCAGCAATGTGTAAGCGTTCTAGTAGCTGCCTATCTTTGCCAACACTTGGCATTATCAGGCTTTTTTTTTTTTTTGAGACGGAGTCTCACTCTGTCATCCCCAGACTGGAGTGTAGTGGTGCAATTACAGCTTACTGCAGCCGTGACCTCCCAGGGTCAGGTGATCCTCCCTCCCACCTCAGCCTCCCAAGTAGCTGGGACTACAGGCATGTGCCACCATGCCCAACTAATTTTTTGTATTTTTTTTTTTCTTTGATAGAGACAGGGTTTTGCCATGTTGCCCAGGCTGGTCTCAAACTCTTGGACTCAGGTGATCTACCCACCTTGGCCTCCCAAAGTGTTGGGATTACAGGCGTGAGCCACAAGCAAGGTCAATTCTATCAATTCAAAGTGTGTATTTTGGTGAGCTTTGTAAGTTGTACACACAGTGAAACCACCATAATCAAGATACCAAGTTATTTCCATTACCTGCCTCGGACTTGTCATGCTCTTTTGTAGTCCGTTCTCTATGTGGCCCCAACCCAGGCAAATGCCAGTCTCTTTTCTTTATACTAATTTATATTTTCTAGAATTTTATATTAATGAAATAGTATATGCTCTTTTGTGTCTGGCTTCTTGTAGTTGGCATGATGATTTTGAGATTTATTCATGTTGTCAGATATATCATTAGTTTTCTTTTTCTTTTTTTTTTGAGACAGAGTCTCGCTCTGTCACCCAGACTGGGGTACAGTGGCATGATCTTGGCTCACTGCAGTCTCTGCCTTCCAGGTTCAAGTGATTCTTGTGCATCAGCCTCCTGAGTAGCTGGGACGACAGGCCTACCCCACCATGCTCGGCTAATTTTTGTATTTTTTGTAGAGACGGGGTTTCACCATGTTGGCCAGACTGATTTTGAATTCCTGACCTCCAGTGATCTGCCTGCCTCGGCCTCCCAAAGTGCTGGGATTACAGGTGTGAGCCACCATGCCTGGCTATATTTTTGCTTAGTAGTATTCATTGTATGGATATACCACTTTTTGTCTCTCCATACACCTATTAATGGACACCTGGATTGTTTCCTTTTGTCTTTTCCCTCCACTATAAGAGATGGAGTCTTGCTGTGTTGCTCAGCCTGGCCTTGAACTCCTGGGCTCAAGCAATCTTCCTTCCTCAGCCTCCTGAGCAGCTGGGACTCAAACGTGCACCACTGCACCCAGCTGTTTCCAATTTGAAGTTATTGGGAATAAAGCTGCTATGAACTTTCATGTATAAGTCTTTGTGTGGATATACATCTTCATTTCTCTGTCTTTTTAATTTTATCTATTTGAATGGCTATGTAGGCATATCTCATAGTTTTAATTTACATTTTTCTCATGTCTACTGATGGTGAACATCTTGTGATTATTGGCCTTTTGTATATCTTCCTTAGGGAAATCTTTTGCCCCTTTTCTTATTGACTTGTCTTTCTTTTTGTTGAGTTGTGAGGATTCTTTATATATTCTGACTACATGTCCTCTGTCAGATACATGTTTTGCAAATATATTACCTTGCCTTTTTATTTGTTGTGTCTTTTGAAGTACAGAAGTTTGATGACGTCCGGTTTATGGGTTTGACAAGCCTAACATTTAAAAGACACAAAGAACCTAGAATAGACAAGATAATCTTGAAAAAGAAGAAAAATTTGAAGGCCTCTACACTACCTGATTTCAAGACAATGAACAAACCTACAGTAATAGAAGTGTGTTGTATTGGTATAAAAACAGAAAAATACCAGCCTGGGCACCATTGTGGGGCTCCATCTCTTTAAAAAAGTCAACAACTAGCCAGGCATGGTGGTGTATGCCTATAGGCCCAGCTACTTGGGAGTCTGAGACAGGAGGATCACATGAGCCTGGGAGGTCATGGCTGCAATGAGCTGTAATCATGCTACTGCACTCCAGCTTGGGTAACAGAGCAAGACGCGGTTGTTAAAAAAAAAAAAAAAAAATTTTTTTTTTTTTGCTCTTCTTCAAAATTTGAAAATATATAATAAATTTTTGTTTATTATGGTGACCATATAGTACTGTAGAACACTTGAAGTTATTCCTCCTATCTAGCTATACTTTTATATCTGTTAACCAACCTCTGACTATGTCTCCCTCTCCCCTCCCCTCTCCTACCTCTATTAACCACTATTCTACTCTCTACTTCTATGAGATTTCTTTTTTTTTTTTTTTTTGAGGCAGCAACTTGCTCTGTTGCTCAGGCTGGAGTGCAGTGGTGCGCTCACAGCTCACTGCAGCCTCGACCTCCTGGGTTCAAGTGATCCTCCCATCTCAGCCCCTCAAATAGGTGGAACCACAGATGTGCACCACCATGTCCAGCTAATTGTTTTTTTAGTAGAGACAAGTTGTTGCTATGTTACCCAGGCTAAGGTTAACTTTTTTAGCTTCCACATAGGAGTGAGAACATGGGGTATTTATCTTTCTGTGTTCAGCTTATTTCACTTAACATAATATCCTCCAAGCTCTAAGACATCTCTTATTAGAGGTCCTGGATAGTTCAATTAGGAAAGAAGAATATATAAAAGAACATAAAGGTTTGGAAGGGGAGAAGTAAAACTATCCTTATTTGCAAATGATATATTAAAAAATCATTATTTTAAAGAAATTATTATTTTAAAATATATATATATACATATATATTTTTGAGACAGAGTCTTGCTCTGTCAGCCAGGCTGGAGTGCAGTGGCACGATCTCGACTCACTGCAACCTCTGCCTCCCGGGCTCAAGCAATTCTGCCTCAGCCTCCTGAGTAGCTGGGATTACAGGGGTGTGCCACCACGCCCAGCTAATTTTTTTTGTATTTTTAGTAGAGACGGGGTTTCACCACATTGGCCAGGCTGGTCTTGAACTCCTGACTTCAGGTAATCCACCCGCCTCGGCCTCCCAAAGTGCTGGTATTATAGGTGTGAGCCACCGTGCCCAGCCCTAAAAATATATATTTAAACATTCTGAGCCGGGCGCGGTGGCTCACACCTATAATCCCAGCACTTGGGAGGCTGAGGCGTGTGGATCATGAGGTAAGGAGATCGAGACCATCCTGGCTAACACGGTGAAATCCCATCTCTACTAAAAATACAAAAAATTAGCCAGGTGTGGTGGCGGGCACCTGTCGTCCCAGCTACTTGGGAGGCTGAGGCAGGAGAATGGTGTGAACCTGGGAGGCGGAGCTTACAGTGATCCGAGATCCCATCACTGCACTCCAGCCTGGGTGACAGAGCAAGACTCCGTCTCAAAAAAAAAAAATCCTAAGGGTAGGCCAGGCATAGTGGCTCACACCTGTAATCCCAACACTCTGGGAGGCCGAGTTGGGCAGATCGCTTGAGATCAGGAGGTCAAGGGTCAAGACAGGAGGACTGCTTTGGAGTACAATGGCACTATCTTGGCTCACTGCAACCTCCGCCTCCCGGATTCAAGCGATTCTCATGCCTTAGCCTCCCAAGTAGCTAGGATTACAGGTATGCACCACTACACCTGGCTAATTTTTGTATTTTTAGTAGAGACGGGTTTTGCCATGTTGGCCAGGCTGTCTCAAACTCCTGGTCTCAAGTTATCTGCTCACCTTAGCCTCCTAAAGTGCTGGGATTACAGGCATGAGCCACCTTGCCTGGCCTCTTTTGCTTTTTTAAAAATAGAGACTAGATCTTACTATTTTGCCCAGGCTGGTCTTGAACTCCTGGCTGGGGTTACAAATATGACCCACCCACCTGGCCAAATGCCAAAATCTTATTTCTCATCAAGCCTGCAATTATGGGCCTTAATATTGATGAATTCCAATGGAATTAACCACATGATGATGGTTTCCAAATGGTGATTCTCCATTGCAGTCATTCTTTCTTTGTTAGTCGGCTGCTATAAGGAAGAGCTTTTTTGTCTCCTCAGTTTATCTGTTCACTTATTTCTTCATTTTTATTTTATTCAGTGGATTGTAATCCATTCATATTACTTATTTCGATGCTCAAGTTGTTTTTAATTTGGCCAGTGTGAGCTCTTCAGCTTGGTTTCTATATCCCTTTGACATGTCCTCATAATTTATGGAGCATTTCTTAATTTCTGGAACAGGAAGATATTCTAGGCTTCTATTTTACTTGCCCTGTCTCAGCTCTGCAGTTAGCCATTTCTCTATGGACCCCTGGTTCCTTTTCGTGGAGGATGGTATTTAGAGACGAAGGTCTAGCATTAAATTCATTGCTCCTGATGTGGCAGTGATTCTAGGCCTTTTCAGTAGATAAAGTTAGGATATTGTGTTTGTCTGTTTTGCATTCCCATAAACGAATACCTAAGACTTGGTAATTTATAGAGAAAAAGAGGTTTATTTGGCTTACAGCTCTGTAGGTTGTACAAGCATGGCACCAGCATCGGCTTGGCTGTTAGTGAGGCCTCAGGAATCTTTAACTCATGGCAGAAGGTGAAGGGAGAGCAGGCCTGTCACATGGCGAGAGAAGTAGCAAGAGAGAGGAGGAGGTACCAGCCTCTTTTAAACAACCATCTCTTGGGTGAACTAATAGATTGAGAAGTTACTCATTACTGTGAGGACAGCACCAATCCATTCATGAGAGATCTGCCCCCATGACCCCAAACACCTAGGCCTGCCTCCAACATTGGAGGTTATATTTCTTTTTTTTTCTTTTTTTTTTTTTTTTGAGACAGAATCTCCCTCTCTCGCCCAGGCTGGAGTGCAATGGCATGATCTCGACTCACTGCAACTTCTGCCTCCTAGGTTAAAGCGATTCTCCCTGCCTCAGCCTCCCAAGTAGCTGGGATTACAGGCGCCTGCCACCACAGCCAGCTAATTTTTGTATTTTTAGTAGAGATGGGGTTTCGCCATGTTGGCCAGGCTGGTCTTGAACTCCTGACCTCAGATGATCTGTCCATCTCAGCCTCCCAAAGTGCTGGGATTACAGGCATGAGCCACTGCGCCTGGCCTGTATTTCAATATGAGATTTGGAGGGGACACACATCCAAACCATACCAGATATATATGTATGTATATGTGTACACACATACAAACATTTAAAACTATTTATATGTGTGTAATATATGTATATGCATGTAATATATACGTAATATATGATACATTATATATAATATGTATATTTTTTATTAGTACCTGTACCCCTCTCCTTAACACCTACCTTCTGCTATAGAGACATACTAATTTAACTACAACTTTACCCATCTTTTCCTCCTTCCCTCCAATTAACAGTTAAAAAAAATGCACTTCCTCTTTTCTAAAAAAGAAAAGAGATAACTCATTTAGTATCTATCTGGCTTCATAGCTTATTTTCCCTTCATTTCACTCAAAGAGGAAAGGAAAACAGAAATACAGAAAAAGTTTTTGTAGTCTCTTTTGAATTACCAGCCCAAATATCTAATTGCATAGAATATTGCGAGTCTGGTTCTTTCTACAGGCAGGCTAGGAAGGACATATAAGCTGTGACACAGCATCTTCCACTGCTCCAACCTCCCATTCTCCCCACCTTTTTGTCTCTGTCCCACTCCTACCACTGTAGTCAGCCTCCCTATGATTTGCAATCTGAAGATAAACTGGGCAAAACTGAGACAATAATTAGGACCCTACTCTTCCTCCTGTTACATTGGGAACAATATTACATCAGAAGTTCTTGTATTAACTTTTTGAAATATGACAGTGATTTTTTTTTTTTCTGATTGTTTAGCAAGAAAACAAAAGACAAGAGGGAAGAAACTCACCTACCACCCAAAGATAGCCCCCGTTAACATTTTGGTGGATGTCCTTTAAGTCACTTTTTTCTATACATATTTATTTTTATTTAATTTCTTAACATGGGTAGACTTTCATTTTTGTGATAAGCAAAAAAGAATTTGACCAGCTAATATTTTAGGTAATTTTATTACCTAAATGTATTAAATCAATTTAATAAAATTAATATTTGTCAATATTTTATATAAAATCTAAAACAAAATTTTTATATAATTATATATAATATAATTGTATTTTATACATAAAGCTAATATTTAAGTATTTTATATAAGTTACCTAATATATATTTTATATTTAGGTAAATTTATTACCTAAAATATTAATTTATTGAATTTATTTAATGCATTTTATTAAATTAATGTATTTTTTTTTTAATTTTTTATTTTTGAGATGGAGTCTCCCTCTTTCACCCAGGCTGGAGTGAAGTGGCATGATCTCGGCTCCCTGCAACCTCCGCCCCCCGGGTTTAAGCCATTCTCCTGCCTCAGCATCCTGAGCAGGTGGGATTACAGGCACCCGCCACCATGCCCGGCTAATTTTTGTATTTTTAGTAGAGATGGCGTTTCGTCATGTTGGCCAGGCTGGTCTCAAACTCCTGACCTCAGGTGATCCACCCTCCTCAGCCTCCCAAAGTGCTAGTATTACAGGCGTGAGCCACCGTGCCTTGCCAATTTATTTAATTTTTAAAAATTTAAGGTGTTTCTTCTCTTTTCTGTTTTTTTGTTTTGTTTTGATTTGTTTTTTGGTTTTTGTTTTTGTTATTTTTTGAGACAGTCTCACTCTGTTGCCCAGACTGGAAGGCTAGAGAGAGTACAGTGGCGCGATCTTGACTCACTGCAACCTCTGCTTTCCAGGCTCAAGCGATTCTCGTGCCTCAGCCACCCGAGTAGCTCGGATTACAGGCATTTGCCACCACACCTGGCTAGTTTTTGTATTTTTAGTAGAGATGGGGTTTCACTATGTTGACCAGGCTAGTCTTGAACTCCTTGCCTTAAGTGATCCGCCCACCTCGGCCTCTCAAAGTACTTATATTACAGGCATGAGCCACCATGCCCAGCCCTAAAAATGTTTATTTTCCAGATAGTTTATTCCTTTAAATGTTTATAACCTTAGCTTTTCTTTTTCAAATCATTTTCTTAAAAGTCAAGATACATCTGAAAAATCTCAGGATTGTGATGTTCAATGTAAAGCAAAGCGTGACTTCCTAATGAGTGGTTTGCCAGATTTGTTGAAACGGCAAATTGCAAAGAAAGCTGCTGCGTTGGATGTGTACAATGCAGTGAGTACCAGTTTCCAGAGAGTCGTACATGTACAACAAAAGGATGATGGTAAGTTTGTTTTTTATTATTGAATATTTACTCTTCAGCTGTTAGCAGGAACATTAAACTATGTAAGTTTCTTAAAGATGAGGCTGAAGTTTAATTATCATTCTTATGGTGACTTTAGTGGGAATTTTAAAGACAATTTCTCTCACTATCCATGGAGTTTGATTCCAGGACCCCCTTGTGGATACTAGCACTCATGGATGCTCAAGTTTCTTGTATAAAATGGTGTAGGCTGGGTGTGGTGTCTCATGCCTGTAATCCCAGAGCTTTGAGAGGACAATGCGGGAGAAGAGCTTGAGCCCAGGAGTTCGAGACCAGCCTGGGCAACACAGCAAGATCCTGTCTCTAAGTGAACTAACTAAATTAATTAATTAATTAAAATTTGCTGGGCATGACGGTGTATACCTGTAGTCCTAGCTACTCGGGAGGCTGAGATGGGAGGATCACTTGAGCCTGGGAGGTCAAGGCTGCAGTGAGCCGTGATCATGCCACTGCATTCCAGCCTAGGTGACAGAGCGAGACCCTGTCTCAAAAAAAAAAAAAAAAAAAGTTTAGCCTTTCTTCTGTACGTGGGAATTTCCCAGCTAGTCTTTTCAGTAATTTATTCTTCTTTTTCTTATTTCCCATCTCTGCCACTGGCCATTCAATTGATGAAGGCTTTCTTGTTATTTTTACTAGTACAGCTTTATATAGCATTTTCGAATAGTATGTTCAACTGTAGAAATTAGTTATGCTTTTCTTGCCTCATTTTGATAAACTCATTTTCACAGGAGTGCTGCTATAAAACTTAGCATATCTATTTGTAGATGAGCAGAGAGGCAAGCACAGAGGGAACCTCTCTCTCTTACAACCTTCAGAATTATTGAACACTTACTATTGTCTGGAATTCTACTGAGCAATTCATATACATATCTAGTTTAATCCTGATAACAACTCTAAGAGGTTGAGTATTATGATTATCACCCTCACTTTGAATGTAAGGATGAAGAAACGAAGATTTAGGATTTCACCAGTGCTCACAAGGTTAGTAAGTGGCAGAGGTTGGGTTTGAATCCAGGTCTAACTTAAAAGTTTAGATTTTAGACCAGGATGCTAACTGCCTCCTAAAAAGTTTTTTTTTTTTTAGACAGAGTCTTGTTCTCTTGCCCAGGCTGGCAGTGATGAGATCTCAGCTCACTGCAACCTCTGTCTCCCGGGTTCAAGCAATTCTCTTGAACCTAAAAATGTTTTAGGGATTGCTGGTCTCAAACTCCTGACCTCAAGTGATCCATCTGCCTTGGCCTCCCAAAGTGCTGGAATTACAGGCGTGAGCCACCAGGCCTGGCCCTCCTAAAAGTTTTAACCGGAGTATCAAGGTTGATTTGAAAAGAAAGGAAAGTTTGTTAATATTTCTTTGTTTTAAACAACTGGGAGGGAAGTCTAGGTGATTTTTATTAATTCTATTTGTTGGAGGGTAGGATTTTGTTCCCTATATAGGCATGTGGTTTTTGGTACGTTTGTGTTAATTATGTAGTTGTCAAGTCTTTTCATGTTTACATATTTGACATTCAGTAAATGGATAGTGTATAAATAAGGTTTATTAAGATATTTTTCTATTTTTCTTTAGGGTGTTGTTTGTGGCATTTGAAACCACCCTCTTGTACTTTCTTAACTAAATTTAAAGAACTGAACACTAAAGTAATAGATCTCTCAAAATGTGTTATTGCTCTTGGTGAATTTTCAACATTGAATTCAAAGTTGAAAAGCAGTAACTCTGCTGCTGTGGTAAGTATTAAATAGTTCATCCATTGTAGAGTGTTTCCCTTACATCTTGCAGAGGAAAAACATTTTTAGGTATCTACTCTTATAGCCTCGAGTGTTGTCCTAGAGTTTAATTTTTTTTCTTTTTGAGACAGAGTCTCGCTGTGTTGCCCACGCTGGAGTGCAGTGGTGCAATCTTGGCTCACTGCAACCTCTGCTTCCTGAGTTCAAGCAATTCTGCCTCAGCCTCCCGAGTAGCTCGGACTACAGGCACACACCATCATGCCCGGCTAATTTTTGTATTTTTAGTAGAGACGGGATTTTTCCATGTTGGTCAGGCTGGTCTTGAACGCCCTACCTCAGGTGATTCCCCCGCCTCGGCCTCCCAAAGTGCTGGGATTACAGGCGTAAGCCACTGCACCCAGCCTAATATTTAAAAATAAATCCTAATTTAGTACACATTTCTTTTAAATACCCATAGAGCTTTAAAAACATTTTAAGAATTAATGATTGCCAGTTCTGAAAGAATGTTAGATTACATAGCACATTTAGATACTTGATAAGTAGGTCATATAATCTAATAGATATAATTAGTTAAAAGGGAAAAAATTAAATTAATCCTTCATAAGCCTTATATGTAGTGACTAAAGCTAATTTTTTTTTTTTTTTTTTTTTTTGAGACGGAGTCTTGCTCTGTCGCCCAGGCTGGAGTGCAGTGGCGCAGTCTCGGCTCACTGCAAGCTCCGCCTCCCAGGTTCACGCCGTTCTCCTGCCTCAGCCTCTCCGAGTAGCTGGGACTACAGGCGCCTGCAACCACGCCCAGCTAATTTTTTGTATTTTTAGTAGAGACGGGGTTTCACTGTGGTCTCGATCTCCTAACCTCGTGATCGACCCGCCTCGGCCTCCCAAAGTGCTGGGATTACAAGTGTGAGCCACCGCGCCCGGCCTTTTTTTTTTTTTTTTTTTTTTGAGATGTAGTCTCGCCCTCTTGCCCAGGCTGGAGGGCAGTGGCACGATCTCGGTTCACTGCAACCTCTGCCTCCCAGGTTCAAGCGATCCTCCTGCCTCAGCCCCCCTAGTAGCTGGGATTACAGGCATGCGCCACCGTGCCCGGCAAATTTTTGTATTTTTAGTAGACACGGGGTTTCGCCATGTTGGCTAGGCTGGTCTCAAACTCCTAATTTCAGATGATCCACCCTCCTCGGCCTCCCAAAGTGCTGGGAGTATAGGCATGAGCCACCATGCCCGGCCTAAAGCTAATCTTATGTTGATACTGATTTATGATGGACAGACAGTGGTTGGTAGTATCGTAATTAACATGAATAGATGATGTTGGTCTGTTATTGTGCATTTTATTCTTTATTGCAGTTCATGAGGACAAGGAAGGAATTTACTGAAGAAGTAAGAAATCTTTTGCTTGAGGAAATTAGGTGGTCAAATCCTGAATTTTCATTGAAAAAATATTTTCCCTTACTCCTAAAAAAACGAATTGAGCACCAAGTACTTTCTTCCGAGTGTCATAGTAAACAAGGTTAGTGATAATTATTATCATTTATGTTAACATACCAGTTTTGGGTTTTTATATTATTTATTATTTTATTTTTATTTTTATTTCTGAGACGGAGTTTTGCTCTTGTTGCCCAGGCTGGAGTGCAATGGCACAAACCTGGCTCACTGCAGCCTCCGCCTCCTGGGTTCAAGTGATTCTCCTGCCTCAGCCTCCTGAGTAGCTGGGATTACAGGCGCCCACCATGATGCCTTGCTAATTTTTGTATTTTTAGTAGAGATGGGGTTTCACCATGTTGGCCAGGCTGGTCTTGAACTCTTGATCTCAGGTGATCCACCTACCTCTGCCCCCCAGAATGCTGGGATTACAGGTGTGAGCCACTGTGCTTGGCCTATTTTTTTTTTTTTTTTGTTTTAGACAGAGTGTTGCTCTGTCACCCAGGCTGGAATGCAGTGGTGCAACTTTGGCTCACTGCAACCTTCGCCTCCCGGGCTCAAGTGATTCCTGTGTCTCAGCTTCCCGAGTAGCTGGGACCACAGGCTTGCGCCACTGCACCTAGCTTATTTTATTTTTAAATTTTTACTTATTCTTTTGAGACTGGGTTATGAGACTGGCTAGTTTTTGTATTTTTGGTAGAGACCAGGTCTTGCCATGTTGCCCAGGCTGGTCTTGAACTCCTGGGCTCAAGTGATCCTTTCACCTTAGCTTCCCAAAGTGCTGGGATTACAGGCATGAGCCACCACACCGGCCTAACATGTCAGTTTTGAAAACACTAAGACGTAACCATTGGCACTTGGAAGTGTTCATCACAGACAACATTGCTTACAGTTGGCAGGGAGAATTGTTCAGCTGAAGTAAAAGTATCTTGTACAATGCAATGTGCAACGTTAATCCCTGCCACTTTCCAAAAATGCCAACTCAAAGATAGCTTTAATTATGTTAAAATATTATTTATTTAAGGAATGCCTTAGATAATTTTAGCCTATATAGCTTGTATAGAAGACAGTCTAAGTATTAAAATCTCCAGCTTGCTTTCAGTATGTTATATTTGATTCTTGCCTTTTTATTTTATTTTATTTATTTATTTTTTGAGACAGAGTCTTGCTCTGTCACCCAGGCTGAAGTGCAGTGGTGCGATCTCAGCTCACTGCAACCTCTGCCTCCCAGGTTTGAGTGATTCTGGTTCCTCAGCCTGCCTAGTAGCTGAGATTGCAGGCGCCTGCCACCATGCCTTTCTAATTTTTGTATTTTTTAGTAGAGATGGGGTTTCACCATGTTGGTCAGGCTGGTCTCGAACTCCTGACCTCAAGTGATTCACTCGCCTCAGCCTCCCAAAGTGCTGGGATTATAGGCATGAGCCACCATATCTGGCCTATTTGTTTGTTTATTTATTTATTTATTTTTATTTTTATTTTTTGAGACGGAGTCTTGCTCTGTCGCCCAGGCTGGAGTGCAGTGGTGTGATCTCGGCTCACTGCAGCCTCAGCCTTCTAGGTTCCACCAATTCTCCTGCATCTGCCTCCTAGGTAGCTGGGATTACAGGCACATGCCACCAGGCCTGGCTAATTTTTGTATTTTTAGTAGAGATGGGGTTTCAACATGTTGGTCAGGCTGGTCTTGAACTCCTGACCTCAGGTGATCCACCCACCTTGGCCTCCCAAAGTGCTGGGATTACAGGTGTGAGCCACCGCACCCAGCCTATTTATTTATTTTTTAAGAGACAGGCTAACATGGTGAAACCCCGTCTCTACTAAAAATACAAAATATTAGCCGGGCTTGGTGGCGGGCGCCTGTAGTCCCAGCTACTCAGGAGGCTGAGGCAGAAGAATGGCGTGAACCCGGGTGGTGGAGTTTGCAGTGAGCCGACATCACGCCAGCCTGGGCGATAGAGCGAGACTCCGTCTCAAAAAAAAAAAAAAAAAAAAGAGACAGGGTTTCACTTTGTCACCCAGGCTAGAGTACAGTGGTGTGATCATGGCTCCCTGCAGCCTCGATCTCCCGGGTTCATGTGATCCTCCCACCTCAGCCTCCCAAGTAGCTTGGACTACAGGTGCACGCCACAACTCTTGGCTGATTTTTGTATCTTTAGTAGAGATGGAATTTCCCCATGTTACCCAGTCTGGTCTTAAATGCATAGAATCGAGCAATCTGCTCACCTCAACCTCCCAAAGTTCTGGGATTAGAGGCCTGAGCCACTGCACCTGGATTGGCTTTGCATTTTAAAGTTACAAGACTATTGGATACTTGGAAGTGATATTAATATTACTGGTTTTTGTTGATTAGTAAGCACATGCACTTCTTTAATTCTCAAAGTAGAACTAGAGGCTGATGTCAGCCATAAAGAAACCAAAAGGAAACGTGTGGAAGCAGAAAATTCTAAGTCAAAAAGAAAGAAACCAAATGAGTATTCAAAAAATCTGGAGAAGACCAATAGGAAGTCAGAAGAACTTGGCAAAAGAAACAACTCTTCTGGGATAAAGCTAGATTCTTCCAAAGGTACATTTTCTAAAATATCCCAAAAGAAATAGATTGCTTTGAGTACATGCAAAGTGGAAACCAAAGCAGTAGAAAATTTTGATATTCTTTTTAAAAAATTTTAATTCAATTGTATTTTATTTATTTATTTACTTTATTTTTTTTTTGGAGACGGAGTCTCGCTCTGTCACCCAGGCTGGACTGCAGTGGCGCGATCTCGGCTCACTACAAGCTCCGCCTCCTGGGTTCACTACAAGCTCCGCCTCCTGGGTTCACGCCATTCTCCTGCCTCAGCCTCTCTGAGTAGCTGGGACTACAGGCGCCTGCCACCACGCCCGGCTAATTTTTTGTATTTTTATTAGAGACGGGGTTTCACCGTGGTCTTGATCTCCTGACCTCGTGATCCACCCGCCTCGGCCTCCCAAAGTGCTGGGATTACAAGCGTGAGCCACCGCGCCTGGCCTTCAATTGTATTTTAATTTTAGATTTTCTTTTTCTTTTTTTTCTTTTTTTGAGACACAGTTTCACTCTTGTCACCCAGGCTGGAGTGCAATGGCACGATCTTCACTCACTGCAACCTACCTCCATCTCCTGGGTTCAGGTGATTCTCCTCCTTCAGCCTCCCGAGTAGCTGGGATTACAGGCACCCACCTGCACACCCAGATAATTTTTTCTTTTTTTTTGAGATGGAGTCTTGCACGGTCGCCCGGGCTGGAGCCCAGCACCACGCGCAGCTAATTTTTTGTATTTTTAGTAGAGACGGGATTGGCCAGGCTGGTCTCGAACTCCTGACCTCATGATTCACCCACCTCAGCCTCCCAAAGGGCTGGGATTACAGGTGTGAGCCACCGCGCCTGGCCACGCCCAGGTGATTTTTATATTTTTAGTAGAGACAGAGTTTAGCCATGTTGGCCAGGCTAGTCTCGAACTCCTGACCTCAGGTGATCCACCCCTGCCTTGGCCTCCCAAAGTGCAGATTTTGATATTCTAATAGTTAGATGATGACAGTCTGCACCAGAAATGTTAACATCTTCCATTCCTGGTAAATTCGAGTTTTTCCTTCTAGTCCTAGAACTCTTTTGTTTTTTAACCTTTCATTCTTTCTCCTTCTCTTTTTTCTTTTGCCCATTGCAACTTTCAAACAATAAATATGTCTTTGAAATAAATAGAACCTCATGGATTATGGGCTTACAAATGACCATATTAACAGATAAGTGTTCAGTCTTTGATTTATGTGCTTCCATAAATATATGTGCTTTTATTTTTTTATTTTTTATTTTTTGAGACAGCATCTCTCTCCGTCGCTTGCCTGATCTCAGCTCACTACAACCTCTGCCTCCTGGGTTCAAGCGATTCTGCTGCCTCAGCCTCCTGAGTAGCTGGGACTACAGGCACACACCACCACGCCCAGCTAAATTTTGTATTTTCAGTAGAGACAGGGTTTCACCATGTGGTCTGGGCAGGTCTTAAACTCCTGACCTCAAATGATCTGCCCGCTTTGGCCTCCCAAAGTGCTGGGATTACAGGCATGAGCCACTGCGCCTGATATATGTGCTTTTAAAAAAATCTGGTATTGTGCTCGCTTCGGCAGCACATATACTAAAATTGGAATGATACAGAGAAAATTAGCATGGCCCTTTGTGCGAAGATGACAATTTTTTTTTTTTTTTTTTGGTATTTTTAGTAGAGATGGGGTTTCGCCACGTTGGCCAGGCTGGCCTCAAACTGACCTCAAGTGAAGGAATGACAATTTTAAAATTAAAAAGTTAAAAAAAAAAAACCTAACACAGTGGCTGGGCGCAGTGGCTCATACCTGTAATCCCAGCACTTTGGGAGGCCGAGGTGGGTGGATCACCTGAAGTCAGGAGTTCGAGACCAGCCTGGCCAACATGGCAAAACCCTGTCTCTACTAAAAATACAAAAATTAACCAGGCGTGGTGGCGCGTGCCTGTAATCCCAGCTACTTGGGAGGCCGAGGCAGGAGAGTCACTTGAACCCAGGAGGCGGAGGCTGCAGTGAGCCAAGATCTGGCCACTGCACTCCAGCCCAGGCGACAGAGCAAGACTCTGTCTAGGGAAAAAAAAAAAAAGGTAACAAAGTAAAAAAAAATCTGGTATTATCCCATACATATTATTTTACACCATGTTTCACATATCTCTGACATGTTCCCATTCAGTTTATTTTATTTATTTACTTTTTTTGAGACAGTTTCGCTCTTTTTGCCCAGGCTGCGATGCCATGGCATGATCTTGGCTCATTGTTGCAACCTCTGCCTCCCGGATTCAAGCGATTCTCCTGCCTCAGCCTCCCGAGTAGCTCGGATTATAGGCTTGCGCCACTACGCCCGGCTAATTCTGTATTTTTAGTAGATACTGGGTTTCTCCACGTTGGTCAGGCTGGTTTTGAACTCCCGACCTCAGGTTATCCACCTGCCTTGGCCTCCCCAAGTGCTGGGATTACAGGCGTGAGCCACCGCACCCAGCCCATTCAGTTTATATAGCTTTTCCAAAGTATGCTATTGATTTAATTTCATTTATATAGCTTTATACAGGATGAGTATCTCTAATCCAAAAATCTGAAATTTGAAATGCTCCAAAATCCAAAAACATTTTGAGTGCTGACATGGTGCCATAAGTGGAAAATTCCGTACCTGGGGCCAGGCACCATGGCTCATCCCTATAATCCCAGCACTTTGAGAGGCCAAAGTGGGAGCATTGCTTGAGCCCAGGAGTTTGAGGCCAGGCTGGGCAGCATAGGGAGACTACACCTTTACAAAAAAAAAAAGAAAAAAAATTAGCTAGGCATGGTGGCACATGCCTGTAGTCTCAGCTCCACAGGAGGCTGACGTGAGAGGATCACTTCAGGTTAAGCTGCAGTGAGCCATGATTGCACCACTACTCCAGGCTGGGTGACAGAGCAAGACCCTGTCTCAAGAAAAAAAGAAAATTCCACATCTAACCTCTGGTCACAGTCAAAATGCAGTGAAAACTTTTTTTCTTGTACAAAATTATTTAAAATATTGTATAAAATTACTTTCAGGCTGTGTGTATAGGTGTATATGAAACATAAATGAATTCCATGTTTAGACTTGGGCCTCATCCTAAGGATATCTCATTAAATTCAATTGGAAAACTTCTGGTCCCAAGCATTTCAGATAAGGGATACTCAACCTATAGCATGTCTTAGTATTTGATATGGCAAGTCTCTTATCATTATTTTTAAAATAATTTTTATGTATTTGCTTTATTCAGTGGACTACAGGTTACCTTACCCCATAAATCCCGTTGAGATTTTAATTTTACAATTATCTATAGATTAATGGAGAGAAGTGGCATCTTTACAGTAGTCTTCTCAATTGGGAGTGTGGCATCTTTCTCGATTTTCCCAGGTTGACTTTATAGGATGTTTTAATGTTTCTTTTCAGGGTGAAAAGAGGGTCCAATGGGCCGGGTGCGGTGGCTCATGACTGTAATCCCAGCACTTTGGGAGGCTGAGGTGGGCGGATCACAAGGTTAGGAGATCGAGACCATCCTGGCTAACACGGTGAAACCCTGTCTCTACTAAAAATACTAAAAATTAGCCAGGCATGGTGGCGGGCGCCTGTAGTCCCAGCTACTCGGAGAGGCTGAGGCAGGAGAATGGTGTGAACCCGGGAGATGGAGCTTGCAGTGAGCCCAGATCGTGCCACTGTACTCCAGCCTGGGCAACAGAGCGAGACTCTGTCTCAAAAAAAAAAAAAAAAAAAAAAAAGAGGGTCCAATAAGACTATGCCACCATTGTTCTGTAGATTATTGTTTTGTTCTTTTTGAGATGGATTCACTGTTTCCCAGGCTGGACTGAGCTAGCATGATCTGGACTCACTGCAGCCTCCACCTCCTGAGTTAAAGCAATTCTTCTGCCTCAGCCTCCTGAGTAGCTGGGACTACAGGCGCCCACCACAATGCTCGGCCACTTTACTTTTTTTTTTTTTTTTTTGAAACAGAGTGTCGCTCTGTTGCCCATGCTGGAGTGCAGTGGCACGATCTCGGCTTACTGCAAGCTCCGCCTCCTGGGTTCATACCATCCTTCTGCCTCAGCCTCCCGAGTAGCTGGGACTACAGGCGCATGCTGCTACGCCCAGCTAATTTTTTGTATTTTTAGTAGAGATGGGGTTTCACCGTGTTAGCCAGGATGGTCTTGATCTCCTGACCTTGTGATCCACCCGCCTCAGCTTCCTAAAGTGCTGGGATTACAGTTGTGAGCCACCACGGCTGGCCTTTTGTTTTTTTTTGTTTTTTTTTTTTTTTTGAGACAAAGTCTCGATCTTCACCCAGGTTGGAGTGTAATGGCACGATCTTGGCTCACTGCAACCTCCACCTCCCAGGTTCAAGCTATTCTCCTGCCTCAGCCTCTTTAGTAGCTGGGACTACAGGCGTGTGCCACCACGCCTGGCTAATTTTTATATTTTTAGTAGAGATGGGGTTTCACCATGTTGGCCAGGCTGGTCTCGAACTCCTGATTTCAAGTGATCCACCCACCTCGGCCTCCCAAAGTGCTGGGATTACAGGCATGGGCCACTACACCCAGCCCGATTATTGGTTTTATGCCACAAATTATTTCTCATCGTTCATGTTTCTTCAGTGGTTATTAAAAATTTAAATACTGCTGTTTGTGGTGGCTCACATCTGTAGTCCCACCTACTCAGGAGGCTGAGGTGGGAGCTTGAGGCCCGAAGTTCAGGAATGCAGGGAGCTGGGTTTGTGCTTGTGAATAGCCACTGTAGTCCAGCCTGGGCAGCATAGCAAGACCTCATCTCTTAAAAAAAGAAAAAAAACTATTTATTTTTAATTTTCAACTCAAGGAGCACGTGTGCAGGTTTGTTACATGGATACATTCCATGATGCTGAGATTTGGACTTCAATTGAACCTGTCACCCAAATAGTGAACATAGTGCCCAATAGATAGTTTTTCAACCCTTGTCCTCACTTTTTCCCTCCTCCCTTTTGTAGTCCCCAGTGTCTTTTTTGTTGTTGTTAAGAGACAGGGTCACAGTATGTTGCCCAGGCCAATCACGATCTCCTGAGTTCAAGTGATCTACCTGCCTTGGCCTTCCAAAGTGCTGGGATTATAGGTGTGAGCCACCACACGTGGCCTCCAGTGTCTTTTGTTCCCATCTTTATGTCCATGTGTACCCAGTGTTTAGGTTCTGCTTATAAATGAGAACATGCATTATTTGGTTTTCTGTTTCTGCATTTATTCACTTAGGATAATGGCCTCCAGCCGCAACCATTTTGCTGCAAAGGATATGATTTCTTTCTTTTTTATGGCTTTGTATTATCCCATGGTGTATATATGTCCTACAAATTCTTTATCCAATCCACCATTTTTGGACACTTGGGTTGATTCCATTTTTGCTTTTTTTTTTTTTTTTTTTTGAGATGCACTGTCACTCTGTTGCTCAGGCTAGAGTGCAGTGGCACAATCCTGGCTCACTGCAACCTCCATCTCCCAGGTTCAGTCTCTTTGCTGTTCTAAATAGTGCTGATAAACATGTGAGTACATGTGTCTTTTTGGTAGAACAGTTTATTTTCCTTTGGGTATATACCCAGTAATGTGATTGCTGGGCCAGATGGTAATCCTAAAAAAAAAAAAAAAAAAAAAAAAAATGTTCAAGTGTGCGCTTTAATATTTTAATAAGATTATGGTGGTTATTTTTTTTTAGGGGGAAGGGTTTGGTGTGAAGAATTTTAAATGTAATGTTGTTTTAAAAGTACCTCTGGCATTTTGTAAATATAAATATTTCTGCAAATACCTACTGTGATATTGTAACAATAATGTAAATGACTAATAATTCATATATGTTTATGTCAAGGAATGAACACCTTAATTTTTTTTTTTTTTTTTTTTTGCTTTAGATTCTGGAACTGAAGACATGCTTTGGACAGAAAAGTATCAACCTCAGACTGCCAGTGAACTTATAGGAAATGAGTTAGCTATAAAAAAGTTACATAGGTTGGTAATATGTGTAAAGGAATTGAGAAATAGTTTACAAACTTAGTTTTACTATTTTTGTTTTGAAATTATAGTTACAAAGTAATATATCTCATGATAAAATCTTCAAAAAACTGGTAGAAGTTTAAGTGAAAAGTAGCCCTCTTTTCTTACATTTCTACTTCTCTCTTTTTTTTTTTTTTTTTTTTTTTTTTTTTGAGACGGAGTCCCACTCTGTCGCCCAGGCTGAAGTGCAGTGGCGCGATCTCGGCTCACTGCAAGCTCCGCCTCCCGGGTTCACGCCATTCTCCTGCCTCAGCCTCCCGAGTAGCTAGGACTACAGGCGTCTGCCACCACGCCCGGCTAATTTTTTGTGTTTTTAGTAGAGACGGGGTTTCACCGTGTTAGCCAGGATGGTCTCGATCTCCTGACCTCGTGATCCGCCCGTCTCGGCCTCCCAAAGTGCTGGGATTACAGGCGTGAGCCACCGCGCCCGGCCACATTTCTAATTCTCAAAGATAATCATTGAAAATTTTTTGTAAAAGCTTCCAGAAAAATATTTTTTATGCATATGTTAGTTCCTTCCTTTCTAACAAATGGGATCACATTACTAATTCAGGTCCCCAGTCCTTCATCTTCAATTCTCACATCCAAAAAATTCTGAATAATGAAAGTTTATTGACTTTATTACATGAAATTTGTTATACCTTTACACTTAGTAGAATTTACTAATTTTTTTTTTTTTTTTTTGAGACAGAGTCTCACTCTGTCGCCTAGGCTGGAGTGTAATGGCACGATCTTGGCTCACTACAGCCACTGCCTCCCAGGTTCAATAGATTCTCCTGCCTCAGCCTCCTGAGTAGCTGGGACTACAGGGGTGCACCACCATGCCAGGCTAATTTTTATATTTTTGGTAGAGACAGTTTTGCCATGTTGGCTGGTCTCAAACTCCTGACCTCAGGTGATCCACCCGCCTTGGCCTCCTAAAGTGCTGGGATTACAGGTGTCAGCCACTGCGCTTGGCCAGAATTCATATATTTTTTAATAAAAATATTAAGTGATGGCCCAGCGCAGTGGCTGACACCTGTAATCCCAGCACTTTGAGAGGCTGAGGTGGGGAGATCACTTGAGGCTGGGAGTTCGAGACCAGCCTGGCCAACATGGTGAAACCCCATCTCTACTAAAAATACAAAAATTAGCTGGGTGTGGTGATGCATGCCTGTAATCCTGGCTACTGGAGAGGCTGAGGCATGAGAATCGCTTGAACCCAGGAGGCGAGGATTGCAGTGAGCCGAGATCGTGCCAGTGCACTCCAGCCTGGGCGACAGAGTAAGACTCTGTCCCAAAGCAAAACAAAAAAACAAACCAAACCAACTTAAGTGATTATGGGTGTACTGCCTAGACCCCATTAGGCGTATTATGTAATATGCAGTATATGTACCAAATAACCTTTTAAGTATCTGAAAAATTAATTCTAAAACAGTCTGGCCCAGTGGATTTCATGTAAGGATTTACGGGCCCATAATTACAGTTAATAGCATGTACTTGGTACTACTGTTCTAAGTACTTGTATTGTTCTTTCTTTTTTTTTTTTTTTGTACTGTTCTTAATTCATTTTATCCTTAGAACAGTACTGTGAGCAGTTGGGTACAGTGGCTCAAGCCTGTAATCCCAGTGCTTTTGTAGGCTGAGGCAGGAGGATTGCTTGTGGCCAGGAGTTTGAGAGCAGCCTGGGCAAAATAGGGAGACCCCATCTCTACAAAAAATAAAAAAAATAGTCGGGAATGATGGCACCCACTTGGATTCTGAGCCACTCAGGAGCCTGAGGTGGGAGGGTCACATGAGTTCAAGGATTCGAGGCTGCAGTGAGCTATGATCGCACCCCTACACTCCAGTGACAAAGCAAGACTGTCTCAAAAAAAAAAAAAAAAATACTATGAGCATAAATACTGTTGTCCTCATCTCATAGATGAAGAAACCAAGGCCTAGAGAGGCTGAGTTATTTGTCCAAAGTCACACAGCTAGAAAGTGATGGAACTGGGATTTAAACTCAGGCATTCTAGCTCCAGACTAGACCTTAATCTTTCTGTTGTACATTGTATATTAGACATCTTTCATGTAATTACACAATATACCACAGTTCTTTTTTTTTTTATTTTGAAACAGGGTCTTGCTCTGTTGCCCAGGCTGGAGTGCAGTGGTGGAATCTTGGCTCACTGCAACCTTCGCCTCTCAGGCTCAAGCCATCCTCCCACCTGAGCCTCCCAAGTCTCTGGGACTACAGGTGTGCACCAACATGCCTGGCTAATGTTTTTTGTAGAGACAGGTTTCGCTGTGTTGCCCAGGCTGGTTGCAAATTCCTGGGCTCAAGCAATTCACCTGCCTCTGCCTTCCAAAGTGCTGGGATTACAGGCCTGAACCACTGTGCCTGCCCTGCCACCTCAGTTCTTTTTAATTGCTGTATACCAGTTTCTAAGTGAGTGTACTATAATGTATTTTTCCCCAGTGGTGTATTTTTATGCTTTTCCTGTTAGAGGCTAATATGAACAATGCTACAGTGAATATTCTTACACATATATAGTCTTTTGGCAGAAACTACTTCATTTAAAAATGTTCATGTCCATGTAAAACTATTTTACTCTTTAGTCGATTCACAAGCACTATGGAGTGTTTAGAAACTAACAACATGCCATATAAAGCTGTACTAGTAAAAATAACAAGAAAGCCTTCATCAGTTGAATGGCCAGTGGCAGAGAAACTAACAATATGCCATAACTTCCCCGATAATCATTTCAACATAAAGCCTAAGGCATAGCTATATTCTGTGAATTATTTTTATTACATTTTCTTGTGGCAGTTGGTTGAAAGACTGGAAAAGAAGAGCTGAATTGGAAGAAAGGCAGAATCTGAAGGGAAAAAGAGATGAGAAACAGGAAGGTATTTTGTGTCTTTTTTTTTTTTACCGTTTCATTGAACATTTTTAGAGTTACATTAACTAAAACTTTCTATAAAATTTCTTTTTCTTAACATTTTATTTATTTATTTATTTTTGAGACAGAGGCTTGCTCTGTTTCCCATGGTGGAGTGCAGTGGTGCAATCTCGGCTCACTGCTACCTCCGCCTCCTGGGTCAAGTGATTTTATGCCTCAGCCTCCTGAGTAGCTGGGACTACAGGCGCCTGCTGCCATGCCCGGCTGATTTTTCTATTTTTAGTAGAGATGGGGTTTTACCATCTTGGCCAGGCTGGTCTTGAACTCCTGACCTCATGATCCACCCACCTCGGCCTCCCAAAGTGCTGGGATTATGCAGTGGCTCCTGGCCTATAATATTTCTTAATTGGTATTTTATATTTGATTTTCTACTTTTTTTTTTTTTTTTTTTTTTTGCGATGGAGTCTCACTGTGTCACCCAGGCTGGAGTGCAATGGTGTGATCTCGTCTCACTGCAACCTCCGCCTCCCGGGTTCAAGCGATTCTCCATCTTAGCCTACCGAGTACCTGGGACTACAGGCATGTGTCAGCACACCCGGCTAGTTTTTGTATTTTTAGTAGAGATGGGGTTTCACCATGTTGGCCAGGCTGGTCTCGACTCCTGACCTTGTGATCTGCCCGCCTCGGCTTCCCAAAGTGCTGGGATTACAGGCATGTGCCACCACACCCGGCCTGTATAAAGTAATTTTTCAGCATTTATTGCAAGAAGTTTGTGGGATTTGATCATCGGGTTTCATAAGGTAGAATTGCTTCCTCAGCAATTGTCATTTTATATGCATTTGAATAATTTTTCAGATTTCTCGGGTGGCATAGACTTTAAAGGCAGTTCAGATGATGAAGAAGAAAGTCGTCTTTGCAATACTGTCCTGATAACAGGGCCAACAGGAGTGGGAAAAACTGCTGCAGTGTATGCTTGTGCCCAGGAGCTTGGATTTAAGGTAGTAACAGCTATGATGAGAGAACGTTAATGTAATAATTACCCTTGGATTAAAAGGAAACATAAACCATTCTCCCTTCATTTTTTCTTATATTCTTCTTTTAGATATTTGAAGTGAATGCCTCTTCCCAGCGCAGTGGTAGACAAATTCTATCTCAGTTGAAGGAAGCTACTCAGTCCCATCAAGTAGACAAACAAGGTGTAAACTCACAAAAACCCTGTTTTTTTAATAGCTACTACATAGGCAAGTCACCAAGTAAGTATATTATTTTCCTTAAGCCATAATGTTTTGAAAAAAACAAAATCTAAGAAAATAATGTTAATTATCAGCATTTTGCCATTTATTTTTTATCTTCTACATGTACACATGTTCCCTGTCCACCCCTGCCAGATTATTTTAAAACAAATCTGAAGACCATCATATCATTTCACCCATACCTTCTTCAATATTTATCTCTATCTGATAAGGACTTTTAAAAAAGCATAACTATAATATCATAATCAGACCCAACAGAGTTAACAACCAGCCTAAGCAGCATAGTGAGACCTTGTCTCTACAAATAATAAAAAAAAAAGTAGCTAGGTGTGGTGGTGTATGCCTGTAGTCCCAGCTACTCTGGAAGTTGATGTGGGAGGATCACTTGAGCCTAGAAGGTTGAGGCTGCAGTGAGCTCTGATTGGGCCATTGCACTCCAGCCTGGGTGACAGAGTGAGACCCCGTTTCCAAAAAAAATGATCTATTAACTGTATTCCTTCATATCATCTCATACACAGTCTAATGTCAGTTTTCTATTGTTTCAAATGATTTGTTCAAATCTGGATCCAAACAAGGTTAATACCTTACATTTGATTCAGGTCTCTTAACTTTCTTTTAATCTAGCTAACAATTCACTCACCTTTTCATGTCATTAATTTGTTGAAGAATCTGAGTCATTTGTCATGAAATTTTTCACATTCTGGATTTGTCTGCTGATTATATCCTCATGGTATCAGTTAACATAGTCCTCTTCCTTATATTTCTTGTAAACTGGCAGTTAGATCTATGGGCTTTATTAGATTCAGGTTCTGTTCTGGGTCTGGCATACATATACAGGTGGCCTGTGTACTTCCTGTGACATAGCAGATTATCCATTGTAGATTACAAAATGATAATTTTATAATTCTCTTTTTTGCATTTATTAGAATTTTAAAAGGAAGTGCTATTCCCATCACCTCTTTGGATGCTTTGGAATACAGTTTGTAGGCACCAGAAATGCTTCATTCTTTCCTTTATTTATTAGTACTTAGAGTGATGGTGTCCTAGCAACCTTGACAGTTGACCAGTGAGTTTTTGTGTAGTTTAATTTTTAAGTGTTACTATGAACTCATGGATTTTTATATATATATAATATGTTTCACCTCTTTATGTTTATTATTTCTTTGTTGCTTTGAAGATTTTCTCACTGGTTTTAAGTAATTTGATTATGATGTGCCTTGGTGTACTTCTCTTCATGTTTCTTGTGCTTGGGATTTGTTGAGTTTCTTGCATATATGAATTTATAGTTAGGGGAAGATCAAAGTTGATAAAATTTCAACCAGTATTTCTTGAAATATTTTTTCTGTCCTCCCCATTTCCTTTGGCAACTGCAGTTGTTATTATAGGTATTTTAGACCGCTTGAAATTGTCTCCTGGCACACTGATGCTTTGTTCAATTTTTCAGTCTTTTTCCTCTTTTTGTTTCAGTTTGGTTAGTTATTATTACTATTTATTCAAGTTTACACATCCTTTCTTCTGTAGTATCTAGTATGCTGTCACTGCTATAAGTTTAGTTTTCATTTCTAGAAGTTTGATTTGGGTCCTTTTTATATCTTCTGTGTTTCTACTTACCATGTGCCCAGTCTTTCCTCTAGGTTTTTGAACATATGGAATACAGTTATAACAACTGTTTTAATGGTCTTGGTTACTAATTCTATCATCTGTGTAATTTTTGTTTTTTTGAGACAGAGTCTCGCTCTTGTTGCCCAGGCTGGAGTGCAGTGGCACAATCTTGGCTCGCTGCAACCTCCACCTCCCAGGTTCAAGTGATTCTCCTGCCTCAGCCTCCCGAGTAGCTGGGATTGTAGGCACCCGCCACCACGCCTGGCTAATTTTTTTCTATTTTTAGTAGAGACAGGGTTTGACCATGTTGGCCAGGCTGGTCTCGAACTCCTGACCTCAGGTGATCCACCTGCCTTGGCCTCCCAAAGTGCTGGGATTACACGCATAAGCCACCACACCCAGCCCATCTGTATCATTTCTGAGTTGTTTTTTCAATTGATTGATTATTCCCTCTTTCATTATGGATTGTATTTTTCTGATTCTTTGGATGCCTGATAATTCTGACTGCATGTCAGACTTTGTACAGTTTACCTTCTTGGGTGCTGGATATTTATGTATTCCTGACTGTTCTTTTTTTTTTTTAAATTTATCAATCCTGCACTTTCTGTACCTATAACTGTTCGTTAACTTTCTTCTGTGATGTGGTTAAGTTAGTTGGAAAAAGTTTATCTTCAGGTCTTGTATGTGTTTGTTTTTGAGACAGTCTCAATCTGTTGCCAAGGCTGGAGTGGAGTGGCACGATTATGCTTCCCTGCCACCTTGAAGTGGGCTTGGGCAATCCCCCCACCTTAGTCTTTTGAGTAGCTAGGATTACAGACCACCGCACTCAGCTAATTAAAAGAAATTTTTTTTTCGTAAAGGGGGTCTTGCTGTGTTGTCAGGCTAGTCTCAAACTCCTGGCCTCCAGCAGTCTTCCTGCCTTAGCCTCCTGTAGTGCTAGGATTACAAGTGTGAGCTGTCACCATGCCCAGCTTTTTCAGGTCTTTTAAACTGTAGTAGGCAAAACAGTAGCAGCATTTAGTCTAGGGCTAATTTTGCCCCACTCCTTAGGCAAAACCTTTCTGAGTGCTTCAGTACTCCATTAGTTAGGTTTGCCAGTCTACCTGATGGGAAGACGAATCATTCACAGCTCTCTGCGAGCCTCAGAGATTGTTTCCTCTGATCTTTCACTGAAGAGTACTCAATTTTAGACTTGAGGGGGACTCTGCAAATTTCCAGAGCTTTGCCCAGCTGTTTCTTCTGTATTCTTCCCCACATCTCTGCTTGGCCTCCTCAGGTTTCTCTTTCTTTTTTCTTTTTTTTCTTTTTGAGACGGAGTCTCACACTGTGGCCTGGGCTAGAGTGCAGTGGTGCGATCTTGGCTCACTGCAAGCTCTGACTCCCAGGTTCAAGTGATTTTCCTGCCTCAGCCTCCTAAGTAGCTGGAATTACGGGCGCCTGGCGTCATGCACAGCTGATTTTTTTATATTTTTAGTAGAGACAGGGTTTCACTATGTTGGCCAGGCTGGTCTCAAATTCCTGACCTCGTGATCCACCCGCCTCGGTCTCCCAGATGTGAGCTACCGCACCCAGCCAACCTCCTCAGGTTTCTAGTGCAGTCTCAACTCAGAAAACATGGATTGACTTTCCCCTCACTATGGAAATTTTCTCAGGGCAATAGGCTGGGCAATCCTAGTGTTCACCTTATTTGTTTTTTGTATCTCAGAGATTACTGTCCATTGTTGCATCATGACAGAAGTCTTGAAAAGTGTTATTTCATATATTATGTCCAGTTTTCTTGTTCTTATTTATGATGGGAGGATAAATCCAGTGCCAGTTCTATACCTTGACTAGAAGCAGAATCCCATCTTATTTTCTTTTGGTGCTCATATTTTTCCATCTTTGACTAGCAAGGAACTATTTTAATTGGTTTGTGTCCTTTTGACATAACAACAATAGTTGATATTTTCCTTGCTTTTTGGCATGTCAGGATGTCCCAGACCTACAGTTAGCTGTTTCTGCAAGAAGGTGGTTCTTTTGGTGTGAAATTTCTTTCTTTCTTTTTTTTTTTTTTTTTTTTTGAGATGGAGTCTTGCTCTGTCACAAGGCTGGAGTGCAGTGGCGTGATCTTGGCTCACTGCACTCTCCGTCTCCCGGGTTCAAGTGATTCTCATGCCTCGGCCTCCTGAGTAGCTGAGACTAGAGGTGTGCGCCACCATGCCCGGCTAATGTTTGTGTTTTTAGTAGAGACAGGGTTTCACCATGTTGGCTAGGCTGGTCTCGAACTCCTAACCTCAGGTGATCCATCTGCCTTGGATTCTTGAAGTGCTGGGATTACAGGCGTGAGCCACTGTGCCTGGCCAATTTTTTTAGAAAGAATATATTGATACAGTTAAGCCAACTACTCACGGAGTATCTTAAAATAAAAACTGCCTTTTTTTTTTTTTTTGAAAAGATGGGGTCTTCCTCTGCTGACCAGGTTGGATTGCAGTGATGCAATCATAGCTCACTGCAAACTTGAACGCTTGGGCTCAGATGATCCTCCTGCTTCAGCCTCCCAGAGTGCTGGGGTTGCAGGTATGAGCCACTGCACTTGGCTAAGCATGTATTTTTAAAACCAGTCTTTGGGCCAGGTGCAGTGGGTCACGCCTGTAATCCCAGCATTATGGGAGGCCGAGGCAGGTGGATCACAAGGTCAGGAGTTCGAGACCAGCCTGGCCAACATGGTGAAATGCTGTCTCTACTAAAAGTAGAAAAATTAGCCAGGCGTGGTGGTGCACACCTGTAATCCCAGTTACTTGGGAGACTGAGGCAGGAGAATTGCTTGAACTTGGGAGGTGGAGGTTACAGTGAGCTGAGATTGTGCCACTGCACTCCAGCCTGGGCGACAGTGTGAGACTCAGTCTCAGAAAAAAAAATAAAACCAGCCTTTGGACTGGTATTCATACATGATCAAGCAGTCCTTGATCTATATCAAAATAAGAAAAATAAGGACAAAGGCTGGGCACAGTGGCTCATGCCTGTAATCCCAGCACTTTGGGAGGCCGAGGCGGGCAGATCACGAGGTCAGGAGATTGAGACCATCCTGGCCAACATGGTGAAATCCCGTCTCTACTAAAAATACAAAAATTAGCTGGGCATGGTGGCGTGTGCTTGTAATCTCAGCTACTCAGGAGGCTGAGGCAGGAGAATCACTTGAACCCGGAAGGCGGAGGTTGCAGTGAGCTGAGATTGTGCCACTGCACTCCAGCCTGGTGACAGAGTGAGACTCCATCTCAAAAGAAACAAAAAAAAAAAAAAAAAAAAAAAAAAGAGGACAAAATGGTGAGTGTTTTTTATAAATTGGTATCTGTTCAACATATATATATATGTTGATAATAAGTAAATATATATATATATATATATATTTTTTTTTTTTTTTTTTTTGAGATGGAGTCTTGCTCTGTCGCCCAGGCAGCAGTGCAGTGGAGCGATCTTGGCTCACTGCAGCGTCCACCTCCTGGGTTCAAGTGATTCTCCTGCCTCAGCCTCCCAAGTAGCTGGGATTACAGGCACCTGCCACCATGCCCAGCTAATTTTTGTATTTTTAGTAGAGACAGGGTTTCACCATGTTGGCCAGGCTGGTCTCGAACTTCTGACCTTGTGATCTGCCTGCCTTGGCCCCCCAAAGTGCTGAGATTACAGGCGTGAGCCACTGTGCCTGGCCAAATATTTTTATATTTTAAGATATTGCATCTCTTACCTGTGGTGTTGAAATGTTCTATATTTTTGAAATGATGGTCATGTCTGTGGCAGCTTTTTTAACCTCGAGATTTTCAGTAAGCTTATTGAACACCTCTAATATACAACAGCTATGATAAGATGTATGGGCCGGGCACGGTGGCTCACGCCTGTAATCCCAGCACTTTGGGAGGCCGAGACGGGCAGATCACGAGGTCAGCAGATCGAGACCATCCTGGCTAACACGGTGACACCTCGTCTCTACCAAAAATACAAAAATTTAACCGGGTGTGGTGGTGGGTGCCTGTAGTCCCAGCTACTCGGGAGGCTGAGGCAGGAGAATGGCGTGAACCTGGGAGGTGGAGCTTGCAGTGAGCCGAGATCGCGCCACTGCACTCTAGCCTGGGGGGCAGAGAGAGACTCTGTCTCAAAAAAAACAAAACAAAACAAAACAAAACAAAAACCAGATCTATAGAGACAGAGGGTACAAAAAAAGAATAGGACACAGATATGGAACTGTGATCATGAGATGGTATGTGAGGAAGATCCTGTTCTGAGGCCATACAGTAATTAGGATTTGTAAGGACTAAATCCAGGTACCTAGAGCGGAAGAGAGGATATATTCTGTGGAAAAATGCCATGGGGCTTCTGGAGAATAGAGGTGAACTATTTATTTTTTAACTTTGTATTTATCTTCCAAAGCATCTCTAAAAATACATATTATTGGCTTGCAATATTAATTTACTGCAGGTCTAAATTAAAGTTGAACAACAAAGTTCTGTAATGTGCTCAGTGTATACTGTTATTTTCCCTCCACCGTCTTCTTTCTTTAAGCATGTGTAGAAGAAAATGAACGGAGGGACTGTGAACGGTATTTGTTGTAAGAATGTGTATTTCTGGCCGGGTACAGTGGCCCACGCTTGTAATCCTAGCACTTTAGGAGGCTGAGGCAGGCGGATCGCTTGAACTCAGGAGTTTGAGACCAGCCTGGACAACATGGCAAAACCCATCTCTACTAAAAATACAAACGATTAGCCAGGCGTGGTGGTGTGCTCCTGTAGTCCCAGCTACTTGGGGGGCTGGGCAGGAGGATCACTTGAGCCTGGGAGGTGGAAACTGCAGTGAGCTGAGATCATACCACTTCTCTCCAGCCTGGGTGACAAAGTGAGACCCTGACTCAAAAAAAATAAAAAAGAATGTGTATTTCTTTGGAGTAGAGTGCCTTTTCTAAATGACTGGCTTGGCCGGGTGCGGTGGCTCATGCCTGTAATCCCAGCACTTTGGGAGGCCAAGGCGGGTGGATCACAAGGTCAGGAGATCAAGACCATCCTGGCTAACATGGTGAAACCCCGTCTCTACTAAATATACAAAAAATTAGCCGGGCATGGTGGTGGGTGCCTGTAGTCCCAGCTAATTTTTTGTATTTTTAATAGAGACGGGGTTTCACCATGGTCTCGATCTCCTGACCTCTTGATCCACCCGCCTCGGCCTCCCAAAGTGCTGGGATTACAGGCTTGAGCCACTGTGCCTGGCCGATTTTTGACTGTTAAGAGTAGAAATACAGAATGTGGCTAACTATCTTGCTACCTGTATGATTTTTAGAATATTTATCTTTAAATGCAATTTGTTTTGGGCAGAAAAAGTAAGCTCCCCTAAGAAAGTCGTTACATCACCAAGAAAAGTTCTTCCACCATCACCAAAAAGTAGTGGACCAAAGCGAGCACTTCCTCCCAAAACCTTGGCAAATTATTTTAAAGTATCTCCCAAACCTAAAAATAGTGAAGAAATAGAAATGCTTCTGGAATATAATAAAGGTAAGACATTAAATTGACAAATTTTATATTTTTTAATAATAATGACCCTTATACCTAAAAATGTGAATATATTTTACAAGTTCCTGTTGCTGTTTATTAAATCTCAGCTACACTGAAGGTTCTACTTATAGAAGTGTTAATATTTTGTTTCCATTTTTTTTTTTTTTTTTTTTTTTTTTTGAGACAGAGTCTTGCTCTATTGCCAGGCCAAGCTGCAATTTTGGCTCACTGCAAACTCCTCCTCCTGGGTTCAAGCAATTCTTCTGCCTCAGCCTCCCGAGTAGCTGGGATTACTGGTGCACACCACCACTCCCAGCTAATTTTTGTATTTTTAGTAGAGACGGGGTTTTGCCATATTGGTCAGACTGGTTTTGAACTCCTGACCTAAAGTGATCCACCCACCTTAGCATCCCAAAGTGCTGGGATTACAGACATGAGCCACCACGCCCAGCTTGTTTCAGTTTTTGTTTGTTTGAGACAGAGTCTTCACTCTTTCATCCAGGCTGGAGTGCAGTGGTGCAATCTTGGCTCACTGCAACCTCCGCCTCCTGGGTTCAAGTGATTCTCCTGCCTCAGCCTCCTGTGTAGCTGAGATTACAGGTGTATGCCACCACACCCAACTAATTTTTGTATTTTTAGTAGAGTTGGGATTTCGCCATGTTGGTCTCGAACCCCTGACCTCAGGTGATCCACCTGCCTCGGCCTCCCAAAGTGCTGGGATTACAGGCATGAGCCACCGCGCCCGTCCTGTTTCAGTTTTGATAATGGATTTCAGTTTGAGCTTATTCTGTGGACATATCCAATGCCTTAGCAAAAGTTGATTTTACCTAAAATATTAATATTGTATTTATGCAGGAATAAAAAATTCTTTTGAACAGAAACAAGTTACTCAGACTAAATCTACAAATGCAACTAATTCAAATGTCAGAGACGTTGGAGCTGAAGAACCCAGCAGAAAAAATGCAACATCTCTTATTCTTTTTGAGGAGGTAGGCTTATAGAAGTATACATTTGTAAGAGCTCATGATAAAGACTTACTTTAAAGAATACTATATGTTTTCTTATAAAGAATTGTAAAATAGCTAAGGAGGTCAGGAATCCGTGTATCTATTTGAAATTAAAGCAAATGGAACTGTCCACTCTAGAATAATTTTTCAGGAAGATGATTAATGTAATACACGGCTGCTAATTATTGTTAAATGATTGTATAAATTATTCTGATTCATATCTGTCTAGTTACAGGTGGCTGCGTTTGTTTTTAACATTTGATAGTTGATAATTTTAAAATTCATTATAGTGTATGACATAAACTTTCAACATGAGCTGAATTCACACTTCATAAATTCATAAATTTTGTCTCTAACAGACATATAGAATATTTACTATGTATACATAACTGATATTAGTAAGTGTATTAATACATTAATATTCTAATAAACTGTAGGTTGATGTAATTTTTGATGAAGATGCTGGGTTTTTGAATGCAATCAAAACATTCATGGCAACGACTAAACGACCTGTAATCCTTACTACAAGTGGTAGGTAACAATGATTTTACTTCAGTTAAACAGTTACTCAAATCTGTAGTTCATCTGCAGACTGGAGTAATTATAATTAACTCACAAATAGCAATTACTTTTTAAAAATGGATACTACTTTGGGTTACTGTGTTGGGTGTTAGATATTTAGGAAGTGGAGAACAATCTCTAGAATGCAAATAAGAGATCTAGTAAAGGTATTTTGGTAGGGAAAATACTAGATTCTTCTCCTGGTGTCCTTATCATACCTATAATTAGATCACTAAATCTGATTTAATGGTCAGGATTTTTTATGGAACCCAACCTTTCTGCTGTTCCTTAATACTGAACTTAGCCACTCTTTTGCCCCCGATAACACTTTCTTATGGATTATTGTATATTTAGCTATCATCAGCCTAATAGAATTGATCCATCTTCTAAAGAATTATCACAGAATGTTTCATTTTAAAAACTTATTCAATTTCTTTTTCAAAAAATTGGAAATACTATAATAATATTCTAATATTTTTCCAATTATAAATATTCATGAGGCTAGGCTCTACTTACAAATTAATGCCCATTTGGTAGTGATTGTACTCTTAAAATATTGAGAAATATCTTATGAATCACAAGTTAGGTGGTGGTTTTTTTTTTTTTTTTTGGAGACAGAGTCTCACTCTGTTGCCCAGGCTGGAGTGCAATGGTGCCATCTCAGCTCACTGCAACCTCTGCCTCCTGAGTTCAAGCGATTCTCCTGTCTCAGCCTCCTGAGTAGCTGGGACTACAGGCACACACTACCATGCCCAGCTAATTTTTGTATTTTTATTAGAGACAGGGTTTCACCATATTGGTCAGGCTGGTCTGGAACTCCTGACCTCATGTGATCCACCTGCCTTGGCCTCCCAAAGTGCTGGGATTATAGGCATGAGGCACTGTGCCCAGCTGGTAGTTTTATTAGAAGATCATAGTTGGCCAGGTGTGGTGGCTCATGCCTTTAATCCCAGCACTTTGGGAGGCTAAGGTGGGCACTTGAACCTGGGAGTTTTGAGATCAGCCTGGGCACCATAGTGAGACCCCCATCTCTACAAAAAAACTTAAAAATTATCTGGGCGTGGCAGCTTGAGCTTATAATCCTAGCTGCTTGGGAAGCTGAGGCAGAGGATCACTTGAGCCCAGGAGTTTAAGGCTGCAGTGAGCTATGACTGCACCACAGCACTAGGCGGTGTGGGGAGGGGGCTGCTGAATATTGGAAAAAGTTATTTAGTGGTCTTACTGTTTAAGAATGTTTTTTTTTGTGTGTGTGTGTGTGTGTAGACCCAACATTTAGTTTAATGTTTGATGGCTGCTTTGAAGAAATCAAGTTCAGTACTCCTTCCCTGGTAAGTTTTAAATTTTGATAACCATAAATTACATATCACAATCATGTAAAAGTAGTTTATTATTAAATACAGCTATAATTTAGCCAGGTGTGGTATCACACCTGTACTCCTAGCTACTTGGGAGGCTGAGGTAGGAAGATCACTTGAGCCCAGGAGGCGGAGGTTACAGTGAGCTGAAATTGTGCCACTGTATTCTAGCCTGGTCAATCAATCAATCAATCAATAAGGCCAGGCACAGTTGCTCATGCCTGTAATCCCAGCACTTCGGGAGGCTGAGGAGGGCAGATTGCTTGAGCTCTGGAGTTCGAGACCAGCTTGGGCAACATGGCAAAACCCTGTCTCTACACAAAAATGCAAGAAATTAGCCAGGTGTGGTGGCACATGCCTGTAGTCCTACCTACTCAGGAGGCTGAGGTGGGACAATTGCTTGAGCCCAGGAGGTCGAGGCTGTGGCTGCAGCGAGCTGTGATTGTACCACTCGCATTCCAGCCTGGGTGACAGAGCAAGACTCTGTCTCAAAAAAAATAAATACCAGGCCGGGTGTGGTGGCTCACGCCTGTAATCCCAGCACTTTGGGAGGCCAAGGAGGGTGGATCACCTGAGGTCGGGAGTTTGAGACCAGCCTGACCAACATGGTGAAACCCCGTCTCTATTAAAAATACAAAATTAGCTGGGCGTGGTGGCGCATGCCTGTAATCCCAGCTACTCGGGAGGCTGTGGCAGGAGAATCGCTTGAATTCGGGAGACGGAGGTTGCGGTGAGCCAAGATCGTGCTATTGCACTCTAGCCTGGGCAACAAGAGTGAAACTACGTCTCAAAAAAAAGAAAAAAAAGCTATAATTTAAATGTGGTTTCTAAGGAATATGTTAAACTTTTTAAGTTTTAGGAAACTTCTGATTATTTCTCTTTTTTTTGTTTTAAAAATGTTTTTTCTTAAATTTAAAATAATCTTTACTAGGCTCCAATGTTCACTAGGCTTTTTGCCTAGTAAAAGTGCTTTTCTGAGGTAAAAATTTAAATGAAGTTAAAATGCCCTTACATGAATAACCTAATGAATATATTTTGTACATATAACATATGTAAAAATCAGTGTCATCATTATGCAGATCAGAATATAGAGCATTTCCATTACCTCCTAAAGTTCTCATGGACCCTTTCTAATAAGAATCCCCTTTTCCACCAGAAATAACCACCTTTTTTTTTTTCTTACGATGATGAACAAGGCACTTTTTTAACCTTTAAAAAGAAAGTGTTTTTGTGTCTTTTTTTTCTTTTTTTTTCCTTTTTCTTTTTTGTTTTTCATTCTTCTAAAAAAAAAAACATTTTTAAAATTAACATTGAGTTGCTGGGCATGGTGGTTCATACTTGTAATCCCAGCACTTTGGGAGGTTGAGGTTAGAGGATTGCCTGAGGCCAACAGTTCCAGGCTGCAGTGAGATATGATTGTGGTCAGGTCAATTTTACTGTATGGGTTATTTTATTTTTTTAGGTGAGGTCTCACTCTGTTACCCAAGCTGGAGTGTAGTGGCACAATTGCCCTGTTGCCCAGGCTGGAGTGCGGTGGCACGATCTTGGCTCACTACAACCTCCAACTCCTGGGTTCAAGCAATTCTCCCACCTCAGCCTCCCTAGTAACTGGGACTGGAGATGCACACCACCATGCCCGGCTTATTTTTTTTGTATTTTTAGTAGAGATGGGATTTCACCATGTTGGCCAGGCTGGCTTTGAACTCCTGACCTCAAGTAATCCACCCAACTCGGCCTCCTAAAGTGCTGGGATTACAGGCGTGAGCCACCACGCCCGACCATGTTCTTACTTTTAAATTGTGTTTCTTAGCTGGAGGCAGTGGCTCACACCTGTAATCCCAGCACTTTTGGGAGGCCGAGGCAGGCAGATCGCTTGAGTCCGGGAGTTTGAAACCAGCCTGGGAAACGTGGTGAAACCCTGTCTCTACAAAAAATTTAAAAAATTAGCTGGACGTGGTAGCGTACACCTGTAGTCCCAGCTACTTGGGAGATTGAGGTGGGAGGATCACTTGAGCATGGGAGGCAGAGGTTGCAGTGAGCCAAGATCATGCCACTGCACTCCAGCCTGGGTGACAGAGCAAGACCCTGTCCTCCCCCCCCCAAAAAAAAAATTGTTTCTCTTAAATAACACATAATTGAATATTTTTAAAAAGTTGTCTAGGCTGGGCGCAATGGCTCATGCCTGTAATCCCAGCACTTTGGGAGGCTGAGGCGGGTGGATCACCTGAGGTCAAGAGTTCAAGACGAGCCTCAACATGGAGAAACCCTGTCTCTACTAAAAATACAAAATTAGCCGGGCGTGGTGGTGCATGCCTGTAATCCCAGCTGCTCGGGAGGCCGAGGCAGGAGAATTGCTTAAACCTGGGAGGCGGAGGTTGTGGTGAGCCGAGATCGCGCCATTGCACTCCAGCCTGGGCAACAAGAGCAAAACTCTGTCTCAAAAAAAAAAAAAAAAAAAATTTGTCTAGACAGGCTGGGCGCTGTGGCTCATGCCTATAATCCTAGCACTTTGGGAGGCCAAGGTGGGTGGATACCTTGAGCCCAGAAGTTTAAGACCAGCCTGGGCAACGTTGGCGAAATCCTGTCTCTACAAAAAGCACAAAAATTAGCTGGATGTAAGAAGAATAAAAAAAAAGAAAAAAATTAACTGGGTGTAGTGGCATGTGCCTGTAGTCCCAGCTACTTGGGAGGCTGAGGCAGGAGGATTGCTTGAGCCTGGGAGGTAGAGGTTGCAGGAAGCTGAGATTGCACCACAGCACTCCAGCTTGGGCAACAGAGCGAGACTCTGGAAAAAAAAAAAAAAGACAATTTGTGTAGACCATTCTTCCTTTTCTGCAGTCTTTTGGATTAACCAAGTATATTATTTCATTTTACCTTCACTGTTGGCTTTCAGCTATATGCTAATATGGTCTCCACTACCCAAATGAAGCTATTGAGCTTTTAAAATGTGGCTAGTCTACAGTTAATAAAAGATCACATTTTATATGATAATAATTGTATGAAATGTCCAGAATAGGCAAATTTATAGAGACAGAAAGTGGATTCATAGCTGCTTAAGGCTAGAGGAGCTAGGTAGAAATAGGGAGTGACTGCTGATTGGTCTGGGGTTTCTTTTGGGGATGATGAAAATGCTGTGTAATTAGATAGTGGTAATGGGTGCAAAACTCTATAAATATACTAAAACCATTGAATTTTACATGTTAAGTGGGTGAATTGTATAGTATATGAATTATATCTAAATACGGCTTATTATATATTTTTAAAATGTGGTTAGACCCCTGTCTCTACTTTGTGCTAAAGTGTAATATAAACACCAGATTTTTTTTTTCTTTGAGACAGGGTCTCACTCTATCTCCTAGGCTAGAGTGTAGTGGCTCAATCTCAGCTCACTGCAACCTCTACCTCCTGGGCTCAAGCAGTCCTCCCCTCTCAGCCTCCGGAGTTGCTGGGACCATAGGCATGTGCCACCACGCTCAGCTAATTAAAACATTTTTTTTGTAGAGATGAGGTCTCACTATATTGCCCAGACTGGTCCTGAATTCCTGAGCTCAAGTAATACTCCTGCCTCAGCCTCCCGAAGTGCTGGTATTACATGCATGAACCACAGTGCCTGGCTAACACCAGATTTTGAGGACTTAGTGCAAAAAATAGGAATGTAACACCTCACTAATTTTTATATTGGTTACATTTTGCAATAATATTTGGATATATTGTTGTAAAAGAAATATAGTAAAATTAATTATTATTATTATCATTTTTTGAGATGGAGTCTCGCTCTGTCGCCCAGGCTGGAGTGCACTGGCACAATCACTGGCTCACTGCAAGCTCCGCCTCCCAGGTTCATGCTATTCTCCTGCCTCAGCCTCCCGAGTAGCTGGGACTACAGGCGCCTGCCACCATGCCTGGCTAAATTTTTTTGTATTTTTTAGTGGAGATGGGGTTTCACCGTGTTAGCCAGAATGGTTTTGATCTCCTGACTTCGTGATCCGCCCACCTCAGCCTCCCAAAGTGCTGGGATTACAGGCATGAGCCATCGTGCCAGGCTGTGACTGGCTTATTTCACTTAGCATTAACATCCTCGAGGTTCATCTAAGTCACAGTATGTATATAGCTTACAGTGTTTTACTTGCATTATATTTCTTTTTTCTTTTTTTTTTTTTTTTGAGATGTAGTCTTGCTCTGTCACCTGCACTGGAGTGCAGTGGCATGATCTCAGCTCACTGCAACCTCTGTCTCCTGGGTTCAAGCAATTCTCTTGCCTCAGCCTCCCGAGTGGCTGGGACTACAGACACGTGCCACCACGCCCTGCTAATTTTTGTATTCTTAGTAGATATGGGGTTTCACCATGTTGGCCAGGCTGGTCTCGAACTCCTGACCTCAAGTGATCCGCCCGCCTCGGCCTCCCAAAATGCTGGGATTACAGACGTGAGCCACCGCACCTTCCCCTTTCCTTATATTTCTTTTTTTTTTTTTTTTGAGACGGAGTCTCGCTGTGTCGCCCAGGCTGGAGTGCAGTGGTGCAATCTCGGCTCACTGCAAGCTCTGCCTCCTGGGTTCATACCGTTCTCCTGCCTCAGCCTCCCGAGTAGCTGGGACTACAGGTGCCTACCACCACGCCCGGCTAATTTTTTGTATTTTTAGTAGAGACGGGGTTTCACCATGTTAGCCAGGATGGTCTGGATCTCCTGACCTTGTGATCCACCCGCCTCTGCCTCCCAGAGTGCTGGGATTACAGGCGTGAGCCACTGTGCCCAGCTGCCCTTGCCTTATATTTCTAATGGACAGTACTGCTGTAGGTTCTAGATGTTCTTTTCCTTTGTCCTTGCTAAATTCTCTTATTAGTTATAGTAGTTATTTTGTTGGTTTCTTAGGTTTTTCTTTGCTTTTTTTCTATTTTTTAAATTTTTATTAGAGACAGGGTCTCTCTGTCACCCAGGTTGGAGGGCAATGGTGTGATCATAACTCACTGTAACTTCAAACTCCTAGCTTCAGGCGATCCCCCCACCTTGGCCTCCCAAAGTGTTGGGATTACAAACATGAGCCACCACAACTGTCAGTTTCTTAGGTTTTTCTATGTACTCAATCATGTTATCTGCAAACAGAGACAGTTTTCTTTCCTTTGTTTTTTCTGCCTTTTATTTCTTTTTGTTGCCTTATTTCATTGGGTAGGACCTTCAATATGATGTTAAGTAGAAGTGGTAACAATGGATATCCTTAGCTTGTGCTTGATCTTAGATGGAAAGTGTTTACTACTTTACTGTTGAATACAAAGTTAGCTATAGGCTTTTCATACCTTCTTTTTATCAGATTAAGGAAATTTCTTCTATTCCAACTTTCTTTTTTTTTTTGAGATGGAGTTTCGCTCCTGTTGCCCAGGCTGGAGTGCAGTAGGGCGATTTCGGCTCACTGCAACCTCTGCCTCCTGGGTTCAAGTGATTCTCCTGTCTCAGCCTCCCAAGTAGCTGGGATTATAGGCAAGTGCCACCATGTCTGGCTAATTCTTTGTATTTTTAGTAGAGATGGGGTTTCGCCATGTTGGTCAGGCTGGTCTTGAACTCTTGACCTCAGGTGATCCACCCGCCTCGGCCTCCCTAAGTGCTGGGATTACATGTGTGAGCCATGGCCCCCGGCCTATTCCAATTTTCTTAGAATTTTTATCGAGAGTGGGTGTTGGATTTTATCAAAAGCTTCTTTTGCATGTGTTGAAATCATATTTTTTTACTTTTATCTATCTATATGGTGAATTATACTGATTTTCTAATGATAAACCCCACTTGGTCATGATGTATTACCCACTTTATATATTGATGGATTAGATTCATGATTAATTTATTAAGGATTTATATGTTTATTTTCTTGCAGAATACTACTTTGTAACTTTTTCTTTTTCTTTTTTTTTTAAGAATTGTCTTTGTTAGCTTTAAGTATTAAGGTTAAGCTGCCCTCAAAAAGAGTTGAGAAATGTTTCCTTCTCTTTTTTCTAAGAGTTTGTATAGGGTTGATATTCTTTATTTGTTGGTATTTGATATACTTCATCAGTGAATTTACGAGTTTTCTTTGTGGGAAAATCTTTGATAACTTGAATTATTTTATTTATTTATTTATTTTTGAGACAGAGTCTTGCTGTGTCGCCGAGGCTGGAGTGCAATGGTGTGATCTTGGTTCACTGTAACCTCTACCTCCCAGGTTCAAGTGATTCTCCTGCTTCAGCCTCCCAAGTAGCTGGGATTAGAGATGGGGTATCACCATGTTGGGCAGGCTGGTCTCAAACTCCTGACCTCAGGTGATCCCCTTGCCTCAGCCTCTCTCAATTTCTCAGCCGGGCACAGTGGCTCATGCCTATAATCCTAGCACTTTGGAAGGCTAAGGCAGGAAGATTGCTTGATGCCAGGAGTTTGAGACCAGCCTGGACAATATAGTGAGACCCCGATCTCTACCAAAAAACAAAAATTTAATTAGCTTTATGCACTCATTAGTGCAATTTCTAACCTGGTTTTTAAAAAATGGTGTATTTTTCAGTGTTATAGTATTCATATTTATAATTTTGTTGTAAGATATTCTATCAAGCTATACTGTTACTTAATCCTAAGGGGTTTTATCAAGGTTTATAAAACTGCCTTCAGTGTTCAGGTTGGAGAATCTCCTATAAAAGTTTCCTTGCTGTCTTGCACAATATACAGTTAATAAAAGAAATACATGTAAATTCTTTTAATTTAGTAGTATATTCCCTTATATTTTTAAAGCAGTTTCATCCTCAAGAAGAGCATTTAAGATAATGTGAATTTTAGCAAAATTTGTCTCACTTTTAGATACTATTTGTATGTATTATTGCTGTATCTATTTGAACTCAGCAGTTAACCACATTTCTCTCTCTGTTTCGAAGCTAAATGTTGCCAGCTACCTACAAATGATTTGCTTAACTGAGAATTTTAGAACTGATATAAAAGACTTTGTAACCTTGTTAACTGCAAATACTTGTGATATAAGAAAAAGTATCCTTTACTTACAATTCTGGATTAGAAGTGGAGGTGGAGTTTTAGAAGAACGACCATTAACCCTTTATCGTAAGTTGATTTGTTATTAAAGAAATTTGTATTATGGGACCCTATTTAAAAATCTGTGCTATGGCTGGGTGCAGTGGCTCATGCCTGTAATCCCAGCACTTTGGGGGAGTGAGGTGGGAGGATCTCTTGACGCCAGGAGGTCCAGATCAGTCTGCTGAACATAGTGAGACCCCTGTCTCTACAAGAAAATTTATGGGAGGCCAAGGTGGGAGGATCACTTGAAGCCAGGAGTTCAAAACCAGCCTGCGCAAGAAAGCGAGACCCCTGTCTCTACAAAAAAAATGTGTAAAAATTAGCCGGGCAGGGTGGCATGTGCCTGTAATACTGGCTACTCAGGAGGCTGAGGTAGGAGGATCACATGATCCCAAGAGTTTGAGGCTGCAGTGAGCTATGATTATGCCAGTGTACTCTGGCCCGGACAATAGAGCAATACACCATCTCTGAAAAAAATATATATATATTTATTTTTTTTTTTTTGAGATGGAGTCTCGCACTGTTGCCTGGGCTGGAGTGCAGTGGTGCGATCTCGGCTCACTACAACCTCTGCCTCCCAGGTTCAAGCAATTCTCCTGCCTCAGCCTCCCGAGTAGCTGGGATTACAGGCCCCCACCATCACGCCCGGCTAATTTTTTTTGTCTTTTTAGTAGAGATGGGGTTTCATTATGTTGGCTAGGCTGGTCTCAAACTCCTGACCTTGTGATCCACCTGCCTCGGCCTCCCAAAGTACTGGGATTACAGGCGTGAGCCACCGAACTTGGCCCTAAAAAAAATTTTTTTTTAATTAAAAAAACTCTGTGCTATACTAGAATAGTTCAAAGATTATAAAAATTTTAAGCAACTTGTTATATTAATCTTCAAAATAAATATGCACATGTCAACTTTGTTCATAAAACATTTTGGCCTGGCACAGTGTCTCGCAACTGTAATCCCAGCACTTTGGGAGGCCAAGAGGCGTGGATTCCTTGAGCTCAGGAGTTTGAGATCAGCCTGGGCAACATGGCAAAACCCCATCTCTACAAAACATTGGCTGGGCATGGTGGTGCGTGCCTGTGGTCCTAGCTACTTGGGAGGCAGAGATGGGAGGATCGCTAGAACCTGGGAGATCGAGGTTGCAGTGAGCCAAGATCACGCCACTGCACTCCAGCCTGGGTGACAGAGTGAGACTCTGACTAAAAAAAAAGTTTTGCAGTCAATGTGAGTAAATAGAATTAAACTGCATCTAGAAAGTTGGAGTTTTCTCCTGGCTATGCTACTCTTTACAATTAATATATAAGCTCTAAAATTCACTTCACCTTTTTGAGCCTGTTTTTTCACCTCAAAAATGAGAGATCTGAACTAATCTGTAAGTTACTTATTCTTTTATAGTTGCGCTTTTAAGATGATCTCATTGTTTAATTTAAAAAAAAAAACACACACACACAGGCTGGGTGTGGTGGCTCACGCCTGTAATCCCAGCACTTTGGAAGGCCGAGGCGGTTAGATCATGAGGTCAGGAGATCAAGACCATCCTGGCCAATTTGGTGAAACCCCATCTCTACTAAAAATACAGAAATTAGCTGGGCATGGCGGCACGTGCCTGTAGTCCCAGCTACTCAGGAGGCTGAGGCAGGAGAATTGCTTGAACCCAGGAGGTGGAGGCTACAGTGAGCCAAGATCACACTATTGCACTCCAACCTGGGCGACAGAGTGAGACTCTGTCTCAAAAAAAAAAAAAAAAAAAAAATTTAAAAAACATACACAAAAAACCTCCCACCCTGTTCCCCTTTCCTCTTAAAAGTTTTTCTTTTTTTTTTTTTTTTTTTGAGGTAAGGTCTCGCTATATTGCCCAGGCTGGAGTATGGTGACTATTCATGGGCAGGATCATAATGCAGGATAGCCCTGAACTCCTGGGCTCAAGTGATCCTCCTGTCCTAGCCTCCTGAGAAGGCCACTGTGTCCAGCGTCCTCCCCAGAAATTTGACTCTTAAATTTTCAAACTGTTACTTATACATGTATTAACATATAAGTACTTATACATATATAAGTACTTATAACATAGTACTTATAAACAAATGATACTATAATTATTTAACAACTTTTTCACTTACTAAAAACAATGATTTTTCTACGTGAGTATGTATATATATAGATATATAGTATTCTTATGTAACTATAATGTACAATCACTTTTAGCTTCAGGAGTCTTTAAATTCTATCTTTCCTAAATACTATATTATTTCAGAAATATTTTTCTTATTTTTTTTCAGTCACCATTGTTACCTAATTCAAGTGAGTACCTTCTCCATGCCAGGTCCTGTGTTTACATGGTTAAGACATGGTTCCTTGCCTGAAGAAGTTTTAGTTTAGTTTCCATGCTCCATAGTCATGGTTCTCTAGTTACAGATCCTATTCTGGTAAATACACAAATATTTCAAGGAAACCAATATTAAGGTAATACTAATCCTCATCAGTTTTTTCTTTTAATTGGTTTAACATTTTAATGTATTCTTTTTTTTTTTTCTTTTCTTTTCTTTTTTTTTTGAGACAGTGTCTCATTCTATTGCCCAGGCTGGAGTGCAGTGGCTTCAGTGTACTGCAGTGCGCTCCAGGCTGGCAGTGCAGTCATGGCTCACTGCCACCTCAATCTCCTGGACTCGAGCCGTCTTCCCCACTGAGCCTCCTGAGTAGCTGGGACCACAGGCGTGCACCACCACACCTAATTTTTTTTATTTTTTGTAGAGACAGGGGTCTCACTATGTTGCCTAGCCTGGTATTGAACTCCTGGGCTCAAGTGATCCGCCCCACCTCGGCCTCCCAAAGTGCTGGGATTACAGGCATGAGCCACCTCACCCGGCTTCATATTATTCTTTTTCAAGGTAGATACGCTTATATATTCTATTCAGTGTAAGCCCATAGGTTTAACCATTTCTCAAAAGTAAATATAACACATAACACATGGAAAATATCCTGGTGTAACAAATTAGTTAATAACTTTTTGATATACCACTAGATATAAATTGTTACAGCAAGAAACTTTAGAAGACAGAAAATAAGTACAGCAGTTTCTCTTCTTTTTTTTTTTTGAGACGGAGTCTGGCTCTGTCACCCAGGCTGGAGTGCAGTGGCGTGATCGCGGTGCACTGCAACCTCCGCCTCCTGGGTTCAAGGGATTATCCTGCCTCAGCCTCCCGAGTAGTTGGGATTACAGGCGTGTACCACCACGCCCAGCTAATTTTTTGCATTTTTAGTAGAGATGGGATTTCACCGTGTTAGCCAGGATGGTCCTGATCTCCTGACCTTGTGATCCGCCTGCCTCCCAAAGTGCTGGGATTACTGGCATGAGCCACCGCACTCGGATGGGGCCAGTTTCTCTTCTTAAAGATCTTTTTTTATATACATTTCATTCCTGCCTTTAAAAAAAAAACACAGATACATAAAACAATATTCCCCTACTTCTTGAAAGTAGCCACAGTTAGCCCTTTATGCATATGACATAAAGATACATACTTATTTAGCAAAATTAACCAGTATTATATATGTTGTTAGTTATTTTTAAGTTTATTGTCAGCACATGCGGTCCTATCCCACTGTTTTTCACAGCTGCATGCTTTTCTATAGAATAGAATGGATGTACCATAATTTAACCATTACTTACAGACATTTACATTATCTTCAATTTGTCATTAAAATACAGTGAATATCTTTATACATATATCCTTGAAAATGTCTGCAATATTGATGGAGAGACTTCTAGAAGTATGACTGCTGGGTCACAAACGGTGTATATACTTTACATTTTGATAGTTGTTGTCAGACTGCCCTCTGATGATAATTGTACCAACTTATGCTCCCATGAATAGTATATGATGGTTTTTTTATGTGTACTGCTGACAGAACTACATTATAATTCTTTTAATTTTGCCAATTTAAAAAGTGAAACATGTACAGTATCTTATTTTAAAATTACATTTCCATGCTTAGTGGTGAAATTGCATCTTTTTATTAGGTCTTTGAAATTATTATTATTTGAGACGGAGCCTCGCTCAGTCGCCTAGGCCAGAGTACAGTGGCGTGATCTTTTTTTTTTTTTTTTTTTGACGAGTCTGCTCTGCCCAGGCTGCAGTGCCTCTCGCTCCTGCCCCCCTCCCTCTCCTCCCTCCCCCTCCGTACTGGCCCCCCCCCCCCCGCTATTTTTTTTTTTGTAGACGTTCCCGTGTCTCGATCTCCTGACTCTGACCGCCCCCGCCCCAAGCTGGATACAGCGTGCCCCGCCCGCATAGTGATCTTAGCTCACTGCAGCCTCTGCCTCCCGGGTTCAAGTGATTCTCCTGCTTCAGACTCCCAAGTAGCTGGGATTACAGGCACGCACCACTACGCCCAGCTAATTTTTTGATATTTTTAGTAGAGATGGGGTTTTGCCATGTTGGCCAGGCTGGTGTCAAACTCCTGACCTCAGGTGATCCACCCGCCTTGGCCTCCCAAAGTGCTGGGATTACAGGTGTGAGCCACCTCACCTGGCCTGAAATTAATATTAGGTATTTATTTTTCTTCTGTGACTTGCCTGCTCACAGTCCTTGCACTTTTTCTGTTGGATGGCTTTGAAAGTCCCCCACCATCACCTCACTTAATTTATCTCTTGGTAGAAATAATGCTTATGGCCAGGCGCAGTGGCTCACGCATGTAATCCCAGCACTTTGGGAGGTTGAGGGGGGTGGATCACTCGAGGTCAGGAGTTCGAGATCAGCCTGGCCAATATAGTGAAACCCTGTCTCTACTAAAAATACAAAAAGTAGCCGGGTGTGGTGGCGCATGCCTGTAATCCCAGCTACTCAGGAGGCTGAGGCAGGAAAATCGCTTGAACCCAGGAGGTGGAGGTTTCAGTGAGCTGAAATTGCACCACTGCACTTCAGCCTGGGTGATAGAGTGATACTCTGTCTTTAAAAAAAAAAAAAAAAAAAAAAAAGAATAATGCTTATATTGTACTCTTAATGAATTAAACACATATGTGGAGAACAAAATGGGGGTATTTGTCCAGAAGATGTCAAAGGATCTCAGGCTTTAAATAATTGTTTGATACAATTTGTTTAATATATAGAGAGAGCTAAGATTTTCTTTTATTTTGTAGGTGGAAATAGCAGAAATGTACAACTAGTTTGCTCTGAACATGGCCTTGATAACAAAATTTACCCTAAAAATACTAAAAAGAAACGTGTAGACCTTCCAAAATGTGACGGTGGCTGTGCTGAGACCTTGTTTGGCCTTAAGAACATTTTTTCCCCATCTGAAGACTTATTTTCATTTTTAAAGGTATTTTCAATGTCTGTTTTGCAATGTTGAACTTATATTCCTTTTCATATTCCCAACATTAACCTATCTTTTGAATCTTAAGTTTAACTTAAATATGCCTATAATTTGTATAAGCCTTAGGTCTCTGATTTTAACACATCCGACCACTTTGACAAATGGTGCATAGGCATTGCTCTGAATGCATATTACAGGATTTAGAATAGAATTTAGAAAATTTTTCAGATAGACTATTTCAGAGAAGTGGTTCTAAATAAATGAGCTTCTAATAATATTGGAGTAGATACTAAATACATAGAGAATTTAATTCTCCAAATTAATAGTCTAATTTTTAAACTTAATAGTACTATTTTGATATATTAAATATAGATAAATAAAATTATGAGGGGTAGTGACTCAGTACTTTGAATTTAGAATAGGGATAACACTGTATTCATACAGGTAGAAAAGTATTCAAACTATGTACTGCTGTAACATTTCTTTACTCAAAATTGTTTTTCAGCACAAAATCACAACGAAGGAAGAATGGCATAAACTCATCCAGCTTCTCACAGAATTCCAAATGCGGAATGTAGATTTTTTATATAGTAATCTTGAGTTTATTCTACCATTACCAGTTGATACCATTCCAGAAACTAAAAACTTTTGTGGCCCATCAGTAACTGTGGATGCCAGTGCAGCAACAAAAAGTATGAACTGTCTGGCTAGGAAACATTCTGAAAGAAAACAGCCATTGAAAAAGTCCCAGAAAAAGAAACGAAAGAAAACATTGGTAATATTAGATGATAGTGATCTATTTGACACTGACTTGGACTTTCCTCATCAATCTATTAGTCTGTCCTCTGTGTCGTCTTCCTCAAATTCAGAAGAAAGCAAAGCCAGAGACGAAGAAAGCAAAGCCAGAGACAAAGGAAACAATCCAGAGACAAAGACATCTATTCCTTGTCCTCCCAAAACAACTGCAGAAAAAAAATGTTCTGCCCTTGTTTCTCATTGTTTAAATTCTCTCTCTGAGTTCATGGATAACATGTCCTTCTTAGATGCCCTTTTAACTGATGTAAGGGAACAAAACGAATACGGTAGAAATGACTTTAGTTGGACAAATGGAAAGGTTAAAAGTGGACTTTGTGATGAGTTTAGTCTTGAGAGTAATGACGGATGGACTTCTCAAAGCTCTGGAGAATTAAAGGCAGCTGCAGAAGCTCTCAGCTTTACTAAATGTTGTTCTGCTATTTCAAAAGCACTGGAAACCTTGAATTCTTGCAAGAAATTAGGAAGAGATCCAACCAACGATCTTACTTTTTATGTTTCACAAAAGCGCAATAATGTATACTTTAGTCAGTCAGCAGCTAATTTAGAGTAAGTCTTCCTTTACTTTTTATTTTTTGGTAATAAATGGTAAAGGGGAAATCATTAGAGTTTTTTCTTAATTTAAAAATGCTGTACTATTGATCATGGTAAGCCCTTAACATTAATAATGTAGCTTCTAATGAGACAGTTAAGGAGACCAGCCTGATTGCTGAGAAGAGAAATAATGAGTGATTGGGGTGGATTTAGGTAATGCTTGAATGACCCAGGAAGGAGTTTGGTCTTGCTGTGATAGTTATTGAGATTTTTCAGTATGGGAGTGATTGATGTGTTGACAGGAAATTAATCTGGAAATGTCATCTGGTCTAGACCAGAGGCAAGGAAACGAAACTGGTTGTGATTGGGATTACTGCATTTTTCTTGGGCATTAAAAATTAAAAACAATGCATTACTTTTACAGCAATGCTTGGAAGAGGATATCAGTCATTAAAAGTGTATTTTCGAGTCGATCTCTTCTGTATGTGGGTAATAGACAAGCTAGTGTAATTGAATACCTGCCAACCCTTCGAAACATCTGTAAGACTGAGAAGCTAAAAGAACAAGGAAAAAGTAAAAGAAGGTAAAGGCTTTATTAAAAACAATATTTTAGATAGCTTTTTCAAGATTAATACATATTTTCATAAGATGAAAATGTTAATATTTTTCTTTGTAATTTTGACAGATTCCTGCACTATTTTGAAGGAATTCATCTTGACATTCCAAAAGAGACTGTGAATACTTTGGCAGCTGACTTCCCTTAATGTTCCATACTAACAATGCTTTGTATAGATTATCATGTGGTCCTTAAGATACATTTTTATATTATGTGGATCTTCATGGAAAAGTATATTTCTCAATGTACATTTTAAGCAAACAATTTGTATATTTTTTTATTGGCGGGTAAATATTTAAAATATTTGAGTTACAAATTGTATATATGATTGTAATATTTTTTTCTGAATTTTTTGTATTATCTGATTTAGCTTTGTTGGAGTGTTTTTTGTATGTGAGTAAACTGTTTCTGGAAGGTAGAGTTCATTGAGATGAACTCCCTATTTCAAGTGTTTATATTATATATTAGCTTAATATTCAGATACATTATCTTGGCTGCTAACACTAGTGTCACTGAAGTTGGTATACAATCTCCCACTGCTAAATTTGACTGGCTTTACAAAAAGAAAAAAAAAAAAAAGTAAAACAAAAACATTATCTGGTGAATTATATTTTTAACCCAAAAGTTAAGGATCCTCATATTATAGTTTTTTTGTGTGCTTTTTTTTTTTTTTTTTTTTTTTTTTTGAGACGGAATCTCGCTCTGTCACCCAGGCTGGAGTGCAGTGGCCTGGTATCGGCTCAGTGCAACTTTTGCCTCTCGGGTTCAAGTGATTCTCCTGCCTCAGCCTCCTGAATAGCTGGGATTACAGGCATGTGCCACCTTGCCCAGCTAATTTTTGTATTTTTAGTAGAGACAGGGTTTTACCATGTTGGTTAGGCTGGTCTCTAACTCCTGACCTTAAGTGATTCATCTGCCTCGGCCTCCCAAAGTGCTGGGATTACGGGCGTGAGCCACCGTGCCTGGCCTATATTGTAGTTTTGAACAGTATAGATGCATACCTGTTTACAAATGTGTATGAAGATAGATATTTTTACCTCTTATTTGTTCAATTTACTTTTTCTTGTATTAATTAGTATATTGATCTAATTAAAGGTTAAAGCTAAAGGCTTTATGAAATGTTTAAAAGAGTTCAGATGTAATCATCTTGATAAATATGTATATTGTATGGGTTTGAATATAGGATGTAACTTAAAGATTTCATCCCTGTACAGAAGAGAGAATAAGATCTGAAGTTTTTTTTTTTTTTTTGAGACAGAGTTTCGCTCTGATTGTCCAGGCTGGAGTGCAATGACGTGCTCTCGGCTTACCACAACCTCCGCCTCCCAGGTTCAAGCGATTCTCCTGCCTCAGCCTCCCAAGTAGCTGGGATTACAGGCACCCGCCACCATGCCCGGCTAATTTTGTATTTTTAGTAGAGACAGGGTTTCTCCATGTTGGTCAGGCTGGTCTCCAACTCCCGACCTCAGGTGATGTGCCTGTCTTGGCCTCCCAAAGTGCTGGGATTACAGGCGTGAGCCACTGTGCCTGGCCTGAAGTATTTTTTAAAATATTTTTAAAATACTGTTCTTTTTTTCTCCTCTTAAAAAAAAAAAAAGAAAATAATGGGAGTATTTTCCTCCTTAATATGGACACATATAATATTGTATTTATTTTTAGGTTTATAATAATTCAGGGAAAAAGTCTTTATCTTTTTTTTTTTTTTAAGAGGTCTCACTCTTGATCTCACTCTTATTGCCCAGGCTGGAGTGCAGTGGCACAATCATAGTTCACCGCAGCCTCAAACTCCTGAGCTCAAGTGATCCTCCTTCCTTGGTCTCCCAAAGCATTGGGATTATGGGTGTGAGTCACTGTACCCAGCCTTTTCATTTTTATTTGTTTGTTTGAGATTGAGTTTCCCTCTTGTCCAGGCAGGAGTGCAATGGCATGATCTCGGCTCACTGCAACTTCCACCTCACAGGTTTAAGCGATTCTCCTGCCTCAGCCTCCTGAATAGCTGAGATTACAGACATGTGCCACCATGCCCAGCTAATTTTGTATTTTTAGTAGAGACAGGGTTTCTCTATGTTGGCCAGGTTGGTCTTGAACTTCTGACCTCAGGTGATCCGCCCGCCTCGGCCTCCCAAAGTACTGAGATGACAAGCGTGAGCCACTGCGCCCAGCCCTTTTCATTCTTAAAGATAGTAAATTCCTGTAAGATTTAGATTCACATTTGTGATTATGCCATGTTTCTGTTATGAACAACTAGGTAGTTGGAGAAACTATCAAAATAGAAAACAGTGGCAAAGGAGGTGGTTTGGATGGAAAGAGAATGATTTCCTTTTTAGACATGCATAGTTTGAGGTATCTGTATTTCCAAAGTGGAGATGTTTAGGTACACAATGACATATGTAAATGTAGAAACTTTATTTGTGTGTGGCAACAGGTCTAGAGTGTATACCAACTCTAGGGAGTTGGAGGTGCTAGAGAAGGGAGGGCTTCCATTTCTTGCTTTATGTTTCAGATTATTTGAAGTTTTTTTCAACAAGTATATTTCACTTTTAGATTATAGAAAATGTTTATGTTACAGAAAATATTTAATACTTTTTTTTTTTTAAGAGATGGGGCCTTGCTACATTGCCCAGTCTGGCTTCAAACTCCTGGGCTCAGGTGATCCTCCCACCTCAGCCTTCCAAGTAGCCGGCAGGCATGCACCACTGATAATTTAATACTTTGACATTAAAGAGACAGGTTCATAAAGAAGATATATTGAGGACCTCAACTAATGTAGACAATGGTAAAATGGACATCAAAAGATGGTCTGTCAAGTTAAAATATTGCAAAGTTAAAAAATGAGCCTGCTGGGCACGGTGGCTCATGCCTGTAATCCCAACACTTTGGGAGGCCGAGGCAGGAGGATCACAATGTCAGGAGTTCGAGACTAGCCTGGCCAATATAGTGAAATCCTGTCTCTACTAAAAATACAAAAATTAGCCGGGCGTGGTGGCACATGCCTGTAGTCCCAGCTACTCGGGAGGCTGAGACAGGAGAATTGCTTGAACCCAGGAGGCAGAGGTTGCAGTGAGCCGAGATCATGCCACTGTACTCCAGCCTGGGCAACAGAGCCAGACTAGGTCTCCAAAAGGAGCCTATTAGACAAAGCTTAGTTGTTTGTTTTTGGGTAATAAGAGTTGAACTGATGAAAGTCATCTTTTGGGGCTGGGTATGGTAGCTCACACCAGTAATCCCAGCACTTTGGGAGGCTGAGGCAGGAGGATTGCTTGAGGCCAGGAATTTGAGCCCAGCCTGGGCAACAAGGTAAGACCCTGTCTCTACAAAAAATAAATTAGCCGGGTATGGTGGCATGTGCCTGTAGTCCTAGCTATTCAAGAGATAGAGGCAGGAGGATTGCTTGAGGCCAGGAGGTGCTGCAGTGAACTGTGATTGTGCCATTGCACTCTAGCCTGGGTGATAGAGTGAGACCCTGTCTCAAAAAAAGAAAATCGGCTTTTGGAGGCAGTGTAGCAAACCACATTCTACTTAAGAGAATAAGAGAGGACGATTCTATAAGCTGTATTATCAGTTATCTTTAGCTTTATTCTTTCTTTTTGAGATGGAGTTACGCTCTTGTTGCCCAGGCTGGAGTGCAATGGCACGATCTCGGCTCACTGCCACCTGGTTCAAGCGATTCTCCTGTCTCAGCCTCCCAAGTAGCTGGGGCTACAGGCATGCACCACCACGCCTGGCTAATTCTGTATTTTTTTTTTAGTAGAGACAGGGTTTCTCCACTTTGGTCAGGCCAGTCAAAACTCCTGACTTCAGGTGATCCACCCGCCTCAGCCTCCCACAGTGCTGGGATTACAGGCGTGAACCACCATGCCTGGCCAGCTTTATTCTTATAATAAGTACCACCTAGGAAAACCATTATTCCCTATTTTAACAATATGATAATAATGCAAATGTTTAGTATAGATAGTATTTATTTCTTGTTTTGTCAATTTGGCATCTTACTGTTTCTTTTTTTAATGAAAAATGTTTAAAAATTATGTGGTCTTGCTATGTTGCCCAGGCTGCTCTTGAGCTCCTGGGCACAAGCAGTCCTCCTGCCTCAGCCTCCCACAGTGCTGGGATTATCGGCATAAGCCACTGCACCGAGTCCCATGTTACCGTTTAACACATTAACCTGAGAGGCACAGAATCTCATAAAATGTTTATTGATTTGGTCTTGGCTTATTGTGTAAACCATTTAATAGCCGAAAGTCAGAATTTAAACATCTAAAATACACTCAAAATGTGTGCTTTTCCAATAACGTGGATGTTCACAACAGTTGGTGTTACGTTAGAGCTAATAATTATACATTAATATAACTTTAGCACATGAACCTCAGAATTCTAAGGCTCAAACAAACACTGCTAATTCATAGAAGGCAATAGCTTGTAATAATGAATCATAAAGCTCTTCTACTCTCTGTAGTTCAGTAGATACAAACATCTGTCTGTAGTGGACTAATTTATTTGATGGGAAGAACACCCGAGGATCCGCCTTCAGTACAGAATCGGAGAGAAACTGCTTCACTAGCTCTTTTCCACTAGTCCGGGAGTCACCAATCATCAGTTCAAAATGCTTCCCCACTGCGTTTCGATTCATGCTCAGCACCTGATGCTGCCCATCCTGGGCAAAAGTTTTATTTAATAAGGCATACAGCATGGCTTCCATGATATGAAAATGTAACAGTATTGGAAACAGAGATGAGTTCTGAATGGAAAGTCCTGTTTTTTCCAGAACATAGAAATCTGCTTTAGGCATCTTTGAAATGATCGAGGAAATCTTTTAAAAAAAGACAAAGGAGCAGAAATAATTCATTACATTTTATGTTTGGTCCCCTCTCTGTACCACTTCTATTTAAAAATATTATAATTAGTTAACTTATACTATATCACTATTGACAATTTTGAAATAACTGAAAAAGCCATTTTATGAGCAGTCTGGTTCTGGTCTTGGTTATGTCACAACAACAGCTAAGCTAAGCTGTTTAGTCCTCCTAAGTACCAGTTTCTTGATCTGTACAGTGGACTTTATAATTTCTAAAATATGTATTGGCTTTAAGATTAGACAACTTGAAACTGTTTTATTAACCTTCAAACATTTTCTGGGATAGAGCATACGGTTAGAATAACTAGCAAGAATCAATCACCTCTGCAACTGACTAATCACATCAGATGCTTGACTGAACCACAGATTTCATATGTATATTCAAGGTGGTAATTCCTGACCATTTCACAAGGTTTTGAAAACTCAAGTGAGACAATGTGATGGCATTTTGAAAAATAAGCTTTATAAATAAAAGAGTGATAATGTTCTATAACATTTAGGATGAAATACCATTGATTTTCTCAGTATCTGCCTTTGATGCATAAGGCATTTCTTGAACTAACTAAACGTTGAATTCATGAAAACATAATAGGAACAAGTGAGTAACAAGTATCAGAAGAAAACCCATCTTTACTATTTTATTACATTCCTTTTGGGACCAGAAGATTAAACTACACAAAGAGCTCTAGCAGGTAGGAATCTGGAGGTGCAACTGCCTTACCTCTTCTAAATAGACTGATGATGAGTATGATATTCCCCTCATTAAACTCCAACGGTCACTTTGCTGCCAGTCCAGCACTGTCAATTTACGATCAAGGTGAGCCCAGGCAATTCTTCGAGTACCAAAAACGATAGATATGATACTATTAACTGCCTAAAAGAAAAGACTGATTTAATTAGAAGTATAAACATTTTAGTTTTTTTCTTTTTTTGAGACGGAGTCTTGCTCTGTCACCCAGGCTGGAGTGCAGTGGCGCGATCTCGGCTCGCTGCAAGCTCCGCCTTCTGCTTTCGTGCCATTCTCCTGCCTCAGCCTCCCGAGTAGCTGGGACTACAGGTGCCCGCCACCACGCCCGGCTAATTTTTTATATATTTTTTAGTGGAGACGGGGTTTCACCATGTTAGCCAGGATAGTCTCGATCTCCTAATCTCATGATCCACCTGCCTTGGCCTCCCAAAGAGCTAGGATTACAGGCATAAGCCACTACACCTGGCCAGAAGTGTAAACGTTTTACAGATGCAAACAATCTACAAATTCAGAATGCCTAACTAGTTTATGTAATATAAACTTATTTATAGTTTATGAACTGAGAATTATTAAGGGAATGCAGGAGTAATTATTATTTTGTTTGAGATGGAGTCTCGTTCTGTCACCCAGGCTGGAGTGCAGTGGCACGGTCAGCTCACTGCAACATCCACCTCCCAGATGCAAGCAATCCTTCTGCCTCAGCCTCCTGAGTAGCTGGGATGACAGGTACCTGTCACCACACCCAGCTAATTTTTGTTATGTTTAGTAGAGACGGGGTTTCACCATGTTGGCCAGGCTGGTCTTGAACTCCTGACCTCAAGTGATCCACCCGCCTCTGCCTCCCAAAGTGCTGGGATTACAGATGTGAGCCACCAAGGAGTAATTATTATTAAAAGGTAACCAGCAGCAGTCAGTTTACAGATAAAGGACCTATACTCATTCTCAGCACCTTGCCCAAAGTAGGCATTCAAACTCAAGTGTAGCCAGGGTCTGCACTAGATACTAGGAAACAGCAAACGTAACTGTACATTATAAGAAATGCCACCATAAAACTATTGTAGAGAGAAGTGGTCAGGGAAGGTTTACTGGAGGACTAGGAGAATGAGACGGTAAATGGGAAGTTATTTCACCCAGATGTCTGGAAAGATAGGCTGTTTGACATCTCACACTCTGGCAGTAAAATAAAGACTGAATAGGAAAAGGGCAGAGGACAAGGCAGATGTCTATAAAGGTAAGTAACTTGCTTTATCCTGAGTGCTACAGGGGCCACTAAAAAAACAGAATTTTAAGGAATAACATAAGATTTACATTTCAGAAAAATCACTGATGGTGTAAAAGATGGGCTGGAGGGAACTAAAGGTAGGGATCTGTGTTAGGCATCTGTTATGAGAGTGTTAAGAATTGAAGACAATGACAGAAGGAAAAGAAACAGAGATAGTGGGAGCAGAATTAATACATAGGTTTAATGAGGAGTCTAGAATAATTCCAGTTTTATATCAGTGACTGAATGGCATTAATGATGATGAAGATAGGAGTCACATGACCTAGGGAAGGTGGGAAGAAATTGTTTTGTTTTGGTTTGTTTTTAATGTATTAAGTTTGGGTTGCCTATAGGGCTTCTAAGAGGAGATATATAATAAGTAATTGAATATTTAGATTTTGCTCCCTATCAAGTCTGGGCTGACGATGAAGTACAATGCTATCACCTTTCCTCAACATGGCTCACTTAGTTATATAACAAACTAATATGTTCTATAGATACAGAGGCAAATAAACAGGAACAATTAGTTGTATACCCATCTCCCTTTCATTGCTAAGGACTGGATAAATACCTTAAAGACAAAATAGTATAGATGCCCAAAATACAGACTTCTTTTTGGTTCTTTTCTTTAGCTTGGTGACTCTCAAGTTTTAGTGTGCACAAGCATTACTGAACCAGACTACACACAATACTTCGTGGGCAATCGATTTTTTCTTAAAGGATTTTACTGCATGACTTATGTCTCTATAAAAACTGACTTAAAATCCAGCCCCCTAAATAAGATGCAACTCCACTCTAATCTAGGTATAAATAGTTTTGGCCATGAATTTGGATGAGAATCCTCCCTGAAGAATTTGGTTGAAATATGTTCCAGATCAATTGCAGCAGTTCTACTCGGAGTCCATGAGTGGACGTAACAGAATCTGCCAGTCCTCTGAAACTGTGTAGTATTCTGTGTATATGTGCTATCTTTTTCTATGGGAAGAGGGTCCACAGCTTTCATCAGGTTTTCAAAAGTACTCATATTCCTCAAAAAACTGGGAGCCACTGGTCCAGAAAAAAAATGGTGCTTATGATTTTTATAAGATAATGATTATCAAGCAATGTTACACAGGACATGAGTTCCTCTAAAGTTTAATACTTGAGTGCTGTGGCCAGGCACAGTGTCTCACACCTGTAATCTCAGCACTTTGGGAGCACGAGGTCAACAGATCGAGACCATCCTGGCCAACATGGTAAAACCTCGTCTCTACTAAAAATACAAAAATTAGCTGGGTGCGGTGGCGTGTGCCTGTAGTCCCAGCTACTCAGGAGGCTGAGGCAGGAGAATTGCTTGAACCTGGGAGGTGGAGGTTGTTGTGAGATCATGCCACTGTACTCCAGCCTGGCGACAGCACAAGACTCTGTCTCAAAAAAACAAAATAAATAAAAATTGACTGCTGTGTCAAATATTTCTATTATTTATTTTTTTAAGACAATGGAAAAAGAATTGCTTTTAGAATGTTTTTTTTTTTTTTGAGACAGAGTCTTGCCCTGTAGCCAGGCTGGAGTGCAGTGGATGATCTCAGCTCACTGCAACCTCTGCCTCCCAGGTTCAAGAGATTCTCCTGCCTCAGCCTCCCGAGTAGCTGGGACTACAGGCCCGTGCCACCATGCCCAGCTGAATTTTGTATTTTTAGTAGAGATGGGCTTTCACCACATTGGCCAGGATGGTCTTGATCTCTTGACTTTGTGATCTGCCTGCTTTGGCCTCCCAAAGTGCTGGGATTACAGGTGTGAGCCAGGCGCTTTTTTTTTTTTTTTTTTAATCTTACCTATAGACTTGTGTGATTCAAGATAAAATGCTTTTTAAAGGAGAAAAGGAACAGAAAATAATTTTAAATTCTGCCAGAAAGACTGGTATAATGTTCTAAAGTCACTCCCTGGCCATAACCTATCTTTGCTCCTTCATTTCTCATTAATCCCAACACCACCTTTAGACACAGCCTAGTATCTCCAATGACACTCCTCTTAAATAAGCCTTGCCTAGACCTGCTTCTCAATATTAACTGTTCTTTGTACCTACAATCCCCTCCTCTCCCAGTCAAAGGATCTCTCTTTTAAGATCTAAATTGAGTTCTTCCAGTAAACTTTCCACAACAGTCACAGACCATTGCTTTCTCTCCTCTCAACTGCCAATTTACTATCTATACATCTCATTATTTGGTAGTGATCATATACTTGCCAACTAAACCTGAAGAACCTTGTCTTAGCCACTTCCCAACCCAATGCCCAGAAGAGTGCTTTCCAGAGTAGGTTCTCAAATATTAGGCAGTATAGCAGACATGAAGAATATACCTTAAGTCTTTCTCTTTCTATGTCTGGTTTGAGGAGCTTTCTCAGGAACCGGTTTTCCGGTGACTTTCTTTTTTCCCTTCCAGTCTTTGGACAAAGTATGGAGTTACAAACTTGAACTGTACTTTTATACTTAAACAAGGGCACATTCATTAAACTCTCTAAATTCTGAAATGGCCCAAAGTTTTCTCTGTGCGCTACAATATTGATGGACCTTCTTCCACGAAGCAATCGGAAAGCTTCAAGTTCTTTAGTAGATGCTGTATTCAACACATGCAAGATGGAAGCCTGCTGTTCTGAAGAGAAGAGCTTGTCAAGTGCATTTTCGGGCTCCTTTGCATTTTCATCACAAAAAGTAACATTGGGAGTAATTTTCTTAGGTGTAGTGGATTTTTTCCGACAGCAGAAATTATGTAAGGCCCAGAACAGGGATGACCTCGACGGGGCCAGAAAGCATCTCCACCTCTCTAAAAGGAAAATTTAGCAAAATATAAGTTGGATGTCCTACTTCCTTTAGGGTTAGTTGCAAGCTTGACTAGATCCTTCGCAAAGTCACAAATACTTTCCTGGAATTTAAGAACTAGTAAAGGACAATATTAAATTGTCCTGGAGAATCTTTTTTTTTTTTTTTTTTTGAGACAGAGTCTTGCTCTGTGGCCCAGGCTGGAGTGCAGTGGCGCAATCTCGACTCACTGCAAGCTCCGCCTACCAGGTTCACGCCATTCTCCTGCCTCAGCCTCTTTGAGTAGCTGGGACTACAGGCGCCTGCCACCACGCCCGGCTAATTTTTTGTATATTTAGTACAGATGGGGTTTCACAGTGTTAGCCAGGATGGTCTCCATCTCCTGACCTCGTGATCCTCCCACCTCTGCCTCCCAAAGTGCTGGGATTACAGGCGTGAGCCACTGAGCCGGCCCAAGAATCATCTTTAAAAGAGGATTAGTTTTTAAACTATATTATATAGAGTTTTAAATAGAGCTTTTGTTGTTTTCAAGTCACGAGAGATGTCTTCCGATTTTTATGGATCAGTCCGAAGTTTTACCACCTAGAAAATTGTATTTTATACCCATCAGGAAGCAAGTAGTTGAAATAATTATTCCAACTGCTTAACGTTTTTGATATCTTTAATTTGGAGGAATCTTTTTGTAACTAATATTTCCTATTAAGGTTTGTCTTAGGCCGGGGCGGTGACTCACGCCTATAATCCCAGCACTTTGGGAGGCCGAGGTGGGCGGATCACCCGATGTCGGGAGCTCGAGACCAGCCTGACCAACATGGAGAAATCCTGTCTCTACTAATAATACAAAATTAGCCGGGCGTGGTAGCACATGCCTGTAATCCCAGCTACTCGGGAGGCCGAGGCAGGAGAATCGCTTGAACCCGGAAGGCGGAGGTTGCGCTAAGCCGAGATCGCACCATTGCACTCCAGTCTCGGCAACAAGAGCGAAACGCTGTCTCAAAAAAAAAAAAAAAAAAGGCCGGGCGCGGTGGCTCACGCTTGTAATCCCAGCACTTTGGGAGGCCGAGGCGGGCGGATCACGAGGTCAGGAGATCGAGACCACGGTGAAACCCCGTCTCTACTAAAAATACAAAAAAAAAAAAATTAGCCGGGCGTGGTGGCGGGCGCCTGTAGTCCCAGCTACTCGGAGAGGCTGAGGCAGGAGAATGGCGTGAACCCGGGAGGCCGAGCTTGCAGTGAGCTGAGATTGCGCCACTGCACTCCAGCCTGGGCGACAGAGAGACTCCTTCTTAAAAAAAAAAAAAAAGGTTTTGTCTTCACTTCCATTTTCACATTTTAGTATCTCATCTGGTGGAACTAAATAAAATTAAATTTTATACGTTTATAAGAAATGTTTCAGCTAAGTCGTAGATTTAAGGGCAGTTTTATTTTCTTCGGTACGCTTTTCAAGACTTCTACCACGACGTTTTTGCAAGTATGAGAAACACCATACAATGCATAACTTTGTAAAACCAGTGGGAAGTCACTCTAACATCGCAGCCACAGTAAAGTAATGCGGCCAGAGGTAAGCAAGCGGCTATGCGAATCTGAAACATCCGCCCACTCTGAGGAGCAACCAGTGGACCCTGAGGCCAGGGAAGCACAAATGTTCCGAAAACCGCCCCGTCAGCTAGGCTGGGGCTCCAAGAGAGCGGCCTGAACAAGGGACATGAGGAAGGAAACACTCTAGGACATGAGAGACATGAGGAAGGAAACACTCCAGGTTCCTCCAGAATACCTCCAGCCGTATTCCATTAGCCTCTAGGGTCAGAGGCTAATGACAGACGGGAAATTACCCCAGTGGTCCAAGCACCCTACCTCCCGCCATGAAGAGGACAGAGCCGCTCATCTCCAAATTGAATCAGTAGGTCCAGTCTTCCTCCATTGACTTCCGGTTCCTGCGTGCTGCGCCCAAAAGCGCTCGGCCTGCACTCGGCGGAAAAGTTGTTGTCCAAGCGGCGTTCCGGGGCAAGGCCCGAGGTGTGTCCCGCTGAGCAGTGGGTCGTCCGCGTCTGGGCTGCAGGCTTAGGGGCGGGCGCCTGCCGAGGCCCTGTCCCCGGATCCCGAGTCCCTGGCTGGCCCGCAGTCTTCTTCCACTGCACCGGGGAAACGTTCTTGCCCCTACCGACTCCTGAGAGCCGCTGGGCCGAATCTCCAGGAAGGCGATTCCGAGGCCAGTTTTAGTCTGCAGTGGGCAAAGTCCCTCCTTCGTGGAGACTCCCTGGGTTTCTCCTAGACACTTAGATTGAGGAGCTCCTGTTGGGGCCCAGCCTGTGGCGCCGGGAGCGGGATCAGGTGGGAGCAGCGTAGACAAGGTCCTCAAATAACCTTTTCACCAGGTAGACTGGAATAACGGGGAGAGATGCAAAGTGTTTCAGGAGCTCAGCGGGGAAACAGGGCAGGCAAGGGATTAGGGAAAGGCAAGGGAGGAGGAGATTGCGTTGGCCCTGGAGCGGTATTCCTCTTATAAGGGATAAAGGGAGATGAATGTAGGGCCGAATTTAGTTGGTCCTTGAATAATGGGTGGAGCAGTTGAATACTCCACCAGGTAGGAAGCCTGAAGTCCCCGAGGTTTATGATTTGCAGAGTCAGACTGGAGAGTGTTTCTAGAAAATTGGCCATATACTGTATAGCGAATGTGAGGCTGGATTGGAGGTGAAGTGCCTGGGAGCAATGAGAAGTCGCGAAGAGAGTGTATCTTCTCAGGTGAGAGGCAAGCGTAAGGAATTTTTTTTTTTTTTTTTTTTTTTTTTGAGCAGTCTTGCTCTGTCACCCAGGCTGGAGTGCAGTGGTGCAATCTGGACTCACTGCACACTCCGCCTCCCGATTTCAAGTGATTCTCGTGCCTCAGCCTCCCGAGTAGCTGAGATTACAGGCACGCGCCGCCACGCCTGGCTAATTTTTGTATTTTTAGTAGAGACAGGTTTCACCATGTTGGCCAGGCTGGTCTCGAACTCCTGACCTCAGGTGATCCGCCCGACTCGGCCTCCCAAAGTGCTGGGATTACAGGCGTGGGCCACTGCGCCTGGCCAACCGTAAGGAATTGAACCTGGGAGATGTAAGGAGAGTGGAAAGAAAAGAATTCTTTCTGGAAGATGGGGAGCCAGTTTTGTGAAAAACGGGGAATTCAGGAGGGAGGGAAAGGTGATGAGTTTGTGTTTTTATGAGGCAGCAATGGGTTGATTGTTGTGTCTGGAAGGCAGTGGGGATGTAGAGGAATCATAAGTATTAATAAAATGTGCTGGTCGGGAGCAGTGGCTCGCGTCTGTAATTCCAGTACTTTGGGAGTCCGAGATGGGTGGATCGCTTGAGCTCACGAGTTCCAGACCACCCTGGGCAACATGGCGAAACCCCGTCTCTACGAAAAAATTAGCAGGGTGTGGTGGAGCACGCCTGTTATCCCAGCTACTCAGGAGGCTGAGGTGGGAGAATCACCTGAGCCCGGGAGGTAGAGGTTGCAGTGAGTGGAGATCGTGTCACCACACTCTAGCCTGGGGGACAGAGCCAGACCTTGTCTCAAAAAAAGAAAAAAAAAATTGCTCATAGGAAGTCTAGGAACCTTGGCAGTTTCTGGGGAACTTAGGAATCTAACAAGAAATAACATCAACTTTTTTCTGCAAAATCCTCCAAATCAGGAGGAAATAATTTCCTCAACTGTAGGGCTTATTCAGCTTACTGAGATGTTATGATTGAATTGCACCCCTCAGAACAGATTTGTTGAAGTCCTAACCCCCAGTACCTTATTATTTCCAAATAAGGTCATTGTAGATGTAACTAATTAAAATGAGGACATGAAGGCCGGGCGTGGTGGCTCATGCCTGCAATCCCAGCACTTTGGGAGGCCGAGGAGGGTGGATTACGAGGTCAGGAGATTGAGACCATCCTGGATAACACGGTGAAACCCCGTCTCTACTAAAAAATACAAAAAATTAGCTGGGCGTGGTGGCGGGCACCTGTAGTCCCAGCTACTCCAGAGGCTGAGGTAGGAGAATGGCATGAACCCGGGAGGCGGAGCTTGCAGTGAGCTGAGATGGCACCACTGCACTCCAGCCTGGGCCACAGAGCGAGACTCTGTCTCAAAAAAATAAATAAGTAAATAAATAAAATAAAATGAGGACACGCTGGACTGGGGCAGGGACTAATCCAACATGGCTGCTGTTCTTATGAGAAGATGGCCCTGTGAATGCCATGAAGATGGAAGGGGAGATTGGAGTGATGCATCTACAAACCCAGGAAGGCCAAGGGTTGCCGACAGTCACTAGAAACTAGGAGAGAGGCATGGGCCAGAGTCCCCTCAGAGCCCTTTGAAGGAACCAGCCCAGATAACACCTTGATGTTGGGCTTCCAGCCTCCTGAATGGGAGAGAATAAATGACCAGTTGGTGGTCATTTGTTCCAGCAGCCCTAAGAAACTAATACAAGAGGCCATAAGGAGTCCTGGTGATGCTTTCAGAGATGGTCTGGTTCACTAGCAAGACAACAGTTTATCACTTACTAACTGCACACCATAGTCAGTTTCTTAGCCTCTCTGAAACTCACCTTCCTCATTTGTCAAATGGAGTTAATGGTACCTACCTCACAGGGCTGCTTGGAGGATGAATGAGAAACTGGATGCAAAGAACCCAGCATAAGATAAGAGTTCAATCAATGTGGTTTTGCCCAGTAAAGCATCCCCCCTCTTCTTGAGAAATGATTATGAATGACCTATAGGGGAATCACCCTCCTTCCTGAAAGCATTTATTCAGAAATATGCTTTGACCAGAGCCAGAAATACAAAGGAAAGAGACAACTATTGCCTGATTTACTGTAAACCAGAATTGATGCCTCCAAAATGAGTCACTGTCTTCGCCGAGAAACTAGCTCCTTCTCACTTCCCTGTTTTTGTCACCCAGATGCAGGTGTCTCTGGCTCCTTCTACTCCTTCCATCATTATGTCTAGCCTGTTACCTAGTTTCTGTGTTTTTAAAACTTTTGACTGATCCAGGATACACATGTGAAACAAAAGTTTCATTAAAAAAAAAAAAAAAGGCCAGGTGCGGTGGTTCAACACTTGTAATACCGGCACTTTGGGAGAGCAAGGCAGGCAGATTGATTGAGCCCAGGAGTTCATGACCAGCCTGGGCAACGTGGCAAGACCCCATCTTTACCAAGAATACCAAAAAAATTAGCTGGGCATGGTGGTATGCGCCTGTAGTTCCAGCTACTTGGGAGGCTGAGGTGGGAGAATCCCTTGAGCCCGGGAGGTGGAGGTCGTAGTGAGCAGAGATTGCACCATTGTACTCAAGCCTGGGTGGCAGAGTGAGACCCTGACTAAACGAAAAACAAAAACGACCTTTGTATTTTTGCATATGATACAACCTGATATTTTCTATTTCCTCCTTTTTTTTTTTTAAGTTAGGAGTGCAAAAGGTTTATTGAAAAAAACAAAAACAAACTAAAATCTGTTTTGAAGCCTGCAGGACATTAGGGGGAGATGTCCAATAGACAGAGATGCACATCTGAAGCTAAGGAGGAGCACTGAGCTGGGGTGTAGGTTTGAAGGCCGTCAGCCTGTAGAGATGGTACTTTACTCATGAGAACAGATGCGAGGAGCCAGGGAGAGGGGGTAGGCGTGAGAAAAGCACAGTGAGATAAGGAGAGAACTCTTTGGGAGCACCACCATTAGATGTGGTTAGAGGATTGGGTTTCCCAAGAAGATTGAGAAACAATGTTCAGATTTAAAAGGAAACAGGAGGCTAGGCACTGTGGCTCACACCTGTAATCCCAGCACTTTGGGAGGCCAAGGCAGGCAGATCATCTGAGGTCAGAAGTTCGAGACCAGCTTGGCCAACATGGTGAAACCCCATCTCTACTAAAAATACAAAAATTAGCCAGGCATGGTGGTGGGCGCCTGTAATCACAGCTACTTGGGAGGCTGAGGCAGGAGAATGGCCTGAACCTGGAGGCAGAGGTTGCGGTGAGCCGAGATTGCGCCACTGCATTCCAGCCTGGGCGATAAGAGAGAGACTCCGTCTCAAAACCAAAAAACAAAAAACACCACATTGCAATACCACTACACACCCATGAGAATAGCTACTGGAAATCTCATACATTGTTGATGGAAGTGTGGGTTGGTTGAATCGTTTTGAAAAACTGGCAATATCTACTAAAGCTGAAGATTTGTATATCTTATGCTCCTGCAGTCCAACCCCTGGGTGTATATCCAACAGAATGCAAACAGATGTGCACTAAAGGACATGCAACTAGTGGAGCTATATGTATAAAATTGCCAGTATTTGCCAGTTGTCTATTTGCAAAAATGGCAATTTCACATGGTTAAACCTGATTACAAGAATGTTCATAGCAGCACTATTTGTATTAGCCAAAACCTGGAATATCTCAATGGCAGATTATTGTGTATATATTGAATAAACATTTCACCCAGTAACATGGGTAAATCCCACAAACATGTTGTTGAATGAAAGAAGCCACACAGCTATATATAAAGTACAAAAACAGGCCGGGTGCAGTGGCTCACGCCTGTAATCCTAGCACTTTGGGAGGCCATGGCAGGCGGATCATTTGAGGCCAGGGTTTGAGACCAACCTGGCCAACATGTCGAAACCCCGTCTCTACTAAAAATACAAAAATTACCCAGGCATGGTGGTGCTCGCCTGTAGTCCCAGCTACTCAGGAGGCTGAGGTGGGAGGATTGCTTGAGCCTCGGAGATGGAGGCTGTAGTGAGCCGAGACTGCGTCACTGCACTCCAGCCTGGGCAACGGAGCAAGACCCTATCTCAAAAAAATAAAAATAAAAGAAAATAAAAAATAAAAAAGTTGAAGTCTTCAAATTATTTTGAATTAGATATGTATCATATAAGGTCTGAATGTTCATTTAGTGACATAGTCTACTTTATTTAGTCCTCAAAGTCATTCATCACCTTATATACAGACTACTGAGAAAAGGGCTGCTGATCCTTGAATAGATCATTTGGGGTAGGGAGCACATGATGTATTTCTCTGACTGCTCCACCCCCAACTCTCAGGGATATTTTGTAAAGGAAAGATAATTGTCCTACTAATCTTCGTCTGGGAAAAGTTTTGAATTTTTTTCCTGCTTTTATGTTACATTTTATTATTATTTTTTCAGTATTATACACAACTAAAATTATTAGGCAAATGATCAGAATAAAACACAGCACTCACAATTTGAGACCCAGAATCAGAAAACTTGGCTCATGCTCCAATATTGCTACATATTTCCTATGTATCTCAGTTTATTTCTATAAGAATAGTTTTCTCTTTTGCAAGACAAAATTCAAAGTACCCCTCTTACAAGGTTGTTGTGGAAATAAAATGATGTAAAATAGAAAGTCTTATACAATGAGATTTTTTTTTTTTTTTTTTTGACAGAGTCTCCCTCTGTCACCCAGGCTGGAGTGCAGTGATACCATCTCAGCTCACTGCAAGCTCTGCCTCCCAGGTTCAAGCGATTCTCCTGGCTCAGCCTCCCGAGTAGCTGGGACTACTGGCGCCTGCCACAATGCCCTGGCTAATTTTTGTATTTTTAGTAGAGACGGGGTTTTACAATATTGGCCAGGCTGGTCTTGAACTCCTGACCCTGTGATCTGCCTGCCTCGGCCTCCCAAAGTGCTGGGATTACAGGCATGAGCCACGGCACCCGGCCAAGAGATATTGTTAATTGGCAAATTGATTCTATATATTATATATTTTTTTTTTTTTTTTTTTTTTTTTTTTTTTTTTTTTTTTTTTTTTTTTTTCACCAGTGAGTGCATGCGCTCTCCTCCTCCTCCCTCCCTTCCCCTTCTCCTCCCTCTCCTACTCCCCCCCCCGGCTAATTTTTTTTTTTTTTTTTTTTTTTTGTTTTGGTCTAATTGATTCGTGATTCTATATATTAAAATGAGGTGTGATTGGCCAGGTGTGGTGGCTCACGCCTGTAATCCCAGTACTTTGGGAGGCTGAGGTGGGCGCATCACCTGAGGTCAGGAGTTCGAGACCAGCCTGCCCAACATGGGGAAACCCTGTCTCTACTAAAAATACAAAAATAAGCTGGGCAGTGGTGCATGCCTGCAATTCCAGCTACTCGGGAGGGTGAGGCAGGAGAATTGCTTGAACCCGGGAGGTGGAGGTTGCAGTGAGCTGAGATCACGCCATTGCACTCCAGCCTGGATCCCAGAGCGAGACTTTGTCTAAAAAAAAAAAGAAAAAGGTGTGATTGTCTAAGAGGAAAATACCCAGGTGTTTGATAAGACAATCCCTTATATGATTAATTTTAGGTATAACTAAAGAATATAGAACTTTTGGATTTTGGGTTTTTATTTTTATTTACTTATTTATTTATTTATTTATTTATTTTGTTTGTTTTTTTTGTTTTTGAGACGGAGTCTCGCTCTGTCGCCCAGGCTGGAGTGCAGTGGCGCAATCTCGGCTCACTGTAAGCTCTGCCTCCCGGGTTCACGCCATTCTCCTGCCTCAGCCTCTCCGAGTAGCTGGGACTACAGGCGCCCACCACCACGCCCGGCTAATTTTTTGTATTTTTAGTAGAGACGGGGTTTCACCGTGGTCTCGATCTCCTGACCTCGTGATCCACCCGCCTCAGCCTCCCAAAGTGCTGGAATTACAAGCGTGAGCCACCGCGCCCGGCCTGCTTATTTATTTTTAATAGAAACAGAGTTTTGCCATGTTGCCCAGGCTGGTCTGGAACTCCTGGGATCAAGAGATCCTCCCTCCCCGGTCTCTCAAAGTGCTGAGATTACAGGTATGAGCCACCATGCCCAGCCAAACTTTTGGATTTTTAAACCCAGTTTTAAAACTCAAGTTCCATAAAGGAGCACCCCAGTGTTCAAATCCAATTTACAACAGGTGTCACTCTAACCCTTTCAATTATAGTTGTGCCTAAACCTCTATAACTTCTCATTTAGTGTTGCAGGTAATGATGTAAAATGCAAATAATTATCTTGGGTCTATTTAGGACCTCTTTTCTGGCTCTTCAGTTTTCACAAATGGATACTTCATCTCTCTGGATCTCAATTGGGTCATTGCCTTTTATTCAGAATGCAAACTCCTACAAACTTCTGGACTGCCTGTGTAATGGGGGTCTCAACTCCACTCAGTTCACCACCATTTTAAAACATTGTTGCAAAATCCACATAACAAGAAATTTATATTTTTGGGGTTCAATTCAGTGACATTTAGTACATTCACAATGTTGCGCAACTATCACCATTATCTAGTTCCAGATCTTTTTTTTTTTTGAGACAGGGTCTCACTCAGTTGCCCAAGCTGGAGTACAGTGGCACGATCTCGGCTCCTAGCCTCCACCTCCTGGGTACAAGCGATTCTCCTGCTTCAGACACCCGAGTAGCTGGGATTACAGGTGTGTGCTACCATGCCTTGCTGATTTTTGTGCTTTTAGTAGAGACGGGGTTTCACCACGTTGGTCAGGCTGGTCTCAAACTCCTGAGCTCAAGCGATCTGCCTGCCTCGGCCTCGCAAAGTGTTGGGATTACAGATGTGAGCCACCACTCCCAGCCCTAGTTCCAGAACATTTTTAACGCCCTAAAAGGAAACCTTGCCCGTTAAACTGTCTCTTTCCAGTCCCTCTGCCCCCAAACCCACTCCCTCCACCTCCTGGCAACCACTAATCTGCTTTCTGTCTCTATGGATTTGTCTGTTCTGGACATTTCATAAAACTGGATCAACCAAAATCACTGCACCGGGTCAAAAGTAAGACTTGAATTTAGGCATGGAGGCAGGAGTTTGCTCCACCAACCAATAGAGGCTGGGCTGGAGGATGGTGTAGAGGAGACAGCTGGGGTAGGAGAGGGGGCAGCATAAGCGAGATACAATGGCATAGAGTTGGATAGCTCTGTGTTCAAAGGACGTGGACAGAGCACACACCAAGCACATCGCAGGGCCTTTGCCCTGGTTGTCCCCTTCCCCTAGGACACTCCTCTCTCAGATCGCTGCTGGTTGGCTTGACCCCTTCCTGCAGCTCTTTGCTTAAATGTTACCTGCTCAGAGAGGACTTCCTTGACCTCTCTATTGAAATAGCAACTTTCATTCCTCTCTATCCCCTCACTCTGTTTCTTTTTCTTTATAGCCTGTATCACTCTTGCACTATGTTGTATATATGTATGTTTGTTTCTCCGTTCATTTCCTGTCTCCCTAACTTGAAGGTAAGCCTCACAAAGGCAGCTATTTGCCCAGCTATGTGGCCATATCTCAGCACCCATAACAGTATCTGGCACACAGTAGGTGCCCCATAAATAATGAATGAATGAGCAAACCCTGAGGCAGTACTGCATTGGGGAGTCCCTTTGAGATCTGAGTGGTTCCAGTTGCTGAAGACAAGGTGATATTAAACACACAGATATGCTGGTCAACTCAATCGCACTATTTACTCTGCATGGCTGCTTGTCAGCTGTTTCACTTGCCTTCAAAAGGAATGATTTCTTTCCTTCAAAAAGGAAAATATTTTGTGATCCAAAGTCCTCTCACTTTATTGATTATAATTTTTTACCGATCCTCATTTCTTTGTTTATTTAGCAAACATTTGTTGAATCCCTGCTATGTGGCATGCAGGTGCTAGGGATACGGCAGAGAACGCAACTGACCCAAGCCCTGTCCTCATGAAGCGTAGAAGTGTGACAGACCAGTAAACCAGCAAGCAATTACAGTAGAGTAGTAGAGTATAATGCTTGAAAATACAGTTTTTTGTTTTAGTCTGTTTTGTTTTTTTGAGACAGAGTCTCACTCTGTCGCCCAGGCTGGAGTGCAGTGGCGTGATCTCGGCTCACTGCAACCTCTGCCTCCTGGGTTCAAGTGATTCTCCTGCCTCAGCCTCCCAAGTAGCTGGGATTATAGACACACGCCACCATGCCCAGCTAATTTTCTTTGTACTTTTTTTTTTTTTTCTAGTGGAGACCAGGTTTCACCATGTTGGCCAGGCTGATCTCGAACACCTGGCCTCAGGCGATCTGCCTGCCTCAAACTCCCAAATTTCTGGGATTACAGGCATAAGCCACCGTGCTTGGCTTTTTTTTTTTTTTTTTTTTTTGAGACCCCCATCTCTACTAAAAACACAAAAATTAGCCGGGTGTGGTGTCGTGTGCCTGTAGTCCCAGCTACTTGGGAGGCGGAGGCAAGAGAATCATTTGAACGAGGGAGGCAGAGGTTGCAGTGAGCCGAGATCGTTCCACTATCTTGCACTATCGCCTGAGCGACACAGCAAGACTCAGTCTCAAAAAAAAGAAAGCAAAAAATGGGTATAAAGAGTTGTATGAAAAATGTGGTTCCAATCATATTTAAATATGCATAAAAGATCTGAAGGAAATTCACAAAAATGTTAATGATGGTCAGCAGCAGGATTATTAAAATGCATAATATTAGGGCCAGGCACAGTGGCTTATGCCTGTAATCCCAGCACTTTGGGAGGCTGAGGCAGGCAGATCACTTGAGGCCAGGAATTTGAGACCAGGCTGACCAACATGGTAAAACCTCATCTCTACTAAAAATACAAAAATTAGCTGGGTGTGGTGGCACATGCCTGTAATCCCAGCTACTTGGGAGGCTGAGGAATGAGAATTGCTTGAACCTGGGAGGCAGAGGCTGCAGTGAACCAAGATCGTACCACTGCACTCCAGCCTGGGAGACAGACAGAGACTCTCTCAAAAAAAAAAAAAAAAAAAAAACCATAATGTTAGGTTGAACTTTATGGCATTGCTATTGCCATTTTTGTAAGTCAGTTTCATATGGTTCAACCTAATATATTGGTGAAAAGAGTCCAAGGCCAACTTGGATTCCAGCTTCAGTATGCATGATTCAGTATACAACATCTCAGTTGTGTAACCTTGGACAAATGTACTTACCCTCTCTCTGAGCCACAGTAGTCTCATCTGTAAAATGGGCATAAACATAGTCTGCACCTCAGGGTTATGGCTAAGATTAAATGGAATAATGCATGTAAGGGGTCTGGCGCGCTGCAATCCCAGAATAAATGGTGGCCATAATTGTGGGTGGTGGTTTTTTCTTTATTTACTGTATTTTTCAAATTTCCTATAATATAGTTTTTTAATTCTAAAGCTAATAAACATAATTACTTAATTTTTTTTTGTTTGTTTTTGTTTTTGTTTTTTGAGATGGAGTCTCGCTCCGTCACCTAGGCTGAGTGCAGTGGTACAATCTCGGTTCACTGCCACCTCCATCTCCCAGGTTCAAGCAATTCTCCTGCCTCAGCCTCCCAAGTAGCTGGGATTACAGGCACCCACCACCATGCCTGGCTGATATTTGTATTTTTAGTAGAGACTAAAATAGTAGAGACAGCATGTTGACCATGCTGGTATTGAACTCCTAACCTCAGGAGATCTGCCCACCTCGGCTTCCCAAAGTGCTGGGATTACAGGCGTGAACCACCGTGCCCAGCCAATTATTTAATTTTCAAAGGAATTGTGTTCTATTCCCTGAAGATCTTGAGTGGGGATCTTGAGGCTGTTCCTGGGAATGTGGTTGAGGGCTTTCTTCCAGACCTGCTGTGGCTTGGCTTGGCTGGACAAAGTCAGTGACCTGAGAACAGGGCTAGATGTTGCTGCTTGGTGGGACCCTGGGAGCTTTATTTACAAAGGACATTCTGCTCCACGGCCCAAATTGTTCCCTCACTCCAGCATCTGCTGTATTGACTGAGCCCTTTAGAGAGGGTGCTTTGACCCATCCTGTCCCTCAAACCCTGGGTCACAGTGCTCAGTGTCCACCTTGGTCATGACAGCCTTTGGCATGGTCCTCTTCACTTAGAAGCAGCTTCTGGGTCCTGAGCACAGAAGCTGAGCTCAATTTTCATAATGTCCAGTACCCAGGAGTGGGCTACAGAGTTTTGTTTTATTTTTGAGACAGAGTCTTGCTTTGTTGCCCAGGCTGGAGTGCAGTGGCACGATTGTGGCTCACTGCAACCTCTGCCAGCTGGACTCAAGCAATCGTTCCACCTTAGCCTCCTGCGTAGCTGGGACTACAGGCATGCGCCACCACAACTAGCTAATTTTGGTAATTTTTGTAGAGACAGGGTTTCACCGTGTTGCCCAGACCGGGGCTATAGTTTCTGTTTAGGATGATGCAAAAGTTTTGGAAATAAATAGTGGAGGAAATACAGGGTACAAACTTTCAATTATAAGAAGAATTCTGGGGATCTAAGGATGGGGATGGATGTGCTCATTAACGCGACTGTGGGAATCATCACACAATGTGCACATATGTCAAATCATGTACACATTGAATATACACAATCTTTCTTTTTTTTTTTTTTTTTGAGACAGAGTCTCGCTCTGTCGCCCAGGCTGGAGTGCAGTGGCGCAGTCTCTGCTCACTGCAAGCTCCGCCTCCCGGGTTCACGCCATTCTCCTGCCTCAGCCTCTCCGAGTAGCTGGGACTACAGGCGCCCACCACCACGCCCGGCTAATTTTTTGTATTTTTTTTTAGTAGAGACGGGGTTTCGCCGTGGTCTCGATCTCCTGACCTCGTGATCCGCCCGCCTCGGCCTCCCAAAGTGCTGGGATTACAAGCGTGAGCCACCGCGCACAATCTTTCTTTGTCAATTAAATATTTGTTAAAATATTGGGGATAATTGCACAACATTGTGAATATAATTGAATGCAATCGATGACATGGTATTGTACACTTAGAAATGATTAAGATGGGTGGGTCATGGTGGCTCATGCCTGTAATCACAAAGCTTTGGGAGACTGAGGCTGGAGGATTGTTTGAAGCCAGAAGTTGGAGTCCAGCTTGGACAGCAAAGCAAGCCTCTGTCTCTGCGAAAATAGAAAAATTTAAAAATTAGCTGGGTTTGGTGGTACGCTCCCATAATCCCAGATACTCAGGAGGCTGAAGCATGAGGATCACTTGAGCCCAGGCATTCAAGGCTGCAGTGAACTCTGATTGCACCACTGCACTCAAGTCTGAATGACAAAGTGACACCCTTGTCTCTAAAGAAAAAAATGGTTAAAATGGCAAATTTTGTGTTTAGATTTTATCACAATTTTTTAATTTATATTTTTTCTTTCTCTTTCTTTTGCTTGTTTGTTTGTTTTGGAGCAACCTTATTAACTGAACCACAATTTAAGTAAAAAAAAGAAAAAAAAAAGTCCAGAATGCACTAAAGGGAGAAGGTTTCATGAAATCACCTGGGACTGACTGAGCCACAGCAGGAGATGTGGATTTAGGCCCTGTTCCGCTTCTTATTTGGCTCCATGAACTTGGGTAACTTAAATCCTCTGAGGCTCAGCTTTCTCTTCTGCAAAGTGGCCTGATATGATGCTGCCTTCTGAGGGTGTCATGAAGCTAAAATATGATCAAATGTGTGAAGCTCTTGTAAAAAAAAAAACACTCAATAATTGTTCATTAGCATTGTCCTACAACCACCACCACCAAAAAAAAAAAAAAAAAAAAAAAGAAAAGAAAGAAAGGAAAAGAAAAGAAAGCATTATAAACAAAATACCAGAGTACATTGTTTTGCTCTGAGGATGCCTGAAATGCCACATTAAGGCTGTTTGATGGGAACCTCCAGAAATAAGGAAGGGAAGAGGGGAAACTAAAGGAATCTCTCAATCTCTGGCTCCTCACTATGAATGAGGTACTATATTTTCTCTTGGATTGGCTTTTTCTTTTTCTTTTTCTTTTTTAAGTTTCTAAAATTCAACCAGAGCCTACTTAGAACTGGGTTGGCTTTTGTGGGACCTGCAGGGAGGTGGCAGTGAGACTTATGGTGTCAGAGGAGAGAAGGAGCGCAGACTGGGGAAGGCTCGGGTGCCGAGGAAGCACCCCCAACATCACAATTTTGCCCCAGTGTTGGGCAGAGGAGAAATGTCCTTAGCTTGTCTCCTCTTCTCCCTCTCTCCCTCTTTCCTCTGCCTTCATACCTTAAGTTGCCTTTCCCATCTTTCTCCTGGGAGATTTATTTCTGTCCCTTTTTTCATCTGAAGCAACGGAAATGAATCATCTTTCAGCCTGTTTAATAAACAGCCCCATGCCCCCTGACCCCAGCTGACTCTCTCACTGGTTCCTCTGTGGCTGCTCCTGGGCTAGGCCTCACCCGCTCACAGGCAAGACCCCCTCATGGCTGGCTATTCTTGGTAATGTTCTCCACCCTCCCTTCCTGCTCAGTCCTGGCGGCTTGACCTCCTCCACCACAGGGATGACAGGAATCACACACAGCATTCCAAGCGACAATTCCACAAGCTGACCATAGGGGCAGGGGAGGCAAGGAGGCCACCATGTTTGGAGGGTTTCTTTGTGCCATTTCAATGACCCTATTAGTGGATCTTACACTCTCCATTTTACAGTTGAGGGTTTGGAGGCTCAGAGAAGTGAAGGAACTTGCCCAGAGACGAACAGTTGGGAAACGTGGAAATGAAGGAGTCAACATTTAAAGCCTGAATTTCTGGATTCCTGAATTCATTCCATTCCACCATATTGCTATGCGTGTGTGTGCACGTGTGTGCTTGCGCCCGCATGTATGTTGAATGGGAGTGTGGGCAGCTCAGCTAGAACATCAGCTGCAATTCACCAGGATGGAAACCTGATTTTATCCTGAAGGTTAACACCTGTCTATCATATGCATATGGCTTCATGCATCTGTGTGCATTAAGGTATTATTAACCTACAGAGGAGATGGCAAGTATGTACAGTATGTATTTCACCAGGAGGCCCGTGAGTCATTGAAGATGATGTCAAGGAGTAACGAAGATGATGTCAAGCAGTAACAGAGATGGGGGGAGGGAAAGAGGATTAACGAAATGCCCACATTTAAGACCACCTATACCCTGCCTTCACCTCACGGTGATGGAACTTCACAGGTTAAAGTGCCTGGCTGTGTCCACCTTGGTGAAACCACACTTTTCCGGTGAACAAAATCATGCAACTATTAGTTGGACTTCTAAAAATGTGCAGGTATCATTTATAGGAGCAATATGGAATACAGACATAAAACTGCTGACGTCAAACTCCCTGGTGTGGCCATGTGTATGTGTCCGGGGTCAGAGAGTGGAATTAACACAAGTGTATAAATACCCGTGATGCAAGGTAGATAGAAAGTGCTCAGGGCCAAAAGGAATGGACAGATACTACAACAGTATTCTTGGAGGCCCAGAGGCTGGAAAGATTACTCCAGGCAGGGTATCACAGAGGGCTTCCTGAGGAGGTGGCATTTGCATATAAATACGTCTCCAAATAGATGTAAGATCTTACATTAACAGAACGCTTTTTTTTTTTTTTTTTTTGAGACGGGGTCTTGCTCTGTCGCCCAGGCTGGAGTGCAGTGGCGCGATCTCGGCTCACTGCAAGCTCCGCCTCCCGGGTTCATGCCATTCTCCTGCCTGAGCCTCTCCGTGTAGCTGGGACTACAGGCGCCCACCACCACGCCCGGCTAATTTTTTGTATTTTTAGTAGAGACGGGGTTTCACCGTGGTCTCGATCTCCTGACCTCGTGATCCACCCGCCTCAGCCTCCCAAAGTGCTGGGATTACAAGCGTGAGCCACCGCGCCCGGCCAACAGAACGCTTTAACAGAAGTTAGATTCTGGTTAAGTTTCCAAGAAGCGCTGAGATTCAGACATATGCCCTTGTTCCTCTTTCATAGACGTGGAAACTGAGACCCAGAGATGTTGAATAGGTTGTCCACAGTCTCGCAGCTACCAAGTGACAGGCCACGATTTGATCTCGGGCCAGTGTGTTAGACTCCAAGTTGCGTACTCCTGTCCCTCCCCGCGCGTCGGCGGAGCTCGGGGCCCGACTGGACCGGCCGAGGGAGGGGCGGACAGTCCTGACGGGGCGGGGCGGGGCGGGGCGGGGCGGGGCTGGCGGCCGCCCGGGCCTGGCTGAGGCGCCGCGGCCGGGTCCCTCTCCACCTGCCGGGCAGAGCGCACGGGCCATGGGCTGAGCCCCGCTGAGCCCGCCGGGCCGGCCATGGGCGATCGCGAGCGCAACAAGAAGCGGCTGCTGGAGCTGCTGCGGGCGCCGGACACAGGCAACGCGCACTGCGCCGACTGCGGGGCGGCAGGTAAGGGCGCGGCGGCGCGGGCAGCGCGAGACCCCCGGCCGGACCCCAGGCCCACCCGACTCCTCCCCTCGGCCCCACCGGGTCCCGCCCTCGGCCCCCGCTGGACCCAGACGTGGCACCTGCGGGCCTGGACCCCTCCCACCCACACCGTGAACCTCTCGCCCGAGCCCCGAGGGCCGTCTCCGCACCCTGCCCCGGCCCCTCAGAGCCCAGGCTCTGCTCCCCTCGCGTGACCAGACGCGCATCTTCCCACGTGCTTGGACCCCGACACCAGAACCGGCAGCCTGGAGCCCTGCCGGTCCCGCTCTCTTCCCCGGCCAGGCACCCGACCGCCCGAGTCCGGGCTCTCAATGTCTGCGCACCCAGGCGCGCCCCACGCCCTCGGACTCAGACATCCCAGCAAGGGCCAGACGTCGGGCCCAGACCGCCGACAGTCCTGTGCTCCCTGCCCGCTCCCAGACGCCCCCCGAAGGCCTCCCCAGCGCCCCACCTTGCGGACGCCGAGGGCCCCCTAACTCAGCCTCCCCACCTGCAGCTCCGCGCCGAGCCCCGCGGTGCGCCCCCCGCGCCCTCTTCTCGGTTCCCTCTGAGTCCCGTCACTTCCACATCGCGCCGCCTCAGACTCTCTCCCCGGGCCCTGAACTGCCTCCAGGATCTTCACCCCGGTCGCCGCGCAGCGGCCGGTGGGCTAACCAGAAGGTGCCAGGCTGGCCGCTTAGTTCGCCTTAGGTGGGAGAAGGGGCGCCCCGCCTGCCCCAGCGCCCCGAGCCCAGCCCTGGTTTCTTCACCGCGCTTTCCGTTCAGTTCCTCTCCCGCCTCACCCCCTGCAGATCCCGACTGGGCCTCTTACAAGCTGGGGATCTTCATCTGTCTCAACTGCTGCGGCGTCCACCGTAACTTCCCTGACATCAGCAGAGTTAAATCCGTGCGACTTGACTTCTGGGACGACAGTATTGTGGAGGTAGAAAGGCATGCCCGTGGAGAGCCATGGAACTGCAGGGCTGGAGTGGAGGCAGCGGGCAGGGGGCTCCCATTCTACAGAGGGGGAAACTGAGAACCAGAGAGGGGCAAGTCTAGCCAGAGGAAACACAGCCTATAAGATAGCAGCTTAGACAGAGGCCCAGAGTTCAAATTCTGGCTCTATCATTTACTTACTTTTTTTTTTTTTTTTTGAGACGGAGTCTCGCTGTGTTGTCCAGGCTGGAGTGCAGTGGAGCAATCTTGGCTCACTGCAACCGCTGCCTCCCGGGTTCAAGTAATTCTCCTGCTTCAGCTTCTCAAGCAGCTGGGATTACAGGCGCCCGCCACCACACCCGGCTAATTTTTTTGTATTTAGTAGAGACGGGGTTTCACCATGTTGGTCACACTGGTCTCGAACTCCTGACCTCAGGCGATCCACCGCCTCGGCCTCCCAAAGTGCTGGGATTACAGGCCTGAACCATCCTGAACCGCTCCTGGCCGTCATTTACTTACCTATAAGCTGGGAGGCCCTGAGCTAGGTACTGAGACCTAGCTGTGGACCCTCAGTTTCCACATCTGTATTCAAGGGATACCACCAGCATTTCTCTTTTTTTCTTTCTTCCTTTTTTTTTTTTTTTTTTTGAGACGGAGTTTCACTTTTGTTGCCCAGGCTGGAGTGCAATGGCCAATCTCGGCTCACTGCAACCTCTGCCTCTGGGGTTCAAGCAATTCTCCTGCCTCAGCCTCCTGAGTAGCTGGGATTACAGGCACCCGCCACCATGCCCAGCTAATTTTTGTATTAATTTTTAGCAGAGACGGGGTTTTGCCATGTTGGTCAGGCTGGTCTCGAACTCCTGACCTTGGGTAATCCACCCATCTCGGCATCCCAAAGTGCTGGGATTACAGGCGTGAGCCACTGTGCCTGGCCACTACCACCAATTTCACAGCACTGCTGTGAAGATGATTGTAGGCTCAGTCCAGACACAAAGAAAGTAGTCAGTTAACAGTTGCTGTTGTACAGGTGTGGTGGCTCACACCTATAATCCCAGCACTTTGGGAGGCTGAGGCTGGTGGATTGCTTGAGCCCAGAAGTTCAAGAGCAGCCTGGGCAACATGGTGAAACTCTGTCTTTACAAAAAATACAAAAATTAGCTGGGTGTGATGGCATGTGCCTGTCGTCCCAGATACTTGGGAGGCTGGGGTGGGAAGATCACCTGAGCCTGTGAGGGTGTGGCTGCAATGAGCCAAGATTGCACCACTGCACTCCAGCCTGGGTGAGAGTGAGACCCTGCCTAAAAAAAAAAAAAAAAAAAAAAAAAAAAGTTGCTGTTATCATTAGTGAAGTCTTGGACTGGTTTGAAGGGAAATAATCCGATTCGTGGTCTAAAGTCCTCCTCCTTTCCCCCTAGGCAGAAAGAGGACCACTTTGCTCTCCTGCCCTCTGGGGGTGGAGGATACCCTCAGCCTGCATGGTAATTCCATTTTGGTCAGAAAACCTCCAGAGAGCAGGCAGTTCTGCACTGTGCGGGTTGGCTGAGGGTTTCCAGGACTATTGGGGAAGCAGGCTGACATTTACTGAATGCCCACTCTGTGCCAGGTACTGTGCTAGACGGCACTGGACTGGAGGCTTTAGTGTGACCTTACTAAGTGCTGGGTCTTGGGAGAGAACAATGAACAAGATAAGGTCCCTGGCCATACAGAGCTTGCATTCTAGTGCGGGAGAAAGGCTGGAAACCAGTAAACCAGCACATAAACCTGAAGGATTTTATTTGCACCTTATAACTCCCATGTTATATTTTCTTTTTTCTTTGTTTTTGTTTGTTTGTTTTTTGTTTTTTGTTTTGAGACGGAGTTTCACTCTTGGTGCCCAGGCTGGAGTGCAATGGTGCGATCTTGGCTCACTGCAACCTCTGCCTCTGGGGTTCAAGCGATTCTTGTGCCTCAGCCTTCCAAGTAACTAGGATTACAGGCGTGCACCACCATGCTTGGCTAATTTTGTATTTTTAGTAGAATTTTTACTAGAGACAGGGTTTCACCCTGTTGGTCAGGCTGGTCTCAAACTCCTGACCTTAGGTGATCCACCCGCCTCCGCCTCCCAAAGTGCTGGGATTACAGGAGTGAGACACCGCGCCCAGCATTTTTTTTTTTTTTTTTTTTTTTTTTTTTTTTTTAGATGGAGTCTCACTCTGTCACCCAGCCTGGAGTGCAGTGAGTGGCACGATCTCGGCTCACTGCAACCTCCACCTCCAGGGTTCAAGCGATTCTCCTGCCTCAGTCTCCTGAGTAGCTGGGATTACAGGCGCCCGCCACCATGCCTGGCTAATTTTTTGTATTTTTAGTAGAGATGGGATTTTGCCATGTTGGCCAGGCTGGTCTTGAACACCTGACCTGAGGTGATCCACCTGCCTCAGCCTCCCAAAGTACTGGGATTACAGGTGTGAGCCACAGCGCCCAGCCCTCTGTTATATCTCCTTCTTCTTCCTCTTCCTCTTCCTCTTCTTCTTCTTCTTTCTTTTCTTCTTCCTCTTCCTCTTCTTCTTCCTCTTCCTCTTCCTCTTCTTCTTCCTCTTCCTCTTCCTCTTCTTCTTCTTCCTTCTTCTTCCTTCTTCCGTCTTCTTCTTCTTTTCTTTTCTTTCTTTTTTTTTTTTGAGACGGAGTCTCACTCTGTTGCCCAGGTTGGAGCATACTGGTGTGATCTTGGCTTACTACAACCTCCTCCTCCCGGGTTCAAGCAATTCTTGTGCCTCAGCCTCCCAAGTAGCTAGGATTATAGGCGTGCATCACCACACCTGGCTAATTTATTTATTTATTTGAGACAGAGTCTCGCTCTATTGCCTAGGCTTGAGGGCAGTGGCACAATCTCGGCTCATTGCAACCTCTGCCTCCCGGGTTCAAGCAATTATCCTGCCTCAACTTTCTGTGTCCCGGCTAATTTTTGTATTTTTTTTAGTAGAGATAAGGTTTCACCATGTTGGTCAGGCTGGTCTCAAACTGCTGACCTCAAGTGATCCCCAGCCTTGGCCTCCCACCGTGCTGGGATTACAGGTGTGAGCCACTGTGCCTGGCCATTTTCTTCATTTTTACAGGTGAGATTCCAAGGGTCACTCATCAAATAAATGGCAGTCAGGATTTGAATCCTGCTCTGTTGGGATCCAAAGCTGGCAACACAGCCTAGCGGCCCCTGCAGAGTGGAAGAGGAGCAGTGCTCCTCTCCTGCAAAGGAGATGCCCAAGCGATGTGAATTAAAAACCTGGTGTTTCTTCCCACTTCTGCCCTCACCCTAGCTATGCCACTGCTGCCAGGGCCACTTTTGGTGCATCAGCCTCTGGGTCTCTTGGGTGCCAAAGGGCTCTACTAATCATCCTGGCCTGTGCACTCCATGAGGCCAGCACCCACTTCTTCCATTCTCCAGGTACATTTATCTCCTGCAGACTTTCAGGGCTGCTAGGGGTCCTGGCCATCTGTGGAAGGCATGATAGGAAGAATATGAGCTTTGGAGTCAGGTCTGGGTTCGAATCCCAGTTCTCCACTTATAGCTGTGTTTCCTTGAACAAGTAACCTAACCCGTCTGAGCTTCAGTTGACTCATCTGTAAAATGAGTACAGTGATATGAAAATGGCTGAGAGGACCCAGCGAGCTGATGTGTGAGCACTGTGGAGTCCTGTACCCATATGGGGCGTGGTTATATCTGCCCGTGATTGTTACAGGCTGGGGCTTCCCGGCAGTATGGATGACCAAGCCCGGTGGGACATCTCCTTCTTGGAGGCAGTTTCTTCTGACTCAGCCTGTCAGTGGCCTCATAGTTTCATTTCATGTTTTTTCAAGTTCTAATATTACCTCAGGTTGCTGTTGTCTTGCAGTTTATGACCCACAATGGAAACCTCCGTGTGAAGGCCAAGTTCGAAGCCAGAGTCCCAGCTTTCTACTACATCCCCCAGGCCAACGACTGCCTGTGAGTGGGTGATTCCTTAGGGACTGGGTGAGGGGGCTGTCCTGGTTCCACCTCCTCCCCCTCTCCATCTTTGGTGCCTTCATCTGTGGTGGTCTCTTCTATGGGCCTGGTGAGCAGGTAGATCCAGGAAAGCACTGGATACCATCACAGAGAGCACATGGGAAGACTGGTATAAGCCTCTTTCTGCCTCTGTTGCTTGGGCATGTCTCTTCCTTTCTCTGGGCCTGAGTTTCCACAGCTCTTAAATGGAGGGTTTTTCTCTATGATCTCTATGATTTTTCTCTATGATCTCCGCCTCTCTATGATCTCTATGATTTTTCTCTATGATCTCTGCCTGTGACATTCTTGTAGCTTACAGATGATGCCTAACTTGATAGAGGGGGTAAACACTAGTATCTTACTAGACCAAGTGTGTTTCAGCTACTTCCTTTAGAGAAATATTCCCAGGGCTGGCCAGGCACGGTGGCTCAGGCCTGTAATCCCAGCACTTTGGGAGGCCAAAGCAGGGGATCACGAGGTCAGGGGATCGAGACCATCCTGACTAACATGGTGAAACCCTGTCTCTACTAAAAATACAAAAAAAATTTAGCCGGGAGTGGTGGCGGGCACCTGTAGTCCCAGCTACTTGGGAGGCTGAGGCAGGAGAATGGCGTGAACCTGGGAGGCAGAGCTTGCAGTGAGCCGAGATGGCACCACTGCACTCCAGCCTGGGCAACACAGCAAGACTCTGTCTCAAAAAAAAAAAAAAAAAAAAGAAAAGAGAAATATGTCTAGGGCTCTGCCACCTAAGCTCGGGTTGGCTCTAAACAACTTGCCTGAGCTGCAGATCCCTAAATAATAACCATAAAAATAAGAATAACAGCCAGGCACAATGGCCAGTGCACTTTGGGAGGCTGAGGTGGGAGGATCGCTTGAAGACAGGAGTTCAATGCCAGCCTGAGCAACATAGCAAGACCCTGTCTCTACAAAAAATAAAATAAAATAAACTTAGCCAGAGCATAGTGGCACATGCCTGTAGTCTGAGCTACTAGGAAAACTGAAGTGGGTGGATTGCTTGAGCCCAGATTGCAGTGAGCTAGGATCGCATGTGTCACTGCACTCTAGTATGAGTAACAGAGTGAGACCTAGCATTAGAAAAAAAAAAAAAAGTAGCTACTGGCTGGATGCCGTGGCTCATGCCTGTAGTCCCAGCTACTCAGGAGGCTAAGGCACGAGAATTGTTTGAATCTGGAGGCGAAGGGTGCATTGAGCCAAGATCATGCTACTGCACTCCAGCCTGGGCAACAGAACGAGACTGACTCAAATAAAATAAAATAAAAAATAAAAATAAAAAAAAATTTAAAAAAAGGCCAGATGCGGTGGCTTACGCCTGTAATCCTAGCAATTTGGGAGGCCGAGGTAGGTGAATCACTTGAGGCCAGGAGTTCAAGACCAGCCTGGCCAACATAGTGAAACCCGGTCTCTACTAAAAATAAAAAAATTAGCTGGGTGTGGCGGCACATGCCTGTAGTCCCAGCTACTCAGGAGGCTGAGGCAGGGGAATCATTTGAACCAAGGAGGTGGAGGTTGCAGTGAGCTGAGACCACGCCACTGCACTCCAGCTTGGGCAACAGAGTGAGGCTTTGTCTCAAAAAAAAAAAAAAAAAAAAGTAGCTGCTAATATTATTGAGCTTTTTAAAGTACTAGGCCCTATGCAAAATGCTTATGTGCATGTATTTAATTCTTTCAACAACCCTACAAGTACTGCTATTATCTCTATGCTATAGATGAAAAAACCTGAGGTTTGTGGAGGCAAAACTGGTCTAGCCTGTCTGACACCAGGGCCTGGGTGACTGTGTCATGGCACTGGGATAATTCAATATGAGAGGGGGGCTTTGAAGCAGCAGGAGGGTTCAGGTCCCCTGGAGATGAGGGTTAGTGTGGCACTGGTACCGAGTGGCCCTGGACCTCTGCAGATCTGACTGCCTGAGCCTGTGACTCCTTCCCAGGGACTTAGACTCGCCATCAGGGCTGCTAGACAGTGCCTTGTGTAAATGGGGAGAAGGAATCCCTTTAGGCTGACCCAGCCTCACAGCAGGTATGTCTGGCAAACAGAAAGCAGCTGCATTTCAGCTGCCGAGCCTCAGCAAGGTGCTTCTGGGCGGTACACAGACTATATAACCATACCTAGTGGTCTTGTAATTTCTCAGTGCTTAGACAATTAAGAGCTAGCAATGTACTCTGGAGTGGCTGGGGAAGCACAGCTTTCTACTTGGAAGACCTCAGTTTTGTTTCCCAGCTCTACTGTGACCCAGCTGTGAGGACGTGGGCAAGTCAGCAAAATTCTCTGATTGTCAACATCCTCATCTCTGAAATGTAGACAATGACGCCTGCATCATAGCATACTTGTAGAGATTACATGAGATAACTTACGTAGAACCTTTCACATGCCACCCGACACACTGGTTTGAATCCATTTCACTGTGTCTGCTTCAGAATGATACCTGTCCATGGCCAGCTGTGGGGTGTGCTGGCTCAACTTGAGAGGGCCTGTCTCATCCTGGCTTGCTGCTGCCACTCTGCCCTTTGCTCCAAGCGCTCAGTAAACACCTGCTCTGTGCTAGGCTTCCTGCTGGCACTACACAGACATTACTCGCCATGACTCCAGCAGCAGCCCTGCACTTTAACCCTTTTTATCTGAGTACTAATGGCCACCTCCAGGACCAAGACGGGTGGCCCTTGGTCTCCATTCCTTCTCCCTGCTCTGATCTTGTGTCCCAGGGTTTGCACCCTCATGGTGGGCCAGGTGATTCTCCTCAATGATCTGTGGGCTGTGCACTAGGAATGACTCTCTCTCTCTTTTTTCTTTCTTTTTTAAATATAGAGACAAGGTTTCACTCTGTTGCCCAGGCTAGAGTTCAGTGACACAATCATGGCTCACTGCAGCCCCAACCTCCTCGGCTCACGTGATCCTCCCACCTCAGCCTCCCAAGTAGCTGAGACTACAGGTGCATGCCACCATGCCTGGTTAATTTTTGTATTTTTGTTTGTTTTTATTTTTGTAGAGATGAGGTTTCGTCATGTTGCCCAAGCTGGTCTCAAACTCCTGAGCTGAGCTCAAGCCATCTGCCTGCCTTGGCCTCCCAAAGTGCTGGGATTACAGGCATGAGTTACCATGCCCAGCCAGGAGCCCAAACACCATCAGGTCTCTCACACTCTGTCTGGCTCTCTTTCCTCTTTCTCTCAGCCAGGCTTCCTTCACACAGCTGACAGCAAGGCCACAAGCAGGTGCCAGGCTATACCTTCCAGCGTGACTCTGGAGAAAGCTCCATCAATCTCTCCTTCACTTTTGACCCTCTCGGTCCACACAGCCCAGAGCAGCAAAGAGCTCTGAACGACCAGGTTGGGCCAGATGCCCAACTCTAAGTCATTCCTGTGGCTATGGGGTAAGGTCATATATACCTTGGAACATTTCCCTGGAAAAGGTGAGCGGGAACCAAACAATTAAAATAACTCCACTCTCGGCTGCGTGGCTTTTCTGCAGGACTCATGGATGACAATCTCTGATTGAGGTCACATTAAACACCTACTATGTGCTGAGTAGGTGCTAGGCCCTTTATATACATTTAAACGTCTCAACAACCCTGAGGGATAAGTTAATATAACAATAGCGGCCCACTCCCCAAATTCAGAGGAGTTGGGTAACTTGCTCATGGTCCCACGGTGGATAAATGATAGAGTGAGATCAGGTCCCAGGTGGTCGGATCCCAAGACGACTGCTCTGTCCAGTGTAGCCTGCCCAGACTTCATGGGCAGGTACAGGAAGAGGCTCCTGGACTCTCCTGCGTAAGCTCATGAACACACAGTGGGAGCAGGCAGTGTAGATGGTCCAGGGGAGCCAGTATCTGTCTCATTGACCTAGAGAGCTGATACTGGGACTGGAACAACTCAGTGGTTCTCTTATAGCCCACTGGGAGAAATATTTCCCCCAGAGGACATTTGGCAGTGCTTGAAGACATTTTTGGGTGCCACAACTGGGGAGGGGGTGCTACTGGCATCTAATGGGTAGAGGCCAGAAATGCTGCTAAACATTCCGTGGAGTATGGGACAACCCATAAGACAACACAACAAGGAAATATCCAACCCCGAATGTTAACAGTACTGAGGCTGAGGAGTCCTAGGTAGCTGGAGCAGGCAGTGAGGCACTGCTGTGATGTTCCCACCCTCAGCTGCAGGGTCTTGGAAAAGAATGCATCAGTCCAGGCGTGGTGGTAATCCCAGCAGTTTGGGAGGCTGAGGCAGGAGGATCGCTTGAGCCCTGGAGTTCAAGACCAGCTTAGGCAACATAGGGAGACCGCCGTCTCTACAAAAATTTAAAAATTAGCTGGGTGTGGTGGCGCCTGCCAGTGGTCCCAGCTACTTAAGAGGCTGAGGTGGGAGGATCGCCTGGGCCTAGGAGATCGAGGCTGCAGTGAGCCGTGATCACACCACTGCACTCCAGCCTGAGCAACAGAGTGAGATCCTGTCTCAAAAAAAAAAAAAAAAAAAAAAAAAAAAGAGAATGCATCAAACGCAGCTGGCAGCTGACCTCAGGCTCTCTCTTTTCAGGGTCTTAAAGGAACAATGGATTCGAGCTAAGTATGAGAGACGGGAATTTATGGCCGGTGGGGAAACCATCTCGCTCCCAGGTAAAGTTATTTCCATCACCTTTTGAAATCTGTGTTTTAATGAGCTTTAGAAAAACCAAGTGCCTAAATATTAGGAGCAAGATCCATCCAAGAGATGCCCGCTGTTCTCACTCTGGCCGCAGAGGCCAAGGTGTGGGTTCTTCTGACTTTGAAATAACAACACATCAGCTGGTGGGGCTTTGTGCTCTGAGCAGCAGAGAAGCATATTTGTCTCAGGTCTTTGCAGGGTCACAGGCGTGTACAGACTCTTTTTTTTGAGACAGGGTCTTACTCTGTTGTCCAGGCTGAAGTGCAGTGGCACTATCACAGCTCACTGCAGCTTCGATCTCCCGGGCTCACATGATCCTCCCACCTCAGCCTCCCAACTAGCTGGGACTACAGGCACATGCCACCATACCTGGCTAATTTTTGTGGGTTTTATTTTTTTATTTTAATTTTTATAGAGATGGGGTTTCATCATGCTGCCCAGGCTGGCCTTGAACTCCTGAACTCAAGTGAGCCTCTCGCTTTGGCCTCCCAAAGTGCTGAGATTACAGGCGTGAGCCACTGTGCCCAGCCAGACTCTTTTTCTTTTTCTTTTTTTTTTTTTTTTTTTTGAGACGGAGTCTTGCTCTTGTTGCCCAGGGTGGAGTGCAGTAGCATGATCTCAGCTCACTGCAGCCTCTGCCTCCCGGGTTCAAGTGATTCTCCTGCCTCAGCCTCCTGAGTAGCTGGGATTACAGAATCATGCTTGGCTAATTTTTGTATTTTTAGTAAAGACGGGGTTTCATCATGTTGGCCAGGCTGATCTCGAACTCCTGACCTCATGATCCGCCCACCTCAGCCTCCCAAAGTTCTGGGACTACAGGCGTGAACCACCACGCCCAGCGTCAAACACTTAATATAAATTGCAGAAAGACTCCTCCACTGGACAGACCAATTAGGAAAAGATATCCCTGCTCCTGGTGAACTTTATTCCTGGTGCAGCTCACGTCTTGCTGAGGAGCATGGGCTTAAATTCAGCCTCCCTTTCGACCACTGTGCAGGGTACAACCTCTTCTGTGGCCCTGGACCTGTGGCAGTTTCACTCCCACTGTCCTGAGTCCAAGCTGACTCTGACCCAGACAGTAAAGTATAAAAAATCATTCTTAGAGGGCCAGAGGCAGTGCTCAGCTCTCCTGGCCACCAGGACCACAAATTATTCTATTTATTTGTGTATTTATTTATTGAGTCAGGGTCTCACTCTGTTACCCAGGCTGGAGTGCAGTGGTGTGATCTTGGCTCACTGCAACTTCCACATCCCAGGTTCAAGTGATTCTCATGCCTCAGTCTCCCGAGTAGCTGGGATTACAGGCATGCACAACCACACCTGGCTAATTTTTATATTTTTAGGAGAGTCAGGGTTTTGCCATGTTGGCCAGGCTGATCTCAAACTCCTGACTTCAAGTGATCTGTCTGCCTTGGCCTCCCAAAGTGTCAAGATTACAGGTGTGAGCTGTTGCACCCAGCCCATAAATTATTCTTCAAACGAGCAGGTGCCTGGAGGGAGCTCGTTATTTCTTTTTTTGAGACGGAGTCTCACTCTGTCGCCCAGGCTGGAGTGCAGTGGCACAATCTCGGCTCGCTGCAACCTCCCCCTCCCGGGTTCAAGTGATTCTCCTGCCTCAGCCTCCTGAGTAGCTGGGATTACAGGCTTGCGCCACCATGCCCAGCTAATTTTTGTATTTTTAGTAGAGACAGGGTTTCACCATGTTGGTCAGGCTGGTCTTGAACTCCCAACCTTGTGATCCGCCTGCCTCGGCATCCCAAAGTGCTGGGATTACAGGCGTGAGCCACCATGCCCAGCCTTATTTCTAAAGTTTCATTAGGTTGATGTCAGCATGAAGTTGGGCAGGACCATATGTATTTAGTATATATTTAAGTGTCTTTCAGAATCAGTTCAGTTTCTCAGGACTTTGCCTTCTTAAGGGTCTTCTTATAAGACAGCCTGATACACAGAAAGTCAAGGAAGAAAGGTTTTAGGCAGTGGGAAGTGCCCCTGAAGTGAGAAGACATCACAAAATTGGCCCCAGATGGGATCCTTGTGTTCTGCAGCTGAAATAGAGAAGTCTGAGTGGAGATATTTTGGCAGCAGATGGAAGGCTCATTCCACCCTTGAGAACCTCAGAGGTTCCTGAGCTGCTTGTGATCTTAAGGTCACGTGTGTTCACGCTTTGTCATGCTTGCTGCTTAAGGTAACCGAGAAGGATTCCTGTGGAAGCGAGGAAGGGACAACTCACAGTTTCTGAGAAGGAGGTTTGTACTTCTGGCAAGAGAAGGCCTCCTGAAGTACTTCACAAAGGAACAGGTAAGATGCCAGACCAACGAGAGCAGGTCCCTTCCTGAGCACTCTCACCCGACAAAGGTCTACATTCTAATCAGTGGTGCCTTTTCTTGTAGATAATCTCAGCGCCTGAGAGTTAGGCACAACATTTGGCTACTTTTCCTTGGTTATACAGTAAATCCAGTCCACCAAAAATCATACTTTCTGTCCACCTAGAATCAGCTTAGATAGGTCCGTGTTTAAGCCTTTGATGACCACTTGATTTTGCTTCATTTATTCATTCACTTAAGAAACATTTATTAAGTACCTACTGTGTGCTAGACATTATTCCAGGCACTGAAGATACAGCAGGGAACTAAACAAAACTCTTGTTCTCAGGGAGCTTTCAGTCTAGTGAAAGGAAAGAGCTCCGTAATCAAAACATCAATATATAATATACCAGGAGGCAATAGTTTTATAAAGTACAATAGAAGTGGCTGCGCACGGTAGCTCACACCTATAATCCCAGCACTTTAGTAAGAGATTGAGGCAGGGGGATTGCTTGAGTTCAGAAGTTTGAGATCAGCCTGGGCAACATGGTGAAGCCCCATCTCTACAAAAAATACAAAAATTAGCTGGGTCAAGCACATACATCTTTGTATGGTGGCGCATGCCTGTAGTCCCAGCTACTAGGGAGTCTACGGTGGGAGAACTGCTTGAGCATGGGAGGTCGAGGCTGTATTGAGCCGAGATTGTGCCACTGTACTCTAGCATGGGTGACAGAGTGAGACCCTGTCTCAAAAAACAAAACAAAACAAAACAAAAAACAAACAAAAAAAAACAGGCACGGTGGCTCATGCCTGTAATCCTAGCACTTTGGGAGGCTGAGGCGGGTGGATCACTTGAGGTCGGGAGTTCGAGACCAGCCTGACCAACGTGGAGAAACCCCATCTCTACTAAAAAAATATAAAATTAGCCGGGCATGGTGGCACATGCCTCTAATCCCAGCTACTCGGGAGACTGAGGCAGGAGTATCACTTGAACCTGGGAGGCGGAGGTTGCGGTGAGCTGAGATCGTGCCATTGCACTCCAGCCTGGGCAACAAGAGCGAAACAAAACAAAAATAAAAACAAAGAAAAGAATGAGATCATGTTCTTTGCAGCAACATGGATTGATCTGGAGAACATTATCTTAAGTAACTAACAAAGGAACAGAAAACCAAATGTTCTAACTTATAAATGGAAGCTAAACATTGAGTACACACGGACACAAAGAAGGGAATGATAGGCTGGGCTCAGTGGCTCATGCCTATAATCCCAGCACTTTGGTAGGCCAAGGCAGGTGGATCACCTGAGGTCAGGAGTTCATGAGCAGCCTGGCCAACATAGCGAAACCCTGTCTCTACTTAAAAATACAAAAATTAGCTAGGTGTGGTGACTAGAGTGCAGTGGCACGATCTCAGCTTACTGCAACCTCCACCTCCCAGGTTCAAACCACTCTCCTGCCTCAGTCTCCCGAGTTGTTGGGATTACAGGTGCCTGCCACCATGCCCAGCTAATTTTTGTATTTTTAGTAGAGATGGGGTTTTACCAAGTTGGCCAGGCTGGTTTCAAACTCCTGACCATAGGTGATCCGCCCACCTCGGCCTCCCAAAATGCTGGGATTACAGGCGTGAGCCACTGCTTCCGGCCAGTATCTATGAATTTTGATACGAGAGCAAGAACATTTAAAACCCATATATTTACAAATTGATGCTTGTTTGCATGAAGGCCTTGGTGAAGGTTGACCAGAAGTCACCCTGTGGACTGTCAGCATCTTTCTTTCTTTCTCTTTTTCAGGGTAAAAGCCCCAAAGCTGTCATCAGCATTAAGGACTTGAATGCCACCTTCCAGACAGAGAAGATAGGGCACCCCCACGGGCTGCAGATCACCTACAGGAGAGATGGCCACACCAGGAACCTGTTTGTGTATCATGAAAGTGGGAAGGTGAGACACCTGGAGTTGCCACCTCTGCCTCCAGTTCGCACCCCAGGACTTGGCAGGTGCAGCTCACCACCTCCCCTGCTCACTGGTGCTGTGCTCAGCTGCCTCTTGAGATTTTCTGCTACCATTTGCCTTAATCTATCATCACCTCCCAGTCTGAGATAAAGACATGAGGAGGGCAGGGTGAGATCAGGGAGAGGAACCTGGCAAGTACCATAGCTATATCTGGACAGTGCACAGCCACCGATGAAAGTCCAGTTACAGAAGTGACTGTGCCCAGGAATGCAAAGCCAGGTAGGGCCAGAGGTTCTGAATATGGGGGAGGAACTGATAGACAGTCAGGCAGCAGTGCATCCCGGGACCCTGCTTCTCAACATGTGGTCCTGGCCCAACAGCATTGGCATCACCCAGGAGCTCAAGGCTGAGCATGGTAGCTCCTGCCTGTAATCCCAGAACTTTGGGAGGCCAAGGCAGGTGGATCACTTGAACCCAGGAGTTCGAGACCAGCCTGGTAGCATAGTAAGACCCCATCTTTACCCAAAAATACCCCCAAAATTAGCTAGGAGTGGTGGCATGCACCTGTAGTCCCAACTACTTGGGAGGCTGAGGTGAGAGGATTGCTTGAGCCTGGGAGGTCGAGGCTGCAGTGGGCCATGATCACGCCACTGCACTCCAAGCCTGGGTGACAGAGCAGGACCCTGTCTCAAAAAACAAAACAAAACAAAACAAAACAAAACAAAACAAACCAGAAAGAAAGTAAAATAGAGTCTGAGGCCCACCCTGGAGCTACCGAATTAGAAACTACATTAAAAAAAAAAAAAAAAAAAAGAAGAGGCCGGGCGCGGTGGCTCATGCCTGTAATCCCAGCACTTTGGGAGGCTGAGGCAGGCGGATCACGAGGTCAGGAGATCGAGACCATGCTGGCTAACACGGTGAAACCCCGTCTCTACTAAAAATACAAAAAAAAATTGGCTGGGCGTGGTGGCTGGTGCCTGTAGTCCCAGCTACTCAGGAGGCGGAGGCAGGAGAATGGTGTGAACCCAGGAGGCAGAGCTTGCAGTGAGCCGAGATGGCACCACTGCACTCCAGCCTGGGTGACAGAGTAAGACTCCGCCTCAAAAAAACAAAAAAACTGCATTTTAACAGGATCCCAGGTGAGTCTTGTGCACATTAAAGTTTGAGAAGCACTATTTTTTTTCCTTTGGAGATGGAATCTCGCTCTACTGCCCAGGCTGGAGTGCAGTGGCGTGATCTCGGCTCACTGCAGCCTCCACCTTCAGGGTTCAAGCAATCCTCCTGCCTCAGCCTCCCAAGTAGCTGAGATCACACCCAGCTAATTTTTTTGTATTTTTAGTAGACACAGGTTTCACTGTGTTGGCCAGGCTGGTCTTGAATTCCTGACCTCAAGTGATCTGCCCACCTTGGCCTCCCAAAATGCTGGGATTACAGGGGTGAGCCACTGCGCCCGGCTGAGAAGCACTATTTAATAGTCCAGGAAATCAGCCCAGTCAGAGATGAATAAGCCAATATAAGAGAATAAGCTAGGTCAGGTCCTGAGCAGGGTCACATAACTAGGCAGGGGACAGAGATGCTAAGTGGGGGTAGATGAAGGTGGGTGCTGACATTTTGTGACCATCTATTAACTCCCCTGGGCACTGCTTTTGGTGACTGCTGTCCATCATTTTTATCTAAATAACATTTTTTTTTTTTTTTTTTTTTGACGGATCTCTTCACCACTGATCATGGCCATCCCTCACTCCCCCCCCCCCCCCCCCCCCCCCCCCCCCCCCCCCCCGCAATTTTTGTATTTTAGTAGAGGTCCCGTGTCCATCCTACTTAAGCTCCTAAGTGGGATTCAGTGAGCCCCGCCCCACCCATTATATGGGCATGTTAGTAACTTGCTCAGGGTCACAGCCCTGCACCCACTTTACCCGCCATGTGCCTCTGCTGTAGGGAGGACCCTTGGCAGCAGGAGCCAGGAACCAGATGCAGGGACTAGACCTTCCCAAGGGGCCCTAGCACCACGGCCCTAGCCCCCTCTCCATGCCAATCACTGCCATAAGGACTTTTACTGAGGCACCCAAGGTCTCTGGCACTTAGGATACCCAGCTCCCTCCTATCCGCCCAGTATGGTGCATCTGACAACCTGGGTCTGGCCATTCTTCTCTTTTGCTTGATGCCCCAGCCTGTCTGTTAGATGGGCATAAATGAGGGCTCCAGATTCCTGCCTGCAGGAGTCAGGGGGTGATTTAAAAGCTAAGTGGACAGGCATAAGGGGCGGGGAGGGGGCTGTGGCAAACAGGAAAACCTGCATGGAGGATTGAAACAAACAAAACGTTAGGAACCAAATGGACATGTATGCAGGTTGGATTTGGCACCAGGATCACCAGATTGTGACTGGAGAGACCTTCCAAGGTGAAGGCCTAGGTGTGTCTTTTCTGGGCTGGCCCCATTCCCTTAGTGTCTGAGACCTAAGAAGGTTTTTTTTTTTGGAGACAGAGTCTCGCTCTGTTACCCAGACTGGAATGCAGAGGTGCAATCTCGGCCCACTGCAACCTCCACTTCCCAGGTTAAAGCAATTCTCCAGCCTCAGCCTCTCGAGTAGCTGGGATTACAGGCACGCACCACCATACCCAGCTAATTTTGTATTTTTAGTAGAGATGGGGTTTCACCATGTTGGTCAGGCTGGTCTCCAACTCCTGACCTCAGGTGATCCACCAGCCTCGGCCTCCCAGAGTGCTGGGATTACAGGTGTGAGCCACTGCACCTGACCAGAGGGTCCTTAAGGAACCCCAGGACAAGACAGCACAGACCCCTGGAATACTAGGCCTGTATGCTTCGCCTATGAGAGAGAAAGGGAAATGGTTTCATTCCTTTGAAACCATATTCAAATGACTTTCTCGGTCACCACATTATATCAAAGTCACAAACTACCACTATTTGAACAAGCCTTTTAGCCTCCCAATTCCAAATTCCTGGGAAAAGGAATCTGATAAGCCCACTCCAGCCTCTGTATTGCTCCAGGCCTGGTCCAGTTGCTGTGGTTAAGCAGGGGCAGCATCACAGCAGTAAATGGGGCTGCAACTGGGGTTGGGTGAAGATAGGCGGGGTAGTTCTCACAGAAGCAGGGCTTGGGCTGAGCAAGCACCGAAAATCTATCTATTACAACATCAAAACTAACCTGCGAGATAAGTAGAATGTTTTACGTAAAAGGTGTGTGTGGGATGGAGTGGGCTAAGCAGAATGTCCCAAGAGGAAGGAACAGTAGGTGTTGGGAGAATTGCAAATAGTTTTGCATGGAAGGAACTCAGACAGCAAAATCATAGTAAAGAACTTAAGACTTTTTTTTTCTGAGGGTAGTAGACAGGACTCCAAGCCAGACTGATTAGATTTGTAATTAGAAAATCACTCTGGCTACAGGCTGGGCGCGGTGGCTCACGCCTGTAATCCCAGCACTTTGGGAGGCTGAGGCAGGCGGATCACGAGGTCAGGAGATCGAGACCATCCTGGCTAACACGGTGAAACCCCATCGCTACTAAAAATACAAAAAAAAAAATTAGCCAGGTATGGTGGCAGGCGCCTGTAGTCCCAGCTACTCAGGAGGCTGAGGCAGGAGAACGGCGTGAACCCGGGAGGCAGAGGTTGCAGTGAGCCAAGATCGTGCCACTGCACACTCTAGCCTCGGCGACAGCGCGAGACTCCGTCTAAAAAAAAAAAAAAAAGGAAAATCACTCTGGCTGCCATGAGAGGGCCAGTCGGAGAGTGGCCGATCAAGGCCAGCCGGATACATGGTTGTCTAGGTGGGAGATGAAGGTGGCCCGGGCTGCTGAGGGACATGTTCTCTCAGAGTGACAGCAGAAGGGGCCAAGCCAGCTTGGGCTAAGTTGCCATGAGCATCCTCATTAGAGGAGCATCCCCAGGCACACCTGCTCCCCACCCAAATGCCGGTCTTTGACATCTGAGGACAATGATTTCCTAGAGCCTTGCTCCTTAGAGTGCATTCCACTGACTAGCAGCATCATATCACCTGAGATCGTGTTAGGAATGCAGAGTCCCGGGCCGTATTCCAAACCTGCTGGATATGCCTCTGCATTTTAACAAAAGCCTCAGGTGATTTTGCACGCATTAGAAGGTGAAAAGCACCGTCCGAGGCCATTGCAGAACTCCCGTGCAGTTCACCCGATCCTTTGCCAGGGCTCTGGGGTTACCCCTGTCAGAGGCTTCCTGCTCGCCCGGGTTAGCCCACGAGGCCCTGACGCAATCCTCCCTGGATGCCCCTGAGCCGAGCTGTGGGGTGTGTGCAGGCGCTGAATATATGTGCCCCACACCCAATGCCCAGCTAGCTTCCCGCCACGAGACGCAGCCTCCCACCCACCCCATCTCACTGCTGTGTGTGTGTCCTGTGCACGTCTCTCGGCAGGAGATAGTGGACTGGTTCAATGCCCTCCGTGCAGCCCGTCTGCAGTACCTAAAAATGGCCTTTCCTGAACTCCCGGAGTCTGAGGTGAGCTAAATGTGGACCCCAATTTCTGAATCTCCTCTTGGCCATCTCCTTCTTTCCCTGTCTGTTGACCTCGAAGACACTCAGAAGCCAGACTAGGGCCGGGTGTGGTGGCTCACACCTGTAATCCCAGCACTTTGGGAGGCCGAGACAGGCGGATCACGAGATCAGGAGATCGAGACCATCCTGGCTAGCACGGTGAAACCCCGTCTCTACTAAAAATACAAAAAAAATTAGCCAAGTGTGGTGGCAGGCGCCTGTAGTCCCAGCTGCTCGGGAGGCTGAGGCAGGAGAATGGCGTGAACCCGGGAGGCAGAGCTTGCAGTGAGCCCAGATGGCGCCACTGAACTCCAGCCTGGGCAACAGGGCGAGACTCCGTCTCAAGAAAAAAAAAAAAAAAAAAGAAGCCAGACTAGGTTTGTTTGCAGGCAAGACCTCGAGGTTGAGGGCTGGGCTGCTCAAAGGGAAACCCAAGGCATTCTCCAGGGGAGCCTGCGGGGGTTACAGCCTCACATACGACAAGGCGGCCTCCCAAAAGCAGGTCAGTTTCTCCCCTTCAGAAGAGTGTCAAGGGGCTCAGCAATTGGTCATCTCTTTCTGACCCCTTCTGCCTCTAAAATGATCCCTAACATACCGCTTACAGAGTGCTTTGAGCCCATTTTGTCTTGTGAAATGGCAGCCAGGCAGGGGTGATTATTTCCATTTGACTGATGAGATATACAGTCCCAGGAAGGGCAGGTGAATAACCAAAGGTGTGCTTCCCTTTCTAACATCCTTGCTTTGCCCTGTGATGCTCTGGGCTTGGGAAAGCCTGGGATCCTCCCCATTACAGTTGTAATAGGAGCAGGTATGTCCTTCATGGCCAACATCACGGGGAGCCGAGAACTTCATTTTGATTGTCTCCAGACTTCTGGGGCCTTCATCTCCCTATCTCAGGCTGGGCCAGGGAGACCCACATGGTGTGGGGCAGAGGATGCTGTCTTGAGCCAGGAAGCCTGGGCTCTCAGGGATGCCCTATTGCTCAGTTGCTGTGTGACCCCTGCAGGTCCTGGCACCCCTCTGAGCTTCTATTTCCATATTGGTAAGATGGCGGTTAGTCCAGGTCATCTTCAGGGTCCCTTCCGCCTCTGAGATTCTATGCTCTGGTCCTCTTCAAGAAGCTCCCCTCCAAGAGGATTTTATAACTGATGGGGCTGGGAAACCATTTTAATGCTGGGATTTTCTTAATCTCAACCATTAGAGCTTCCTTGAAAGCCTAAATGCTCCTTAATTCCAAGGTTTGTAGGGAGCCAATTGTCTGAAATAGGGTCCCCTCCAGGCCCAGGGATGTGCTGAGATGGCAGCTCTCTGCGAGCAATTCCAGCAAGGCCTGAGTCAGAGCCCTTGAGTCAGTCTGCTGAGTTTGCACCCAGAACTGGTTAATGCTGGCTCCCATGGGCAGGGAGTGGAGATTGCTGACTGCTGACTATGAGGAGGGAGGACAAAGTGCAGATGCTCAGCCTTATTTAATCTGGGCAAGCTGCCCATCTTTGCTGACATGTGTAAAGGAAATTGTTCTTCGGTCAACATCCTCAATGTTCCCCTGCCTCTCTTATCCACTGTCAGTACCCTATATCCATCCCGTGTCTTTCCTCCCATTTAATGTCTGTGTATGGTGTGAGGTTCTGAGCAATCACCAGGCCTGGCTCAAGCTTTAGGGTCCACATGTTGGAAACCCAGGGCATCCCAGTAGGGTCTGTGGTCCTGTAATAAATGCATATGGTCTCTTGGACTTCAGAGAAAGTAGGTTTTGTCGCCACGGCGACAGATGAATGCATCGAGGCTCAGAGAGGTGAGGTGACTTGCCTAGGTGACAGTACCTACTTTCTAGGGCTATTGTGAGACTCCAGCGAGCCAAGGCATCTGAAGTACAGGAAGCAGTGCTCCAGCCATGTGACTTTCCTTTTTCTCCCAATGGTTTCCCTAGGCCTCTGCTTGCTCTGTGATGGGTCAAATTCAGAATATTGAGCAGTTTGGGACTCCATCTGTTTTCTCCAAATGGAAGAATTAATTAAAGCCTAGTGAATGTATTTTAGGAGAAGGGGAGTAGTACAGTTTATATTTTGTTCCTTACATTTAAAATTTTTTTTTTATTTTTTGTAGAGATGGTGTCTCACTTATGTTGCCCAGGCTGGTCTTGAACTTCTGGCCTCAAGCAATCCTCCTACCTCGGCCTCCCAAAGTGCTGGGATTACAGGTGTGAGCCACTGCATCTGACCTATATTTTCATTTTTGGCTCACAAATTTCCCCCTTTTAAACTTCCTGTAGCTGTTCCCCAGACCTCACTATCCCTGTGCCTCTGCCCTGGGTCCTGGAGCTCTGGAGAAGCCTCTCTGTTCTTTGAAGGCCGTACTGTCATTTGAAGCTCTAGACTTTCCAGGTTGATGCCTGGGAGCATAGGAGGCCATCATCAACCCCTGGAAACATCTCTGGGTGGAGGCTGCCAGGCTGGAAGGGATGCTGGGGATCACATGATCCAGGTGGTTTATCACACAGGGGAGACATAAGGCCTCGAGAGACACAAGGTCTTACAAAGGTAGCGCAGCTGGTGGGGGCCAGAACTGGAGTGAGAACCAGGTCTCCTGACTTCTGCTTCAGAACTTTCTCTGTCCACTCTGGCATCATTGTTTTTTCTTTTTTTTTTCTTGAGATGGAGTCTCCCTCTGTCACCCAGACTGGAGTGCAGTGGCACTATCTCAGCTCACTGCAACCTCTGCCTCCCAAGTTCAAGGGATTCTCTTGCCTCAGCCTCCTGAGTAGCTGGGATTACAAGCGCGCGCCACCATGCCCAGCTAATTTTTATATTTTTAGTAAAGGTGGGGTTTCGCCATGTTGGCCAGGCTAGTCTCAAACTCCTAGCCTCAAGTGTTCCACCTGCCTTGGCCTCCCAAAGTGCTGGGATTACAAGCGTGAGCCACTGCACCAAGCCTCTGGCCGTCATTTTCTTGTTGCTCTGTGTCAGAATCCTGACCAAGGACCAGGCCTTTCCCAGGTCCTGCTCAGAGGGCCCTGGCATATTTATACTTTAGCACCTAGTGTAGTGGTAGGAGTACAGTCTAGTGTCATCGGCCCTGGGCCTGAATCTCAGCTCTTTGTGCTACCAGTGATGTGACTTTAGGAAAATCCCCAGCCCCTTCTCTGTGGCCTGGTTTCTTCAGATGTGTAATGAGGCTGGTGATACCCACCTCGCAGCGTGATTGAGAATTGCACCCGGAGCCTGACGCAAAGTGGACCCTCAGAACATGTTCCCTGACACCAAGAGGGTCTCTGCAGAGCCTTGCCTATGTCCATACCCTGGGGTTACTGAAGGAATCCTTAAACCAAAACTCGGCCGTGCCATTAAGCTCTGCAAACATCTGGGGTGCTGTCGACTGGCTTTGTTGAAATATTAATATTATGACCATTGCACTTTCCAAATATAATACTGTGAGCCATGAGCATACATCCTTCCCCATTTCAAACTTCCCCTTTGTCGGGAGCCAAGCTCGGCGGGAACCTGGAGCCTTAGAGTGTGAGTTGGGGGTCAGTGTCTGTCTCTCTTCCCCAGCTCGTGCCATTCCTCACCAGGAACTACCTCAAACAAGGCTTCATGGAAAAGACTGGGCCAAAGGTACCTTCTACCACTCCCTGGGGAACTTATATGGTTTAATGTATATAAAAGTTTTAATGTGTTTATGGGATGATTGTTAAGAGGACAGTGAAAGGTGTTAGGCCAAGCTTGTCCAACCCACAGCCCATGGGCCACATGCAGCCCAGGACAGCTTGGAGTGAGGCCAAACACAAATTTGTAAACTTTCTTTTTTTAATTTTTTTGAGACAGTCTTGCTCTGTCACCCAGGCCAGAGTACAGTGGTGTGATCTTGGCTCACTGCAACCTCCGCCTCCTGGATTCAAGTGATTCTCCTGCCTCAGACTCCTGAGTAGCTGGGATTACAGATGCCCACCACCATGCCCGGCTAATTTTTGTAATTTTAGTAGAGATGGGGTTTCACCACGTTGGCCATGCTGGTCTCGAACTCCCGACCTCAAGCGATCTGCCTGCCTCAGCCTCCCAAAGTGCTGGGATTACAGGCATGAGCCACCATGCTCAGCCAAATTCGTGAACTTTCTTAAAACATTATGAGATATTTTTGCGATTTTTTTTTTTTAAGCTCATCAGCTATCATTAGTGTTCGTGTATTTTATGCGTGGCCCAAGACAATTCTTCCAGTGTGGCCCAGGGAAGGCAAAAGATTGGATATCCCTGTGTTAGGCGAATGTGAAAGCAAGCCTTGGGCAGGTGGAAAAAGTAGTCAAAGGGTTGTTTTCAGAGAGGCGCAGCCCCTCTGCCTGGTTCTTGTTGCCGGGCTTTCTCTCCCTGACCTAGGTTAGAATTTGGCCAAGGCCAGCACTTTCAGCCTTGCCAAGCAGTAGCCACTTCTGATTTTCCCCAACTTCCTTTTTCTCCGGCTTCTTTGACTACAGCCTGAGAAAGAGGAAAGTGCCTCTTCCAAGTCAAGGCAGCGCCTGGAGGCAGCAGGGTGAAGCTGGCAGAGGGTATGGTGGGGTTGGAAGGGGAATGGGCAGAACCTTCAGAGCCTGAGGGCTCCTGTCCAGGCCCCAGGGAGAAGCACTAGGAAGTCTGACTGAGGAGGCTGGGCTGGAGAACCAGTGGGACTGGCCAGCTCCCTTGGTTTGGCCTGGGCTGGCCCCAGCCTCTATCCTTAGAAACTGACATGGTCATCTGTGGTAAGAAGTTCCCTCTTTTGCAGCAGAAAGAACCTTTCAAGAAAAGGTGGTTCGCCCTGGATTGCCATGAGCGGAGGCTGCTCTATTATAAGAACCCACTGGTAAGAGCCACTCCTGCTCCCTCCCCAGGGCTTCCTCAAACAGAGCTGGGTAGTGCTCGTCTGGAACTATGTGAAAGCTACAGATAAACACATCTCCCAGAGCCCCAGAGCTAGAGAAACCTTGAGAGGAAAACCTCTACCCCTTGTTTTTGTTTCTCTTGAAGTAATCTCCTGTGGCATGAAGCTTCTCCTCGCTTTCAGGAAGTCTATTATGAGTATCCAAAATGCTGCCTATGGTCGTTAAATATGGTGTATCTCTTCCTCTAGTCTCCAGGACTCACTTATATCCAAGAGGCCATGACGTGTGGTAGTTAGGAGTGTGGTGGACTCTAGAACCCCGCTGTCTGGGCTCTGGTCTCAGCCCTGCCACTTGTAGTAGTGTTGCCTTGAGCCAAGTACTTAGCTCTCTGTGCCTCAGTTTCCTCCTCTGAAAAACAGGCTTAATAAGAATGCCTTCCCCAGAGGTTGCCATGATGGTTATTTAAGTTACTGTATATAAAGCATTGTAATTCCTGATGCTGATTTTAATAAGCGCTCCGTAAATGTTAGGTATCACTTATTTATTTTTTTAGAGACAGAGTCTCTCTCTGTCACCCAGGCTGGAATGCAGTGGCACAATCACAGCTCATTGCAACCTTGAACTTCTGGGCCCAAGTTATCTTCCTGCCTCAGCCTCCCGAGTAGCTCAGAATACAGGCATGCACCACCATGCCTAGCTAATTAAAAAAAAAATTTAGGACTGGGTGCGCTGGCTCTTGCCTGTAATCCCAGCACTTTGGGAGGCTGAGGCAGGAGGATCGCTTGAGCCCAGAAGCTCGAGACCAGCCTGCACAACATAGTGAGATCCCATCTCTACAAGAAACTTAAGACCGGGCACGGTGGCTCACATCTGCAAACCCAGCATTTTGGGAGGCTGAGGCGGGCAGATCACGAGGTCAAGAGTTCGAGACTAGCCTAACCAACATGGTGAAACCCTGTCTCTACTAAAAATACAAAAGTTAGCCAGACGTGGTGGTGCATGCCTGTAATCTCAGCTACTCAGGAGGCTGAGGCAGGAGAATTGCTTGAAACCGGGAGGCAGAGGGTGCAGTGAGCCGAGATCATGCCATTGCACTCCAGCCTGGGTGCAGAGTGAGACTCCATCTCAAAAAAAAAAAAAAAAAAAAAGAAAAGAAAAGAAAAGAAACTTAAAAATTAGTCGGGTGTGGTGATGCATGCCTGTAGTCCTAGCTGCTTGGGAGGCTGAGGTGGGAGGATTGCCTGAGCCCGGGAGGTTGAGGCTGGGATGAGCTATGATTGTGCCACTGCACTTCCAGCCTGGGTGACAGAGTGAGACCCTGTCTCCAAAAACAATTCATAATAATAATTAATACTTTTTTTTTGTAGAGAAGGGGTCTCACTATGTTGCCCAGGTTGGTCTTATATTCCTAGCCTCAAGCAATCCTCTGCCTTGGCTTCCCAAAGTGCTAGGATTACAGGCATGAACTACCAGGCCCACCCTCAGTATCTTTTCAATAGACGATGTGTATGATTTATTTTAGGGTTTTGATCTTTCAAATTCTGGGTCCCACTTAGCAGAAATCCCAGCAGGGACCTCATACCCCTTTCCCAAAATACAGCTTGGAGGCTGTCAGGGCTGCAGGGCCCCTCTGCCCTGGGGGCACCCTCTGATGACCCTGTACCCTCCATTTTCAGGATGCCTTCGAGCAGGGCCAGGTTTTTCTTGGGAACAAGGAGCAGGGATATGAAGTCTATGAAGACCTGCCCAAGGGCATCCGAGGAAATCGCTGGAAAGCCGGACTCACCATTGTCACCCCAGAGCGGAGATTTGTCCTCACTTGCCCCAACGAGAAGGAGCAGCAGGAATGGCTGGAAAGTTTGCGGGGTGTCCTGTCCAGCCCCTTGACACCCCTCAACCGCCTCAGTAAGAAGCAGGAACTGAGGGGTGTTCTTTTGGCCAAGGGCAGAGGGCAGAAAGGTGCTTCTTCACTTAGGTTCAGCTGTGATGCCACAAAAGATTCCTGATTCCCAACTATGCTCTTTTCACTGTCTTCTCTTCCTGCGAAAGAAAAGCACAGACATGCCATTATTGCCATAAAGTCTCCTCTGTCCACCCTGGGTTCCCCTAACAGAGCCCTTCCCCAGGAGCTTTTAGAGGAGTTTGGCCCTGGCGGAACCCCTGGGTGCCGTCTGTACCCCTCGCAGTGTGGGGGCTGAGCAGCTTCTCTTTCCCTCCACCCTGCTCTATGCTGATCCTTTTTCTCGTGAGAAAACCCTGGCCTGTTATTATTAGCTAAGGTCACACCCGCTGGGCAGCTCCTGGGATTTTTGGATTCCTCCCCACTCCAGAGGGAAGGCTATTTCTAGTGGCTTCCTTTCTTCGAAGCCTCCCTTCTGTCTGTCTCTCTCCTGTTCCTCCTCTTTACCAGTAGGCCTTCCTCAATGCCGACAGCCCTGTGAAAAAAGAGGAGACATGCCGAGCTCCAGCAGAAAACTGCTGGCCCAGGGCCTGGCTTCTGGGGCACAAAGGAGAATTTCTGTGTTTGGAAAAGTACAGACTGAGCAGGGGACCCCTGCACAGCCCCTTGGGGGAAACACTTGTGCACTTGGAGTCTGACCGATATAAACGCAGACTCTCTTGACCGTCCCACAAAGGCCAAAGCCAGAGAACCTCAGAAAGGGACTTGCAGATTGTGAGTGAGGCATATCAGCTGGTGCTTTCTTTTCTCTGTGGGCTGCCATTTATGAATCTCTTGGTTTCTGTCTGTCTCTGTCCCTCCACTTTTCTCTCCTTTGCTGGTGTGTGCATTCCCTCTGACGCCCTAGCTCTCACTCTTTCATTCTGTTTTTTATTCTGGCTCCCTCTGTCTTTGTGTTATTTTTATTTTATTTTATTTTTTTGAGACGGGGTCTTGCACTGTCACCCAGGCTGGAGTGCAGTGGTGCGATCTCAGCTCACTGCAACCTCCTCTTCCTGGGCTCAGGCAATCCTCTCACCTCAGCCTCCCAAGTAGCTGGGACTACAGGCTCGTGACACCACATCTAGCTAGACAGAGTTTCACCATGTTGCCCAGGCTGGTCTCGAACTCCTGAGCTCAAGTGATCCACCTGCCTCGGCCTCCCAAAGTGCTGGGATTACAGGCGTGAGCCACTGCACCCGGCGATGGCTCCCTCTGTCTTTGTACGCCTGTCCCTTTGCTGCCCCTCTCCTCCACAGGACAGCATTGGCATGGCCACCTCCCTCAGCCCTCTTCATTTCCCTTGTAGCTGCATCAACAGAGAGTGGCCACAGCAGCAGGTGACCCATTAACTGAGGAACTGGCTGCCACTGAACACCTGGAACTCCTTGTGGGAAGAAGTTTGCACCTCGTCCCTGGCTGCCCACCATCAGTGTCCCGCAGTCAGCAGCCATCCGTGGCAGTGAACTCTGCCAGGACTGAAGCTATGGCTTTATCCATCAGCTCCCTGAGCCTTCCCCGCAACCCACCCCGGGGATCTGAGGATCTGGTACATAGATGAACATCTATCGCCTCCTCCCCCATACAGACCTAGGCTTGAAATGCCCTACAGGCCCAGAACTTTCTCACATCTGAAATGGAGGCATTGCAATGAAAAGGCACCCACAGCATCATGCAAGCGGCATCTTGTAAAAAAAAAAAAAAAAAAGTTTAATCTGAATCTAACCATGAGGAAATAATCAGACAAATCCAAATTAGGGGCATTCTGCTAAACATCTGACCCAGACTCTTCAAAAATGAAGAGTGAAAGATAAAGTAGTCAATGGCCGGGCGCAGTGAGTTTGCGCCATTGCATTCCAGCCTGGGTGACAGAGCGAGACTCCGTACCAAAAAAAAGAAAAAAGGAACCGAATGAAATCTCAAATGGCTGAAATGTTAGAGAAACAGAGCGCCAAGGCCCCTGCTCTGTGACTCGTTCCTTTCCTCTGTCTTCAGGCAACACGCAGAAATACACTGGATGTTCTCTCTTCACTTCAATGGAGACCCAAGGAGCTGGGAGGGTCTCCTAAGAGATTCTCTGTGGCTGGGTGTGATGGCTCATGCCCATAATCCCAGCCCTTTGGGAAGCTGAGGCAGGAGGATTGAGACCAGGAGTTTGAGAGCAGCCTGGGCAACACAGTGAGACCCCATCTCTACAAAGAAAAAAAAAATTAGCTGGACATGGTAGTGCATGCCTGTAGTCCCAGCTACTCCGGATGCTGATGTGAGAGGATCACTTGAGCCAGGGAGGTCATGGCTACAGTGACCCCTCATTGCACCACTGCACTTAGCCTGGGTGACAGAGTGAGACACTGTCTCAAAAAAAAAAAAAAATCTATGCATTTTATGGGACTTTCCTTTGGATACCCCAATCAAAGGATAAGCAATGCATAAACCTGTGTCCTTCCTGACGCTTCTCGACTGCCCAGATAGGGCGGTGAGTCCTCTCTATCTCCTCTGGCTCTGGAAGCACCTTGAAAATGTGCATTTTCAAGGACACTTGCTGGGTTGTGCATTAAGGGCCAGTTTACTTGTCTGCCTCTTTGACTGCCTGTGAACTCTGTTGGGGGTACTCCGCTAAGTTCTGGGGATGAGGAAATTAATAAAGGTACAGTCTTGCCCTCAAGGAACTTATGGTCTAGAGGAGAAGAACGAGAAGTATAGACAGGCAGTAACAAAGCTACTTGAAGAGGCAAACTGGGATTCTAAGGGTGGGAAAGAACAGACACAAGAGATAAAGTCCCAATGAAATGGAGTGCTTGGTTTTGGGTGATTCCTTCCTCAAGGAAGAGTATACTTCTATACTCTTATATTAAATCCCTTTTTCCCTTTTTGGCTTGTTAGTGCAAGGAAGTTTCTATTACTTGAATCAATCCCGACAGATAAAGTTTTCTCAAAGAGATGATGCCTATGCTGAATCCTGAAGAAAGAGTAGAAGATAGTTGGGTTGGGGTGGGAGGAGGCAGAGAAAGAAGCATGTGTAAAGGCTCAGAGATATCAGGTGTGCACGTGCCTGTAGTCCCAGCTACTGGGGAGGGTGAGGTGGGAGGATCATCTGAACCCAGGAGTTCTGGGCTTTAGTGCACTATGCTAATTGGGTGTCCACACTAAATTTGGCATCAACATGGTGACCTCCCAGGAGTGAGGAATCACCAGTTTGCCTAAGGAGAGGTGAACTGGCCCAGATCAGAAATGAAGCACTTCCGTGCTGATCAGTTGAGGGATCGTGCCTGTGAACAGCCATTGCACTGCAGCCTGGGCAACAAGAGTGAAACTCCGTCTAAAAAAAAAAAAAATAGCCAGGCATGGGCACTGTAATGCATGCCTGTAGTCCCAGCTACTCAGGAGGCAGAGGTGGGAGGCTTGCTTGGGCCTGGGGGGTTATGCACTCCAGCCTGGGTGACAGAGTGAGACTCTGTCTCCAAAAAAAAAAAAAAAAAGACAAGAAAATTTGAATCACACTTCACTTGTATTAGGGTTCTCCAGAGAAATAGAACCAATGATATACATATATATATGGCTATAGAAAGAAATTTATTAGCCAGGCACGGTGGCTTACGCCTATAATCCCAGCACTTTGGGAGGCCGAGGCAGGCAGATCACAAGGTCAGGAGATCAAGACCATCCTGGCCAACATTGTGAAACCCTGTCTCTACTAAAAATACAAAAATTAGCTGACTGTGGTGGCGCGTGCCTGTAGTCCCAGCTACTTAGGAAGCTGAGGCAGGAGAATCGCTGGAACCCAGCAGGCGGAGTTTGCAGTGAACCAAGATTGCACCACTGCACTCCAGCCTGGCGACAGAGTGAGACTCCGTCTCAAAAAAAGAAAAAAAAAAAAGCCGGGCATGGTGGCATGTGCCTGTAGTACCAGCTACTCGAGACTGAACTCCCACTTAAGCCTGAGATTTCAAGACTGCAGTGAGCTATGGTCTCACCACTGCACTCCAGCCTGGGTGACAGAGTGAGACCTTGCTTCAGCAAAGAACAGTTATGTCACACCCCAAAACTCCCTTGTAGCCACACCCTTCCCCTTCCCCTTCCCCATGGCAACCATTGATCCGTTCATCATTATAGATTGTATTTTCAAAAATGCCATATAAATGGAATCATTTAATATGTAATTTTTATTTTATTTTATTTGTTTATTTATTTATTTTGAGACAGAGTCTCGCTCTGTTGCCCAGGCTGGAGTGCAGTGGTGCAATCTCGGCTCACTGCAAGCTCTGCCTCCCGGGTTCACGTCATTCTCCTGCCTCAGCCTCCTGAGTAGCTGGGACTACAGGCACCTGCTACCACGCCCGGCTACTTTTTTGTATTTTTAGTAGAGATGGGGTTTCACCATGTTAGCCAGGATGGTCTCGATCTCCTGAACTCGTGATCTGCCTGCCTGGGCCTCCCAAAGTGCTGGGATTACAGGCATGAGCCACCGTGCCCGGCCTAAATTCTTTTAAACTAAGAAGACAAGAACCAGGGTATCACAATAGCCATCAACATTTGGTTAGATATATGCTTAATTTTATAACAAACTTTCCCGGTGGCTGTACTACTTAACATTTCACTAGTGATGTATGAGAGTTCCAGTTACTCTATCACCAACAGTTGGTGTTGTCAGTATTTTTTATTTTAACTGTTCTGATAGGTATGGAGTGGTATTTTATTATGGTTCTAATATGCATTTCCCTAGCGGTTGATAATGTCGAAGACCTATTATGTACTTATTGGCCAATCTTATATCTTCTTTGATGAAGTGACCATTTGATTCTCTAGCTTTTTTTTTTTTTTTTTGAGATCTGGTCTCGCTATGTTGCCCAGGTTGGAACACAGTGGCTATTCGCAGATGTCATCATGGCATACCACATCCACAGACCCCTCACCTCAAGAGATCCTTCTGCCTCAGCCTCCTGAGTAGCTGGAACTACAGGCGTGTGACACAGTGCCCTGCTTGCCTTTTTAAAATATTGAGTGGTTTGGGCTGGGCGCAGTGGCTCACACCTGTAATCCCAGCACTTTGGGAAGCTGAGGTGGGCAGATCACGAGGTCAGGAGATCAAGACCATCCTGGCTAACACGGTGAAACCCTGTCTCTACTAAAAATACAAAAAATTAGCCAGGCGTGGTTGTAGTCCCAGCTACTTGGGAGGCTGAAGCAGGAGAATGGCGTGAACCCGGGAGGCGGAGGTTGCAGTGAGCCGAGATCGCGCCACTGCACACTCCAGCCTGGGTGACAGAGTGAGACTCTGTCTCAAGAAAAAAAAAAATTGGGTGGTTTGCTTTTTCTACTGTTGAATTTTGAGAGTTCTTCATATATTCTGGATACTATGAACACAGACTTGGATTTGTAAATATTTTCTCCTAGTCCATAGTTTTTCATTCTGTAACAGCGTCAGTGAAGGCTTCTTTAGTCAAGGTATTAAGGTTAGGGTTCATGACTTTCTTTGTTTTTTGCTGACTTTTGTTGCTGACAAAGTTTGGCATTAATAATGGGGTGAGAAAAAAATGGGGTGAGGCCAGATGTGATGGCTCATGTCTAGAATCCCAGCACTTTGGGGGCCAAGAAGGGAGGATCGCTTGAGGCCAGGAGTTTGAGACCAGCTGGACAGCATAGCATTCAAGATCATCTCTACAAAAAAAATTTTTAAGCAGTGTTCTGGCTTATGTTTGGGCATTTGAATCATTTATTATGAAGTGGAGCGGAAGTAAGAATGATGGAAATTTAATGATCTCTTCCATCCCTTGACAAAAAGTGCTTTATCCCTGAAAGAATTTAGTAAAAACAGGCCGGGCTCGGTGGCTCATGCCTGTAATCCCAGCACTTTGGGAGGCCGAGGCAGGCGGATCACCTGAGATCAGGAATTTGAGACCAGCCTGGCCAACATGGTGAAACCCCGTCTCTACTTAAAACACAAAAAATTAGCTGGGCGTGGTGGTACGCACCTGTAATCCCAGCTACTTGGGAGGCTGAGGCAGGAGAATCGCTTGAACGTGGGAGACAAATGTTGCAGTGAGCCGAGATTTTGCCACTGCACTCCAGCCTGGAGGACAAGAGCGAGACTTCATCTCAAAAAAAAAAAAAAACAAAAAAGAATTTAGTAAAAACAAAGAAAAGAAACTGATAGGACATGTTAGGCTGAGCGTGGTGGTTCATGCTTGTAATCCCAGCACTTTGGAAGGCTGAGGCATGAGAACCACCTAATCCCAAGAGGCGGAGTTTGCAGTGAGCCAAGATTGTGCCAGTACACTCCAGCCTGGGCAACAGAGCGAGACTCTGTCTCAAAACAAACAAACAAAAACATGTTAATGGCAGTGTGCCTTATTTCATCCAGCACACAAACTCGGGCACCTCATCATTTCTTATCTTTTTTTTTAGATGGAGTCTTGCTCTGTCGCCCAGCCTCGAGTACAGTGGTGCAATCTTGGCTCACTGCAACCTCCACCTCCCAGGTTCAAGTGATTCTCCTGCCTCAGCCTCCCAAGTAGCTGGGATTACAGGTGTGTGCCACCACACCCGGCTAATTTTTGTATTTTTAGTAGCGATGAGGTTTCACTATGATGGCCAGGCTGGTCTTGAACTCCTGGCCTCAGGTGATCCGTCCTCCTCGGCCTCCCAATATGCTGGGATTACAAGCGTGAGGTATTGCTCCTGGCTCTGATTTTTTTAATCTAATTTAGCATTAGAACCTAGTTTCACAGGGATGGGTGTTAACACATGTACTTGAATAGAAAAATTTCAGGGCTGGACGTGGTGACTCATGCTGTAATCCCAGCACTTTGGGAGGCTGAGGAGGGAGAATTGCTTGAGTCTGAGAGTTTGAGATCAGCCTGGGCAACATGGTAAAACCTGGCCTCTGTAAAAAATACAATAACAGGGCATGGTGGCATGTGCTTGTAGTCCCAGCTATTTGTGGGACTGAAGCGATGGCTTGAGCCTGGGAGCTCCAGGCTGCAGTGAGCAGAGATCACACCACTGCATTCCAGCCTGGGCAACAAAGACCCTGTCTCAAAAAAACAAAACAAACAAAACCAAAAATGTATATATGTGTACATATATGTATGTGTTCATATATATTTCAAATACATAACATAAAAGTACCTTTCCAAAAAATATTAGATTGACAATGGTGTATTAAAATAAACAATATTCTAATTTTCCCAGTCCTTTCTGAGTGTATCAGTAAACAAGGTGTCTCTAAGTTAAAGCGTAATTGCTTTTAATTGATAGTCATTTGCTAAACCTTGGCAAAGTCTTTTTGGCATACTGTAATCACCCAACGGGTTCTTCCTGCCCACTGCACAGGCAAAACAGTAAAGAAAGAGTTTAATTAACATTAAGGTAAGGTTGGCCACATGGGAGAAGTGGAGTTATCACTCAAATCAGTCTCCCCAAAGGCTGGAGGTTATGGTTTTTCAATTTGGTGGGCAGGGGACCAGGGGATGGATGCTGCTGATTGGTTGGGGATGCAGTCATTAGGGGTGTGGAAAATCGTCCTTATGAACTGAGTCCACCTCTGGTTGAGGCCACAGGGCCAATTGAGTCCCAAGTCACCAGTCCTGGTGGCGTAAGTCTGGAAAACATCTCCAATGACCAATCTTAGAGTCTATAATAGTGATGTTATCTATAGGAGCAATTGAAGAAGCCACAAATCTTGTGACTTCTGGCTACATAACTCCTGAAGGTAAGGGATTATAGAAATTATGTCAACATCTCAGCAGAATTCAGGCCCCTCCCATAAACTTAATTTTGTGGCCTTTCAATGGTTTTACAAAGGTGGTTTCAGCCCCCTGAATAAGGAAAGGATTAGTTTTAGGGAGGGACTATTATCATCCTGGCTTCTAAGTTAAACTATAAACTAAATTCCTTCCACGGTTAGCTTGGCCTACCCCAGGAATGAGCGAAGACAGCCAGCCTGTGAGGCTAGCAGCAAGGTGGAGTCAGCCATGTTACAATATCACCCAGAAAATGAGAAAGTGAATACTTCTAACGACTTTTGTAACACAAGTGTTTCAAATTCTTGCTTGCAACAAAAATTAAAGAAAAATCAAATCAAGTTGTTAATTGAGAGATTATCACTATGTGACTTTTTTGCATATATCTCAAAAAGTATTCAACAAAATGAGTGACAATTTTGTCATTTATACATGTGAACAAGATTTCTTGGCACACTCATAAAAACAAAGAAATAGAATTTATTGTGAAATCTTGTCTATCATTAAGTAATGTTCATTCACAGATAAATGCTTCTTTTTTGACAGAGTCTTGCTCTGTCACCCAGACTGGAGTGCAATGATGCCATTTCAGCTCACTACAACCTCCGTCTCCTGGGTTCAAGCAATTCTCCTGCTTCAGCCTCTGGAGTAGCTGGGACCTCAGGCCACCATGCCCAGCTAATTTTTGTATTTTTTGGTAGAGGCAGGGTTTCACCAGGTTGGCCAGGCTGGTTTCAAACTCCTGACCTCAAGTGTTACGCTCGCCTTGGCCTCTCAAAGTGCTGGGATTACAGATGTGAGCCACCGTGCCTGGGCATAAATGCATTTTTGAAAGAAATGAGCCCATCTGTCTTATTAATAGCTATCATTCCAATAAAATGTTTACTTTCTTTAAAAGTTATTTATATAAATTGTAGCATACTTTTCTTTTGTTTGACTGCTAATAGTAATTATATTGATAATTAAATCCAGGGGAAAAAGTTTAACAAGAGCCGTTTTGTCACAGGAAGTTAAGAAGAATTAAAAATTTAATACACATACATACTTTTGTTGCAGAGAAGTATTACAAAGTGATAAAAGACTTTCATGCATGAAATATATTGCTTTGGAATGTAATTCTGTGGAGGAAATGGAATGGAAATACAAGTTCAGAAAGATAAAAGAATGAAAAAATTTCTTTTTTTTTTTTTTTTTTTTGAGACAGAGTCTCGCCCTGTTGCTGACGCTAGAGTGCAATGGTGCCATCTCGGCTCAGGCAACCTTCACCTCCCGAATTCAAATGATTCTCCTGCCTTAGCCTCCTGAGTAGCTGGGATTACAGGTGCCCGCAACCACGCCCAGCTAATTTTTTTTTTTTGTATTTTTAGAACTCCTGACCTCATGATCCGCCCGCCTCGGCCTCCCAAAGTCCTGGGATTACAGGCGTGAGCCACCGCACTCGGCCAAGAATGACAAAATTTCTGATGTAGGCTGGGCGTGGTGGCTCATGTCTATAATCCTAGCACTTGGGAGGATGAGGTGGGCGGATCACCTGAGGTCAGGAGTTCGAGACAAGCCTGGCCAACATGGAGAAACCCTGTCAACATGGGGAAACCCCATCTCTACTAAAAATACAAAATTGGCTGGGTATGGTGGCGAGCGCCTGTAATTTCAGCTACTCCGGAGGCTGAGGCAGGAGAATGGTTTGAACTCGGGAGGTGGAAGTTGCAGTGAGAGGAGATGGCGTCACTCCACTCCACTCCAGCTTGGGCAACAAAGTGAGACTCCATCTCAAAAAAAAAAAAAAAGGCCGGGCGCAGTGGCTCACGCCTGTAATCCCAGCACTTTGGGAGGCCGAGGCAGGCGGATCACGAGGTCAGGAGATCGAGACCACGGTGAAACCCCGTCTCTACTAAAAATACAAAAAAATTAGCCGGGCATGGTGGCGGGCGCCTGTAGTCCCAGCTACTCGGGAGGCTGACGCAGGAGAATGGTGTGAACCCGGGAGGCGGAGCTTGCAGTGAGCCGAGATTGCGCCACTGCACTCCAGCCTGGGCGACAGAGCAAGACTCTGTCTCAAAAAAAAAAAAAAACAAGAATTGTTTTGTAGAGACAGGGTCTTATGTTGCCCAGGCTGGTCTGGAACTCCTCCTGGCCTCAAGTGAGCCTGCTGCTTCAGCCGCCTAACTAGCTGGGAATATAAGCATGGGCCACTATAAGCATAGTTGCAGAATTGAAACTCTATACCCATTAAGCAACAATTCCACATTCCCTCAACCCCCTCCTACCTGGCAACCACTATTCCACTTTCTGTTTCTATGAATTTGACTATTCTAGATACCTCATGTGAGTGGAATCATACAGTATTAGTGTGTGAGAGGTTTATTTCACTTAGCATAATGTCCTCCAAGCTCACCTATGTTGTAGCATATATCAGAATTGTTTTTTTTTTTTTTTTTTTTTTGAGACGGAGTCTTGCTCTGTCACCCAGGCTGGAGTGCAGTGGTGCGATCTTGACTCACTGCAACCTCCGCCTCCTGGGTTCAAGCAATTCTCCCACCTCTACCTCCCTAGTAGTAGCTGGGATTACAGGCATGTGCTACCACCCCTGACTAATTGTGTGTGTGTGTGTGTGTGTGTGTGTGTGTGTGTGTGTGTTTTTAGCAGAGATGGGGTTTTGCCATGTTGGCCAGGCAGGTCTCAAACTCCTGACCTCAAGTGATCTGCCCGCCTCAGCCTCCCAAAGTGTTGGGATTACAGGCGTGAGCCACCATGCCCAGCCAGAATTCATTACTTTTTTTTTTTTTTTTGAGATGGAGTCTCACTCTGTTGCCCAGGCTGGAGTCAGTGGTGCAATCTCGGCTCACTGCAAACTCTGCCTCCCGGGTTCAAGCGATTCTTCTGCCTCAGCTTCCCAAGTAGCTGGGACTACAGGCACATGTCACCACACCCAGCTAATTTTTGTATTTTTAGTAGAGATGGGGTTTCACCATATTGGCCAGGCTGGTCTTGAATTCCTGACCTTGTGATCTGCCTGCCTTGGCCTCCCAAAGCGCTGGGATTATAGGCATGAGCCACTGCGCCCAGCCAGTATTAGTTACTTTTTAAGGCTAAATAATATTCCATTGTATGTATATATCACATTTCTTTATCCATTTCTCTGTCTCTGGACACATGGATTGCTTCAGTTCCCACTTGAATTTTGAGAATGGCCTCTTTACGGGCAGCTCTCTTGCTCTCATGATGACCTAAGTTATCACAGGCACACCCTAGACAAGGTCTTTCATCTCTTCTCAGGTGGAGTCTTAGATTCGCTTCAGCTGCTGTCACTTCAAGATACAAATAGGACAAGATCTTGCCTTCAAAGTCTGCACTCTAGGACTTCCCTTACTTATCATCTGCCTGACGTGGTCATTGCACTGCAGCACACATGACTGCTTTAAGTTAATAATTAAACTTTAGCACATTGAGAGGGAATTAGGAGGTGTCAGCAATGATGATGAGTCTCACACCAACTCATGTTACCCAGTTTATATAACAACAGTTTAAAGCATTGACTTGGGGGTCCTGGATATTCTAGGTGTTAGGGTGCTGCAATCCCCTGGAACTGTATTAGTTAATTTTATTTCATGAGTGTGCATAAAACACCTTCTATCTATGGGACTGGCATGGGGCTTGGTGCTTAGAACATATAGATGAACAAGATCTTTGCCAGCAAAGAGCTGAGAGCTTAGTGAAGAAAGAGTGAAAAGTCTGCAGTGGAGGTGCACATACCTGGGCTGCAGGCACTGCCTCTGCCTGATCCAGTCCTGACACTGAAAAATGTGCAGATGATAAGAAGACAAGCCATGTGCCTTGACCATGATGTTTGGAGACCTTCAGTTTGCCTTTTTCTGACGGGGCTTTCTTCTGTTAATTTTTTTGTTACTTAGGAGAACTCCTGGAAGCCCCGTCTTCCTCCTCATGCCCATTGCCTGACCAGAGCCACCCTGCACTCAGGAGAGCTTCTCGGTTTGCTCAGTGTAAGTATGTGGTCCACTGTAAACATGGGTTTGGCTTGCTGCAGAGCAGGCTTCGAGAACATCCTATGTCCATCTCCCTACCACTAGGGCCACTCCTTGGCTTACTGCATATGGATTTGTTCCAGGTCCCTCCACGGGGGGAGCTGATTGCAAAGGCAAAGCAGGTTGAGACTCTAGACCCAAGAGCGCTCAGAGCCCAGCCAACCTTTGAGCATCTCTGCTGTGGCCACCAACTACAGCCAACTGCTCTGCACCTACACCAACTGCCTTTTCCTAAACCTGCTGAAGTATTTCTGCCATCTCAGTCCGGGGTAGTCCTTAAGAGCATGGATCCCGGAGCCAGACTGCTTGGGTTTGACTCCCAGCAGCTCCACTAACTAGCTGTGTGATCTTGAACAAGTCACTTAAGCTCCTAGAGCCTGGGTTTCCTCATCTGTAAAATGGAGATAATATAGTACTTCTCTTGCGGGATTGCCATGAGGGTTAAGTGAGTGAGTATGAGTAAAACACCTAGAGTAGTCATGCTATATAAGTGTTAGCAATTTATTCACTCAATAGGAAACTAAATGAAATATACAAAGTGAATAAGACATGGTCCTTAATCAGGAAGTCTCAGTTTAACTGGGAAGGTATAAACAGCTGTGGTCATAAATCACCATAAGACAGGCGTGAGCCACCGCGCCTTGCCTATGCCCAGCTAATTTTGGTATGTTTAATAGAGACAGGATTTGGCCATGATGGCCAGGCTGGTCTTGAACTCCTGCCCTCAAGTGTTCCACCTGCCTCAGCCTCCCAAAGTGCTGGGATTACAGGTGTGAGCCACCACACCTGGCCAAGAATACCACTTTTGAAGTTAATCCTTTTGTGTGATACAGGATGAACTTGGGATGTTTGAACCCTGGACATTCCAAATAAAGGACAGGCCCCTGCCTGGCTCCTGGGAGATAACCTCTAAGCCATTAGAATATCCTGCCTTTAAGAGTGTTTTTGTTTACCTGTGGGCCTTGGGCCATGCAGTATCAGCTTGACCTTGCAAGGTCAAGTTGAGGAGACTAAGTCAGCCATGTGGGCAGTGAAGCATGCCAATGTGATCAATCCCCAGTAAAAGCCCTGGACACCAAGGCATGGGTGAGCTACTCTGGTTGGTAATAGTCCGTGCACACATCATTGTAGCCACACATCATTGCTGGGAGAATTAAGCATTATCCTGAAGACTCTGCCAGGGGAGGATAATTGGAAGTTCTCTTGGACCTTGCCTTGTGTGCCTTTCTTCATTGCTGATTTTAATCTGTAGCCTTTCACTGTAACAAATGGTAACTATGAGTCCAACAGCTTTGTTGAGTTCTGTGAGTCCTTCTAATGAATCACTGAACCCGAGGGTAGTCTCAGAGGATCTCTAAACATAATTTGCTACTTATCAATTGCTATGTAAGAATATTGCCACAAATTTAATGGTTTAAAATAACACATAGATATTATTTCACAGTTTCTGTGAGTCAGGAGTCAGGGCATAGCTTAGCTGAGGCTCCTACATTGGAGTTTTACAAGCTGCAATCAACATGTCAGCTGGGGACACAGGGTGATCAGAGGCTCGAATAGGGAAGGATCTGCCTCCAAAGTCACATGGTTTTTGGCAGCCTTCAGTTCCTTGTGAGTTGCCAGACTGAGGGCCTCAGTTTCTTTCTGGTTGTTGGCTGGAGACCACCCTCAGTTCCTTACCCCATAGGCCTTTGCAACACAGCAGCTTGCTTCCTCAAAGCCAATAAAGGAGAGGGTCTCCTAGCCAGATAACACAAAATCTTTTTTTTTTTTTTTGAGACGGAGTTTCACTCTTGTTGCCCAGGCTGGAGTGCAGTGGTGTGATCTGGGCTCACTGCAACCTCCGCCTTCCAGTTTCAAGCAATTCTCCTGCCTCAGCCTCCCGAGTAGCTGGGATTACAAATGTCTGCCACTACGCCCGGCTAATTATTTTTTGTATTTTTAGTAGAGACGGAGTTTCACCACGTTGGCCAAGCTGGTCTCGAACTCCTGACTTCGTGATTCTCCCGCCTCAGCCTCCCAAAGTGCTGGGATCACAGGCATGAGCCACCGCACCTGGCTGACACAAAAATCTTACATAGCATAACCACATAAACACGTAATCACGTACATCCCATTGCCTTTGCCTTCTATTGATTAGAAGCAAGTCACGTTACCACCCACACTCAAGGGGAGGGGATTACAGAAGGACATGAATGCCAGGAAGTGGGGCTAATGGGGGCCACTCTACAGTATGTCTGACACAGGTGTTATTTCATACTTGATTTCCCCTATTTTTAACAACCATTTTATTATATAAGAAAACAGATACAGAAAACTACACGAAACAATGGCACTTAAGGAGTTATTATAAGGTTAATACCCTTGTAACTACCATTCAGGTCAAGAAATAGCACCTGCTGCCCACCCCAGAAGCTCCTTCCTGTGCCCCATTCTAATCACAAAACCCTCCCTGTGCCTGAAAGGAGTCTTGACATTTGCGCTAAACACTTCCTTGCATTTCTTTAGAGTTTTATCACTCAAATATGCATCCATAGCCACAGTAGTTTCATCTTGCCCATTAAAAAAAAATGGTATGTCCTTTCCTTTAACAGCTTTGTTGGGAATATTATTTATTTATTTATTTATTTTTATTTTTTATTTTGGAGCCAGAGTCTCACCTTGTCACCAAAGCTGAAGTGAAGTGGCATGAATCTTGGCTCACTGCAACCTCTGCCTCCCGGGTTCAAGTGATCCTCAGCCTCCTGAGTAGCTGGGATCACAGGTGTGAGCCACCGCACCCATCTAATTTTTGCATTTTTAGTAGAGATGGGGTTTCGCCATGTTGCCCAGGCTGGTCTCAAACTCCTGAGCTCAGGCAGTCTGCCTACCTCAGCCTCCCAAAGTGCTGGGATTACAGGCATGAGCCACTGCGCCTGACTGACATATAATTTACATTCTATGAAATTCACTTAAGGTGTACAAATATATGTTTTTTACTATATTTACAGAGTTGTAAAATCATCACCATAATCTAATTTTAGGATATTGTCATCACCCCCAGAAAGAACCCTCATGCCCATTATTTGATGTCTGTTAGTCTCCTAATATACATGTCTCTCTCTCTCTCTCATTTTTTTTTTTTTGTCTTACAGTTCATCCATAGAAGGACTGTGGTCTTGACTAGCACCTATTCTGAAGATGGGGACATTCAGCTCCTGAACTAGGTTGAAGAGAAAGCCCTGTCATGCAAACCAGCCAGGCAGTGTTTGACAGTACATTTAAACTCTTCTTGCCTTTCTTTCCCCTCTAAAATGGACATCATTATTATTTGCCCTTCCTTACCTTCCTCACAGGTTTGCTGAAACCATTAAATAAAGTAGGAGGTGAGGAAATCAGAAGAATACAAGGATGATGATAATCACAGCAGCAATGACGGAATTACATCTTAATATCACCCACCTTGGCCTCTAACGTCCTGAGACTCACACCTAATTTCTGTACATGATTAATCGCTCCTTCAAAACAGGGGTAAGCAGAATTCTTCCACATGGTCTACTAATGTGCTTTCTGAGCCTCACCACTGCCCTGCATCATGGGCATTATTACCTTCCTGTTGATGCATAAGGAAGCAGAGGCCGGGACAGGTGTGGTGGTTTGTCCAGGGTTGATCAGCCAGTCATGGCAGAGCTGGAACCAGGCCCAGTTTTCTCACTTTTTTTTTTTTTTTTTTTTTTTTAAGACAGAGTCTTGCTCTGTCACTCAGGCTGGAGTGTAGTGGTGTGATCTTGGCTCACTGCAACTTCTGCCTCCAGAGTTCAAGTGATTCTCGTGCCTCAGCCTCCCAAGTAGCTGGGATTGTAGGTGTGCACCCCCACGCTCAGCTAATATTTGTATTTTTAGTAGAGACGGGGTTTCACCATGTTGTCCAGGCTGGTCTCGAACTCCTGGCCTCAAGTGATCCACCCACCTCAGCCTCCCAAAGTGCTGGGATTACAGGTGTGAGCCACCATGCCTGGCTGGTTTTCTCACTCTGAAGCCTCTCCCCTCATTACTCTCCAATAAGATCCTTTGCTAAGGCCAGGACCTGGCCTTCCACTTTGATGGGACAGAGCTAGCCCTAAAATCATGAGGTACCCTTTCTTTTTGATTTTGGTGGTTGTCCTTAAGTGACCTTGAGTTGTCTAAGCAGGGACAGGACTTCCTTGTTTGTGCCAAGTGACCACTAAGAAGCTATGGGTGGCCGGGTGTGGTGGCTCATGCCTGTAATCTCAGCACTTATGGAGGCTGAGGTGGACGGATCACCTGAGGTGAGGAGTTCGAGATCAGCCTAGTTAACATGGTGAAACCTCATCTCTACTAAAAATACAAAAATTAGCTGGGCATAGTAGCACACACCTGTAATCCCAACTATTTGGAGGCTGAGGCAGGAGAACCACTTGAGCCTGGGAGGCGGAGGTTGCAGTGAGCCATGATCCTGCCACTGTACTCCAGCCTGGGTGATACATCAAGACTCTGTCTCAAAAATAAATAAATAAGGCTAGGCGTGGTGGCTCATGCCTGTAATCCCAGCACTTTGGGAGGCCGAGGCGGGCAGATCACAAGGTAAGGAGTTCGAGACCAGCCAGGCCAATATGGTGAAACCCTGTCTCCACTAAAAATACAAAAATTAGCTGGGCATGGTGGTGGGCACCTGTAGTCCCAGCTACTTGGGAGGCTGGGGCAGGAGAATCACTTGAACCCGGGAGGTGGAGGTTGCAGTGAGCCGAGATCGTGCAACTGCACTCCAGCCTGGGTGACAGAGCGAGACTCTGTCTCAAAAATAAATAAATAAATAAATTAGTAAAGAGAAGCTATGGGCCCTCACTTTCTCCATCATGGAGCTTTTGTCTTCTAACCCAGAGTTAATTTGATGTTTGCCTTTTGAGCCAAGATTCAGAGTTTGGAGTGAAGGGTTTCAGCCTCTTGAGGTTCTTTGGTTAAATATTGTCCTCTCAGACAGTATGTATTGCAATGAGGCCTCTGTGAGTGTTGGTTTTATCTACCCGCCACATGATTTCCCCAGACTGGAGCCAGAGCACTAGAATCAGAAAGATAGGAGAGGAAGGAAGGCTATCACTTTTGATTCTTTTGCTTTTGGCTTGCACTTTGTGCCAGCATATCTCTTCTAGGACACTGTAGAACATAGTGTACTTCCTTCAAACAAAACACAGCATCTCCAAAGGAGAATAACTAAAGCTGAAATGCCAGTGGATGAAGGACCTCTCATTGGGGTCTGCACTGTGGGGGCGAGGAAATCATCTGCCCATGGACCAAGCCAGAAAGACTTTCCTTGGGGACTATCTTAGTCCATTCGGGCTACTATAACAGACTCCCATAGACTGGGTGGCTTACAAAAAACAGAAATTTATTTCTCAGCTGGGTATGGCAACTCACTCCTGCAATCCCAGCACTTTGGGAGGCCAAAGCAGGAGGATCACTTGAGCCCAGGAGTTTGAGACCAGCCTGCACAACTAAATGAGATCCCATCTCCACAAAAACATTTTATATTAGCTGAGTGTGATGGCATGTGCCTGCAGTCCCAGATACTCTGGAGGCTAAGGCTGGAGGACTGCATGGGCCCAGGAGGTCAAGGCTGCAGTGGGCTGTGATCATGCCACTGCACCCCAGCCTGGGTGACAGAGCAAGGCTGTCTAAAAGAAAGACAGAGAGAGAGGAGGGAGGGAGAGAGAGAGCAAGAGAGACAGAGAGAGAGACAGAGGGGGGAAAAGAAAAGAAAAGAAAAGGAAAGGAAAAAAATGAAAAAAGAAACGAAAAGAAAGCAAATTTATTTCTCATAGTTCTGGAGGCTGGGAAGTCCAAAATCAAGGTGCTGGCAGATTTGGTGTCTAGTGAGGGAGCTCTCAGGAGTTCCCCCGCCCTTTTTTTTTGTTGTTTGTTTGTTTTTTTTTTTTTTTTTTTTTTTGAGACAGAGTCTTGCTCTATCACCCAGGCTGGAGTGAAGTGGTGTGACCTGGGCTCACTGCAACCTCTGCCTCCCAGGTTCAAGCAATTCTCCCTGCCTCAGTCTCTTGAGTAGCTGGGATGATAGGTGCCTGCCACCACACCCAGCTAATTTTTGTATTTATTAGTACAGACGGGGTTTCACCATGTTGGCTAGGCTAGGCTGGTCTTGAACTCCTGACCTCTGGTGATCCACCCAACTCAGCCTCCCAAAGTGCTAGGATTACAGTCCCTTTTATAAGGTCACTAATCTCATTCATGAAGGCTCTATCTTCATGACCCAATCACCTCCCAGGACTGTCATATTGGGAGTTAGGATTTCAGTACCTGAATTTTGGGAGAACACAAACATTCAGTCTATAGCAGAGACACACTGTTTCATAGGAGAGCACGAGGAACTCCTTTGGCAGCTTCCTGCGCTATCTGGGGACATTGCTCTCAAAAATTTGTTTTCTGTCCGGCCTTGTCTCTCTTAAGTGTTTTTTTTCCTGGGGGTTGAGAAGAATGGAGTGTCCTCATCAGTGCCATGGGCTGCTTCTCTCCTTCTCTCTTCTCTTCCACCTCACGCACTCTGGTGAAGCAGCTGCTGGATAGTTCTGTTGAACCCACTATTGGCTCCGGGGCTTTGGGTTCCTGGAAGACCACCTGCTAAGCAGGAAGCCACCATCTTGTTAGGCTTGAGGAAACCTCTAAAATAGTTATATCTATCTGTCCCTTGCTTCTCTCTCAAATACTATTTTGTTTTGTTTTGTTTTTGAGACAGTCTCGCTCTGTCGCCCAGGCTGGAGTGCAGTGGCACAATCTTGGCTCACTGCAACCTCCGTCTCCAGGTTCAAGTGATTCTCCTGCCTCAGCTTCCTGAGTAGCTGGGATTATGGGCACGTGCCATCACGCCCGGCTAATTTTTTGTATTTTTAGTAGAGACCAGGTTTCACAATGTTGGCCAGGCTGGTCTTGAACTCCTGACCTCAAGTGATCCACCCGCCTTGGCCTCCCAGAGTGCTGGGATTACAGGGGTGAGCCACTGTGCTGGCCTTATTTTTATTTTATGTTATTATTATTATTATTTTTTGAGACGGAGTTTTGCTTTTTCCCTCAGGCTGGAGTGCAATGGCGCAATCTCAGCTCACTGCAACCTACGCCTCCTGGGTTCACGCCGTTCTCCTGCCTCAGCTTCCCGAGTAGCTGGGACTATAGGCACCACCACCATGCCCGGCTAATTTTTTTTTTTTTTTTTTAGTAGAGACAGAGTTTCACTATGTTAGCCAGGATGGTCACTATCTCATGTCCCCATGATCCGCCTGCCTCGGCCTCCCAAAGTGCTGGGATTTACAGGTGTGAGCCACTGTGCCTGGCCACTTGCTTCCTATTTTCTATGAACTCATGGCACTACTGTTGAACCTTTCTAGGTTCCTCTCATGGCCCTGGAACCTGCTTTCCACTGTAAAACATTCTTTCATTCTTTCTTCCATAATTGCGTCCTTATCTTAGCTAAGCAAAACTATTTTCTGAATAAACTATCTCCCTGATGGTTTTTCAGATAGAGACTGCTGTAGGAGAAGAAAGATTTCCATGTTCTCCTAGCTCCTCACATACTCAATGACTACTTTCCTGTTACTCCAAACCCTTCCTCCTCACAAGCTGATATTCTACATTCTATTTGTCAGTTTCTGTCATCGATAGCTCTCTAGGCTGTTCTCCCACATTCAATGACTATCTACAGCCAACCTATCCAATACCTGAGATCACACCAAGGTATGGTGTGGCCACGTTCCATTCAACAGAGTTCTTTGCTTTCTACTCCAAGACATGCACTTGTCCATACCGCTAACTGTGCTGCTCCATACTAGAAGTCTTACGTTGTAATCCTCCACTCTTGGCCGTGGCTTCCTCTTTTAGTTCCTTTTCTCTTCTTGTTTCTACTTAGGGACTCATCAAGACATCTACACTCTTTCTGCCTTTCTTTCTTTCTTTCTTTCTTTTTCTTTCTTTCCCTTTCTTTCCTTTCTTCTCTTTCTTTCTTTCTCTTTTCCTTCCCTTTCCTTCCTTCCTTCCTTTTCCTTTTCTTTCTTCTTTCTTTCTTTCTTTCTTTCTTTCTTTCTTTCTTTCTTTCTTTTCTTTCCTTCTTATGCATATATCTCATCTAAGACATCCAGACTTGAACTTTTCACATCTTCTCCCAATGTATCAGTTGCTCTCTTTGCTTCCTGCTTCCGTTTCCTAGCTAGCCCAAGTCCTACAGTGTAGCTCATGGACTTCTTTCTTCAGCACTTTCAACTTTCTTACTTCCTCATTCCTCTGGGACACAAAACTTGTCTATTGGTCATCGAAATTCTTTGACCCAACATATTTCATAGTAATGGTAACATCAATCCCAGCTTACAACTTTATTTTTGGGGACAGGGTCTCACTTTTTTGCCCACTACTGCAGCTTCCAGGAGAAAAAGTTATTCTCCTCTGCCCTGGAATATTCTATAGCCTAATCCACGTGAGCAAAAGACACAACTCTACCAAGATATAAAATGTGTACTACATATACAGTCATGTGAGCACTAGGCTGTGACCTCAAATGCCAACAACTACGGCCAAATTACTGACAGACATAAGCCTGAGAAGCCAGACACTCAAAAGAAACAAGCCTCCCTTTTCAGAGACATTTTCTAAAACCATAAAAATAAAAGACAAAAAGGACATATTCAGGTAACAAGAGCTTCCTTCCCCCAGATAATTTCTGTTGTATAAAACCCAGAGATTAAAACTACGATATTGGATAAAAAAAAAACACAAAACCTTAGTCTTTCAATAAGAAGAGTGGGACAAATTTAACCCAAATTTGTCCTTTCAAGAAGAATGGGACAAATTTAACACAAATTTCTTCTTAACCAAAATTTAACCCAAATTTCTTCTTTCAAGAAGAATGGGACAAATTTAACCCAAAACACTCATCATTTTTCTTGAAAATACGATAGCTCCCTTTTATCTGAGAGGGATCCATTCTGAGACCCCCCCAGTGGATACGCTGAAACCATGGATAATACCAAACCTTATATATGCTATGGTTTGTTCTATACATACATACTCATGGTAAAGTTTAATTTATAAACTAGGCACAGAAAAAGATTAACACCAGAACAATTATAACATACTCTAATAGAAATTATATGAACATAGTCTCTTTTCCCTAAAAATATCTTACTGTACTGTACCGCTGGTAACTCAAACTGCGGATAAGGGGGGACTGTTGTACAACAGTCTCACCATTTGCCGGTATTTCCGAATCGTTTTTAGCTTGTCTTCTCCTCCCTTGTTCCTTCTTTCTGTTCAAGGCTGCTGATTATTCTCCAGGAGGCTCTTCTAGCTCCAATCACATTCTTATATGTAACAGATAGGAGGTTTCTTTCTTCAGCTGTCAGCTCCACATCCATCCCTGCTAATTTCTTCATTGACTCCACCATTTCTATAAGGGAAAAGCAAAATCCCAAAAAGACAAAAGGGCAGGTGGAGGAGGAGAAGCCGAGCCCAGAGTCCTGCTCCGGTGCCGCCCGAGCACCGCCCGCCTCAGCCGACCAGCCCCGTCCGCTACTGGGCCTAGCCGAGACGAGAGGAGGGAAGGGCCGCGGAGGCCGCTAGGATGCTGCGTCCCGCGTCCTCCGCGGCTCAGGACGACGACGCTCGGCAAGTCCGGGACCCTCCGGCCGTGGCGGTTGCAGCGCCCGCAGCTCAGGCCTCAGCCCCTGCCACTGTGGTGACTCCACCGCGCCTCGCGTCGCCCCTGTCCCCGTCCTGCCCGCCGCCTCCGCCGCCGGTTACATGTCCAACCTCGGAAGCCGGAGGAACGGGCCCGTCAAGCTGCGCCCGACAGGTGAAGGGGAGCGCCGGGCCGGGCTGGGCAGCCGCCGGGTGTGCAAGCTGGCGGGGGGTGTCTGTTGACCTGGGAAGGGCCAGGATCGCGATCAATGGTGAGCTGGGGGTCGGAGGAGTAGGAAGGCCTAGTTCAGGGAGAGTAATTGGAAAACCACTCGCTCTGGTTTGGGCATTCTTTAAAAAGCTGAGGATGACTTGGGGAGGGAGGGTGGTCTTTTGCGGAGGGGAGGATACACCGGTTCGCATCGCAGGCGGATTTCAGGCCAGAAAGTCTTCGTCAAGGAGCCCGACGCTGCCTCCCGGGGCTCGGGGAGCAGCCCCTGGGCTACCGCCCAGGTGGGCTCGTGAAGGGGATGAAGAGCTCCCGTGGCGAGGATTATTGAATCCGGTTGCTGACTGCGCGCAGTAAACACTCCTTAATAACGGGAGGGTGTGCGTGTGTGTTCCCGGGTTGTTACCTTGCACACCCACTTATGCCCGCGTGCAAAACCTTTACTCCCCGCCTCCGGTCACCGCTGCCGGGGCCGCACACCTTAAACTCACGTCTCTCTGAGGAGAGGAGACTCAGGTTGACTTTTCCCGTGTGCCTGTCTGATCCGACGGCTCGGGCTCATTGTGCACTGTGTTTTGGAAGTGTCGGATTGTAGGGTGGCATGTTTGGGGTTGTACCTTGTAGGCCGCAGAACTTGCGTCACTTCTAACTCCAGACCTACTTTAAAAACACACTTTTTTGGGGGGGGGGTAGGGGGTAATTTTCTAACTATGTGCTCATACAAACTTTAGAGCAAATTTTCTCTTACTCTATCCACCCTCCCCCTTCCTTTTTCTAAATGGAAAATAATGTCCGGAGGGGTTGCTAGATAGAAGATTACACTTACAAAGTGTTTATGATTCCAGGTGCATGAAATCTTTAACATTACAGGTACATTTTTGCTTACAGTGCCATTTTTGGTATTCTTACATGGACATGTCACCCCCATTTTAGGAAAACTTGTATTTGGTTTGAAAAGGAATTGAAATCACGACGTTATCCTACCTTCACCATTTACCCCTGATAAATTGTCCACTTTTATATTCGGATGAGTGGTGAGAAAGATAATTTTCCGTAGAGGATTTGTGTGTGCGTGCACATGTACGAATAAACTGTAATTATGTTTGCCCACACTAGACTTTGAGATTTATTTGGGCTAATTTTGTAGTTGAATGCCTGTGTGTCACATCCCAGTACAGCTAGATGAAAGCTTGCAGTGAATTTGGTATTTGAGAATTTAGCTTGAATGTATGTTGGCTGCAATTTAAATAATATATGACCTTCATGACAGTTTTGCTTTCCCTAGGGAAAAATGCAGGGAATCATTAACGGAGTGGTTCTTAATGGAAAATCTGGATTGGAGGATACTTGTATTTCCCCCCACTCCCCACCATTCAATGTCCTTATATTGGGAGAAGTCAATGGAAACCTTTTTAGGGGATCTTTGTTGCTTTAGAGTTTATCTGTTGTTATCTGGAATCAGTGATCGTCGAAAGAACATGCGATCCCAGGTGTGCAGAAAGCATCAGAAATAAGCTGTCTTCATTTACTTCCCTCTAGGTTACATAGAGAAAGTGAGGGAAAAAATAGGGATTTTGATTTTCTGCAGATAAATGAGTTGAGGTTTTTAGTATGACTCAGTAGATCTTAAAGTGTTTATCTGTGGTTTCCGTACTGCCTATGACACATTATAAAAATTTATAAGTAAAGTTTGTTAAGAGGAAAGATTATGCTTATATTTTAGGGGAAGAGGGAATATTGAACTACATTTATAGAGTGATTTTGTTTCAGGCTTTTCTGAGGATTTTTTAAATACCCTGTGTCCACTTAATAGGAAAAACAGTTTGAGGTACTCTGAGTTTCTTACAACTATTTGTCTCTGAATAGTTTTCTCTTAAAATTTGACAAATGTTAAAAACATTGTCCTTCCTCCTTTGGTTACAGTGGAGTCTTCTGTTTTGCCAGGAAAGTGAACATTTTTTTTTCATTTTTGTTCATCATTTACAAATTAGATGGTATATATTTTAGCAAATAGATCTCAAGAGCTGGATTTAATTAGCAGCTTTTTAGGACATAAACATTAAAGGATTAGATGGAAAAGATTGTTTTGACTGACTGGATAAATGACAGGGCTGCGTTTGACGTGCATCCAGGAATTGGTCTGTAGCTGCTGCCCAGCTTCTCAGTCCATCTTGAGAAGCCAAATAAAATATTTAACCTAGGCCTCATTTTGTTTAAAAAAAAAAGTTGATTCTTTGTTAAGACCTTAAGAAATGTTTGGCATACCTTTAGACTAAGTGTTTAACAGTTCATTTAGACCTGGTTTCCCTAATAGAGGAAAAAAATCACTTAAAAAAAGACAGATCCCACAGTGAATTTATATTTGGTTTACAATACACTTGGGCTATAAGATGTTTTAAAATTATTGTTCTTTGCTTTAAGTTAATACCATATTAGTATTTTAAATTTATAGAGTATCTTTGATTTCAAGATGCTGCATAAACTTTAGTTACTTGGTAATAACCTTATTGTGGAATTGCCCTTTTACTGAAAGGTATAAACATTTCTTGCATGGTGACACATACACACACACACACTCACACTCACACACACTCATACACACTCTCTCTTTCTGAAGAAGAGGAAATATTTGAACCATGAGATCTCTGCCCACAATTGATATTAGATCTTTCCACATATTCTTCTTTTTTTTGAGACACAGTTTCACTCTTTTTACCCAGGCTGGAGTGTGATGGCACGATCTTGGCTCACTGCAACCTCTGCCTCCCGGGTTCAAGCAATTCTCCTGCCTCAGCCTCCCAAGTAGCTGGGATTACAGGCACCTGCCACCATGCCCGGCTTTTTTTGTATTTTTAGTAGAGATGGGGTTTCACCATGTTGGCCAGGGTGATCTCCGTCTCTCGACCTCATGATCCACCCACCTCAGCCTTCCAAAGTGCTGGGATTACAGGCGTGAGCCACCGCACCTGGCTTTTCTTTTTCTTTTTTTAATTTTTTGAGACAGAGTCTTGCTCTATTGCCCAGGCTAGAGTGCAGTGGCATGAGGACACTTCACTGCAGCCTTGGCCTCCTGGGGTAAAGTGAGCCTCCCACCTCAGCCTCCCACGGAGCTGGGACCACAGGTGTGTACCATCACAACTGGCTCACTTGTTTTTTAAATTATATGTAGAGACAGGGTCTTTTTATCTTGCCCAGGCTGGTCTCAAGGCTCCTGGACTCAAGTGATCCTCACACCTCAGCCTCCCAAAGTGCTGGGATTACAGGCTTGAGCCTCCACGCCCTGCCTGTTTTTCTAAATTGGATTATTTTACACTCCAGTCTGCTGTGAATGAGAGTTCCAGTTGCTCCATATCCCAATCAATTGGCGATTGCCTACAAATGATGTGGCATGAGAAAATTGTTCCTGCTGTCCATGGTGTCCAAGAAGATTGCAAAGAATTTCCCTTCCTTTCTCTCCTTTCTGCTCCCTCTATACTGTCTACTCCTTAAATTGGTCAAATTCTACTTGATCAAGGAACATAATGGAGCTGGAGAGTGCAGACAACACACATGGCCTCAGTCTATGGGAGTGTCTCAAAGGAATGTGTCTGCAAATTGTGCACCTAGACAGAGCAGAAGAAGGAAGAGAAGTGAAGACTCATGTATGGTCCAGGGGCACCTTCCATCCCCTCGTGCCTGTATGACCTTTACCCACCCATCCCCTGTCATGTCCAGGCTCTGGGGCAGCTCTGGCTGGGAACCAACCTTGAAAATTTGCACGGCCCAGCTGCAGAAGGCGTCCTCCTGCCCACTGAGCTCATCCTCTTCCACCGTCGGGGTGAGCTGAGAGGCCCCAGGTGGAACAGCTTCTGGGTGAGGTCATGAGCAAAGGCTCAAAACTAAGGGTACTCGCTGGAGCCAAGGCCAAACACGGCATACCTGCCCAAGGACATACACAGAGACACATGTCCCATGCAAGCAGCACCTGGCACCCAGCACCCAGTAACAGCAGCATGGAGGGCCAGGCCCAGACTCTCCCTCTCCAGCTGGAGCATGGAGCTGGACCCCCTTCTGGTCCCCTCTGACCCCCCAGCCTTGTCACCAACTCCCATGACCACCCCATGCTTGGCCTGCAGACTTGTAAGAGGGACTTGCTTTCCGTGGCTTGACCTGTGACACACTCTGAGGGCAAACCTCTGACCCAGGGTCCCTCTGTGCCTGGCCATCTCTGAGAAGACCCTGTATGCACACCCAGTTCCATCCCCTGAACCCAGAATTTGGGTACACAGAGCAGGGCTAGGAGGTGTAGGAGGAGGGAAAAAGCTTTACCTGAATTTGCTGGTAAGCTCTTTCAGCATGAAGAGGGATTTCTTCAGTTTCTAGAAAGAGAGGTGCCCGGGAGCGGTGGCTCACGCCTGTAATCCCAGCACTTTGGGAGCACAAAGCCGGCAGATCACGAGGTCAGGAGTTCAAGACCAGCCTGGCCAACATAGTGAAACCCCCTCTCTACCAAAAAAAAAAAAAAAAAAAAAAAGCCATGCATTGTGGCAAGTGCCTGTAATTCCAGCTACTCAGGAGGCTGAGGCAGGAGAATGGCTTGAACCCAGGAAGCAGAAGTTGCAGTGAGTGGGCACGCCACTGCACTCCAGCCTGGACAACACTGTGCGACTCCATCTCAAATTAAAACAAAAAAAAAGAAAAAAAAGAAAGAGAGGGAATGACAGAGTTCTGAGGCCGGGATGAAAAAACAAAACAAAACACTACTTGTTCCTTTCTTCTGGAAAACTGGCCACAGCAGGCAGGAGATGGCTCCTGGCCCACAGTGGAAGTTGGTTTATGTGTGGGGCCACCTGGCCAAGGACATGGTTTTCAGCTGACAAGTTTAGCTTGTCGCTCACTCCAGCTAAACTGTAGGCACTCGTGTGGGCCCTGCACCTTCATGGGGGACCTCTGACAGCCTGGCCGCCACCCATCTAGCCCTGGCAGAGGGGGCCTGTCTTATAACAGGGCATCTCCAGAAGGCCTCCTAATGGGCCGCCATTCTGTCTTCTTGTTTGGAACCTGGTAGAAGCAGCAACATTGGTCCTATAGTCTCTGCAATAAGGCTGGGTTTCCAGGAACCCAGGATAATTCCAGGAGGTATGTGAACCAGCAGAACTAGCGTCAAATCCCATGGTGACTATTTACTCCCTTTTCATAATTTTGTTGTTGTTCTTATTCCCATTCAATTACATCTTCATTCTTGTGAGCACTGGAGAGACAGTCTCGAATTGGTGCTAATAGAACTTTAATGCCTCTCTCATTGCGTATTACTCTTTTTAAAAAGCAAAGATAGAGCAGGCCTTGGTTAGGGAATAGTATCTAGCTAAAATTCATTAACCTCATTTTGTTTTCATTGAATTTATGTTTTGCTGGCTTTCCATTTGTGAGAGTGATACAAGTTTCTTTTAAACATAAATTCATAAATACAAACAGGTAGGCCATTCACAGAAATATATAAAATATGTCATAGGAAAGGTGGCACTCTCATATGGCAATAATTATGACAGAGGCCAGCAAATGACCTGTGTGACCCGGAGTGACCTAAGCACTGACTCCCAGATGCCCTCAGTAGGATGTCCTGCATCCCCCAGACCCTTTCCTGGGTCTTCCTGGGCCCTAACACCCCCTAGACCATCCAGACCTCAGGCCATCCCCCTCTCTGTTGCCAGAGCAGTCTCCGTTCCCGAACATGCTGGTCACCACCAACGGCAGCTGCTCCTGCTCCAGGCAGCTCAGCCTATACTTGTCCATGCAGAGAACGTGGACGGTACCCAGGTGGACATAAGCCCTCAACTCCCAGTAGACACTCTGGGCTTCCTCCCACATCTCCACCAGCCTGGGGCTCCTGTGTGCATCTGTCTCTCCCCGTGCCCAGCACAGGTGTGGCACGGAAGAGGTGAATGAACTGATTTGAACACATCATCCTCCATTCTCCTTCCTCGCTCAAGCCCTGCAGCTAACCCATCGGCAAGCCTTGGAGGCTCGGCCTCCGAAATCCTGCCTATCCCATGTCCAAATGCCTCTCACCATGTCCCCTGCTATTTGCAGTTCTATGTGTGTGGAAATATTTCCACAAATTTGGAATGAGCACATCACAGCTGTACCTGGAGGGAATGGCTGGGAAAATGTGCCCTCACCTTGCTGTTCTATCCAGGCCCACCCAGTTGAGGATGGGGGATCTGCAATCACTCTCCTGGCAGTTCCGGACTCCTGGGAACCGGCAGGTGAGGACCCGAGAGTGTTTTCAGTGACCTGGCTGACCTGGACATCAGTCATTCCCACTTTGGCCTAGGCCCCTACATGGCACAGATCACCACTCATTCCAACCTGGCATTACACTGGCCTGTGCCCTGTCCTCAGGGTCACATTCATCTCCCAGAAGTCGTGTGACCCTGGAAAACCCATCAACCTCTCTAACAGTCAGGTTCCTCCTCTGTGCATTAACGATGGCATTGACACCTGCTTTTCAGGGCGCTGGGAGGGGAGAGGGAGGTGTATGCTGGAGAGCTCCCCACGGGCAAGGCCTGGCTCTGTGTCACTCACTGTCAGATCCTCAGAAGCCCGGGGCTGGCCCAGCACGTGGCCACCATTCCCTAAGAGTTGGATTGGATCCGTCAGTGCTGAAGGCAGGGGATAGAGCTTAGACAGACCCTCTGTGTCAAGTCAGACTTGGTGAGGATCTTATGCCCACTTTTTCCTAGCTCTGTGGTGTCAGGCAAAGTCTCAGTTTCTGCAAATTGGGGTTAAGAATTCATACCTCGGCCGGGCGCGGTGGCTCACGCTTGTAATCCCAGCACTTTGGGAGGCCGAGGCGGGAGGATCACGAGGTCAGGAGATCGAGACCATGGTGAAACCCCGTCTCTACTAAAAATACAAAAAATTAGCCGGGCGTGGTGGCGGGCGCCTGTAGTCCCAGCTACTCGGAGAGGCTGAGGCAGGAGAATGGCGTGAACCCGGGAGGCGGAGCTTGCAGTGAGCCGAGAATGCGCCACTGCACTCCATCCTGGGCGACAGAGCGAGACTCCGTCTCAAAAAAAAAAAAAAAAAAAACAAGAATTCATACCTCACAGCAGTCTTTTGATAAATAAATAAGATCTTAAGTGTCAATTATTCCACTAGAGATTGCACAATTACTTTGGTCTTCATCCTGGAGGTCCACTGACAAGCCTCATGCAAACCTGTGGCCCTGTTCATACTTTCAAATGGCCTCAGGAAGACCTTTTATAAAGTAAAAATGTTAGGCAGCCACATGATATCCATTGACCCAGTGAGGCTGTTTTACTGGGTATAAGAGGTTTGACCCAGCACTTTGGGGGGCCGAGACAGGCAGATGACTTGAGGCCAGGAGCTGGAGACCCGCCTGGCCAACATGGAGAAACCCCGTCTCTATTAAAAATACCAAAAAAATTGCCTGGGCATGGTGGCACATGCCTGTAATCCCAGCTACTTGGGAGACTAAGGCACAAGAATCGCTTGAACCCAGGAGTCAGAGGTTGCAGTGAGCCAAGCCGAGATGGCGCCACTGCACTCCAGCCTGGGCAACAGCATGAGACTCTGTCTCAGGGAAAAAAAAAGGGTGAGGGGAGGGTTTGAAAAAATAGTCGCATGTAGTTATGTTTCTACAATATTTGATATATATAAGGATTTACCAACCTCTTGCATTAGCTGCTATCCCCTACAGCAGTTGCTGTAGGAAAAAAACATCAAGTTCTGAGCTCCTACTGTTTGCCAGGCATATTCTGAGATGATCACGCTTAAATCTCAGAGTTACCCTGCAGAGTAGTCAGGGTATCACTGCCTGACAGATGAAGAAGCTGAGGCTGACAGCAGTTAAATGAGTTACCCTAGGCCACACAGATAATGAGTGGGAGAGCCCAGGTCTGTCTGTGAGGTATAATGAAATTAGCATAAACCCTCCACATTGGCGCCACTTGCATAAATTAACATATATTCTCTCATAGAAAGTATTTTATTGGGCATAACATTTTGTATCTTTTACCATTTAACATTAGTTGTGGATCTTCCCATGTCACATAAATATGCCTCATTCTTTTTGGATAATATGATTACTATTAAATGGATTTACTATCTATTCTAACAGTCCGGTTCCTCCTCTGTGCATTAACAATGGCATTGATGCCACTTGCATAAATTAACGTATATTCTCTCACAGAAAGCATTTTATTGGGCATAACATTTTATATCTTTTACCATTTAACATTAGTTGTGGATCTTCCCATGTCACATAAATATGCCTCATTCTGTCTGGACAATATGATTACTATTAAATGGATTTACTATCTATTCTGTCTAACAGTCAGGTTCCTCCTCTGTGCATTAACAATGGCATTGATGCCTGCTTTGCAGGGCGCTGGGAAAGGGGAGGGAGGTGTATGCTGGAGAGCTCCCCACGGGCAAGGCCTGGCTCTGCGTCACTCACTGTCAGATCCTCAGAGCCCGGGGCTGGCCCAGCACGTGGCCACCATTCCCTAAGAGTTGGATTGGATCCGTCAGTGCTGAAGGCAGGGGATAGAGCTTAGAGAGACCCTGTGTGTCCCGTCTTCTTTATCTGCAGCTTACTCATCCTTGCCCCTTTCACATGCACCTTGGCAGAGCAGGTGTTCACTGAGCTTGAACAAAATTCAAGCTACAGCAGCTGATGGATATTGAGGCCTAGATCCACTGTCAAAGTGTTTCTCAAAGAGTGCTCTCCGGAACACCGTGGAAAACTCATTTACTGTATAAATTTGAAAATCCCTGCCCACAGGTCTATCCTTGTGTATGAGCAACCAGCTCATCAGGTGTGTGTTTGCTGGACCATCTGGAGGAAGCTGAAGAGACACGAGCTGAAGGCAGAGAGTCCCAGGTGGGATCTTAGGACAGGTATGAGAAGTTAGGCAAAAATGGGATAATTCTAACCTTCATAACCTTAGATAATCGTTCACATTATTATTTAGTTAATAGGATTTAGTCAATATGGTTGTACCCACTTCTTAATTTTTTTTTAAGAGATAAAGTCTCACTCTGTCACCCAGGCTGGAGTCCGGTGGTGCAATCACGGCTCACTGCTTCCTGGAACTCGTGGGCTCCAGCAATCCTCCTGCCTCAGCCTCCTGACTAGGTGGAACTATAGGCACACGCCACCGTGCCTGGCTAATTTCTTTGACTTTTCTCTAGAGACTGGGTCCACCCATGTTTCCCAGGCTGGTCTCAGACTTCTAGGCTCAAGTGAACCTGAACCTCCCGCCTCAACCTCTCAAATTGCTGGGATTACAGGTGTGAGCCACCACACCTGGCCTAAATTTCTTACGTGCCATGCTACTACAAAACGTCATTATTAGGGGCAGCTGGATGGAAGGTGTAGGAGGACACTGTAGCGCCTTTACAATATTTCTGTATATCTAACATCATTTCAACAGAAAACATTTATTTCAAAACGTGAAGGTGGTTCTCCTTCCATGAGTTTAAAGTACAAAGGCAGGCTCATGGTGTCGTCAAAACCTTCACATCCCAGTGGGTGCTTCAGCCCACTCACTGACCAAGTGAGGGACTGACTCCAGGTTACAGAGTGCCGTGTTTATGTGACCTGAGAATACGTGTGCGCAGACTGTGCCCTCAGTGTCCTTGTACAGTTGAACATGTACATGTCCTGCCCGTGTGTAGGCAGCCTGTCCACACAGGCCTAGGAGTGTGACTCCGTGTCCTGGTAGATGGGGAAGGAGGGAGTTGTGCCCAGGGTCCCCTGATTACTTCTATGGGTGCATGTTTGTGCGTCTTGTTAGGGGTCCTTGGGGGTATGGAAGATTCTGCCCTGGGTGCCCTTGATCACGTGTGCGTGTGTGTGTGTGTGCATGCATTGGGGGTGTACTGTGTTACAGCGTCCTCAACCAACTCTGTATGTGTGCATATGTTTGTGTGTGTGTGTGTCCTACAGGTGTGAGCCAGTGGATGCTTCCACTACGTGTCTACACACGTGTGCGTGCACTTGCATTGTCCTTGCACACCTGCGTGTGTCCCGTGAGAGCAAACGGAGCCCAGCATGTGCTGGCACCTGTAGGAACGTGTGAGTGAGTGTGCGTTCTGCAGGTCCCTGTCCTGCTGGCTCCCCGCTTGTCCCGAGGGAGTGCGCGCACGGGGTCCCAGGCCAGCGTGCCCGCCGGTGTGAGTGCGAGTGAGTGTGGCCCCACGCAGCTCTCTCCGCTCTGCGCTGCCTGGGCAACCCGCACACTCACCCTGCGTGGTTGCTGCCGGGTGACGAGGGCTGGGCCGGCCCCCTGCCTGCCCGCCCCTGACACTCCCTGGCGCTGGCCTTCGCGGAGGCCCCGCCGCGCCATGCCGGGCCTGCTGAGCCCCGCGGCGGGGGTCTCTCCGGGCCAGGCCGTGCCGGGGCGGGGAGGCGCTGCCTGTATGACCGCCGCGTCGGCGCGGGGAAAAGGCGACCATTTGCATGCAGGAGCATGTGGCCATCGACGTGTGCCCCGGCCCCATCCAGCAGATCTCTGGCTACTTCCCGCGGGACCTGCCCCATGACGCCCCCGCGCGCCCAGCCACTGCCAGCGCCGGCCGCCGCCGCCCCTCTGACGGCGCCCGCGACCACGACAAGGATGCGGACCATCTCTTCGGAGCCCAAGGATCCAGCACAGGTCCCAGCCCTGCGCAGCCGCCCGCCAAGCCGCCAGAGGACAAGCCGGACGCCGAAGGCTACGAGCGGACGATTGCAGTAAGTTTCCAACTCGCCGACTTCGCGCCCCTCCACTGGCTCGGGCTTGGCGGTTCCCGGCTTCGGGGTGCCCTCGGTCCCTCCCCCTCGCGTCGTCGCGTTCTGCCTTGGCATAACCCCCCGCCGCGGGGCCGCAGACCCCCTAAGAGCTTCGTGCGCTCTCCGTGCCCTGCCCACCGGCCCCGACCCCGACTGGACCGGAGAGGTGGGAAGTTTGGGGGCACCCGCTGGGGGTGTCCCATTTCCGGGGCTGGGCTCCGGGGAGCCGGCGCGGCGCCCGCTCCCTGCCCGCCAGCCCTTTGGGAGCTCAGGCGCGGGCAGCCGCTTTTGTTCCCGGGAAGGGCGGAGCTGCGTCCGGGGGAGACACGCGTTGCAGCCGGCAGCGTAGTCGCTCCCCGCTGGCCGGCCGCTCCGGGAGGGCCCCGCAGCGGAGGGTCGGGGCTGGGGCGAGTTGGGGAGGGGGCCCAGGGCTGGGGCCGGTTCGGCCTCCCGGGTGGCGCGTGGGCCGAGGAACTAGGAGGGACCGCCCGGCCGGGCCGCTTGTCCTTTGGAAAAACTTTGGCGGTTCCTCCTCTTGGTGTCCGTGGACCCCGCCGCGGCGTTCTCCAGGGCCGCGGACCTTTGCCCACCGGTTGCGCCCGCTGCCCCGGGGCAGAAAGGACCCCCCCCTCCTCCCGGACGGAGCCCCGAGCCCCATGGAGCAGGCAAATGCCGGAGTCCCGGGGCCGAGGCCCGACGGGAGGGCGCTCCCGGACCTTTTCCCGCCCCCGAGGATGCATGTCCGGCCAGGGCAGGGACTGGCTGGGAAACCGAGGCCGGAAGAGGTCGCAATCCAGCGAGGAATCGGTTTGTGTGGGGTGGAGGTGGGATGGGAGACCCCTCCCCAACCCCACCAGCCCCAGCCCAGCTGTGGCCTCAGCCATGTCACTCAGAAAACCAGCGTCAAACCCCACCCTGCCCAGGATGTGGACCTTGCCTGGTGAGAGTTCTGCTCAGGCTTCCCCAGGGCCCCTCCACCGCGCAGCAGGGGTGTCTGCGCTGGGCCCCGGGCACTCACCAGGGCCTGCAGGCTGCCAGCCTGGAGTTTCCCTAGCATCAAATGTGCCACCGGAAGCTGCAGATGGGGATGACCAGTGCCCCCCGGGGCGAAGACCCCCGCATCTCTCCAGGATGGGGGGGGGTCTGCTTGGAGGTCCACTTAGGGGTGTATCCCTCAGGCATTGGAAGTGGGAATGGAAGGCCCCGAGCCATGGTGGCTCCCCCAGTCCCCAGTTCTTTCTCTGTGTAAATCCAGCTTTGCAGGGACGGGGATGTGGTGCATTTCCCGGAAGAGCTGGGATCCTGGGGCATGGTGAGCTGGGGCTGGGGTGTGGGGAGGGGCCCAGGGTGGCCAAGCTGAATGAAGCAGGACTGGCACAGGCCTCTGGAGGGCCTGGGGGAGGCTGGACGCCCCGGGGTGCACCCTTGCTTGTCCGCTCTTCTAAGGGTCAGTCTCAGTTTTGCCCATCTGTAAATAGGGTTGATTGTCCCTGCTCTACGTTGCGGTTGTGAGCATTCAATGAGCACTGCCAGTCCTCGGAGACTCTCGGGTTTTTTTATTGTGCTAAAATACACAAATATAAATTTCCCATTTCAACCATTTCTTTTTGCTCCTTCACTCCCCACCCACCCACCCCTTTTTAGGGTACAGTTTAGTCATGCTCAGTACCTTCTACCTTCACACTGTGTGCAACCCATCTCCAGAAGCCTCTTCATCCTGCAAAATTGAAACTGGACCCATTAAACAACAGCTCCCCATTCGTCCTCCCCCGGCCCCTGGCAACCGCCATTCTGCTTCCTTCTCCATGGATGTGACTATTCTAGGAACCTCATATAAGTGCAATCATCCAGTATCTGTGCTTTTGTGTCTACCTTCTTTCAGTCAGCAGAATGTCTTCAGGCTTCATCCAAACTGCAGCCCCTGTCAAAACTTCCTTTTTCAGGCTGAATGATACTTGAGAATCAAAATCTCATCTCCTGAACACTTCACCAGCAACAGCATCTGAGAGGCCCAGGGAGGGGCAGGGCTGGGGTTTTGGGGAGAGGCTCTCCTCTCAAAGCCAGACCTTCCCCCCCCATCTATCCACTCAGTGCCAGCACCAGCCAGGGCCTCCTCTCATGGCTTACTCCTCCTGTCCCTCCCATGGGACCTGCCCCTAAACCATGGGGTCAGTTTCTGTCCCTTGCGAACTCACTAGCTGGGGAGGGTCTGTCCAAGAGCCCCCGTAACAGCTCCCTGACCTGGAATCAGCCTCCTGCCCTCCCCCGTCTGTGGACAGAGGTCAGACTCGAGGGAGGGCAGCCCCACAGAGGGCTGGGTGGAGGCACTGGTGCGAACCCCGGGTCAGGGCCAGGGAAGCCACCTGTTTGGGCACAGAAGCCGTTGGCAGCACAGTGACACGGCCTCAGGCAGTGCCTACTGGTCTTTTTGCTTCTGGCCAAATGTGTGGCTGTTCAGGGTGCTCAGGGACCTGCCGGGGGTGAAGGAGTGGAGAGGTGGCAGCAGAGGGCCCATCACAGTCCAGGGATCAGAAGGACAGAGGCATCACTCCGTCCCAGTGTGGCAGGTCAAATATCCCACACTAATCTAAGACGTTAATAACAGGGGCAGCCAAGTACAGGATATATGGAAACCCTCTACTGTCTTTGCAATTTTTGTATAAATCTAAAACTATTCTAAAATTTAAAGTTTTATTTTTTAAAAAAAGGCAGAATGTTCAAAAAGAATATTATTTCTTAAAATTAAAAGCTGGAATGCCAAAAAAGTTTAATAAGATACTTGAATTAAAGAAACAAACTAACATTTTGGGGAATATTATTAATGACCCAAGGCAGAAATAAAACACTAAAATGTATGGCATCCCTAATTTATGTGGGAATGAACAAGGTTCTCTTGGGAAAATGAAACCTGCAATTTCTACCTCCCGGGTTCAAGCAATTCTCCTGCCTCAGCCTCCCAAATAGCTGGGATTACCGGAGTACACCACCAAGCCCGGCTAATTTGTGTATTTTTAGTAGAGTCCAGGTTTCACCATGTTGGCCAGGCTGGTCTCAAACTCCTGACCTCAAGTGATCTGCCCACCTGGGCCTCCCAAAGTGCTGGGATTACAGGCGTGAGCCACCACATCAGCTTTTTTTTTTTTTTTTTAAGAGATGCTAGAATTGTGGAATTTTATGTGAAATCTCCCAATTTTCAGAAGTTGGCTTACGTTTTTAAAACAGTTTATAGGACAAACAAAACAAGTTTGCAGACTGGAATTGGCTGCAGGCCACCAAGTTGCAGGTTCTGACAGCTCCACTGTCACTGGGAGGCATCTGGAGCTGATTCCAAGCTGCTGCGCCCAGTATCAGGAAGCGTCAACTGTATGTTCACCCTCCAGCTTTCGGCTGCCACATGCTGTGTGCTCTAGTTACATGCTCTGACTCACCACAGACAACGGTGGCCCTCCCCAAGGCCCAGAGTCCATGATGGGAGCCTGATATGGTGTCAGTGAGCTTCAGTAGAAACGGGGTCTCCCCCAACAGTGCAGCGAAAAGCAACAAGAGTTGGGGTGGGGACGTGGGGAACAACATGCTCACATGCAGGGCTCTGAGCTCTGTCCGCTCTGCCTAATTGTTCTTCTCTTGGTCACTGGACAGCTCCAGCCCCTGCAGTTCCTGTTCTCCTCAACAGGGCTGCCCAGTGAGAAATGGACCCTGTCTGCTAGAACACTTTACCTTCACAGATGCAGGATTAAATACCCTGGCATCACACAGTGAGGATGTTATTTTCAAGTGTCTTTCAACCCTTCTGATGACCTCAAGAAGAAAGGCTAGGCCAGGTGCGGTGGCTCAAGTCTGTAATCTCAGCATTTTGGGACACTGAGGTTGGAGGATCGCTTGAGCCCAGGAGTTTGAGACCAGCCTGCAAAACAGTGTGACCCTGTCTCTAAAATAAATAAATAAATAAACAAATAAACAAATAATTTTTAAAAAGAGAAAGGCTCAGGTTGGTGCCAGTACCTCCTCTCCACCAGTGTTGATTGCATTTTTTTTTTTTTTTTTTTGAGACGGAGTCTCACATTGTCGCCCTGGCTGGAGTGCAGTGGCTCACCGCAAACTCCACCTCCCAGGTTCAAGCGATTCTCCTACCTCAGCCTCCAGAGTAGATGGGATTACAGGTGCCTGCCACCATGCCTGGCTAATTTTTGTATTTTTAGTAGAGACGGGGTTTCACTATGTTGGCCAGGCTGGTCTTGAACTCTCGACCTCATGACCCACCCGCCTCAGCCTCCCAAAGTGCTGGGATTACAGGTGTGAGCCACCACGTCCGGCCGCATCTTTTTCTGAGAGATGCAGATCTGTTTCTGTCACCCAGACTGGACTGCAGTGGCTATTCACAGACACAATCATAGCATGCTACTGTGTGGAACTCCTGAGCTCAAGCGATCCTCCTGCCTCAGCCTCCCAAGCAGCTGGGACTACAAGTGCACACCACCACGCCTGGGTCTGATTTCACTTTTAACACAAAGAGGGCAGGCTTCAGACTCAGAACGTTGGGTTGACCACATTATCCCATCTGGAATATAATAGTAGTTGAGAGGGAAGAGGCTCAATTCAATCAGGCAGAGCACCTGCATTCTTTTAATTATATACATTGTAGGGACAGAGCAGGTGTGTGGATTCTGGAGCAAACCAATGGGAGACTGTAAGTGAATATTTTAGCTTTTTCTTCCTGATACCTTTATATACACCTGCAGAGTTACCACAGCAACCTAGCAGTGATTGCCTTCCTCCCCCCATCTTTTTTATGTGGTCAAGTATACAGAATATAAAAGTTGTAATTTAAACCATTTGGAAATGTAAAAATTACTAGCATTAAGTACATTCACGTTGTTATGCAACCATCACCACCATCCATCTCCAGAACCTTTTCATCTCCAAATGAAACTCCCATTAAACACTAACTCCCCTTTCCCCAGTCCCCTGAGTCCATGGGGGACACCAAGTCAGCCTTCAGCCCCGCTACGGGTTCCTGCACCTCCTGGAACCTCTGTCTCCTTGTTGATAAGGGAAGTGGGATCTTGGTACTTGGCAGGCTTATGGTGATGACCAAATAAATGAAGCGTGTGAAGCACTTAGCACGTAAGGTGAGTGTTCAAAGCCTGACGGCTGCCCTCATCCGGCCAGGATCTGCACCTCCCTCCCAGGATCACTAAGTCCAGCTATGCATTGATTGCAGTGACCTGGTGATGGCTTCTTTCCAGCCCACATGAGCTCTGGCAACGCATCACGTTCAATGCTTGCAGCATGTGGACGGCCTGTGACAACACTCTAGTTTCCAGTGTGAATGTAGATTTCCACCTCCCGCCCACATCCCACCTTTAAAATTGTTGGTTGTTATTTCAGTCAGTTTCTAGGCTGGGAGGCAGAGCCGCATTGAAGAAGTAGACACACCCTTCTCAGTCACCTTCTCATCACCAAGTAGGAACTGAGCATCTACTATCTTTCTCTCTTAAGCAAATGGCTGGACAATACCCCTCAGGAATAGAGCTCATCAGAGGGAGGGTGCGGGAGGCCTGGGTTCTGAATCTTACCCATCCCTCCTTTGCTGGGGTATTGAACAAGCCTTTAGTGTGGAAGGAAACAGGTCCCAAGGCGTGGAGGAAGTGGCCTGGGATTCTCCATATTTCTGTAACAGCAAAACTATCACTGCAGCCAGGTCATTTATGATGGCCACTGGGAGGATACTGAGAAGCAGCTGCTACCTGTGGAAAGAACTGTAGGATTTTAGTTGACGAGACCCACTGAGGCATATGGCTGCCAAAATAATAAAATAATCTTAGGTCACATCACTAGTGGTAGAGTGTGTAGAAACAAGGGAGGTGAAAGCCCACACTGCAGTGTGTTGGTCAGATTCCTTGGGGGACAGGCTCTAGGTCTGGGCACATGCCAGGAGGCCTGGCCAAAGGGAGAGATGGTCACTGACTGCCTACTACGTGGCAGGATCATGCTAGGTGCTTTACATGTGTTCTCTCATTTCACATCAGGGAAGTCATGTGAGAAAATATCACCCCCACATACAGAAGGGAAAACTGGGGGTTACTGCAGTGAAGTAGCCTGCACAGGGTCATCCCGCCTGGAAGTGAAGGAGCTTGGAATTGGGGCCAGGCCTGGTTGACTCCCAAAGTGTGCGCCCTTGTTGGACACTGGGGCTCCCCTAGAAGCTGGCGTTCCACTCTTTCATACCATGTTACATTCTTCCCTGGGGATCCCCAGATACAAAAGAGAATGGACTCGACGTTCCTTCCCGTTCAGCAGAGCAGCCCCCACTCCTCATTCCCTGCCACCCCTCTAGAATCGGCCCTGGATGAGAGCAAGCTGATAGGACTAGGAGCTGAGCTGTGCCATTCTGGGCTTCCCACCCCCCAGGCACAGAAAACAGTGATCAAAATGAAACCACTTGGCAGAACCCTCCTCACTCCCTAGTGACAGAGTGCAGTCACCTAGGCCCATGTTCCCTGCAAAGACGTTGAGGTCCATGAAAGTAGGTCCATCCCATGAGGGGGCATCTGAGAAGAGAGGTGGGGTGGTGCCGTGGTGAGCAGCACAGACTCCATTGCGGGACTGCCTGGGCTGAGTCCTGGCTCTGGCACTTTGCTGCTGTGTGATTGTGGGTGTTCTAGTCAATTGCCTCAGCTAAGATCTTAGCCAAGAGCCAATATTAAGTGGTAGACCTGTGAATTAAGAAGCCTTCAGATATTCCAGCCCCAGCCTCCGGGCCACCTGACCTCATGCTGAGTGGAGCAGAGATGAGCTCTCTTCACCTAGCCCTGCCCAACTGGCAGATTTGTAAGCCAAATAAACCCTGTCATTGTTTTAAGCCACTACGTTGTAGAATAACGTTTATGCAGCAGTAAATAACCAGAACACCAACTAGATAATCAGCCCTGGGAGTGTCAGCTCAGCAGATTAACTGTGGTGGCTGGTCGCTCTGGCAACTGCCTCAGCCCTCACTTTGGGTAAGTCCAAAACAGAGGGAGGGGGCTGCTGGGTATGGGGGAGCCGACAAACTTGGGAGCCAGGCTGCTATTATCGCCCTTAGCCTGGTTCCACTGCTCCACACATGCATGGCCCTGGGCATGTCTCTGATTCTTAGATGTGTCCATTATTCAACCCAGCAAGGGCTGTTGGGAGCTTGATCGGAGGTGCCAGAGAGCTATCGGGTGTCTGGTAAACACTGGTTTCTTTCCTGGGGAGGGTTTACAGTGAATGAAGGGGGCTTTGTTCTTTGAACACACAGTGTGAAGAATAAAAGAAGGGCACCAGTGTGGGCCAGCGACAAGAATAACATGTGCTGGGGCCAGAGGCTGCAACCAGACCAGGTGCGACCTGCATGAGGCAAACATCGCTACCTGCCAGCTCATCATTTGTCCTTCCCAGCTGGTCTAGGAGCTGAACTCAGAGGCAGGTTCATCGAGGAGCTAATACAGCTTGAGCTTCAGGGCCCTTCTCTGTGTGGGCAATGTGTTCACATGCTCACAGACTTCTCTAATATTTGCAAAAGTTAAAATGTTTTAAATGGACTGATGCTACCATCTTCTTCCACTCCAACTTCCCCTCTAGCACACTTCTTCTTGAGTCGGGTGGTGGTGGAGAGGCCATGTACCTTTTGGGGATCTTGCTAAGGAGTTGAGTTGGGCAACATTTATTGTGGGTTTAGCAGGACAGGTCTGTGTGGTTCACAGCCACTTCCATGAACGACTCAGTTATTCCCAGCTGTTAGGAATGGCTTCTAGAACACTCCTCTGCCAATTGCGCCAACCCACCTGGATCCAGATGCAAAGATGCAGGGCCGGAGGGTCCAAGGAGCATCATGAAGGAACGTGTCCCGTGGTGCCTGGCACCCAAAGTACGTGGGCAATGGAGAATAAACAGATCAATGGAAAGACAGAATGGTCATTCTATTTTCTTTATAGAAAATATGTTAAACCCTGGCCAGGCGCGGTGGCTCATGCCTGTAATCCCAGCACTTTGGGAGGCTGAGGCGGACAGATCACTTGAGGCCAGGAGTTCAATACCATCCTGGCCAACATGGTGAAAGCCTGTCAGGGCCAGGCGCGGTGGCTCACGCCTGTAATCCCAGCACTTTGGGAGGCTGAGGGGAGCAGCTCACCTGAGGTCAGGAGTTTGAGACCAGCCTGCTCAACATGGTGAAACCCCATCTCTACTAAAAATACAAAAATTAGCGGGCCATGATGGTGGGCACATGTAGTCCCAGCTACTCAGGAGGCTGAGGCAGGAGAATTGCTTGCACCCGGGAGGCAGAGCTTGCAGTGAGCCAAGATCGCACCACTGCACTCTGGCCTGCATGACAGGACAGAGCAAGACTCCGTCTCAAAATTAATTAATTAATTAAATTAAAATAAAAAAATTAGCCAGGCATGGTTGCGTGTGCCTGTAACCCCAGCTATTTGGGAGTCTGAGGCAGGCGAATTGCTTGAATCCGGGAGGCGGAGGTTGCAATGAGCCGAGACCATGCCACTGCATGCCCACTGCCTGGGAGACAAAGTGAGACTCCGTCTAAAAAAAAAAAAAAAAAAGTTATATCTTCATCATTTGAAAGAGCGATCGAAGAGTATGCTGAAGAAGTAGGACAGTATTAAAATACTTGGCAATTTTTTTTTTTTGAGATGGAGTTTTGTTCTTGTTGCCCAGGCTGGAGTGCAATGATTCAATCTCGGCTCACTGCAACCTCTGCCTCCCAGGTTCAAGTGATTGTCCTGCCTCAGCCTCCCAAGTAGCTGGGATTACAGGCGGCTGCCACCACACCCAGCTAAATTTTGTATTTTTAGTAGAGATGGAGTTTCATCATGTTGGCCAGGCTGGTCTTGAACCCCTGACCTCAGGTGATCCATCCGCCTTGGCCTCCCAAAGTGCTGAGATTACAGGCGTTGAGCCACCTCGTCCGGCCATGTTTCTGGATTTTAAGATGTTTGAGGTATGTGTCAAGTTTTTTAAAATCTGTAATCTGTTTTGATTTCTTTTTTTTTTTCTAAACAAATATTTACTTCAGTACTTGGCTTTGTATTCACGATTTTGTACATTTTTTTTTTTTTTTTTGAGACAGAGTCTCGCTCTGTCACCCAGGCTAGAGTGCAGTGGTGCAATCTCGGCTCACTGTAAGCTCTGCCTCCCAGGTTCATGCCATTCTCCTGCCTCAGCCTCCTGAGTAGCTGGAACTACAAGCGCCCACCACCACGCCCGGCTAATTTTTTGTATTTTTTTTTTTAGTAGAGACGGGGTTTCACAGTGTTGGCCAGGATGGTCTCAATCTCCTGACCTAGTGATCCACCCGCCTCAGCCTCCCAAAGTGCTGGGATTACAGGCGTGAGCCACTGTGCCCAGTCAATTTTGTACATTTTCTTAAAGAGAAATTGCAAAGGCTTCCGGACCCACTAAACCTGGATATGCCCCTAACAGAACCCCAATTTTGTTTAGGGTGACAATATACCTAATAAGACTGCTTTTCAGTCTCCCTTGCAGTTATGAGTAGCCACGTGAATAAGATCTGGAAATGGGGTGAAGTTGAATTGCATGGGACCTCCAGGAAGGCTTCTTAGAGGGAGCAAGCTAACTTGTCTGAGAGGAGGAGTGCCCTTTGCCCCTCCCCCTTGTTCTCCTTCATGTTGCCTGGAATATAGATGCGATGGCTGATGCTCCAGCAGCCATTTTAGTTCATGAAGTAACAAACTAAGGGTGATTCAGGAGAAAATACAACGAGCTGAGTCCCCAGGAACGATGGGGCTGCCACCCCAGCCCTGAATGGCTGACCGCCAGCCTTTTTCATATGAGAGAAAAACAAACCCTTCTATCTTGTTCAAGCCTCTACGTTTGGGGGTTTTCTGTTCAATGCTCCCAAAAGTAATCCTCAACTGTACAATGATCCCTTTAGAAAGTCACTTCCCCTCTCTGTGCCTCAGAATCGCCATCTGAAAACTGAAATGAGGCTGAATGACTAAACTGGTGCTTCTAATATTTCAGCCAACCACATGCCACATTTCTGAATGTTCCTGTGTCCATGTGCCATCAACACTATTTATTTAATATTCTTCTTTAAATTGATCTGTACTTCAAATTTTTTATTACATACCTTTGACTAACCCCAGATTGCTGTTCTAACATTTCTGCAAAGATATGTCTTCAAATCTTGATTTTAAAAAATAACATTTATTTTTCAAAGAAGGCATGGGATTTGTTCTTTTCTTTTTTTCTTTTTCTTTTTTTTTTTTCTTTTGAAACAGGGTCTTGCTTGTTGCCCAAGCCACATGATCTCGGCTCACTGCAGTCTCGATTTCCCACGTTCAAGCGATCCTCCCACCTCAGGCTCCTGATTAGCTGGGACTGCAGGCATGCACTACCATGCCCAGCTTATTTTTTATTTTGTGTAGAGACAGGGTTTTGCCATGTTGCCCAGGCTGGTCTCGAACTCCTGGGCTCAGATGATCCTCTTGCCTCCTAAAGTGCCGGGATTGCAGGTGTGAGTCACAGTGCCCAGCGGGATTTGTTTTTTTATGGCCATTTCAGTAAGCAACATGTTGACACAAGCAATTTGGATGACTTTCTCTGAATTATGTTACTGTTTTATACACACAGTATTTTTGGAAGTTGGACACTAGGGAAAGTCCTGGTGGATTTGTAATTTGTGCAACTCCACAGAAAGTTTCACAGGGCTCTTATTTCACTACGAGCCCGTTCTAATGTTGACCCTGTCACAGGCCTTACTTTATATAAATTATGCTTCCCTCAAAAGATTGGGACTCACTGTTCTGGTTCACTCACTCCAGCCAAAACTTGAGGGTCTGAAGTTTAGGCTCTACCTCTGGAATTTGTCTTTGTTCATGAAGACAAAAAATGCTTAAATCACTTTGATCTGAGTGGCTCCATGGGTTCTGATTAACTCCACATGGGTGCCAACTGGACTGTCCCACACTCACCCACACTCCCATCACAGTGTTTTATTTTTTATTTTTGTATTTTTTGTAGAGACGGGGTTTTGCCATGTTGCCCAGGCTAGTCTCAAACTCCGAGCTCAACTGATCCGCCCACCTCGGCTTCCCAAAGCACTGGGATTTACAGGCATGAGCCACTGTGCCTGGCCCCATCACAGTGTTTTATATTGGGTATTTCAGAACCTCTTGCCCACAGAGAAATGGGCAGATGGGACCACACTATGAGAATTGATTGTATGTGCTCAGAAATGGGATCATGGGCCGGGCGCGGTGGCTCACACCTGTAATCCCAGCACTCTGGGAGCCCGAGGCGGGTGGATTGCCTGAGGACAGGAGTTCAAGACCAGCCTGACCAACATGGTGAAACCTTGCCTCTACTAAAAACACAAAAATTAGCCAGGTGTGGTAACAGGCTCCTGTAATTCCAGCTACGTGGGAGGCTGAGGCAGAAGAATCGCCTGAACCCAGGAGGCGGAGGTTGCAGTGAGCTGAGACTGGGCCATTGCACTCCAGCCTGGGCAACAAGAGCGAAACTTTTGTCTTAAAAAAAAAAATGAAATGGGATTAGAGTGCCCACATGGTTGCCAGACAGACCAGGTGTCTGCCAGGGAGTGGTTTCATATCAGATGACCTGCTATCTCTGTGAAGTTAATATTGTACCAGGGCCTTATCCAGCCCCGCTGCAGTTCTTTACTGTGGGTAATAGGAAGCTGTGAAACAGCACTTTTTATAACACAAATGGCCAGTTACTTGGCCTGTCTCTGTCCCACTGCCACTGCCCAGGCTCAGAGCTGAGTGCAAGTCTCAGCTGGATGTCTGCACTGCCTCCCAGACAGCCTCCTGCGGTTTGTCTTACCTCCTCCAATCCCTCCTCCTCTTTACCACCCGAATATTTTTATGACACACAAAACCTGCTTTCTTATTCCTCCACTTACAGCCTTTCAGGGATGCTTCACGCTGCTCAGGATAAAGTCTGAGCTCCTTTGCTGGAACACAAGGGCCTCCAGATCAGTCCCCTGCCCACTTCTCCAGACCAGGCCCCTGCTGCTTCTCCAGCACCCGGTGTCTAAGCTCCTTGGCCTGGAACACGAGGCCTCCAGACTGGGACCCTGCTGCTTCTCCAGCACCTGGTGTCTAAGTGCCTCCTTCTTGATGTCTGCTCTTCAGTCACAAGGAGCTGCTCATCTCTCCCTGAGGACACACGTGCACAAACACACACACACCACACACACATGCACACACAAGTGCACACACAGAGAGGAGCGTGCTCTTCTACTCCTTCTCCCTTCGGTCCCTGGAATGCACCATCTGTCCTAAACCAAAGGCCCACCCCCTCCCTGAAGTCCACCCTGGCCTCACCAATCACAGGTCCGATATGCAAAAACACAGATATAACTTACAGAGTGCTCACTCTGCGCTGGGCACTGACTTAAGTGCCTCACAAGCATTAGCTCTTTTAATCCTCACAACAACCTTATGAAATACGTACTGTGATGAGCTCCATTTCACAGATGAGGAAACTGAGGCTTGGAGATTTAAAGTAACTTGCCTGGTTTCACTCAGCTGCCGGCCCCCTTTTCTCCCCGCAGAACACTGACTACATTTCCTTCATAGAGTGTTAGTGCATTTAATAATTTTCATAACCACCAACTCTAATGATGCATGGTGGGAAAGGTCAGTGCCCTCTTGGCCTGTGGTCCCCACAGCCAAGCTCAGGGCCTGGCACCCCAACAGGTGCTCAGTAATGCTGTGACTAAAGCACTGGTCTGTGTTTCTTCAAGGAAGCTCTTTCTTCTTGCATTAAAATCCTCTTGGCTCAGAAGTCGACTCATGGGAAGGGCTACGAGGCTTGTGCCACAGGGTCCTTCCCTTGTGTGGGGCCCGTCTAGCAATGCGCACAGATGCTCATCTAGTTTCGTAAAGTAAGATATTATTTTTTGGCCAGGCACAGTGGCTCATGCCTGTAATCCGAGCCTTTGGCAGGCCAAAGTGGGAGGATCGTCTGAGCCCAGGAGTTTGAGACCAGCCTGGACAACATGAGGAAACTTTGTCTCTATAAAAAATATAAAAATTAGTTGGGTGTGGTGGTGCGTGTCACTGGTCCCAGCTACTTGGGAGGCCGAGGTGGGAGGATCACTTGAGCCTGGGAGGTCGAGGCTGCAGTGAGCCATGATTGAGCCACTGCACTCCAGCCTGGGCAACAGACCAACACCCTGTCTCAAAAAAAGAAAAAGAGAATGCACATTTCTAGCCCTACCCCCAAGCACCCAAATCTTGGAAGATTCTTGTCTTACCAAAGTCTGAACACCACTACGCTAAATGTTTCTTCCCTACCCCAGTGATTTTTCTATTTGCTTTAGGGCTCAAAAGAGAGTCATTGCAGTGGTGGGGTCGGCTATTAACCTCTGTCTTTTCCCGGAAACCAGTTGATGCCTGTAAGAGGGGTTTCCTGAGCTCTCTGAATAACTTCAATTTGTTCTCTTTGGGCCAAGCCCTGTGCTGCCTGGTCCTGCTGATGAGAGTTCAGCTAGAGGGAGGGGTGGGGAGGGGCCTGGGCTGGGGGACCAGCTGGGGGGCAGCCTGCAGCCCTGAACCGTAATCCTCGTCACTGTCCCTTCTCTGCCTCATAAAGGTGCTCTTGCTCTTTCTCCTTTCTAGCCAAGCCTCCTCCCTCCACATACGTGTTCTCATCCAGATCAGTTTCGATTCCCGCTGGTGGAAAGCAGCCTCAGGCAGGGCCACTGCGCAGGAAGGGCGGGCCTGGGTGCAGGCGGGGCTCCGGGAGTCACCCCCAGACGCCGGCTGCCCTTCATTGTCCTCCGCATGACGCCGGTGCCGGAGCCCATGTGAGCCTTTGCCATGGAGAGATTCAGAGACGTGAGCAGAAGAGCTGGAAGAGGGACTTCCTCAGTAAGGCAGCAGGAGGGTTTGGCTGATGGAAGATGTTTCCCGGAAGCCTGTTCACGCTCCATCCTGAAAGTCCCAGGGCCCTGAGAGTCAGCCGGGCCGCCGAGGTGGTCCCCTCCAGGCTGCAGGATGATCCAGAAGCTTGTTTTCCTCAGCACGGTGTAGGTTTCAGCTTATGAGTTCTGTCCATGTTTTGTGAGATTTATAGCTAAGTATTTACTTTTTCGAGTGATTATAAACATAGTAGTTTTAATTTTAGTGTCTACTTGTTTTTTGTTACTATATAGAAATACAATCGATTTTCATATATTTATGTTGCATCCTGTGTGCTTCTAAACTCACTAGTTTTGGAAGCTGTTTTTTGGTTTTAGATTCCTTAAATTTTTATATATGGGCAATCATGTCATTTAATAATCAACCTGTATGCCTATAAGAATCAACCTGTATGCCTTTTATTGTAAGAAAATCCCTAAATGCTGGGATTACAGGTGGTGAGCCACCGTGTCCAACCAGAAACTTTTTTTTTTGGTGATTTCAAATGAACTTGACTTTTACTGTAATTATACCTAAAGTATTTTAAACAATTGTTTAGAACTTCTATTTGTCATGGACTTTAGAGTTTATTCTTTGGATCACATAAAAAGACTTTTTTTTTTGTCTTTAAAGTTACAAATCTCTGTATGCACTTTGCTTTTCTTAAACATAATCCAAAGTAAGCTGTGACTCATTTATTTATTTATTTATTTATTTGAGACAGGGTCTCGCTTTGTCACCCAGGCTATGGCTCGATCTTGGCTCACTGTGGCCTCAACCTCCCAGGCTCAAGCAATCTTCCCACTCACCTAGGCCTCCCAAGTAGCTGGGACTACAGGCATGCACCACCACACCTAGCTAATTTTTGTATTTTTTGTAGAGACGGGGTTTCTCCATGTTGCCCAGGCTGGTCTCAAACTCCTGGACTCAATCAGTCCTCCTGCATCGGCCTCTCACAGTGTTGGGATTACAGGCGTGACTTTGCCACCATCCCTGGTTTATTTTTTTTTCAACAGGCAGAGTTTAACTATCCCGGAAGCCTCCCGCCTCAGCCTCCCAAAGTGCTGGGAATACAGGTGGAGGCCACTGCACCCATCCAGCTATGATTCTTTGGTAGTGTACAAGATTGTACATTACCAATGTATCTGATTTTCAATTTTGCTTGAAATGTGATGCAAGTAGTGTCAGCCTGCTGATAAGTTAACATTGTTCAGGATGAATCTTCTACAGAAATAATTGCTTTTTTCCCCCCAGTATTTAGTACTGAAAGATATTAATGGTAATATATTTCTGGCTTCATATAAATTAAGCATGTTTTCTAGTTGTGCATGAATGCTGGCTGGCAACTTAGTAAGTTTTGACAGTTGTTTAAATATGTAATGTTAAGCTTAGGTTTTAGAAAAGTAAAACTTATAAAGGAAAATCAAAAGAATCTCAGGATCCGCAAACTCCTTATGCCAAAGAGAAAGTTAAGCCTGGAGGTTGTGCCACACAACACTGCCATGCTTTTGCCAAGTGCAAAGCTGCTGCTTCACAACCTTGTGTGAAAGCATGAAGCATTAGTCAGACCCCCACAGGATGCAGAAGGCCTCAGGCGGCTCCAGATGTTTGCCCCACAAATCAGTCACACTTAAATATTTTGCTGCCTCAAAAACTTTCAAGATGTATATCCACCCATAAAATGAGGGCATGTTGATTGTAACTTTAGGTCTGCAATCTAAATCTAGCTCCTAAAACCAACGTTGTTCCTTTCTACACAGATAATGTTGATTCCAAGCCTATCTTTGCAGGTGCAGAACAAAGCGAAGATGAGATTAATCATTCTTCCACCTACCTGGAGACACCTGCACAGTTAATTCTTCCTTTACTCCCTTTTTTTCCTTCAGAAGTTCACCTTATCTTATGTAAAATGCAGATCTACTGGGCGCTAACTAAAGTCTCACAAGAATATAACAATTCCCTGTCTCACTACCTACCTGCCCCTCATCCTACATGCCTTCCCCACCCCTCTTTTTCTTTTGGAGATAGAGTTTCGCTCTTGTTGGCCAGGCTGGAGTGCAATGGCGTGATCTTGCCTCACCCCAATTTCCGCCTCCCGGGTTCAAGCGATTCTCCTGCCTCAGCCTCCCGAGTAGCTGGGATTATAGGCATGCACCACCACGCCCATCTAATTTTGTATTTTTAGTAGAGACGGGGTTTCTTCATGTTGGTAAGGCTGGTCTCCAACTCCTGACCTCAGGTGATCTGCCTGCCTCAGCCTCCCAAAATGCTGGGATTACAGGCTTAAGCCACCGCGCCTGGCCATGCCTTCCCCTTTTAAAGGATATGTATAAATACTAAACCTCTTTAAAACCTCTTCAAAGAATCCATGCCACAGACTCTTTCTGTGCCTTGTGTATTTCCTGGGCACTTCCTCAAGCTTGGATTCAATAAACTTTGGCTGATGGAGACTTACCTCAGCCTGTCATTTTTTTTGTTTAACAAACTGATAAACTGCTGTTTATTATTTACTTTTAAAAAAAGAAAATAAATATGAATGTGTTTGGCACATTCAAAAAATTTAAGAACTGCTTTTTAAAGGCATTGTTGAAAAAATGAAAAGATAGTCACAGGCTGAGAGAAAATATTTGAAAATCAGATTTCTGATAAAGTGCTTGCATCTGTCAAGTCTTGTTAAATACCAACAAAAAAAGAAAAAAAGAAAAGTACTCTCATCCAAAATATGTAAATTACTCTCAAAACTAAATAATGAGAAAACCATCTAAGTTTATAAATGGGCAACATGTTGGAACAGACAATGCAAAAAAAGAAGAGACACAGGCATAAATACCCAACTGAACAGACGTTCAACATCATCACTCTTTAAGGAAATGCAAATTAAAACCATTAATGAGACACCACTACACAACTATTAGAATGTCTAAAATGAAAACATTTCACTCAGGCTTGAGAGGCTGATAATGAGGTTCTGCCTAAGTCCTGTCACCCAGAGTTATCTGATATACCTTAGGAATGCACCCTGAGACTGGGTAATTTACAAAGAAAAGAGATTTATTTTGGTTCACAGTTCTAGAGGCTGGGAAGTCCAAGATTGGGTAGCTCATCTGGTCAGCTTCTGGTGAGGGCCTTTGACCTGTGTCCTAACATGGCAGAGAAGCAGAAGGGCAAGCAAGCATGTGCCAGAGAGGACAAAATAGACTGACCTGCTTTATAACAACCTACTCTCAGGAGAGCTAATCCATTCTCTCGATAACTCACCCAGAGGACGTCATTCATCCATCCTGATAACCCAGTCACCTCTTAAAGACCCTGCCTCCAAACACCATCATGTTGGCAAGTAAATTTCAACATGAGTTTTGGTTGGCACAAACCACATTCAATTCAATTCTGACACCTGGCGATCCCACAGGTTAACGGCTCAATGCCATAAAACCATCCCCCATTGCTGCTAGGCAACAACCTGTACAACATGTTCCTACACTGAATACTGTAGGCAACAGTAACACAATGGTGAGCATTTGTGTATCAAAACGTATCTAAACACAGAAAAGATACGGTTAAAATACAGTTTATAATCTAATGGGACCACTTTCATATATGCGGTCCATCACTGACCAAAATGTTGTTGTGTGGTGCATGACTATATATATACATGGTCATCCCTCCATACTGAAGGGGAATTAGTTCCAGAATCCCCTTGAATACCAACATCTGAGGATGCTCAGATCCTGCAGTTGGCCCTGCTGAACCCCCAGATGTGAAAAGTAAGCCTCTGTAACCATGGGTTCTGCATTCTGAGAATATTGTATTTTCCCCATTTGGTTGAATCCACAGATGTAGATCTCGTGGATGTGGAGGGCTGACTGTACATATTTATCTATCTATATTTTTTTCTTTTGAATTATTTTCTTATACTATATTTAATTCTGCTGATTTCTTTGCAGAGGTAAACAGAAATGATAATTTTTTTCTTGCTTTACGAAAGAGCAAGAAAATAAATTATAAATGTGCTATTCCATGGAATTTTTTTGTTTGACAGAAAAGGATTGTGGTCTTAAAAAATCTTGAGAATATATATATGTTTCTGCGTGTGTATGTATGTATAAAAGATTTAAAAAGTCAGCAGGCCAGGTGGCTCATGTCTGTAATCCCAGCACTTTGGGAGGCCGAGGCAGGCAGATCACTTGAGCCCAGTTCAGGACCAGCCTGGGCAACACGATAAAAACCCCATCTCTACAAAAAATACAAAAAAAACTTAGCTGGGCATAGTGGTGCACGCCTGTAGTCCCAGCTAGTCAGGAGGCTGAGATGGGAGGATTGCTTGAGCCCAGGGGTGGGGGATGGAAGGGTGGGGGTGGAGGTTGGGGTGGGGTGGAGGTTGCAGTGAGTTGAGATTGCACCACTGCACTCCATCCTGGGTGACAGAGTGAGACTCTGTCTCAAAGAATAAAAAAAGAAGTCAGCAAAATTTTTAATGTCTCTAAAGTGATTAAAAATTAAATGCATTTTTGCCTTTCAGAGTTTACAATTTGGTAGGCTGTAGGGACCAGCCCCACAGGGTCAGTGGGTCTCTCCCCGTGTGTGGAGATGAGAGAGTGTAGAAATAAAGACACAAGACAAAGAGACAAAAGAAAAGACAGCTGGGCCCGGGGACCACTACCACCAAGACGTGGAGACTGGTAGTGGCCCCGAATGCCAGGCTGCACTGATATTTATTGGATACAAGACAAACGGGCAGGATAAGGAGAGTGAGCCATCTCCAATGATAGGTAAGGCCACGTGGGTCATGTGTCCACTGGACAGGAGGCCCTTCCCTGCCTGGCAGCCGAGGCAGAGAGAGAGAGGGAGAGAGAGAGACAGCTTACGCCATTATTTCTGCATATCAGAGACTTTTAGTACTTTCACTAATTTTGCTACTGTTATCTAAAAGAAAGAGCCAGGTGTACAGGATGGAACATGAAGGTGGACTAGGAGCGTGACCACTGAAGCACAGCATCACAGGGAGATGGTTAGGCCTCCGGATAACTGCGGGAGAGCCTGACTAATGTCAGGCCCTCCCCAAGAGGTGGAGGAGCAGAGTCTTCTCTAAACTCCCCTGGGGAAAGGGAGACTCCCTTTCCCGGTCTGCTAAGTGGCAACTGTTTCTCCTTGACACTTAGGCTACCGCTAGACCAGGGTCCCGCTGGCAACGGGTGTCTTCCCAGATGCTGGCGTTACCGCTAGACCAAGGAGCCCTCTGGTGGCCCTGTCTGGGCATAACAGAAGGCTCGCACTCGTCTTCTGGTCACTCTTCACTATGTCCCCTCAGCTCCTATCTCTGTATGGCCTGTTTTTTCCTAGGTTATGATTATAGAGTGAGATTATTATAATATTGGAATAACGAATAAGTACTACTAACTAATGATTAATTATATTCATATATAATCATATCTAAGATCTGTATCTGGTATAACTATTCTTGTTTTATATTTTATTATACTGGAACAGCTCGTGTCCTCAGTCTCTTGCCTTGGCACCTGGGTGGCTTGCCACCCACAGTAGGCAGGCTAATCAATTTGCTCTTGGGAAGATGGTGTAAATCAGCAAATGAATTCCTAATTTAAAATGTAGCTGTTAAAGGTGATATGTGAGCATGTACTACATTTTAAGCAATGTGACAAATGCTTTACCTGCATCGTTTTATTTAATCCTCAGAAGAGTCCTATGAAATAGCTCCATTTTGCAGATGAGGTTTATATTTTTCAGAGAGGTCAGTCACTTGCCCAACATTGCTAGTCAGTGTTACACAGCTAGCAAAGTATTGGAGATAAACTGTAGACTCCAGAGCCCATGCTCTTAATCGCTCCATAGACATTCAGGCCATTTGGAGGTAGGCTTCTCAATATCAATTATGTCTTAATTGAGGGTATTTGTTTTCCAATTTATCTGAAAGGAGCTCAAGAAAATTAAAAAGAACACTGGGTGGAACCTCATTAACAGATGAAGCTCTTGTCTGGAAATTTCCTTTCAACACTGACAGTTATAATCAAATGCCTTTTAATAAGTAATTGTGCTGAGTGATGTACCTTCAAGCCAAATCAAGCAAACAGGCAGAATCCATGGCCTCTAGAGACCGACCCTTGTGACTGACTATGCCGAAGACACGGATGTTTGAACAATGAACCAAGAACGAGTGTGTTAAAAGGCAAGATAAAATACGGCATTTACCTGGTATCAAAGCATTGGACTTTTCCACTCCACCAGAGTGGGCCCAGCAGGAAAAGGAGCAAGGCATCCTGGAAGGATGGGACACAAAAGTGAAGAAAACACAGATGATGGATGCTGCTTTGGGTTTAACTTGAAAGACCAAAGATAGATGGGTCTGAAGCATGGGACTGATGCCAAGCCAAGTCTTAATTTGGTTTCCTGCCCAGGACTGTGGCTAACTCACCAATCAGAGACGGGGCCCCTGTTCCCACCCAATGTCAGTCATTTAACACACACTTTATCTCCTACCCAGCAGGCCTGCCCACTTGCCCTGGGTGTTCTGCTGTCCTGGGACTCAGAGAGAGGCTGTGTCGCTAGGCATAAAGATGGATCCTCTTATCTCCTGGCGAAAGCACTTTGCTTTGACCTCCTCCCCTGCACAGTTGACGAGGCATGAAGCCTGTATTGTGAGGGTAGAGCTCCTTCCTGGCATTCTAGAGGAAAATTCCATCAGTGCCTTCTAGATACCAATCTGTCCTCTTGGCCTTATCCAATCTATTTAATACATTGTATTCAATCTGTAATATCCCAACAGTAAATTCACTGCCAACAACTCTGTTCTTTGGCTTGTGATTTGCTGCAGTATGTGTCATCATGGAGCTCTGTCCTCAAGCTCAGAGAGGTGTACAGAAGCCACTTCCCTTATAATTTATTTTATTTGATGTGTGGGTGGGAAGGGGGAGACTAAACCTCCTTATTTGCATCCTCCCTGGAATATTTCTTCATTATCTGCCAATGAACAAGGAGTGTGTCTTTCCTATCGCCCTCTTCCAATATTTATATATCACTGACCACGCACCAGGCACAATTCTAAGTGTTTTCCATATATATATACACATTTTTTTTTTTTTGGGACAGGTTCTTGCTCTGTCACCCAGTCTGGAGTGTAGTGGCACAATCACAGCTCACTGCAGCTTTGACCTGCTAGGCTCAAGTGATCGCCCACCTCAGCCTGCCAGGTAGCTGGGACTACAGGTGCATGCCATTATGCCCCGCTAATGAATCTTTTCTTTTCTTTTCTTTTCTTTTTTTTTTTTTTAACATGGAGTATTGCTGTGTTACCCAGGCTGGAATGCAGTGGCGTGATCTCAGCTCACTGCAACTTCCACCTCCCGGGTTCAAGTGATTCTTCTGCCTCAGCCTCCCGAGTATCTGGGATTACAGGTGCCCACCACCATGCCTGGCTATTTTTTGCATTTTTAGTAGAGATGGGGTTTCACCATGTTGGTCAGGGTGGTCTCAAACTCCTGACCTCAGGCGATCTGCCCACCTCATCCTCCCAAGTGCTGGGATTACAGGCATGAGCCACCATGCCCAGCCTTTCCTATTATATTAACTAATTTAATCTTCACAACAATCTCATGAGGTATGTCCTATTGTTATTCCCATTTGGCAGATGAGGCACAGAGAAGTTAAATAATCTGTCCAATGATGCACAGCTAGTAACTGGCACAACTGATGTTCAGACCTAGCAGGCAGACTCCAGCATCCTTAGTCTTCATTGTTGTTGTTGTTGTTTTTAAGAGATGGGGTCTTACTCTCTTGCCCAGACTGGAGTGTAGTGGTACAATCACAACTCACTGCAGCCTCAACCTCCTAGGCTCAAGCCATCCTCCCACGTAGCTGGGACTACAGGTGTGTGCCACCACGTCCAATTCATTCTTTAATTTTTTTTTCTTTTCCTTTTTTTTCTGGAGACAGAGTCTTGCTTAATCCCCCAGGCTGGAGTGCGGTGATGCGATCTCGGCTCACTGCAACCTCCACCTCCCGCGTTTAAGACATTCTCATGCTTCAGCCTCCCAAGTAGCTGCGATTACAGGCGCCCGCCACCACACCTGGCTAAGTTTTGTAATTTTAGTGAAGACAGTATTTTGCCATGTTGGCCAGGCTGGTCTCAAACTCCTGGCCTCAGGGGATCTGCCCACCTCGGCCTCCCAAAATGTTGGGATTACAGGTCTGAGCCACGGCGCCCAGCTTAATTCTTTAAAATTTTTTGTAGAGACAGAGTCTCCCTATGTTATTCAGGCAGGTCTCGAACTCCTGGGCTCAAGCAATCCTCTCAACCCCAGTCAAGCTTCCCTGCTTTAACCACCGACCTGTGCTGTCTCCAGGAGAACATCAGAGTGACCCCTAATGGACATCTGTTAACATCATAAGGAGGGCATAAGGTTCAAGGCAAGTCAGCGAGCCAGACTGGCAGAAGTATAGATGATCAGGAGATGGCTGCAGACTGTAGAAAGAAACTTACATTGCAGGGGAGGCAAACCCTGGCATACCAGACTCCCTCTCCCCAGCTTTAGCAAGTGCTGGCCTCAGTTTGTACCAAACCATATCCACTGTTCGCTGAAAGTGCTTGATATTGCCTCTTATCTGCAGCTCTTAAGTTAGGTTTTTTTTTTTTAGATGGAGTCTCACTCTGTCGCCCAGGCTGGAGTGCAGTGGTGCGATCTCAGCTCACTACAACCTCCACCTCCTGGGTTCAAGCGATTCTCCTGTGCCACCACACCCAGCTAATTTTTGTATTTTTAGTAGAGACGGGGTTTCACCACTTTGGCCAGGCTGGTCTCGAACTCCTGAGCTCAAGTGATCCACCCGCCTCAGCCTCCCAAAGTGCTAGGATTACAGGTGTAAGCTATTGTGGCGGCCTAGTCAGATTTTTATTTTTTTTATTTAGAGACAGACTCTGGCTCTGTCACCCAGGCTTGAGTGCAATGGTGCCATCATAGCTCACTGCAGCCTTCAACTCCTGGTCTCCAATGATCCTCCCACCTCAGCCTCCCAACTGGGACTACAGGTGCATGCCACCATGCCCAGCTAATTTGTTTATTTTTTGTAGAGATGGGGTTTCGATGTTTCTCAGGCTGGTCTTGAACTCCTAGCCTCAAGAGATCCTCCCACCGCAGCTACCCCAAGCTTTGGGATTACAGGTGTTGAATCACCATACCTGGCTGGATATGGATTTTCAAGTAAGTTTTATTTACAAAGGAGTTCTTTGCAATATTGTATCTGTGATGTCCCTCTAAATAAATTCTTTTTCCCAGCCCCTGCCTACCAGACATTACCCAGTACACATCTACAACCTCATGAAGACCTTGTTACTGCTCACCCTCTTGGAGAAGCCCCAATGAATCAACATTGTCATTAACTGGCAACGCTGATTGAGAGCTCTTAGGGATCTAGATTCTTTACAAAGCTGCATGGTGCAAGCAGTGCCCTAAAGAATTTGCCCCTCTGGGCCGGGCGTGGTGGCTCACGCTTGTAATCCCAGCACTTTGGGAGGCCGAGGCGGGCGGATCACGAGGTCAGGAGATCGAGACCACGGTGAAATCCCGTCTCTACTAAAAATACAAAAAATTAGCCGGGCGTGGTGGCGGGTGCCTGTAGTCTCAGCTACTCGGGAGGCTGAGGCAGGAGAATGGCGTGAACCCGGGAGGCGGAGCTAGCAGTGAGCCGAGATCGCGCCACTGCACTCCATCCTGGGCGACAGGGCGAGACTCCGTCTCAAAACAAAACCAAAACCAAAACCAAAACCAAAACCAAAACAAAACAAAACAAAAAACCTGCGGATCACAACTTTTTAGTGACTTTTTTATATGATAATAATGATAGCTGAGATTAGTAGGGCACACACTCTGAGTCTGGCACTGTACCAAATGCTTGACAAGTATTATAGTATTTATTACTCACAACCATCTCAAGAGGAAGGTATTATTATCATTATTTCCATGCTACAGAAGAAGGAACAGTGGCTGAGAGAAGTAAAAATAAAAGCACTTAGTCGGGATCGCAGAGCTATTATGTGGAGCCTAGATTCAAACCCAGGAAATTTGCCAGCAACTGTTAACTGCTGCAAGAGGCCACATGACTTCTCCTAGGAGAAAGGGAGATTGATATTACGCACATTTCATTCCCTGTGTTTATTATGTAATATTTAAGATAGAAAAAATGTACATTATGCACAGATAGTGCTTCCTCATTAATTTATGTATTTTATATTTCCCACTGTGTGCCAAGCATTAGGGATGTGATATATATTCGCACGCGTATGTGTATATATATATTTGCCATTGTGTACCAAGCATTAAGCATGTAACAACAAATTCCTCCCGATGGAGAGGGTCAGGAGAAAATTAAGGCAATGTTAGAAAAATCATTTAGAGTTTATTATCCAGTGCCACCTCCGTGTCTAGCATTACACTGGGTAAGCCTGAGTAAAGAAGAGTGTCCGAAAACCCTGCCATAAAATAAACTACATAGACAGAAAAAAAGTCACTTAGTTTGGTTATAAAGAAAGGAGTCTGTTCACACAGCGTAAAAACGAATCTTATAATCGTATTTTATAAGCATCACAGGCAAAAGCAACTAGGGTGACGGGCTTTGGGGAGTGGAAAGCGCCGGATCCTGGGAGCCAGTCGCCCTACTCGATCAAGCATTTTCTGAGGGCCCTGTCCAATAACGTGGGGACGCAGCTGAAAACCATGCAAACTGATCGCTGCCCTCCCGGAGTTTATAGTCTGGTGAGAGTCACTGCCAAGCTCTAGCTGTGTGACTTTGAACAGGGAATTTCTGTCCCTATCTATAAAATAAACGGGGTTAAACCACGGAATCCGCCATTCAAATTCCTGGCCCAAGTGTCTCCGGGGTCGCGGTGCCGGGAGGAGGGTGGGCGAGGCTCCCTGGGCCTGCGCTGCCGCGGCCTGACAGCGGGAGCGCTGTTCCGGCACGGAGAGCGTTCGCATTCCGAAAGCGCGTGTCCCTCGCCGCGTGCCGTCGTCGTCGCCGCCGCCGCAGCCCGCTGGGCCGGAGGAGGCGGAGCTGGTGCCGTCCCGGCTCTCCTGCGGGGAAGCAACTGAGGGGGCGGCACGGCGGGCCTCGGCGGCCGAAGAGGCTGGCAGGTGGCGCCGTGGGGTGGGCGCTCCTAGTGAGAGGAGTCCACTCCATGCGTGCGGGCGGAGGCCAGCCCCCGAGAGCCGCCGACATGAAGAAAGACGTGCGGATCCTGCTGGTGGGAGAACGTGAGTCCGCACCCTCTGGCCGGCCCCTGAGTCCCTGCCCTCCCTGCCCCTGCAGCCCCTGTGGCCCCTGTCGCCCCTGCAGCCCCAACTTTTGCAGCCCCGGCCCTTCTCGCGCCTCACAGCTCCGCTCGCCTTTCTCCGCGTTCCTAGGCCTTCCAGCCCCTTTGCTCTTCTCTTTTGGCTGCCCGCCGGCGGCCCTCACCCTGTCACCTCACCTGGGCCCTCCAGAGATCTCCTTTCCCTGTTCCCCAGCCGTCCTCCCAAGCCATGTCCCCATTAGCCCCTAACCGCCCGACCTCATCCCTCCGAAGGTTCTCTCCTCCTTTTGCTCTTCGAACCCTGTCCTTCTGGGCCTCACAGTTTCCCAGGCCGCCTCCTTTCAGACCTTCTTGTCTTCTTCTGGAGATTCCCTTGTCACTGCCAGGCAGGTGCTAGAATAAGCAGACTGACCAATAGGGATTGCGTGAACCGGCTCCCGGGGAAGCTGGGGGAGGGCTGCAGAACTATCGACCTGTGGGCAAGGTCAGGTTTCTGCATTTTTTTGGCACTCGCAGTCTTCACTCCCTCTATGTATTGACATTAAGATATGAGTAGTGGAAAGGGCCGGATCCTTTATAGCAATACTTGTACTTTGCATTGAACTAACTCCTCGTACTCGAGATATTTCATCAAAATTTTTTTCTCAACTTCGAGTTATGCAAGCGCTCAATGAATTAGAATTATCTGGGGAGGGTCCAATTATTGTTACCCTAAAGCCTAATCTTTGCCCTCTTTTTAAGCATTATTTATTCCATAGTTACTTGGTAGTTAACTTATTAATAACCACAGGCACACAGACATTTGATATCTCCCCCCACCCAGAAATTTCATACATTTCACCTTTTGAAAATATAATAAAGGAGAGTTGCCTCTGTTCACTGACATGAGGACACAACAGCGGGGACTTCTTGATATCACTCTGCAAGTTATGTGACTCAGTTGCTAGGACTAAAATAAGAAAGTGGGCCAGGGAGAACTGGATTGTTTGTTTTAAAGTGTTAATACATTCGTTAATAGTCTGCCATTGCTGTTTCGAAGCATTCTATTCTAAACCATTATTTCTTTCTTGGTAACCCCTCAGGGTCACCATGATGGAATCCCAAGGAGAAAGTTAACACGTTTTTACCCTCTTCTGTAGTGTTCTTTGAGTTCACTGAAATTTCATCCACCTGCTGTTTGGAGAAATCTTCCTTTAGAATTAGAATTTAGGAGTAAGCTTAGCCAGCCGTAGTTTACTTTTTGATTTGCAGTTGTAAATTTTAATTTTTATTTATAACTATATCTTAATCTGTATTTTTCATCGACTTCCTTGACAAAGTTCAGGAAGGTGTTATTTAACATATAATTCACGCTTATGCTTTTGGAGCAAGGTAGGGAAAGTGAGTAGACGACTTGCTTGAAAAACTGGTCCTTAAATATATGATGAAATAGTTTGTTGTTGTTGTTGTTTTGAGACAGTCTCGCTCTGTCACCGAGGCTGGAGTGCAGTGCCGTGATCTTGGCTCACTGCAACCTCTGCCTCCTGGGTTCAAGAGATTCTCCCACTTCAGCCTCCTGAGTAGCTGGGACAAAAGGCGCACGCCACCATGCCTGGCTAATTTTTTTTTTTTTTGTATTTTTAGTAGAGATGGGGTTTTACCATGTTGGCCACGCTGGTCTCGAACTCCTGACCTCAGGTGATCTGTCTGTCTCAGCCTCCCAAAGTGCAGGGATTACAAGTGTGAGCCACCACGCTTGGCCATGAAATAGTTTTATAGTACAATAATTTTTATACTAATTTTTAAAAAATAGAGTCTATGTTTTGGGTTTATTTTTGAATATAGGATCAATATTTTGAATATCATTAGTGTGTAAAACATCTAAATAGGCTGGGCATGGTAGCTCACATCTGTAATCCCAGCACTTTGGGAGGCCAAGGCAGGTGGATCATCTGAGGTCAGGAGTTTGAGACCAGCCTGCCCAACATGTTTAAACCCCATCTCTACTAAAAATACAAATACTAGCTGGGTGTGGTGGTGGGTGCCTGTAACCCCAGCTACTAGGGAGACTGATGCAGGAGAATCGCTTGAACCCAGAAGGTGGAGGTTGCAGTGAGCTGAGATCGCACCACTGCACTCTAACTTGGGCGATAGAGTGAGACTGTCTCACAAAAAAAAAAAAAAAAAAAATCTAAATAGAAGTGTTACACATACAAACAATATGTCATCCTTAGGACATGTAGGTTAAAACATTAGCAGTATTACTTGGGCCGGGTGCGGTGGCTCACGCCTGTAATCCCAGCACTTTGGGAACCCAAGGCGGGAGGATCACGATATCAAGAGATTGAGACCATCCTGGCCAACATGGTGAAACCCTGTCTCTACTAAAAATACAAAAATTATCTGGGCGTGGTGGTGTGCGCCTGTCGTCCCAGCTACTCGGGAGGCTGAGGCAGGAGAATGGTGTGAACCCAGGAGGCGGAGGTTGCAGTGAGCTGAGATTGCGCCACTGCACTCCAGCCTGGGCAACAGAGCGAGACTCCGTCTCAAAAAAAAAAAAAAAAAAGTTAGGTCTATTTTAGTAGTGATCTGATACATGTATTTATCAACAACATTGACATTAGAAAAAAGTAGTAGTGATTTGAGTTGTTGCTTACCTGTTTGAGCGAGTCTAGTTTTCAGATGTAGTTTTAACATGTTTAATTGAGAGGAACAGGAAAAGCAAAGAAAAAGAAGTATCTTTGTATTATTGTTGTAAAGCCTCTTCATTCATTCACTATCACTTCAGTAGTTGCACAGTGATATTTTGTTGCTGTCAGTGTCTTTCTCTGAACCATAGTAGCGCATCATTCACCAAAGCTCTGAAATAGTTGTGAATGGTTTCAACATTTTGTTGACTAAACCATTACGCTGTACTGTTGAGGTGAAATGGATCTTTTCTTGGCCCACTTCTCATCTATCCAGGTTTTAATGCTAACTAATTGCTTAGTGATTGTTTAGTGCTTAGATCAAAGAAGTTACTATTTATATATATATTTTAAGGTATTTATTTGCAAGGAAAGCCAAAGTGTTTTAAATATTATCTGCATCTTATTTTTTATTTTTATTTTTTATTTTTAGATGGAGTTTCGTTCTTGTTGCCCAGGCTGGAGTGCAATGGCGTGATCTGGGCTCACCGCAACCTCCACCTCCTGGGTTCAAGCGATTCTCCTCCCTCAGCCTCCTGAGTAGCTGGGATCACAGGCATGTGCCACCACGCCCGGCTAATTTTTTGTATTTTTGGTAGAGAAGGGGTTTCACCGTGTTAGCCAGGATGGTCTCAATCTCCCAACCTCAGGTGATCCTCCCACCTCTGCCTCCCAAAGTGTTGGGATTACAGGCGTGAGCCACCGCTCGGCCCACATCTTAATTATTGAACAAACCAAATACAAATCAGGCCAAATCAAAAGTCAGCTACTATTCCTTAAACAAAACAACATTTTGCCAGGTGCACTGGCTAATGCCTGTTTTCCTAACACTGGGAGTCTGAGGTGGGAGGATCGCTTGAGCCTAGGAGTTAAAGATCAGCCTAGGCAACATGGCGATTCTCCATCTCTACATAAAATAAAATTTTAAAAAATTAGCCAGGCACGGTGGCACACACCTGTGGTTTCAGCTACTCAGGAGGTTGAGACAAGAGGATTGCTTGAGCCCAGAAGGTTGAGGCTTTGGTGAGCCATATTTGTGCCATATTTTACACTCCAGCCTGGGCAAAGACCTTGTGATGACAACAACCAAAAAAACAAGGCCAGGCATGGTGGCTCACACTTGCAATCCCAGCACTTTGGAAAGCCGAGGTGGGAGGATAGCTTGAGTCCAAGGAGTTCGAGACCAGCCTGGACAACATAGCAAGACCTCGTCTCTAGAGAAAATAAAAAAAAAATTAGCTCGGCATGGTGGCACATGCCTCTAGTCCCAGCTACTTAGGAGACTGAAATGGGAGGATTGCTTGAGCCTGGGAGGTCAAGGCTACAGTGAGATGAGATTGTGCCATGGTACTCCAGCCTGGGTAATAGAACAATAGCCTCTCTCAAAAAAAAAAAACAGACCGGGCATGGTGGCTCATGCCTGTAATCCCAGTATTTTGAGAGGCCGAGGCAGGTGGATTGCCTGAGGTCAGGAGTTCGAGACCAGCCTGGCCAAAATGGTGAAACCTTGTCTCTACTAAAAATACAAAAATTAGCCAGGCATCGTGGTGTGCACCTGTGATCCCAGCTACTCAGGAGGCTGAGGCAGGAGAATTGCTTGAACCTCAGAGGTGAAGGTTGCAGTGACTGAGATCGTGCCACTGGACTCTAGCCTGAGTGACAGAGTGAGACTCTGTCTAATATAAACAAACAAAATTTTAAAAATCTGCCGGGCACAGTGTCTCCTGCCTGTAATCCCAGCACTTTGGGAGGCCAAGGCAGGCAGATTACTTGAGGTCAGGAGTTCGAGACAAGCCTGGCCAACATGGTGAAACCCCGTCTCTACTAAAAATACAAAAATTAGCCGGGTGTGGTGGCACACATCTGTAGTCCCAGCTACTCTGGAGGCTGAAGCAGGAGAATCGCTTGAACCCTGGAGGAGGAGGAGGTTGCAGTGAGCCGAGATGTGCTGGCCTGGGAAACAGAGCAAGACTCCGTCTGAAAAAAAAAACTTTAATAATGCTCCCACACAGCTGGATGAGGTGGCTCATACCTGTATGCCAAGCACTCTGGGAGGCTGAGGCAGGAGGATCACTTGAGGCCAAGGAGTTCGAGACCAACCTGGGCAATGTAGTGAGATCCTGTCTCTACAAAAAATTTAAATATTAATGGCTGGGCACAGTGGCTCACTCCTGTAATCTCAGCACTTTGGGAGGCTGAGGCAGGAGGATTGCTTGAACGCAGGAGTTTGAGACCAACCTGGGCAACATAGTGAGACCCCACCTCAAAACAAAAGAAAACAAACCACAGCACTATTAGCTAGGCATGGTGGTGTGCACCTGTAGTCCTAGCTACTGGGGAGGCTGAGGTGAGAGGATTGCTTGAACCCAGAAAGTCGAGGTTGCAGTGAGCCATGATCACACCACTGCACATCAGCCCAGGTGACAGAGCAAGACTGTCTCTTAAAAAAAATTAATTTTTAATGACTGGGCACAGTTGCTCATGCCTGTAACCCCAACACTTTGGGAGGCCAAGGTGGGCAGATCACCTGAGGTCAGGAGTTTGAGACCAGCCTGTCCAACATGACGAAACCCAGTCTCTACTAACAATACAATAATTAGTCATCTGTGGTGGCACGTGCCTGTAATCCTAGCTACTCAGGAGGCTAAGGCAAGAGAATGGCTTGCACCCAGGAGATGGAGGTCGCAGTGAGCTGAGATCACACCACTGCATTCCAACCTGGGCGACAGAGTGAGACTCTGTCTCAAAAAAAAAAAAAAAAAAAAAAAAAAATATATATATATATATATATATATATATAAATAATAGTAAACAGGTTAGTTTTCATCTTAATGGAGTCTTCTTTTTAAATTAAATTGAGATATATTTGTTTTCTACTAGTTAAGTTTATTAAGAAAATGGAACTGTTATCTTCTTTTAAAAGGAATCTGGCAGCTCTTTAACTGGTTTGTCTAACTCTGATTACCATTGCAACCTCTGCCAAACTAGTTCAAAATTCCATTGGCTTTGGCCTTGACTTTTGCAATATCTCCCTTAACCAGTCTTTCTGCTCCTGCTTTCCTCCATTTTCCATGGAGCAGGCAGATTCATTTTTTTTTATTTTTAATTTTTTTACCCTGAAGTATAGATTCAAGCTGTCCTGAATATATACAGATTCATATTTAGAAAATATCTCAGATTCTGCTATGCACCTTAAAAATCATCTAATGTGCCAGGTGTGGTGGCTCATGCCTATTATCTCAGCACTTTGGGAGGCCGAAGCAAGTGGATCACTTGAGGTCAGGAGTTCAAGACCAGCCTGGGCAACATGACGAAACCTCATCTCTACAAAAAATACAAAAAATTAGCTGGGTGAGGTGGCATGCACCTGCAGTTCCAGCTACTTGAGAGGCTGAGGTGGGAGAATCACCTGAGCCCAGGAGCTCGAGGCTGCTGTGGGTCATGACTACACCCCTGCACTCCAGCCCTGGTTGACAGGGTGAGAATCTGTCTCAAAAAATAGATGTATATCATCCAATGATTTCTACTTTCATTTAGAATAAAGTCCAAACTTTTTAATGCCGTCCTATAAGGCCCTCCACAATCTAGCCCTTACTTCTCTTTTATGCTACTCTCTCCTTCATTGCTCTGTCTATAAGAAGGCTCTGACCTAGGCATTATCCCCATAACCATGTATATTTGTACATTTTTTGTTCTGTCTCTTGGGCTAGAAAAGAATCATCATGAAGGCAGGGGATTTGTCTTCCTTCTTGCTGTATCCCCAGTGGCTAGAACAGACCTGGCACAAAAGAGGCACTCGGGTATTTCTTAAAAGAATGAAGGAGTTCAAGCTAGTTCAGTTTGTTTAGACTTTCCTTGTTTTCCAAACCACTCTTCTTTGTCATAAAAATTTGATCATTTTTCTTTATTATTATTTTATTTATTTATTTATTTATTTATTTTTTGAGACGGAGTCTCGCTTTGTCGCCCAGGCTGGAGTGCAGTGGCGTGATCTCGGCTCACTGCAAGCTCTACCTCCCGGGTTCAGGCCATTCTTCTGCCTCAGCCTCCCAAGTAGCTGGGACTACAGGTGCCCACCACCACACCCGGCTATTTTTTTTTTTTTTTTTTTTTTTTGTATTTTTAGTAGAGACGAGGTTTCACCATGTTAGGCAGGATGATCTCGATCTCCTGACCTCATGATCTGCCTGCCTCGGCCTCCCAAAGTGCTGGGATTACAGGAGTGAGCCACCGCGCCCAGCCTATTATTATTATTTTTTTGAGACAGGGTCTTGCTCTGTCGCCCAGGCTGGAGTACAGTAGTGCCATCTCGGCTCACTGTAACCTCAGCCTCCCAAGTAGCTGGGATGACAGGCATGCACCAACCACGTCTGGCTAATTTTGTAATTTTTTTTTTTTTTTTAGTAGAGACTGGGTTTCACTGTGTTGGCCAGGCTGGTCTGAAACTGCTGACCTCAAGTGATCCACCCACCTCAGCCTCCCAAATGCTGGGATTATAGGTGTGAGCCACCATGCCTGGCCTGCTCTTTTTTTATTTTTTTGAGACAGAGTCTCACCCTGTCACCCAGGCTGCAGTGCAGTGACACAATCTCGGCTCATTACAGCATCAGCCTTTCGGGTTCAAGCAGTTCTCCTGCCTCAGCCTCCCAAGTAACTGGGATTACAGGCACATGCCACCACGCCTGGCTAATTTCTGTATTTTTAGTAGAGACAGGTTTTCACCATGTTGGCCAGGCTGGTTTTGAACTCCTGACCTCAAGTGATCCACCCACCTTGGCCTCCTGAAGTGCTGGGATCACAGTCATGCGCCACTGTGCCTGGCCTAAGATCATTTTAAAGCCATATTGCTAATCCCAGCACTTGAGAGGTTAAGGCAGGAGACTTGCTTGAGCCCAGGAGTTTGAGATTGGCCTGGGCAACATAGTGAGACCCTGCCTTTACTTTTTTTTAACTATTAAAAAAAAAAGCCATATTGCTTTCCATTCTGGTCTTTGTTGGAATGATATTTAAAGATTAAACTGGCCAGGCGCGGTGGCTCACACCTGTAATCCCACACTTTGGTAGGCCGAGGCGGGTGGATCACAAGGTCAAGAGTTCAACACCAGCCTGACCGACGCGGTGAAACCCTGTCCCTGCTAAACATACAAAAATTAGCTGGGCATAGTGGCGTGTGACTGTAATCCCAGCTATTCAGGAGGCTGAGGCAGGAGAATCACTTGAACCCAGGAGGCGGAGGTTGCAGTGAGCGGAGATTGCGCCACTGCACTCCAGCCTGGGTGATAGAGTGAGACTCCATTTCAAAAAAAAAAAAAAAAGATTAAACTGCTCCAGTTTCAATTACACTGTGTTTACTACCTGGGTAATATTCTATGGCCAGGGATGTTCAAACACCCATTGAGGTGAAATGGATCTTTTCTGGGCCCACTTCTGATGCGTGCAGGCTTTAATGAAAATTGCTTAATAAGGGCCGGGCACAGTGGCTCACGCCTGTAATCCCAGCACTTTGGGAGGCTGAGGCAGGCGGATCACAAGGTCAGGAGATCGAGACCATTCTGGCTAACACGGTGAAACCTCGTCCCTACTAAAAATACAAAAAATTAGCCAGGCGTGGTGGCAGGTGCCTGTAGTCCCAGCTACTCGGGAGGCTGAGGCAGAAGAATGGCGTGAATCGGGGAGGCGGAGTTTGCAGTGAGCCGAAATCATGCCACTGCACCCCAGCCTGGGTGACAGAGTGAGACTCCGTCTCAAAAAACAAAAAAGAAAAAGAAAAGAAAATTCCTTAATAAGTATTTAGTGCTTAGATAAAAGAAGTTAGGCTGTCTTTAAATGCAGAGAAAGCCAAAGTTCAAACATCCCTGGCCATAGAATCCATTCTGCATAAAGAGTCTATTCTGTTCATACAGAGTCCTTTCTATAACATCCTCACATATGTATTGAAACCTATTCTCTGCTGTCTTTTATTGCTTCACCAGTTGGTTACTAGTGTTGATCTCGTTTGAAGGAGAAGGATAGCTGAGCGATAGCTTTTGTTCTGCAGGCCACATCATCTGCATATGGGCAATGAAATTGTCCTTTGGAACAATGTTTAGCTATTTCGCCAAATGCTAAAGTTTTCCAGTTAAAAATGTAACTCCATAGTTACCTTCCTCCTCCCAGTGTATTCTAATTTCAATAACTTAGGAAGAGCCAACAAGGCTTCTTACTAAAGAAACATAAAAATGAGGAGTAGTTCTCTTTGCCACTTGAAGCAGGGGGTGTTTGTTATCAAGAAAAATAGCCAGTATGGCTAGTAGAGTGGTAATTGGAACCAGAGAATGTTATTTCTGCTTCATGAATATTAGGAATTTGCTGTCATTTGGAACTAGATGTTCAAAAGATATGATGAAAAGACAAATTTGTAGCCTGGATAAATCTAGATAATGTGTTCTATAGTGATGAATTATGTTTTCCATGGATGACCTACTTAGAAGCATGGAGTCTCAGAACTGTGGCATATTCTATTGAACTGGATCAGAAGGCCTTCTGTCCTTGCGGATAATTGTGGTCTTGCTTTTAATTTTTATAGATTACTTCAATATTTCTCAGGCAGAATAGAAGAAATAGAGACCATTAGTCGGTTGGCTAATGAAGGTTAATTTTTTTGTCCTCCATATTAATAACATACTAAGTGTTTGTATCAAATGTATTTATATTACATTTTATACATTTTATTATAAATTTTATTTGTAATTATTTGTTATGTTTTATCATGAAATACAATGTTTTATATGCATTTGTCCTATAATTTTTATAGTAAATATAAAGTTTAATTAGTATAATTTAAGAAGAGCTTGGGATTTTTGTTTCATCATAAACAATCTTTATATTCTGAAGCAGTTAAAAATATGTAGTGTTTATATCATATTTGCCATTATTAAGATACCTTTTTGATTGTAAGCATATTTAAATAGTTTTTAGAATTTAATATTCATTAAATTTCATTATCTTTAAGGCACTCTTATTTATTTCTCAATTAAAATTAGCATAGTCTGGCTGTGGTGGCTCATGCCTGTAATCTCAGCACTTTGGGAGGCCGAGGCAGGTGAATTGCTTGAGCCCAGCAGTTCCATATATATACACACACACATATATATATACACACACATATATATACACATACACACACACACACACACACACACACACATATATAGAGGGAGAGAGAGAGAGAAGAGAGTCTCGCTCTGTTGCCCAGGATGGAGTGTAGTGGCATGATCTCAGCTCACTGTAACCTCCGCCTCCTGAGCTCAAGTGATTCTCTTGCCTCAGACTCCCTAGTAGCTGGGATTATAGGCATGCGCCATCACGCCTGGCTAATTTTTTGTATTTTTTTAGTAGAGATGGGTTTTGCCATGTTGGCCAAGCTGGTCTTGAATTCCTGGCCTCAACTGATCCACGTGCCTCAGCTTCCCAAAGTGCTGGTATTACAGGTGTGAGCCATTGCCCCTGGCCAAAATATTAATTTTTAAAAAATAGCTTAAAAGTGGCTTTTACACTTGCTGCTTTATTATTCCTTTGATAGTCTCACATAGGGTTAGGTAGGGAGGCCCTAAGGAGAGCAAAAAGCCCTAGTTTAGATTTTGAAGCATTTTTTAACTAAGTCACATTTGTTTGATCCTTTATTAAAGTAGCTGTTATTTCACTGCCCTTCCAAAAGGAAACACAAAAATGATACGGATGAAAATGTGCTATTTTTTTCTGTAAATTCACTGTAATCTGTCTCTCTCTCCAATTTTGAACTTTTGCTGCTAATGAACTTACTTTTTTTCATGTATAAGATGCAAGAAGACCTCTTTTCTAAATGGTCCATATTTATTAGTACTCTGGTCAGAGAAATCCAAAGTCTACCATATTGGAGGTTTTCTGGAATTCCAGGCTGTCTGTTAGACTGTAGTCTCCAAAGCCTTGCCTTATACTGGGCCAGGTTTGTGTGGGAGATAGGCCTACAGCTAGACCAGCAAAGGTGCTGAGAGAGGAACCCTGTCCTCCTACCTGGTACTTTGTGAGTGAGAGATACTGATACAGACAGTGGAAAGAATAGCTGGATATCTCATTCTCATCAGGAAGACTGTACAGTTCTATGGTTTGGGATATGTCATAGGCATCAGAGTACAAAGCAGGAACTGAGGCCACCAGCCTCTCCCACTGAGTATCTTGCATTTGGAAGTCACTTGTAGGACTCTCAGTGAAGGTAGAGTTCCATGCCCAATTAGAAGGGTCTGAGGGCCGAGGTGGAAGGGAGCTGTAGAAATCTGAAACCACGGGAGAAAAAGCATAAGCATTGGGGGATGTTCTGGGGGAGGTGGGCACATTCTTCTTGAATGGAAGGTATCTGGTTTGGTTGCTTTGCTGATTGCTGCTGCTGCTGATGCTTCAATTTGAATCGCCAGTTCCTAAACCAAACCTGGGAGTGGAGGAAGAGGAGAGATTGTGGTCTGTTCTTGGAGAAGGCATTCTAGGCTTCTCCTGAGTGAAAACACCCAGGTTATCATCTTCACATCTTCTCCAATTCATCATGACACTGGGTTCTTGACTGTTGACTCTGGTAGGTTGAGTTTCAAAGCTAGTTTCTCCTGAAGATTTCTATCTGGGAACATGGTCTGGCTAAACAGAGCTTCTAGCTCTTCATACTGTTGGCGGGTGAATGAAGTACGTTCTTGATGCCTTCTCCATATTGCTGTCGTCCCAGATACTTGGGAGGCTAAGGTGGGAGGATCACTTGAACCTGGGAAGTTGAGGCTGCAGTGAGCCAAGACTGCACTACTGCACTCCAGCTTGGATGACAGAGTGAAACTGGGACTAGCTGGATCCTGTGGTGGTATCACCTTCATGTTGGAATCATTCCTGTTGATGAAAGGGTCTAGTTGGGGATTCTCTGGGGCCGTTCTGTTCATCATGGTTTCTGAAATCTGTCATGAATCCCCTTAGACCATTTTCAGTCCTGCGTGGTATGTCTCTCTCTCAATGAACTTTTTTAAAAAAGGAAATCATGGCCCGGAGCTGTGGCTCGCGCCTGTAATCCCAGCACTTTGGGAGGCTGAGGTGGGCAGATCACGAGGTCAGGAGTTCAAGACCAGCCTGGCCAACATAGTGAAACCCCATACCTACTAAAAATACAAAAAATTAGCCGGGCATGGTGGTGGGCGCCTGTAATCCCAGCTACATTGGAGGCTGAGGCAGGAGAATTGCTTGAACCCGGGAGGCGGAGGTTGCAGTGAGCCGAGATTGCACCATTGCACTCCAGCCTGAGCGACAGTGCAAGACTCTGACTCAAAAAAAAAAAAAAAAGAAATCACTCTTGGATTTTAATGTGGAAGAGATTCATGTTCTTTGATTTTTAGAAGATCTTACTGTACAATTACTTCACAAACTAGCTGGTATTTTTTATAATGTAGTGAGTGCTAAATTACCTCAAATTCTTTTCCAGATAAGGCAGGATATGAATAAATTTTTTAAAATTCACACTTTAAAAGATAGTGACTGATACAAATAACTTAAACAGAATTGCCCCCACTCTTTGTTACCACTGTGTTGTGTGTCTGTATGTTCAAGCGTGAGTAAAGCTACTTGATTATTGTTGTCTTTATGACACCTCCTCTCCTACCAAAGTGTTTTCTTTCCTATCTCTGAGGCCTGCCCTGCTGGAATAGACCTGGTGGCAGGTTTGTACTTTGGCAGGAGCCTGCTGCTACACAGGCAGCCAGAACTGCCCTTCAGACTAATGAGCAGAGCTGTGAAGAAATCTGAATTTCCTCATAATGTTGGTTATCTGTTCTGAAAATATCATTGCAGATATAGGGAGTCCATGGGAAAAGCAGAAGGGGACTGTGACTGGGAAAAAGTTTGTTCTAATGAGTTTTAAGAAGAGAGATGAGGGTCTTTTCTCTCTTGGACCTTCAGGCACCCGCTTGGGTCTCTAGCAAGCAAATTTTTCATTTATTTCCTCTTATAAAGCCTTTTAAAATAAACTTCCACTTCTGCTCTGAAAAAAAAAAGAGAGATGAGGAAGAACGGATGAGTTTTAAGGGCCATGGTGAGGGAGGGAACTTCAAGGGGAACAAAACATCTCTTGAAAGCCTGAATTTTGCTAAGAGATCCTGTGTGATTGGGATTAAGGAACAAGTGCTTTCTTGGAAACCAGTAGCCTTTCAGTCTTGGGGATTGGCTTAATTTTGATCACATTATTTATCCTTTTTTTTTTTTTCTTTTTGAGACAGGGCCTCACTCTGTTGTCCAGGCTGGAGTGTAGTGGCGTGATCATGGCTCACTGTAGCTTTGACTTCCTGGGCTCAGGTGATTCTCCCATCTCAACCTTCCCAATACCTGCATATAGGCATGCATCGCCATGCCTGGCTAATTTTTAAATTTTTTGTAGAGATAGAGTTTCACCATGTTGTCCAGGCTGGTCTAGAACTCCTGGGCTCAAGTGATGTGCCTGCCTTAGCCTCCCAAAGTGCTGAGATTACAAGCGTGAGCCACCTCACTTGGCCTGTTTAACGTTTTTTGAACTGTGAACTAAAAGGTGGGTTTTTTTCTTTCTGAAACTGGTGAGGGCCTTAGACTGGTGGAACGTGAGCAAAATTTTAAAAAGATAATTCTGAAAAGGGGATTATGAGAAGAATCAGTGTCTTAAGCATATTAAGATAGGCACATTTCTTACGGACCTAGAGTGGGACTGAATTATTGAATGTCAGCTTCATTTTTGCCATTCTTAATATAGTAGATGAAGGATGCGAATATGGAGATATTTGAAATATCCAGGTAGCTGGGCTCTGTGGCTCATGCCTATAATGCCAGCACTTTGGGAGGCCAATGCAGGAGGATAGCTGGAGGCTAGAAGTTTGAGACCAGTCTGGGGAACATAATGAGAACCTATCCGTACAAGCAATTTTTAAAATTAGCTGGGTAAGGTGGCATGCACCTGTAGTCTCAGCTACTTGGGAAGCTAGGCGAGAGGATCACTTGAGCCACGAGTTCAAAGCTGCAGTGAGCTATGATCATGCCACTGTACTCTTGCCTGGGCAAAAAGTGAGACCCTGTCTCAAAAAAAAAAAAAAAAAAAGTGTAAAATATCCAGGATAGCTCTTTAGAGATGGAAAAGTTCCTAGAAATATCCATGCTGGTGGTAGTTGTGATTATATAAAGCATAAAAAGAGTATGGTAAAATTCCATCGACCTTCATCTATTGATGCAAAATGAAGCTGACATCAATTTCCATCTAGGGTAAAATGTCTTTTATTTTGACATATTTTCTATTTTTTATTTTTTTTTTGTAGTTACAGTAGCTCACAGAGAAAAAAAAAATAGTCAAGAAAGAACCAAAAGCAGACATATCTACGGGGAATAGTCAGGCCCAGAAGTTCAGAGGTCACAGAAATTATACAGGCATTGTATCCTTTAAAAGGCCTTGCTGTTTTGAGTACCTGGGAGTTATAGTACTACTAAAATAAATTACATAAACTTCAGGGCTTGGTGGACTTGATGGGACTTCATAACAGAGGCATTCTGTGATCCACACAGAGCTCTGTCTGCTGTGTATTATTCGTATAAACCAATTGTAAAGTTGAAAAATCAGGGGACAGGTGGGGTGGCTCACACCTGTAGTCCCAGAACTTTGGGAGGCCAAGGCGGGAGGATTGCTTGAGCCCAGAAGTTCAAGAGCAATCTGGGCAACATAGTGAGACTTTGTCTCTGAAAAAAAAAAAGAAAGAGAAAAGGGGCCAGGCACAATGGCTCATGCCTGTAACCCCAGCACTTGAGAGGCCAAGGCAAGAGACCCACTTAAGCCCAGGGGTTTGAGGCCAGCCTGCGCAACATAGGGAGACCCCGTCTCTACGAGAAATTTAAAAAAAAAAAAACCAGGCACAGTGGCTCACGCCTATAATCCCAGCACTTTGGGAGGCCGAGGTGGGCAGATCACGAGGTCAGGAGATCGAGACCATCCTGGCTAACACAGTGAAACTGTCTCTACTAAAAAAAAAAAAAAAATACAAAAAAATTAGCCGGGTGTGGTGGCGGGCGCCTGTAGTCCCAGCTACTCGGGAGGCTGAGGCAGGAGAATGGCGTGAACCCGGGAGGCAGAGCTTACAGTGAGCAGAGATGGCACCACTGCACTCCAGCCTGGGTGACAGAGCAAGGCTCCATCTCAAAAAAAAAAAAAAAAAAAAAAAATTGGCTGGGTGTGGTGGCTCATGCTTGTAAACCCGGCACTTTGGGAGGCTGAGGTGGGTGGATCACTTGAGGTCAGGAGTTCGAGGCCAGCCTGGCCAACATGGTGAAACCCTGTCTTTACTAAAAATACAAAAAATTAGCTGGGCATGGTGGCAGGCACCTGTAATCCCAGCTACTCAGGAGGATGAGGCAGGATAATTGCGTGAACCTGGGAGGCAGAGGTTGCAGTGAGCCGAGATCGTGCCATGCACTCCAGCTTGGGCAACAGAGCAAGGATCCATCTAAAAAAAAAAAAAATTAGCTGAATGATGGAGTGGTGTGTGCCTGTGGTCCCACCTACTTGAGAGGCTGAGGCAGGAGGATCACCTGGGGCCAGGAAGTTGAGGTTGCAGTGAGCTGTGAATGCACCACTGCACTGCAGCCTGGACAACAGAACAAGATCCTGTCTCAAGAAAAGAAAAAGAAAAACAACTATGGTAAGTCAGGGACTGCCTTTCTGTGTTGTTAGCATTAGATGCATTCTCTTTTTTTGTTTGTTTGTTTTTTTGAGACGGAGTCTTGCTCTGTCGCCCAGGCTGGATGAAGTGCAGTGGCGCAGTCTCGGCTCACTGCAAGCTCCGCCTCCCGGGTTCACGCCATTCTCCTGCCTCAGCCTCCCATGTAGCTGGGACTACAGGTGCCCGCCACCACGCCCAGCTAATTTTTTTGTATTTTTAGTAGAGACAGGGTTTCACCATGTTAACCAGGATGGTCTTGGTCTCCTGACCTTGTGATTCGCCTGCCTTGGCCTCTCAGAGTGCTGGGATTACACGTGTGAGCCACTGCACCCAGCCTAAATGCATTTGCTTTTCTTTTTCTTTCTTTCTTTTTTTTTTTTTTAAGTTTTGGTTGCCAGGAAGGATCCTAACACATTTCAAAAAATTTTTTGAGGCCGGGTGCGGTGGCTCACGCTTGTAATCCCAGCACTTTGGGAGGCCGAGGCGGGCGGATCATGAGGTCAGGAGATCGAGACCACGGTGAAACCCCGTCTCTACTAAAAATACAAAAAAAAAAAAAAAAAAAATTAGCTGGGCATGGTGGCGGGTGCGTGTAGTCCCAGCTACTCAGAGAGGCTGAGACAGGAGAATGGCGTGAACCCAGGAGGCGGAGCTTGCAGTGAGCCGAGATTGCGCCACTGCACTCCAGCCTGGGCGACAGAGCGAGACTCCGTCTCAAAAAAAAAAAAAAAATTTTTTTTGAGACAAGGTCTCACTCTGTTGCCCAAGCTGGAGTGCAGTGGCTCAATCATGGCTCACTGTAGCTTCGACTTCCCAGGCCCCAGGGATCCTCCCACCTTAGCCTCCCGAATACCTGAGACAATGGATGTGTGCCACCATGCCTGGCGAATTTTTTATTTTCTGTAGACATAGGGTCTCACTTTGTTGTCCAAGCTGATCTTGAACTCTTGGGCTCAAGTGATTCTCCCACCTCAGCCTCCCAAACTGCTGGGATTACAGACATGAGCCACTGCATCTGGTCTAAGTATATTTTTAACTTATATTTTCAACTTATGATAGGTTTATTGGGAAGAAATCCCATCATAAGTGAAGGAGCATCTGTGTTTTGCTTCCATCGTGCATAATCATCTGGAATCAGGATGAGCTAGTATGAATGTTGACAGGAATACTACCTTGAGCTAGCTGAAGGTTTGGGATTGCTGGAACCTTAAGCAAGGGCATGATAAATGTAGTTATTTAAGGAAAAAGGGTTATGAGATGTTGCACGTAAGTTGGCAAGATCTGAAAATTCCGGGACCCAACATTGGCTTGGTGAGTTCTACTTTGTTCTTGTAGCTAAACGAATGTTTCTGCCAAATCACTTTCCCACACACAGTTAAAACAGATACAGTTTGCAGATCTCTCTGCCATTTCTAGGGTACTATATCTTACCTAGTGTTGTGTGAATGTGTGTTTTGAGACAGGGTCTCGCTATGTCACCCAGCCTGGACCAGCCTGGTGTGCAGTGGTGTGATCATGGCTTACTGCAGCCTCAACCGCCTGGGCTCAGGTGAGCCTCCCAAGTAGCTGGGACTACAAGCACACGCCACCATGCCTGGCTAATTTTTAAAATTATTTTTGGTAGAGACGGGGTCTCACTGTGTCGTCTAGGCTGGTTTTGAACTTCTGGGTTCAAGTGATCCCCTCACCTCAGCCTCCCAAAATGCTGGGATTATGGACATGAGCTGCCATGCCCAGCCCTTAATGTTAATGTGCACTTTTTCTCATGTTACAGACCTGTTTTCTAGGTGTGCTCCATGGAAGTTTAAGCATATGCTGTAAGCATTTAGATAACATCTAGTCCACCTATCCCCACCTTTTCTTTTTTTAACTGATTTAACTGGTGAGAAAAATTGAGGCCCAGAGAGAGTTGTAACTCAGGGTCATACTGTTAATGGCAAAAGCCGGTTCCTGAATCCAGATTTTCTGCCCCAGGCCAGTGCTCATTTTAACACCCTTAATTCAAACTGATCATCGTCATGACATTTACCATTTGTGTACTTAATGTGCGACAGGTGTTGTGCTAAGCATTATATAGCTCTCATCTTTATTAATCCTCTTAACAATTCTATGAGGCTGGCCAGTATTTTATAGATGAATAAGCAGGCTTGATGACTTGCCTGAGGAAGCACAGCTAGTAAGTGCTGGAACTAAGATTTCAGCTCCATTCTGTGTAGTTCCAAAGCCTGTTTTTTCTTCTTTTCTTTTTTGATTAAATATTTATGTAAAAGGTAATAAAGAATAATATGACAAATACCCAACACCCAGCTTAAGAAATAAAGTATTACCAATCATTTGAAGCTCCCTTCCCATGACATTGTCCTCTCTTTCCCTCTGAAGTAATCATCCGCTTTCCTGAGCTTCAAATTTGTGCTCCTAACCACCAAGCTATACAGCTGCATTTATTAAGTGCCATGGGAGCTGGAGCTACTGTTATTCAACAGTAAACAAGAAAGACATGTTTTCTGCCCTTGAGGAGTTTCCTATAGGTGATAATGAAATATTTGTTTCTTAATCTTTCTGGAGATCTTCAGTAGCTGGTAGGAAATGTGACATCAAAGAGGTTTAAGAAGTCCTTCAGGAGATCACTGGTGATATGTTGGAAGGTTGCCTAGATATTACGCAAAGGAATCAGAGTTAAGAATACATGTGTTGGCTGGGCGCAGTGGCTCATGCCTGTAATGCATTTGGGAGGTCAAGGCGGGCGCATCATGAGTTTAGGGTTCAAGACCAGCCTGGCCAACATGGTGAAACCCCGTTTCTACTAAAAATGCAAAAATTAGCCAGGTGTGGTGGCGCACACCTGTGATCCCAGCTATTCAGAAGGCTGAGAGACAGGAGAATCAACTTGAACCCGGGAGGCGGAGGTTGCAGTGAGCTGAGATCGTGCCATTGTACTCCAGCCTGGGTAACATAGCAAGACTGTCCCCCGCTCCCACCCTGCCGCCCAGAAAAAAAAAAAAGAATAACCTGTGTCTTAATTGGATCACTGATTATTTTTTCCTCCTAGAGACCAAGTTATAGATTGGGTATTTTGTTTTCAGACAGGGTCTTGCTCTTCCATGTCTCAGTGCAGCCTCAACTTCCTGGGCTCAAGTGATCCTCCCACCTCAGCCTCCTGAGTGTCTAGGAATCCAGGCCCAGCTAGTTTTTGTATTTCTTATAGAGACAGAATCTTGCCACATTGCCCAGGCTGGTCTCAAATTCCTGGGCTGAAGTGATCTGCCTGCCTCAGCCTCCCAAAGTGCTGGGATTACAGGCATGAGCCACTCTGTTCTCAGCCTTGTCTTATTTAATATATTTTCCATATTATCCCCACATAGTATGTAAAACAAAACTTTGTTCTTAGAAGACAATCAGGTCAATAATTATAAAATGAACTAATAGTAGGAGTCTAGACAAAAAAGATGGGTCACGTAGAAGCATAAGTTAATACCCTGCATGTTCTAGTGTTTTCCCTAGTTTGTTACAGGCAGGGTACACCTGTCTAGGTGGAACTAGTGCTCTTGGATAAAAAATCTGTTACAGTGTTTCTCAGTTTTTGTTTGTTTTTTGTTTTTTTGAGACAGAGTCTCCCTCTGTCGTTTTTTGAGACAGAGTCTCGCTCTGTCACCAGGCTGGAGTGCAGTGGCGCCATGCAATCTCGGCTCACTGCAACCTCTGCCTCCTGGTTTCAAACGATTCTCCTGCCGCAGCCTCCCTAGTATCTGGGACTACAAGCGCATGCCACCACACCCGGCTAATTTTTGTATTTTTAGGAGAGATGGGGTTTCACCATGTTGGCCAGGATAGTCTTGATCTCTTGACCTTGTGATCCGCCTACCTCAGCCTCCCAAAGTGCTGGGATTACAGGCATGAGCCAGCGTGCCCAGCCATTTCTCAGGATTGTAGCTATAAGTTCTTTTGATAAATACAGAGCTCACGTACCCTCTGAGTTCCAACGCCAATTTTCCTATACCAACTGAGTGTCATACAATTCAATTCATTTCTAATGATGGCAGTGGTGGCCATCTGGAGTGGCCATCAGCTGCAGCAGGGAGGCGCAGGCGGTGGCAGCAGTGGTGGTGGTGGGACCCCTGTGCCCTGCATCCCTGAGGCAGCTGAGTGCATCACTCCTACCTCACATGGCCAGGCAGGACCTGCTTCCAGGCCTGGAGCCTCCACTATGGCCTCAACCTCTCCGCACACCATGTCTCAGGAGCCCATGAGCACCTGGCTGAAGGCACAGCTGGGACTCGTGGGGCCAGCCTCAAGATCATCGGGTTGGTTTGTGCGGGGTTGGCCAGGGCTGCCACGCCACCTGTACCTCGCCTGCTGCTGCTGCAGGGAAAATATGGAGAGGAGGCATGTAGTCCCCAGAGCCCACACCTGGGAGCCCCCTGGAGCCTGATACCCCGAGAGTCACCATGATGGGGCCAGGCCGAGTTACCCATTGGCAGGGGAGCAGTGCGATCAGGCATAGAGGGGTGGACAGAGAGGGGCCCCGAGGTGGAGCTGGGCCCTGAGCGGTGCCGCGCTCCATGGAGCTGGCAGGAGCTGGAAGTAGGCAGGAGCCCCACCTCCCAGTTGCAGCTGCAGCTGCCCAGCCGTGGCTGTGGACCCAGGCATCTCTGCAGTCTCAGGGGCCCAGGAAGCCTGTGGGCTTGGAGGTGTCTGCTCCTGCTGCCTGGCCTCTCCCTGCTCCTGGTGCCCGTTCTGATCTCAGAGCAAGGTTGGGGCCAAGCCTGGGTGCTGTTGCAGCCTGGCTGGGTGTGCGCATGCTTGGGGCAGTGGTGACATGCCAGGCTCCTGCCACTTTGGCCTCTTCCAGACTTCGGGCACTGGCGAGCATGGGAGGGAGGCTGAGATGGGGGCCGAGGGCAGCTTGGCGCAGGCCTGCAGGTACCCCTTGGCATGGCCTTGGCGCCTTGAATGCCAGCAGGAGGCAGACAGGCTCCTGGGCAGAAAGGGGCAGGTCCCCCGTGAAGCCCCGCCTTCAGGCTGGGGAGGGCCTGAAGCCCAGGGGCTGGGCTGCTGATCCCGCAGACCAGTGTGGGAACTTGTGGCGTGGGTCCTCCCATGGCTGCCCATGGACCAGTCGGCACACTCTTCCTCCCCTCTGAGGCCCATAAAAAGCCCCCCCCGGACTCTGCCAGACCAGAAGAGAGATGACGGCATGACCTGCCTACGGGGAGGAACTACCCTCTCTGCTGAGAGCTGAAGAGATGACAGGATGATCTGCCTGCAGAGAGGAGCTACCCTCTCTCCTGAGAACTGAAGAGACGTTGGGATGACCTGCCTGCAGAGAGGAACTACCCTCTCTGATGAGAGCTGAACATTCTTCGGGACAGCCTGCCAAGCAGAGAGGAGCTATCCTCTCTGCTGAGAACTGAACACTTGTTGGGACACCCTGGCTACAGAGAGGAGGTACTCACTGTGGGTTTCCTCTGAGCTGTTCTGTCGCTCAGTAAAGCGCCTGTTTGTCTTGCTCACCCTCCGTTTGTCTGTTACCTCATTCTTCCTGGATGCAGGACAAGAACTCAGGACCTGCTGAATGGTGGGGCTAAAAGAGCTGTAACACAAACAGGGCTGAAGCATGCCCCTTGCTTGCTACCTTGAGAGCGTAGAGAAGGGGAGAAGAGCTGCAGTCCTTCAGGGAGCCCAGACCTGGGAGCTCCCTTAGCCAGAGCTGTGACTCCCTCTTTGGGGCCCTGTGGTTCCTGGAGTCGCCAAGCTTCCGGGCACCACTGTGTTCTCCAGTGCCAGCTGTGGAAGCTGCTTGTGATGCGCCTGGTCCAGTTGCAGCCTCGCAGGGAGATGGTGCCCAAGCTGGCACCTGGAGCTGCCCACCCCGCAGCAGCAGCTGGCGTGCCTGGCTGTGCACAGTGGTCAGACCCCATGCTTGCTCACGTATCCCTCACCACTTTGTGCCTGGCTCACCTTTGGCAGGCGTGGGATCCAGGCTGGTCGTGTGAGTTGAGCACAGCCTGCCAGGCTGAGTGGGTGGAACGAGCCCAGTGGGCCAGAGCAAAACTTGAACAAAGGCACCACTGGCCACAGAAGTTTCCAGTTGGTGAAATGACACCCCAAGGATCCCGTAACACTGACACCACTCAGAGTTAGCTTCAGATCCACTATAGTTGCCCAGTGGGTTCTTCTGCCTGCTACACAGACAGACCAATTCACTGAGACCACAGTATTGTAGTAAAGAAATAATTAACACAAGGCTGGCCATGCAGGAGAACTAGATGTATCACTCAAATTAGTCTCCCAGAAGGCTCAGAGGTTTGGGTTTTTCAGGGATAGTTTGGTGGGCAGGGGGCTAGAGAATGGAGGATGTTGATTGGTTGAGGATGAAATCATTGGGATGTGGAAAACATTCCTCATGCTCAGTCAGCCACTGGGGGCCACAGGATCGATTGAGTCACAAGTTGTGGGTCCTGGTAGAGTCAGTCCTTCACCAGAAATGCAAAAATATGAAAAACATCTCAAAATGCCAATTGTAGGCTCTATTATAGTGATGTTATTCACAGGAGTGATTGGGGAAGTTACAAATCTCCTGACCTCCAGAACAATGGTTGGTTATCATTTACACCTATATCTTAGCAGAATTCAGGTCCCTCACATAATCCTAACCTTGTGGCCTTTCATTAATTTTACAAAGGTGGTTTAGTTTTAGGAAGTGCTATTATCATTCTTGCTTTAAGATTAAACAGTAAACTTAAATTCCTCTGAAGGTTATCTTGGCCTATTCCCAGGAATGACCAAGGACAGCTTGGAAGTTAGAAGCAAGATGGAGTCAACTATGTCAGATTTCTCTTACTGTCATAATTTTGCAAAGGCAGTTTCACCACCAGTTAAAGAGCAAGGTTCCCAACAACATTGCCCTTACTTCAGCAGCAGGCACTTTGGCCTGACCAACCACAAATTCAGGGCTTCCTACTACCCCCTCAGACTAGAGTGAGTCACAAAACTCGGGAAAGTGCTATATTCACGATTATACAAATGAACAACCAGATTGAAGAGGTACGTGGCGAAAGGCCTGGAAGGGTCCCGAGCTCAGGAACTTCTTTCTCTGTAGGGTCAGGGTGCACCACCTTCCTGGTACATTGACCTGTTCACCAACCAGGAAGCTCTCCTGAGCTTTGATGTTCGGAGTTTTTATATGGGTTTTCAGTAGGTAGACATGATTCAAGTCATTGGCCACATGCTTGACTCCAGCTCTTTCCCTGTTGGAGGTTTTGAGGTGGGGCTGAGAGTTCTGACCCTCTAATCATGTAGTTGGTTTTTCTGGTGACCAGCTCCCATCCTGCTAGCATGCTCTGTTGCCCCCTCCTCCCCACATGAGTCACCTCATTAGGATGAACTCAAGTATGGTTGAAAGGGACTCATTAATCGTAATAAAAGACGCTCCTATCATTCAGGAAATTCCAAGGGATTCTGATGCTCTGTGCCAGAAGCTGGGGACAAAGACCAGATGTATTCTATGTTATATCATTCCCTACTATATATTATTTGAAATTTTAACATTTTATTTTTTACTAAAAACAAATTGAACACAGTAATTTTAGCATATGTTTATATTTTAACTGCCTCAGCAGTTACCCGTTATTCCCAGTTCTCCGGTTGCTGTTAAGAAAATCTTTGAATGCTAGTTCCAGAATCTCCACGAGGTGGGACCAGTTTCCTTAGTGGTGATGCTGAAAATACAGCAGTACCACTGTGCTTGGGCCAGGTGAAATCAAATCAGATGATTCAGTCTGGTTGATGTGCTAGAGGCCCTTTTCCCATTCATGTAAAATTGGAAAATTTTGTTCACTATCCAAATGTTTCCAAATATTTGGTTATTGTGTCAATGTAGACTCATTAAGTATGTATCTTGGGTATAAATTTAAGTTATAATTTAATATAAATTATGTGGCACAGAAGTAGTTCAAAGGAGGAAGTGGAGGAAATAAGAGCTATAGGTAGAATTTGAACCATCCTTGAAAGATAATTATTAATAACATTTGGAAAATTAGGGGGGAAAGCAGGAATGACGTTTAGATGAGGGAAACTGTGTGAGGTGGGCAGGATTTATTGTGGCTTGTTTGCACTTAAACAATGCAGAATGGCCTTATTTGAGCAAATTGAGTGGGGGATAGTGGGAAATGAGATTAGGTAGGTGAGCTAGGGATAGATTATTTATGATATTCAAAGGCAAGTAGAATGATTTCATTTTGATGTGGTAGATAATTGAGAGTCAAAGAAAGCATTTGATCAGGTGAGTTAGAAAATGAAAAGAGCATGTAAGAAAAATGGACCAGCATTTGTATTGTTGGTAGATTAATGAGGAGAGAGACTGGAGAAAGGGATAGGAAATTTGGGACTGGGAGATTTTTCAATAAAAGTACCATAATTAGGGAAATAGGGGAACAGTGAGGGAAGGAATGAATATTAAAAATTTCAAAGGAAAATTTGACAGATCTTGATGGCTAAATGCAGAAGAATGATGAATCGGAGATGGTACATTTTTAAAATTTTTCTTTTTATCCAGATATGTAAAAAGAATGTTAACCAAGGCTGGGTGTGGTGGCTCACGCCTGGTAATCCCAGCATTTTGGGAGGCCAAGGTGGGCAGATTACAAGGTCAGGAGTTCAAGACCAGCCTGGCCAATGTGGTCAAATCCCATCTCTACTAAAAATACAAAAATTAGCCAGCGTAGTGGTGTGCACCTGTAATCCCAGCTACTTGGGAGGCTGAGGCAGGAGAATCACTTGAATCTGGGAGGCAGAGGTTGCAGTGAGCTGAGATCGTGCCACTGCACTCCAGCTTGGGTGACAGAGCAAGACTCCATCTCAAAAAAAAAAAGAAAGGAAAAAAAAAAAACAAAATGTTAACTATAGTGGTGGTAACTATCTAAGTCTGTTACAATGTAATGTAAAAGTAGAGAGGACCTAGTGGCCATGATCAGTGGTATCCCCAGGATCAAGAATAGTGCCTGGCGGACGGGCGTGGTGGCTCACCCCTGTAATCCCAGCACTTTGGGAGGCCGAGGCAGGTGGATCATGAGGTCAAGAGATCGAGACCATCCTGGCCAACATGGTGAAACCCCGTCTCTAATAAAAATACAAAAATTAGCCAGATGTGGTGGCGTGCACCTGTAGTCCCAGCTACTAGGGAGGCTGAGGCAGGAGAATTGCTTGAATCCTGGAGGCGGAGGTTGCAGTGAACCAAGATTGCACCACTGCACTCCAGCCTGCCAATAGAGTGAGACTCCATCTAAAAAAAAAATAAAATAGTGCCTGCCTTATAGAATTGCTCAAGAAATATTTATCAAAGGATGAAAGAATGCATTTAACCTGTCAACTTTTGGGTAAATTTTAGTTGTCATTTTTAACATCCCAATTTTTTTTTTTTTTTTTAGATGGAGTCTTGCTCTGTCGCCAGGCTGGAGTGCAGTGGCGTGATCTTGGCTCACTGCAGCCTCCGCCTCCCAGGTTCAAGCAATTCTCCTGCCTCAGCCTCCCAAGCAGCTGGGACTACAGGCATGTGCCACCATGCCCAGCTAATTTTTGTATTTTTAGTAGAGACAGGGTTTCACCATGTTGACCAGGATGGTCTTGATCTTTTGACCTCATGATCCACCCACCTCAGCCTCCCAAAGTGCTAGAATTACAGGGTGAGCCACCGTGCCCAGCCTAACATCCCAATTTTTAATACCAAAAATGGACTTTAAAAATAATACTTACTGAGGCTGGACGTGGTGGCTTACACCTGTAGTCCCGGCACTTTGGGAGGCTGAGGCGGTGGATGTCGAGCCCAGGAATTCAAGACCAGCCTGGGCAACATAGTGAAACCCTGTCTCTACTAAAAATACAAAAAATTAGCCAGGTATAGTAGTGCACACCTGTAGTCCCAGCTACCCAGGAGGCTGAGGTGGGAGGATCATTTGAGCCTGGAAGGTCAAAACTACAGTGATCTGTGATGACGCCACTGCACTTCAGCCTGGGCGACAGAGTGAGACCCTGTCTCAAAAATAAATAAATAAGCTGGGCGTGGTGGCTCACACCTGTAATCCCAGCACTTAGGGAGGCCAAGGCAGGTGGATCACTTCAGGCCAGGAGTTGAAGACCAGCCTGGCCAACATGGTGAAACTCCCTCTCTACTAACAACAACAGCAAAAAAACAAAAAACAGGGCTGGGCACTGTGGTTGATGCCTGTAATCCCAGCACTTTGGGAGGCCGAGGCAGGCGGATCACAAGGTCAGGAGATCGAGAGCATCCTGGCTAACACGGTGAAACCCCGTCTCTACTAAAAATACAAAAAATTAGCTGGGCACGGTGGCAGGCACCTGTAGTCCCACCTACTGGGGAGGCTGAGGCAGGAGAATGGCGTAAACCCGGGAGGCGGAGCTTGCAGTGAGCCGAAATCGCGCCACTGCACTCCAGCCTGGGCGACAGAGTGAGACTTGGTCTCAAAAAAAAAAAAAAATACAAAAATTAGCCAGGCATGGTGGCACATGCCTATAATCAGCTACTTAGGAGGCTGAGGCATAAGAATGGCTTGAACCTGGGAGGCGGAAGTTGCAGTGAACCAAGATCGTGCCACTGCACTCCAGCCTGAGTGATTGAGAGAGACCCTGTCTCAAAAAAAAAAAAAAAAGTTACTGATCTTTTCTAGTTACAAAAACTTTGTGTTTATTTTCCAAGATAACCACTTTAGTATAATATATTCATCCAGGGTTTTTTCTATGCACATACGTATTTATCTTTAAAATGGGATCCTGTTGCACATGTTGACTTATACCTGCATAAATGTCATTTTTAGAAGTAAAATGGAACTCGAACCTCCAAATAATGACAAACCATAAAATAATAGGATGATATAGGAATCTGTTAGTCTGTACTCATATATAAATAAATAAACAGGCATACCTCAGAGATGCTGTGAGTTTGGTTCTACACTACCACAGTAAAGTGGCTCACAAATTTTTTTTGTTTTCCCAGTGCATATAAGTTATGTTTATAGGCTAGGTGCGGTGGCGCATGCCTGTAATTCCAGCACTTTGGGATGCCAAGGTGGGCGGATCTCCCGAGACCAGGAGTTTGAGACCTGCATGGCCAACAAGGCGAAACCCCATCTCTACTAAAAATACAAAAAAATATAGCCAGACATGGTGGCACATGCTCGGAATCTCAGCCGCTCGAGTGACTGAGGCATGAAAATCGCTTGAACCTGGGTGGCAGAGGTTGCAGTGAGCCAAGATTGTGCCACTGCACTCCAGCCTGGGTGACAGAGCGAGACTCTATCTCAAAAAAAAAAAGTTATGTTCATACTGTACTGTAGTCTGTTAAGTGTGTAATGTAATGTCTAAAAAATGTACATACCTTAATTTAAAAATACTTTATTGTCAAAAAATGCTAATGATCATCTGAGCCTTCAGTGAGTTGTAACCTTTTTGCTGGTGGAGAGTCTTCCCTCAGGGTTGGTGGCTGCTGACTGATTAGGGTGGTGATTGCTGAAGGCTGGGGTGGCTGTGGCAATTTCTTAAAATAAGACAACTATGATGTTTGCTGCATCGATTGACTCTTCCTTTCACTAAAGATTTCTCTGTAGCATGTGATGCCATTTAATAGCATTTTACCCACAGTGGAACTTCTTTCAGAATTGGAGTCAGTCCTCTCAAACCCTACTGCTGCTTTATCAACTAAGTTTGTGTAATATTCCAAGTCCTTTGTTGTCATTTCAATATTGCTCACAGCATCTTCACCAGTAGATTCTGTCTCAAGAAACCACGTTCTTTGCTCCATAATAAACTCTTCATCTGTTCAAGTTTTATTATGAGATTGCAGCAGTTTAGTCACATTTTTAGGCTTCACTTCTAATTCTAGCTCTTTTCTTGCTATTTCCACCATATCTGCAATTCCTTCATTGAGGTCTTGAATCCCTCAAAGTCACGTGAGGGTTGGAACTAACTTCTTCCAAACTCCTGATAATGTTACTTTGATCTCCTCCTATGAATCACGAATGTTCTTAATGGCATCTAGAATGGTGAATTATTTCCAGAAGGTTTTTAGTTTACTTTGCCCACATCCATCAGAGGAATCACTATCTATGGCAGCTATATATAGGCTTGTAAATAGTAAGCCTAAATAATAAGGCTTGAAAGTTATAATTACTCCTTGAACCATGGACTGCAGACTGGATGTCACGTTAGCAGGCACGAAAATAATCTCCTTGTACGTCTCCATCTGAGCTCTTGGGTGACCAGGTGTATTGTCAGTGAGCAGTAATATTTTGAAAGGAATCTTTTTTTTTTTTTTTTTTGAGGAGTAGGTCTCAACAGTAGGCTTAAAATATTCAGTAAACCATTCTCTAAACAGATGTGCTGTCATCCAGGCTTTGTTATTCCATTTATAGAGCACAGGCAGAATAGATTGAGCATAATTTTTTTTTTTTTTTTTTTTTTTTTTGAGACAGAGTCTCGCTCTGTCGCCCAGGCTGGAGTCCAGTGGTGCAATCTCGGCTCACTGCAAGCTCCGCCTCCCGGGTTCACGCCATTCTCCTGCCTCAGTCTCCTGAGTAGCTGGGACTATAGGCACCCACCACAATGCCCAGTTAATTTTTGTATTTTTAGTGGAGCCTCCCGAGTAGCTGGGATTACAGGTGTGAGCCACCATGCCTGGCCAGATTGAGCATAATTTTTAAGGGTCCTAGGATTTTCAGAATGGCAAATGACCACTGGCTTCCACTTAAAGGCAGCAACCTGCATTAGCCCCTAACAAGAGTCAGCCTATCCTTTTAAGCTTTGAAACCAGGCATTGATGTCTGCTCTCTAGCTATCAATGGCATCTTCTTCTGATATAAGGCTGTTTCATCTACATTGAAAATCTTGGTTGGGTCCTATAATACCAGCAACTTGGGAGACCAAGACAGGAGTATTGCCTGAGGCCAGGAGTTTAAGATCATCTTGGGCAACATGGTGAGACCCTGTCCCTACAAAGAATTAAAAAATTCACTGGATGTGGCGGCATGGCCTGTAGTACTAGCTACTCAGGAGGCTAAGGCAGGAGGATTGCTCGAGCCCAGGAGTTTGAGGCTACAGTGAGCTATGATCATCCCACTGTGCTCCAGCCTAGGTGACAGAGACCCCCATCTCAAAGGAGAAAAAGAAAAAGAAAAGTGCGCATGCACACACACACACTCTCTCTCTCTCACATACACATGCATATATTTTTTCCTCCAGACAGAGTTTCACCATGTCACCCCCGGCTGGAGTGCAATGGTAAGATCATGGTGCACTGTGGCCTCCAACTCCTGGGCTCAAGCAGTCCTCCCACCTCAGCCTCCCAAGTAGCTGGGACTACAAGTGTGTGCCACCACACCTGGCTAATTTTTTAAAAACTGTTTTGTAGAGATAGGGTCTCACTATGTTACCTAGGCTGGTCTCGAACTCCTGGCCTCAAGTAGTCCTCCCACTTCAGCCTTACAAAGTGCTGGGATTATAGGCATGAGCCACTGCACCAGACATATATATATATATATATACACACACACACACACACATATATATATACAAACACACACACATATATGTAATATATAATACACACATATATGTAATATATAATATTTATATATATAATATATTTTTATATATTATATATAAGCCTCATAAGTTATTCTGATGCATGGCTTTAGAGGTCACCATTCCCTTTCGGTGTTGTTAACTTGTATTAGCAATATTTTTTAAAGTATGGCACAAGAAAGAGAAAGCATTGGCTTGGCCATCAGGAGATGGGTTATTTTCTTAAATCTGCAACTAATCTTTTAGTAAGACTTGGAGAAAATGACTGTCTCTGGATCCCAGGTTCTTTATCTGAAAATTTTCTGGGGAAATGAATAAACTGACATTGTTAACTAGATTCTAGCAGTTCTATGATGACGGATTCACGGATGTCATCAGAACTCCGTGAAATGTGACCTGTGTTCAGCCATTTGAAAAAGGCCTAAACCTTCTCACACAAGTCAATTGAAAAGGCCTGTAGAAATCAGAGCTAGAAGACACCTGTTAAATCATCTAATCTATCCGTATACCAGCGGTACTTGGTTGTTCTTAGCCCTCTCTAAGCTGTTTTCACTCTCCTTCCTGTGTTCCAGACATTCATTATTTTCCCAGAGACTTGACTTGTGTTCACCCTTACTTTTAATCATTTAAGAAGGGAATGTGACTTTTCTTAACTCAAAAAATTTCATTTCTTTTATATTTAGACTTTGATTTTGGAAACTGTAATTTGTTGATAATGGCAGAGATTAGTAAGCATGTGGACTGTTTTCCTCTAGATTCACAAAAGGATTTAGTTGATGACTTGGATGTCTAACAATAGTAATTATATGATCAGAAAGTGATGGGAATAGAAGTCAAATTTCATAATAAAAGTTAAGATTTTAAAGTTTGTGTATAAAAAAATTGGTAGAATAGAAAATGTAACAGGAGACTTTCTTTGCTTTTACCTTGTTACTAACCCTTTAAATATGATGCTCTATGGAAGAAAGAATGGAGAGATGCAGAGAAATGAGCACTCTGATATTCTGTTTATGAGGATGTAAATTGGTTTATTTGTTTTTGGAGATAATTTAACAACATCAGTTAAAAATAAAAAAGATCTTGTGCACTAACTTGAGTTCTACTTCTAGGAATTTATTCTGTAGAAATACTAATTATTGCATTGTTTATAAAAGTGAAAACTTAGGGCCAGGTGCGGTGGCTCACACCTGTAATCCCAGCACTTTGGGAGGCTGAGGCAGGTGGATTGCTTGAGTCCAGGAGTTTGAGACCAGCCTGGGCAACATGACGAAACCCTGTCCCTATTAAAAATACAAAAAAGTTAGCTGGTTGTAGTGGCATCTGCCTGTAGTCCCAGCTACTCGGGAGGCTGAGGTGGGAGAATCACCGGAGCCTGGGGAGCTCGAGGCTGCCGTGAGCCAAAAAAAATCACACCACTGCACTCCAGCTTGGGCAATCAGAGTGGGACCCTGAATCAAAAAAAACAAGTTAAAACTTGGAAACCATTCCAATGTTCCTTGTTAAGCGTGTATTTTAATAAATTATAATACATCATACAGTGGATTCTAATACAACTATCAAAAATAATGCAGGATGGCTGGGCGCAGTAGCTCACGCCTGTAATCCCAGCACTTTGGGAGGCCAAGGCAGGCAGATCACCTGAGGTCAGGGATTCAAGACCAGCCTGGCCAACATGAGGAAACCCTGTCTCTACTAAAAATACAAAAATTAGCTGGATGTGATGACACATGCCTATAATCCCAGCTACTTGGGAGGCTAAGGCACGAGAATCTCTTGAACCCAGGTGGTGGAGATTGCAGTGAGCCAAGATTGCGCCACTGCACTCTAGCCTAGCCAACAGAGTGAGACTCCATCTCACAAAAAAAAAAAGATTTAAAAAAATATTAATATAAAATGGGTTTATTATTGCTGCTTTTAAAAATTGGTTAAAATACATGTAACAATTATCATTTTAACTGTTTGTAAGTATACAGTTCAGCAGCATTAAATTTATTCATAATGTTTTATAACCATCACCACTATCTGTACTTAAAACTTTTTTATTATCCTCAACAAAAACTATGTACCCATTAACCAGTAACTTTTGTCTTCTCTTCTCCTAGGAGTTTTTATGTACTGACATGAAATACTGCCCAAATGCATAATTAAGTGATAAAAGAAAATTGCAAAGTAGTGTGATAACTATGATTCCATTGTGGTAAAATACTGCAAGTTAATATAAGTATAGGAAAAATCTGGGAGAATATTAAAATGTTAGTAGAGGATGTTAGGAGGGATTTGTACTTTTACAGAATATATTTTGGCAAGTTTTTAAAAACGAGTATATGTGACTTTTCTAAACATAAAGATATACTTTTACGTATTGTACTACAACTTGATAATTTGGATGCCTTAGATTTTAGCTAATGAGTAACAGACTTCCTTATGTGGTTGTCGAACTTGAGCTTATGTAGAACCTAAACACTTTATTAAAGAAACGATTTTTCTTTTCACAGCTAGAGTTGGGAAGACATCACTGATTATGTCTCTGGTCAGTGAAGAATTTCCAGAAGAGGTAAACATTTTGATTTCCATATTTAAATTTTAAAAAATGTATCAAAATCAAATTAAAATGAACTGAACTCTGTCTCTTTTAGCATGTGTTATGTGCTTCGTTTTGGACAGTTGAGACTTTTTTTTCTCCCTTCTTTAGAGACAGGGTCTCACTCTATTGCCCAGGCTGGAGTGCAGTGGTGCCATCATAGCCCACTGCAACCTCCAACTCCTGGACTCAAGCAATCCTCCTGTCTCGGCCTCCCAAAGTGCTGCCATTACAGGCATGTGCCACTGTGCCCTGCCAGTTGAGACTCTTTAAAAAGCTAATATTTGCTTATCAGTTATATCTGTGAAATACACTATAGGAGAAATAACCAGCCTGTGTCTAAGTTCACCTAAGTCTTTTGCGTTTTCTTCCTTTGACTTTGTCTAGGACCTTTGTATTCTCTGTGTCTCAGTTGTCTCATCTATAAAATGGAAGCTGAAAGGGATATAAATGTCATATAAGCTCTGTAACCCTTTCTTAAAAATAAAATGCTGCTCATAAACCCAAAATATAAAAAAGATAATGAGCATTCCGTGAGTTGAAGTTAAGGGGAAAGGTGTGAATCCCTACTTGCCTTCTGCCTGACACTCCCTGGTCTATGAGGTGTTTTTGTCAGAACCACTAGAATTATGATACATATATTTGAAAACCTTTAATATGATCTACCTGCTTCATTTTACAAATGATGAAACGAACTCATTCCACCTTTGCCTACCTCAAAGGATTGTTATGGGTCTCAAATGAGATAAACTTAATAGCAGGGAAGTGCCACCAAAAGTAGTAAGGTGGTTTTATTATTACTGGCAATAAATTTACATTTTGGAAGCTCTGGAGTGAGGAGCTGTTGGCTAAACTTTACATAAAGTTAGCATATAGTTATAGGGAATGAAATTTGTGCAATGGGATGAAAATGATTTCAAATTACCCTCTTTCTTGCATAATAGGTATCATTAGTGTCACAGTTTACATTTATCCTTCCTTTACTCTAGTTTAGATAGGAATATCTGTATAATTTCATTGTTCAAATAGGAATTTGACGTATCATGTGGTAGTGTTTTCAGCATTTACAGCTGCCAAAAGATTATTTATTATTATTTTTTGCTTTTTTTTCTCTTAGACAAGATGGTTAAATAAGTAATTACTTAATTTAAGAAATGAAGTATATTTTCATGCATTATTTGTAGAATCAGTAACATTAATTTATAATTACCCTGGGTATAACACCTAAAAGTTTTCTGTGAGAGTTTTAGTTTAGAATTGTTTTAGCATAGTCCTCTTGATTGTGGATAAGGGTTTTGTGTTTTTGGTTTTTTAAAATTTATTTTTTCACCTTTTTAGGGATTATAAGTAATCTAGAAGGGTTTTTAATTAATTTAAAAAAAATCAGTCCTTGTGAAAAATGGAATCATTAAACATAAGGCTTGGCTGGGCGTGGTGGCTCATGCCTGTAATCCCAGCACTTTGGGAGGCTGAGGTGGGCGAATCACTTGAGGTCAGGAGTTCAAGACCAGCCTGGCCAACATGGTGAAACCCCCATCTCTAGTAAAATACAAAATTAGCCAGGTATGGTGGTGAATGCCTGTAATCCCAGCTACTTGGGAGGCTGAGGCAGGAGAATAGCTTGAACCCAGAGGCAGAGCTTGCAGTGAGCTGAGATCGTGCCATTGCACTCCAGCCTGGGCAACAAGAGCAAAACTCTGTCTCAAAAAAAAGAAATAAATAAATGAAAAACAAGCAAACAAACATAAGGCTTATGTAAGCCAGTCCATTATTTTCTAGAGGAAATGAATGTTGATAACCTGTTGGTTTATTTGCAGATTGTTGTGGATTTAAATACCTCCTCATTTGCAGAGTATCTTCAGCCTTCAACAAAATAGAATGAAAACAACATATTTTAAAAATCTGACACTGAAACACCAAATTAATCCAAGAATCCTTTGAGTCTGTGTCAGATCTGAATGTTTTTATCCTACAGTTTTAATATATATTTGCATCTGTGGTAAAGCACAAATGTAAACACTTATATATACAACAAATGGGTATTGGTGAGAGGGGCTAATACAAGTTGAGCATCCTTTATCCAAAATGCTTGGGATCAGAAGTGTTTCACATTTCAGGTTTGTTCAGATTTTGGAATGTTTGCATTATACTTACTAATTGCACATTTCCGTAATCCGAAAATCAGAAATGCTCCAATGAACATTTCCTTTGAGTATCATGTTAGTGCTAAAAAGTTTAGAATTTTGGAACATTTCAGATTTCAGATTTTGGGCTTAGAAATACTCAGCCTGTGATCCCAGCACTTTGGGAGGCCAAGGCGGGTGGATCACAAGGTCGGGAGTTCAAGACTAGCGTGGCCAAGATGGTGAAACCCTGTCTCTACTAAGGAGATATACCTAATGCTAAATGACGAGTTAATGGGTACAGCAAACCAACATGAGACATGGATACATATGTAACAAACCTGCAATTCTGCACATGTACCCTAAAACCTAAAGTATAATAATAAATAAAAAAATCAAAGTACAAAAATACAAAAATTAGCTGGGTGCAGTGGTAGGCGCCTGTAATCTCAGCTACTCGGGAGGCTGAGGCAGGAGAATCGCTTGAACCTGGGCAGCAGAGGTTGCAGTGGGCAGAGATCGTACCACTGCACTCTAGCCTGGGCCATAGAGTGAGACTCCATTAAAAAAAAAAAAAAAAAAAAAGAAAAGAAAAGAAACACTCAACCTGTGTAGATAAATTTATATCATCTGTTACAAGTTTGAGTGATAATATTCAAAGGTGTTTTTTTTTTTCTATATTTGTTTGTAAATGAAGGTTCCTCCCCGGGCAGAAGAAATCACCATTCCAGCTGATGTCACCCCAGAGAGAGTTCCAACACACATTGTAGATTACTCAGGTAATGAATATCCTCTTGTAGATGAAGGTGTAGGTTAATTTAATAGACTTGAAAAAAGATACTGAGCTTTTACAAATGTTCAGAGAGGTGGTCTTTTCTCTGTAGCAATAAATGATCCTTTACGATTCTTACCTCATTTATGTCTGTCAACCTCTACCCTATACCCACCTGGTGCCTCCATCTGACAGTTCGTCGTCCCCAGATTACTAAGTTGGGTTCCATAATACCTGTGGCTGTTGAACACTTGAAATGTGACTGTTCTAAATGAAAATGTGCTGTTAATTGTAAAATATAACTGGATTTTGAAGACTTAGTATGAAAAAAGGATGTAAAATATCTCAATTTTTCTATTGAGTACATGTTGAAATTTAAATATTTTTGATATTTTGGGTTAAATGAAAATTTAATTTTACCTTTTTTACTTACCTTTTTAAAGGTTGCTACTAAAAAATTGAAAACTATATATGTGGCTTGCATTGTCTGTATGTTGGACAGCACTGTACTGGAAGCTGAGGGAGGTGAATGCCTTCTGCTACAATCAGTCTCATAACTAGATTTATTTACAGAATTATTCTTCAATATGTGTAGCCATATAATTAGATTCACCTCAGTATTAGAATTGAAGCCTTAACCCATTGATTACTTAATATATGGAAAGATATTAAAAATATGGCCTGTTATTTAGCATAGTATAAAATACCATTGAATTCATGTATGATATTAGTTATTATGTCAGAAGTAACAGGCATTTTTAGGGGAAGATATATGTAACCTAAGGTGGTCTAAATCAATATGCCAGTAATTGCTTTGCTCTTCAATTATTTGCTTTCTATCCTAGCTATATCATTCATATCCCTGCATCCATGGAATTGCAGGCACACCCACCCATTGAGACCAGTTCTAGCTAAAGATACATGCTAGAGGGGGAATTCTCATCACTTCATTATCAAGCTACAGTTTTGCCTCTGGGTCTTGGTTATTAGTACTCCCACCTGCTATCTAGATCTTAAGCTTGTATTACCCAGAATCTCACCTGCCTTTTGATCCTGTGTGTATAGACTCTTTGTCCGAGCTCCTGACTCTTCAGCACCCAGTCTGCTAGCTTGGATTTCTGAGGTCCTTTGCCTGACCCTTTTCAACTCTGGATCAGATGCTGGCCTAGATTTATTACACAATGCTTCTGCTGTTCCATGCCTGAGTTATCCTTTTATAGACTTGTCTTTCAGTGCCAGCTGCCTTATCATGTTTGAACCTTTTCCTTCCCCTGGCTTTCCCTTGTGTTGGCTACACCACGTCATTTTGAGGGATGTTAGATGGGTGTTGCATAGAATTTAGCTTGGCCGTTAGTTTTTATGAAAATGTCTGCAATATGAAACATTGACTTTTTGTCATTTGTAGAAGCAGAACAGAGTGATGAACAACTTCATCAAGAAATATCACAGGTGAGCTTTAAAAAACAGAGGTATGGGTTTTTGTGTAGAAAAACAGTGATGATTTTATGAGCCTGCCTTTTTCATTCTCTTTTTGTTTGTTTGTTTGTTTGTTTGTTTGAGATAGAGTCTTGCTGTCGCCCAGGCTGGAGTGCAATGGCATGATCTCGGCTCACTGCAGGCTCCGCCCCCCAGGGTTCACGCCCTTCTCCTGCCTCAGCCTCCCGAGTAGCTGGGACTACAGGCGCCCGCCACCTTGCCCGGCTAATTTTTTGTATTTTTAGTAGAGACGGGGTTTCACTGTGTTAGCCAGGATGGTCTCTATCTCCTGACCTCGTGATCTGCCTGCCTCGGCCTCCCAAAGTGCTGGGATTACAGGTGTGAACCACCACGCCCGGCCTTGTTTATTTGTTTTTGTGTTTTTTTTGGGGACCGTGTCTCACTCTGTCACCCAGGCTGGAGTGCAGTGGTGCAATTTTGCCTTATCGCAACCTCCATCTCACAGGCTCAAGTGATTCTCATGCCTCAGCCTCCCAAGTAGCTGGGATTACAGGCATGCACCACCATGCCCAGCTAATTTTTGTATTTTAGTAGAGATGGGGTTTTGCCATGTTAACCAGGCTGTTCTCAAACTCCTGGCCTCAAGTGATACACGCCTCCCCTTTTTCATTCTCTTAATTACCAAAAGTTCTTTTGCAGTTCTTTGTTGTTATGGCTGTTACTGAGTATGTGTTTTTGCTTTAAGTCCTTAGGAACATTTTCTCTTAGAGGCAAGCTAATTCTTTTTTTGTTTTTTTTGTTTTAGCGTTTAAATTTTTTCTTCCTTTCACCCAAATATATTAACAAGTTGCTAATTAAGAGCTGTCTATGTTTTTATTATTTGTAGATACCATTAATTTGTTAATTTTTCTTCTAGGCTAATGTCATCTGTATAGTGTATGCCGTTAACAACAAGCATTCTATTGATAAGGTAGGTGTGATCTTTTTTTCACTATAGTTGGTTTCAGTGGAGTGCTTCCAAAGTTGATCCTCTGTTTAGAATTTTAGGGGTCTAAGGGAAGAGTGTTTTGTAAAGATCCTTATCATGGCTAAGCCCTTGTTAATTTTCATTTTAGGTAACAAGTCGATGGATTCCTCTCATAAATGAAAGAACAGACAAAGACAGCAGGTATTTTTTCCTCTCTCAAACTTTTTATAATTAAAAAGTTTAAAGCGTGCAGAAAACATACAAGAAGTAGTACATTGAACTTCCCTAAATCCTTCACTTAAGTTTACTAGGTAACATTTTGCCACATTTGCCTTATCTGTCAGTTTTTCTGTCTGTTCATACACACACCCACATGCCTTTTTTGGGGGGACTCATTTGAGGCAGTAAATATACTTGAGAGCAAAGCAAGAAACAGAACTCTGATATCATAATGATTCACAACTTCAGACAGATTATTTTGGTCGTAAATCTTACATTTCTCTTTCTCAAACTGCTGCTTGAAAAGTCTCAGTTTTATTTATTTACTTATTTATTTTGAGACAGAGTCTTGCTCTGTCGCCCAGGCTGGAGTATAGGGGCGCAATCTTGGCTCCTTGCAGCCTCCGCCCCCCGGGTTCAAGTGATTCTCATGCCTCAGCCTCCTGAGTAACTGGAACTACAGGCACGTACCACCATGCCTGGCTAATTTTCGTATTTTTTAATAGAGAGGGTTTCGCACGTTGGTCAGTCTGGTCTCGAACTCATGACCTCAAATGATCTGCTCGCCTTGGCCTCCCAAAGTGCTGGGACTACAGGCATGAGCTACTGTGCCCGCCCTGAATCTTTTTAAATAGGAAAATCAGACTAATATCTATGTATTGTACACATTTGGTCCTTTTCTCAATTTTTTAGATTTCTCTTTTAGTTGGACGTTTTCGTGCCTTGAAACTCTAAAGATCTGGTTCTAAACATATGATTATGGTCATTAACCCTCTGTCTTACATATTTTGGAAGGGAGACTGAGATGACATTATATGTGCTGTGAGCAATGCTGTGGCATTGTATGGCTTCTCTTTTATCATGGTTTTAACTTTGTGATGATTTGAGAAGGTGGGAAGGAAAGAATGACCCTTTAGAGCTGTGCTGTCCAATGCAGTAGCCTCTCGTCAGTTGTGGTGATTTAACTTTAAATTAATTAAAATTGGCCGGGTGCGGTGGCTCAAGCCTGTAATCCCAGCACTTTGGGAGGCTGAGGCGGGCGGATCACGAGGTCAGGAGATCGAGACCATCCTGGCTAACACGGTGAAACCCCGTCTCTACTAAAAATACAAAAAATTAGCCGGGTGTGTTGGCGGGCGCCTGTAGTCCCAGCTACTCGGGAGGCTGAGGCAGGAGAATGGCGTGAACCTGGGAGGCGGAGCTTGCAGTGAGCCGAGATTGCGCCACTGCACTCCAGCCTGGGGGACAGAGAAAGAAGACTCCATCTCAAAAAAAAAAAAAAAAAAAAAAATTAATTAAAATTAATAAAACTAAAACTTCTTCCTCGGATACACTTAGCCATGTTTCAAGTGCTCAAAGCCACATATGACTAATGGTTACAGTAATGGAGAGTAGAGATAAAGAGCATTTCCATCATCATAGAATGTTGTATTGGACAGGTCTGCCTTGGGGGATCCAATACCCATATGCTCCTAATATCTGCTTTTCTTGCTCTTGCTTGAGCCATTTCTAGGAGGGAATCTTTAAGAGAGGGCAGTTTTGCCAGGTGCGGTGGCTCACGCCTGTAATCCCAGCACTTTGGGAGGCTGAGGCGGGCGGATCACAAGGTCAGGAGATCGAGACCATCCTGGCTAACACAGTGAAACCCCGTCTCTACAAAAATACAAAAAAATTAGCCAGGTGTGGTGGTGGGCGCCTGTAGTCCCAGCTACTCAGGAGGCTGAGGCAGGAGAATGGCATGAACCCGGGAGGCGGAGCTCGCAGTGAGCCGAGATCACACCACTGCACTCCAGCCTGGGCGACAGAGCGAGACTCTGTCTCAAAAAAAAAAAAAAAAAAAGAGGGCAGTTTTGCTAAGATCTATTCAATCTATCAAGCACCAGCTTGGACCACTGAATTAAACAATTTTGGCTTTACCATGACAGCTTCCCAAGTAGCTGGGACTGCAAGTGCATGCCATCACACCTGGCTAATTTTTAAAAAACTTTTGCAGAAACGGGGTCTCACTATGTTATCCAGGATAGTCTTGAGCTCCTGGTCTCAAGCAGTCCTTCCGCCTTGGCCTCCCAAAGTGCTGAAATTACAGGCATGAGCCACTGATGCACACCTTTGGTTACAAACCGCTACATTTTTGGAAACCCTCCTGGTTCTGTTAGGAATTTATATTTGGGCTATATGGTGGTCGGTCTTTTCAAGCATAATGGCACAGCAAGGGTTAGGTAAGCTAAATGCTTTCAAGTGCTACTTTTGCAGTCTGGAGTTCCAGCAGGATGATTGGCTTTCCCTCCAAGCTCTCTTGCAGGATTCACAACATTTCTCCACTAGGTTGGTCCTCCTTAATATCCCCATTAAGATTTTTCCCCACAGACTTACCAGATTTAACTTATTTAAAACAAAATCTTTAATTCCCTGCCTACTCCCTGCCAAAAACAAACACAAAATATCATTCTCAATCTTCTGTATCTTCTGAGATCTACCCATTTTTTTCCAGCCAAAACCTAAGTATTTTTCTTGGTTTCTGCTTTTCCCTCAATCTTCACATCTAACCTATCAGCTGTTTCTGTCTTATAAAATATATCTGAAATTCGAATATTTTCCTTTTCATCTTTACTGTCACTGTCACTAGTCCAAGTTACTATTATATTTTTAAAAATTTGTTAGTGAAAAAATGTAACATACTGAGGTACACACCTGTTATCCAGCTTCAACAATTAACTTATGGCCAGTCTTGTTTCATCTATTACACCTCCCACTGAGATCATTTTGAAGCAAATAGAGACATTATTTTCATGCTGTAAGTATTTCAGTATATAGCTCTAAAAAATCACTGCATTTAAAAATGTTAACCCCCTTCTTAGAACCATTCAATGACTTCCCATTTTACACTAACAATAAAACCTACACTCCTTACTGCAGCTTAAGTCCTTACGTGTCTGACCTTTGATCCTCTTTCTAACCCCATTTTATACCTTTTTCTCTTTACTCAGTACTCGGTAGCCATTCTGGCATTTTCCTGTTGTTTGGCCCCATCAGGATGTTTTTTCAGTTTGGGGCCTTTGCACATGCCGTTCCTTCCTCCTGGCTTCCTCTTCCCTGACTCTACATGGCAGATTTCGTCTTATCCTTCACCCCTTGGCTCAAATGTCACCTTTACATAGGGGGTTTTCCGTAATTATTACACAGAACTAGCTCCTTCCCACTACTCTATCCCTCTACTTATTTGCTGCATAGTACTTATTGAATTGGAAATTATTTTATTTGCTTATTGCTCATTTTCTGTTTTTCACTATTGGAATGGTCAGGTTTATAGATCTGCCCAGGCATGGTAGCTCATGCCTATAATCCCAACACTTTGGGAGGCCAGAAGTTTGAGACTAGCCTAGGCAATATAGCTAGACCCTTCTCTACAAAATAAAAATTTTTTAATTTGCTGGATGTGGTGGCTTATGCCTATAGTCCTAGCTACTAGGGAGGCTAGGGCAAGTGGATCACTTGAGCATACGAATTTGAGGTTGCAGTGAGCTGTGATCCTGCCACTGCACTCCAGCCTGGACAACAGAGCTAGACCCTGTCTCAAGAAAACAAAAAACAAAACAGAATGGGTAGGGACCTTCTGTCTTGTGTCCTTAATACTTGGAGCAGTATGTGGCTTATAATAAGTGCTCAATAGATAACACATTGAGTAAATACGTGCTATCTGGGGGCTTGACGTGACTGTAGAGGAAGGTTCATGTTGTTGAGAAGATTAAATAAAAGCTTTTTAGTTAGAATGGGTTATGGTGTAAATTAAAATATAAATCTAATGTCTTTTGCCTTCCTTATTACAATGTGCCCTGTTTATTTTAGGCTGCCTTTAATATTGGTTGGGAACAAATCTGATCTAGTGGAATATAGTAGTATGGAGACCATCCTTCCTATTATGAACCAGTATACAGAAATAGAAACCTGTGTGGAGGTATGCCTCATAATTTGATTTGAAAATTTATTTTTAATGACTTCTTACTAAATTGGGGTTTTAAATGGGGGGGACAATGTGGGATGGAATAAATTTCCTGCTCTTTGTGAAGTCACGTAAACCAAATAAAACAGAGAAGTTGCAGTTGGCCTCTGAGCTCTTTCTAGACATTCATATTGTGATGTCCACAAAGATGCATTTTTCGTGTTTTTCAAGGAATCTTTCTTTTGCCTTATGTTGATAGTTTGAAAATTGTTTTTAGCTCTCATAATTGATTTCAGAGTGTAAAATTTTAATTTTATTTTTTCAGTGTTCAGCGAAAAACCTGAAGAACATATCAGAGCTCTTTTATTATGCACAGAAAGCTGTTCTTCATCCTACAGGGCCCCTGTACTGCCCGGAGGAGAAGGAGGTAACAGGCTGTGTTTATAGGGGCTGGAATGTGTATGTAGTAACTGTAGTATGGTAGTGATTTTTAGTAACTCTTAAGTATTTGTGTAGAGATTAAACTGCTGAAATTTAAATTTATTGCTTATTAAATGGTTACATTTTCCAGGTACTCTTCTTCAGTGACATTCATATTAAATATTCGTAATATTTTCCACAACAGTGGAATGTAATCAAGTACTGCTTCAGGAAGTGCCATTAAAACAAACAAGAATTGGCAACAATAACAACAAAAAAGTCCTCCAAAGACTTAGCTAATGGTCTTCTTGTTTTGCTACTATAAAATCTACAAACTGAAAAACACACACAAATAAAAATCTTATATAGTTTTTTGACATAGGCACAACGTAATACAATGTGACTACTCCTTTTGTTTTTGTTTTTTTTTCTTTTGAGACAGAGTCTCGCTCTATCACTTAGGCTGGAGTGCAGTGGCACGATCTCAATCTCAGCTGACTAAAACCTCTACCTCTGGGGTTCAAGTGATTCTCATGCCTCAGCCTGCCAAAGTGGCTGGGATCACAGGCATGCGCCACCATGCCTGGCTAATTTTTGTATTTTTAGTAGAGACAGGGTTTCACCATGTTGTCCAGGCTGATCTCGAACTCCTGACCTCAAGTGATCCGCCTGCCTGGGCCTCCCAAAGTGCCGGGATTACAGGCGTGAGCTACTGTGCCCAGCCCCTTTTGTTTTATAGCTAAGAAACACAGTAACTCTTTATTGAAATATCCAAAATTTAATATTTTGCCATAGACATTGAAAAACTAAATTTTTTTGAGCTATATCTCAAGTACCTTAAAATTCATCCTCTTAAAGTTGTATAATTCCGTGGTTTTTAGTATATTCACAAAGTTGTGCAATCATCACCACTGTCTAATTTCAGAACATTTCATCACCCCAAAGAGAAACCCTGTACCGATTAGCAGTCACTCCCTATTGTCCTGTTACTCAACCCCTGGCCACCACCAATCTACCTTCTGTCTCTGTGGATTTGCCTCTTCTGGACATTTTATATAAATGGACTCATACAATATGTGACCTTTTGTTTCTGGCTTCTTTTACTTAGCATAATATTTCCAAGGTATATCCACGTTATAGCATATATCAGTATTTCATTTCTTTTTATGGCCCGATAATCATTTTATGGATACACCATGTTTTTGATGGGTTTTATTTTATTTTTTATTTTTTTTTATTTTTTGAGACAGAGTCTCATTCTGTCACCCAGGCTGGAGAGCAGTGGTGTGATGACAGCTCACTGCAGCCTCAAGCTCCTGGGCTCAAGCGATCCTCCCGCCTTAGCCTCTTGAGTAGCTAGGACCGTAGGCATTCGCCACCATGCCCAGCTGATTTTTTTTTAATTTTATTTTTTGTAAAGACAGGGTTTCGCCATGTTGCCCAGGCTGGTCTCAAACTCCTGGGCTCAAGCAATCTTCCCGCTTCCACCTCTGCCTCCAAGAGTGCTGGGATTACAGGTGTGAGCCACTGCACCTAGCTGGATACATCATATTTAGTTTATCCCTATATCTGTTGATGCATATTGAGTAGTTTCTACTTTTAGGCTATTACGAATAGACTGTTGTAAACATTCAATACAAGTTTTTGTTTGAACACTTGTTTGCTTTTTTTTGAAGACAGAGTCTTGCTCTGTCACCCAGGCTGGGGTGCAGTGGCATGATTACAGCTTACTATAACCTCGAATTCCTGGCTCAAGCAATCATCCCACCTAAACCTCTCAAGTAGCTGGAACTATAGGCACATACCACCATGCCTGGCTAGTTTTTCTTTTTCTTTTCTTTTTTTTTTTCTTTTTCTTTTTTTTTTGAGACGGAGTTTCGCTCTTGTTGCCCAGGCTGGAGTGCAATGGTGCAATCTCTGCGCACCACAACCTCCGCCTCCCAGGTTCAAGTGATTCTCCTGCCTCAGCCTTCCGAGTAGCTGGAATTATAGGCATGCGCCACTACACCCTACTAATTTTGTATTTTTAATAGTTATGGGGTTTCTCCATGTTGGTCAGGCTGGTCTTGAACACCCAACCTCAGGTGATCCTCCTGCCTCGGCCTCCCAAAGTGCTGGAATTATAGGCGTGAACCACTGCTCCTGGCCTATTCTTTTTTTTGGGTCAGGGCCTTACTCTGTCACCCAGGCTAGAGTGCAGTAGCGCAATCACGGCTCACTGCCCCCTCGACTTCCTGGCTTCAACGATCCTCCCACCTCAGCCTCCCAAATAGTTGGGATCACACGTGTGTGCCACCACACCCAGCTAATTTTTGTATTTTTAGTAGATGATGGGGTTTCACCATGTTGCCCAGGTTGGTCTTAAACTCCTGGGCTCAAGCAATGCACCCACCTTGGCCTCCCAAAGTGTTGGGATTACAGGTGTGAACCACCATGCCTGGCCTTTTTTTTTTTTTTTTTTTTTTAATTTAGAGACAAGATCTTACTTGTGGCCCAGGCTGGAGCACAGTGGTGTGATCATAGCTCACTGCAGCCTCAAACTCCAAGGCTCAGGCCATCCTCCCACCTCAGCTTCCTGAGGAGTTGGGACTACAGGCACATGCCACCATGCCCAGCCAATTTTTAAATTTTCTTGTAAAGTCAGGATCTCACTATGTTGCCCAGGCTGGTCTCAAACTCCTGGCTCAAACAATTCTCCCGTCTAGCCTCTCAGAGTGCTGGGATTATAGGCATGACCCAACACTCCTGGCCTGTTTTAAATTCTTTTGAGTACATTTAGTAGTTGAATTGCTGAGTCACATGGTAATTGTATATTTGACATACTGAGGAACCAGCAGCTATTTTACACAATGACTGGACCATTTTACATTCCCACCAGCAGTGTATGAAGGCTCCAGTTTCTCCACATCTTTGCCACACTCGTTATTTTACTTTTCTTTTTTGGTTTATTATAGCCATCCTAGTAGATGTGGTTGGGATCTCATTGTTTTGATTTGCATTTCCCTGATGGCTAATGATGTTGTGTAATTTTTCATGTGCTTATTGGCCATCTTCTTTGGAGAAATGTCTATTGCCTATTCAAAGTCCTTTCCCATTTTTGTTTTAAAGAGACAGGGTCTCACCGTCATCCAGGCTGGAGTACAGTGGCATGATCATGGCTCGCTGCAGCCTCAACCTCCTGGACTCAAGCAGTCCTCCCACTCAGCCTCCTAAGTAGCTGGGACTACAGGTGCATGCCACAGCACACAGCTAATTTTTAATTTTTTTTGTAAAGATGGGGTCTCGCTGAGTTGCCCAAGGTGGTCTTGAACTTCTAGCCTCAAACAGTCCTCCTGCTCCAGCTTTCCGAGTAGCTGCCTTTGCCCATTTTTTAGTTGGGTTGTCTTTTTTTAAATTATTATTAAAGGTAATTTTTCTTTTAAGAAGTGGGGGCCGGGTGCAGTGGCTCATGCCTGTAATCCCAGCACTTTGGTAGGCTGAGGCAGGGAGATCACTTGAAGCCAGGAGTTCGAGACCAGCATGGCCAAGGTGGCAAAACCCTGTCTCTACTAAAAATACAAAAGTTAGCTGGGCGTATTGGCACATACCTGTAATCCCAGCTACTCGGAAGGCTGAGGCGCGAGAATCATTTGAATCTGGAAGGTGGAGGTTGCAGTGAGCTGAGATTGCACCACTGCACTCCAGCCTGGGCTACAGATTGAGACTGTCTCAAAAAAAAAAAAAAGAAAGAAACAGGTCCTTGCTATATTGCCCAGGCTGGTCTTGAACTCCTGGCCGCCTCCTGCCTCAGCCTCCAGAGTAGCTGGGATTACAGGTGTGAGTCACCACACCACCACACCCAGCTTGAGGTGGTTGCTTTGATTCTGTTTGTTGGGAGAGGTATTGTTTTTAAGAATAAGAAGTTGCAGATATCTTTCAGGAAAAGTTTATAGTATAAGTGAGTGGTTAGCAATGAATGACTCATGGGCCATATTTGGCCTACCACCTATTTTCACACAGTCTGTACACTAAGGAAACATTTTATATTTTTATTTATTTATTTATTTATTTATTTATTTGAGATGGAGTCTCGCTCTGTTGCCCACATTGGAGTGCAGTGGTGCGATTTCAGCTCACTGGGTTCAGGCGATTCTCCTGCCTCAGCCTCCCAAGTAGCTGGGACTACAGGCATGTGCCACCACATCCAGCTAATTTTTGTATTTTTGGTAGAGACAGAGTTTCACCATGTTGGCCAGGCTGATCTCGAACTCCTGACCTCAGGTGATCTGCCTGCCTTGGCCTTTCAAAGTGCAGGGATTACAGGCATGAACCACTGTGCCTGGCCATATATTTTTAAATGATTGAAAAAAGTCAAAAGAAATAATATTTTATGATAGGTGAGAATTATGTTACATCCAAATTTTATCATTTCATAAAAATAAAGTTTGATTGTGACATAGCTACGGTCATTCTTTTATGTTATCTGTGGCTGTTTGCGTGCTACAAAGGCAAAGTTTAGTAGTTTCAACAGAGCTTATATGTACTGCTCTCATCTCTTCTCACTGCTGCTGAGTGCACTACTAATTGCACTGACACACTAGACAGCATTTCAAGTGCTATGTATATCACTGTACCAGGACCTTTTATTTATATTCATTGCATACCCATCATGCCAAAACATGAAAAGAATAATAAAGTGTTTTTTTAGATGGGAAAGCAGATAAATTTTCCAGGTTCAAATTACAGTTCCAGCATCATCTTTTTAGACCTTGATGCAAATGCAAAGGAAATTTCCATATTTCATAATCCATTTAACTATGCAATTGAGTTTCCATTAACCTTCAATTGGAATTGATTAATCTGTAGTGTAATGACACGCTAAAAGGCAAACATCAAGAAAATAATCAAACATAATTTTATAAATACTTTGTGCTCTATAAAGTCATAGGTTTGTGGATATGTACCAGTATTGGCAGTATATATTTGTGCAAAAAGACATTTTCAAAGATGGGACATGTAAAATCTCATTACAGATCAGCATTAACATATAAACATTTGCAATTAATTTTCATGGTGGACAACACTAACTTTGAACCCCAACAAAGCAAAATGTTTTCCTTCCAAAAAGAATTTCATTCTTCTCATTAATAAATCTGTATTGCAAAACTGCACTCAGTTATATTTTGAGTTTTGTCAAAAAAACTTTGTAGAAGTTTGGTTTCTTTCTTACTATGTAAGTGCCTACATGACATGCTTGATTTTGCCTGTTGGCCCTAAAGCCTAAAATATTTGCTCTGTGGCCCTTCACAGAAAACGTGCCAGGCCGGGCGCGGTGGCTCACGCTCGCGCTTGTAATCCCAGCACTTTGGGAGGCCGAGGTGGGCGGATCACGAGGTCAGGAGATCGAGACCACGGTGAAACCCCGTCTCTACTAAAAATACAAAAAATTAGCCGGGCGTGGTGGCGGGCGCCTGTAGTCCCAGCTACTCGGAGAGGCTGAGGCAGGAGAATGGCATGAACCCGGGAGGCGGAGCTTGCAGTGAGCTGAGATTGCGCCACTGCACTCCAGCCTGGCCGACAGAGCAAGACTCCGTCTCAAAAAAAAAAAAAAAAAAAAAAAAGCGTGCCAACTCCTGGTATAAATAATTAATTTGAGTTATCCCTTAATCTGATGCTAGTTTACTCTTATTCCTGGTTTACTTTTCCTTAGTTAGGATTCTTCTTTCTAATTTACTCTGAATCCAGTATTTCCCAAACTTACCTCATCGTAATAGTCACTAAGTGTTACTTGTTAAAAACATAGATTCCGGCTGGGCGCGGTGGCTCACGCCTGTAATCCCAGCACTTTGGGAGGCCAAGGCAGGTGGATCATGAGGTAGGATATCGAGACCATCCTGGCTAACATGGTGAAACCCCGTCTTTACTAAAAATACAAAAAAATTAGCCGGGCGTGGTGGCGGGCACCTGTAGCCCCAGCTACTTAGGAGGCTGAGGCAGGAGAATGGTGTGAACCCAGGAGGCAGAGCTTGCAGTGAGCCGAGATCGCGCCACTGCACTCCAGCCTGGGCGACAGAGCGAGGAGACTCCGCCTCAAGAAAAAAACAAAAACAAAAACAAAAAAAACGTAGATTCTATTCTGATTCAGCTAGGTATTGTATTTATGATAAAGGAAATTTGGGAAACAGTCTTAATACTATGGGAACTGTTACAAGAATTTACCTCTGAGGCCTTAGCCTAGCAGTATATGAAATCCCCCTATTAGTTTGTTCTCAGTTTTTTAATTGTTACTTTGTTCTCAGGCCTGTTATTAGTTCTGCTAATCTGTTAATCCCTCATCCCCACCCCCATCCCACAAGAGTAAAATATCTACCACCATCTGTTACTCAATTCTTAGGTGGACGTGAGTGAGAGGTAAAATTTTCAACTTTTAAACTATACCTTGTTTTACAGAAGTACAAACTTTAAATTGCCTATAACGGAATCTTTTATTTAGACAACAATAATATCTTTTCTTTTTTTTTTTTTTTTTTTTTTTGAGATGGAGTCTCACTCTGTCTCCCAGGATGGAGTGCAATGGCACGATCTCAGCTTACTGCAACCTCCGCCTCCCAGGTTCACATGATTCTCCTGCCTCAGCCTCCCAAGTAGCTGGGATTACAGGCATGCACCACCATGCCTGGCTAATTTTTGTATTTTTAGTAGAGATGGGGTTTCATTATGTGGGCTAGTCTGGTCTCAAACTCCTGGCCTCAAGTGATCTGCCCGCCTTGGCTTCCCAAAGTGTGTGAGCCACCACGCCCAGCCAAATACCATAATTTTTTATAGCTTTATTAAGTAGAATTTTTAATACTTTTTAGTAGTCCTTTTTTGGTGTTACATTTTCAGGTGGTTAGTTTTTAAATATGACATTGGGCCAATACCTTAGAGCTCTTTAGCTTTGCATTTCAAGCTTTAATGAAAAGTGCATCGTTAGCCGGGCGCAATGGATCGTGCCTGTAATCCCAGCACTTTGGGAGGCCAAGGCAGGCAGATCACGAGGTTAGGAGATCGAGACCATCCTGGCTAACATGGTGAAACCCCGTCTCTACTAAAAATATGAAAAATTAGCTGGGTTTGGTGGCATGTGCCTATAGACCCAGCTACTCGGGAGGCTGAGGCAGGAGAATCGCTTGAACCTGGGAGGCAGAGGTTGCAGTGAGCCAAGATCGCACCACTGCGCTCCAGCCTAGGCAACAGAGCAAGATTCTATCTCAAAAAAAAAAGAAGAAAAGTGCATTGTTTATTTTTCTTAAAATTACTTTTTGAAAATGTACCCCTTTATTATGTGAGGAAAAATCACTTAGACAAAATAAAAGGTTATCATTAGGTTCTGTTTTGTATATTCTTGCTGTTGCTTCTTTTGGAAACATTTAAATTACTAAACTTTTTTAAAAGGAGAGTAAATAAAATATGACAATGTAGTTTTTATTAATCTTTAATGACTAACATTAGGATCACATTTATAGAAGCATTATCTTACCATTCATTATTTTAAAGAATAAATCACATATGATTATAGATGTTATAGTCCATTTAGTACTCTTTTATAAGGGAAGCGCCGTCAGATGCTTTCTTTTTTTTGAGACGGAGTCTTTCTTTGTCTCCCAGACTGGAGTGCAGTGATGGAATATCAGCTCACTGCAACCTCTGCCTCCAGGGTTCAAGCGATTCTCCTGCCTCAGCCTCCCAAGTACTGGGACTACAGGCACATGCCACCACACCCAGCTAACTTTTGTATTTTTAGTAGAGGCAGGGTTTCGCCATGTTGGCCAGGCTGGTCTCAAACCCCAGATCTCAGGTGATCTGCACTCCTCAGTCTCCCAAAGTGCCGGGATTAAAAGTGTGAGCCACCGTGCCCAGCCTCAAATGCTTTCTAAATGTTTGACTTCTTTTTCTCATTTCTTTCTCTTTGTATCTTAAGTTTTATCTTTTTCTCACTATATCAAATTACTCTCCCGGAGACCCCATTTAAAACAAGAATAGAAGGGGTTAACTGTGTATGTTTGGAAGATAATTATTTTCTTTCCTATTTTTTAAAGAATTTCTTTTCTGCATTTGAGTTTGATAGCGTGATCAAAGCTGTCATCATTACCATTTTGTAAGTTAATAAGTTTATATTTCTTCACCTTGACATCTCATTTCTCTGATTTAGGTAGAACCATAAGAGATCTATCTCCAAGCTTAGATGAAATTCAAAGCTCTCCTTGAAGTTTTATTCTCAAAATTGTTGACAGTGATTACCCTATAGTGGTTATACAGTGTAGAAGCATGTGGGCCTTATTTTAAAATAGTCATATATTTATTCTATCTATGATGAATCATAAAACAAAAATGAAGGAAATTGTCAGAATATATTTCCAGCAGCATTAGTCATAAAAGTTTTAGAGTCACAAAAGGCAAAATTCTTTTTAAAGTATAAGTAATTCTTATACTAGGAAGTTAGTAAAAATTTTTTACACTTATTAACCAGTGATAATTTTGCCACTTGTTTGTGAATAAATGAATATTTTATTTCCCAGCTTTAACATACACACAGGGAAAAGATCAAAACAAATTTCATTCTGCTACCAGAAGGTTGATGGTCAGAAATCAGAAGTTGAGGGGAAAGTCCTTAGTAGTTTTAAAAGTCAGTTCATATCCTCTATGGAATGGGGGAAGATATAAATAAATAAATAGTTCTTCTTTCTGTGACTAGAAAAATGAATCCCTCCTAAAGATGAACTTCTCTTTTGCCTGTTCTTAGAGGATTTGTGGTCCTAAGGGGAGAGCTTGACCATTCCAAATATCAGTACCAGCAAATATTGCCTCATTTACTTAAAAAGGCTTTCATATAAAAGTAAATGGCTTTGCTTTAGTTCATTTTTTCATGTTGGTTGTATTTGATATTATGTAAAAATAATCAGAATTATTCTCAGCATTGCTTATGAAAATCACTGTTTAAACAATTAAAACAATTATTTCTTTTCTCAATGATTTATAGATGAAACCAGCTTGTATAAAAGCCCTTACTCGTATATTTAAAATATCTGATCAAGATAATGATGGTACTCTCAATGATGCTGAACTCAACTTCTTTCAGGTAATGGTCCTTTATTTCAGACATTTGCGTATCTTTTTTTTTTTTTTTTTTTTTTTGCTGAAAGCTGTAAAATGTGTTAGCTTAAACAACAAGAACGGTATGTTATAAACATAAGTTTCTTTCTCATAAAACTATCTTTCACATCAACCTATATATGCCTAAACTCTCTTATGCCCAGGAATTGAGGGGATTTTGATAGCTTCATTTTATGGTATAAAGTGGGTGTGTTAAGGATGACTTGGAGGCTGAACTCTGAATCATTTTGCTTTCTTGGTTTTGAATAACATAGCTACACAAAGAGCCCTATGTTTTAGAAACAGGATGGAGGGAATTGGGAATGTTTCTAAGTATGACATGTTTTACTTTTTTTTTTTTTTTTTTTTTTTGAGATAGAGTCTCGCTCTGTCACCCAGGCTGTAGTGCAATGGCGCGATCTCAGCTCACAGCGACCTCCGCCTCCCGGGTTCAAGCGATTCTCCTGCCTCAGCCTCCCAAGTAGCTGGGACTACAGGCATGCACCACCATACCCAGCTAATTTTTGTATTTTTAGTAGAGATGGGGTTTCACCATGTTGGCCAGGGTGGACTCGATCTCCTGACCTCGTGATCCACCTGCCTCAGCCTCCCAAAGTTCTGGGATTACAGGCGTGAGCCACCTCACCCAGCCCATGTTTTACTTAAATAATACAAAGTGATGACTATTCCTAATGTAGAATATGTTTCTTTGGTTGCAATTCTTGGATTTAATATTGCTTTGTAGATTATCATTTTATATTATTTGTGGTTTTAATGCTGGTTTGTTTTTAAAGATATTTTTATGTTTTTTGCTAGAGGATTTGTTTCAACACTCCATTAGCTCCTCAAGCTCTGGAGGATGTCAAGAATGTGGTCAGAAAACATATAAGTGATGGTGTGGCTGATAGTGGGTTGACCCTGAAAGGTGGGTAAATGGTATTTTTCCCCCTTTTGAAACTTAATATTTTCAAAATTTGGCAGAAGGTGAAGGTCTTTATTGCATTATTTTTACTTTAAGGAAAGGTTAATATTTACTAGTATGCCTAAAGTCTGATTTGGATATTTACGAGTTGGGAGGGACAGGCCATTGTTGGGGATTATCATCTTTACTACCAATATAAATTAGAGGTAGGGAAATTGGTTGGATCTCAAGGATACAGAGGTCCACCTGAGGGAAGGAGATATCTGGAACAAAAAAAAAGTATCTTAAAATTCTTCCTACTCATAAACACCCTTTAAATAGTCATTATTTTTAGGGAATTTTGTCTATGAGTCAAATTTACCAGTATAGAATGTTCCCTGGAGAATATATTATAGAGGCACAGTGAAGTTAATGAGATTGAAATCCAGAATTTTCCATGACAAAAATAAGCTCAAAGATCTGTAGAACACTACTCTCGTATAACTTAGTGCATGCTGGTATATTCCTTGAGATGCATTGTTGGCCATTTCCTCCAGTGCTCTCTCTTGCTGAGCTGGGTATATATGTGAAACAATTCTGAAATCAGCTCTGTTTCGTTGAGATACTTGTGAATTTTGTTTTGTTTTGAGCTTTACAATGCAAAGCTAGCATCCGTATGTTCATGAATCTGGTTCTTGCCATTATGTTACATGCTTTTCTCCTATATGACTCTGTACCCTTTATTTACTAATTTATTTTATTTCAGGTTTTCTCTTTTTACACACACTTTTTATCCAGAGAGGGAGACACGAAACTACTTGGACTGTGCTTCGACGATTTGGTTACGATGATGATCTGGATTTGACACCTGAATATTTGTTCCCCCTGTATGTACCTTTGTTTTTTTTGTTTGTTTGTTTGTTTTGTTGTTGTTGTTTAATTTTTTATTGATACAGGCTCCCACTATGTTTCCCAGGCTGGTCTTGAACTCCTGAGTCAAGTGGTCCTCCCACCTTGGCCTCCCAAATTGCTGTGATTACAGGCATTGAGCCATGCCCAGTCACCTTTGGTTTTGTAATGATTTTACTTGCTAAATATTTTTAAGGTTGATTTAGCACACGTGGGGAGGTGGTCTTCAAGCTAATTGGGAATATTTTAGAATTATAGCAGAGCTTTATAGCAGGATTTTGCAACCTCAGCACTAATGGCATTTTGGACCAGACAATTTTTTGTTGTGGATGTCCTGTGCAGTATAGGATGTTTACCACATCCGTAGATGTCAGTGACACTTCCAGTTGTGACAACCAAAACTGTTGAGAAATTGCCAAATGTGCCCTCTGAAGGGAAATTATCCCCAGTTGAGAACCACTGATTCCCTCATGGCTCAAACTTTTCCTCTTCTTGTGGAGACTACAGGTATCTTTTTTTTGTTCATTTTACTGAGGAAGGAAAAATAAGATGCTAGACAACAAACTTCTTTTGGGAGTCAAGAGATCTCAGAAATATGTTGATTAATGTTTTTCTTACATTGTTCTTCTCCCTCAGTTTTATAGCCTGTTCTTAGCTTAAGTTGAAGTAGGTATTTTCCTAAACGACTAGTCTTATTTGTGGTTCTTTTTCTTTTTCTTTCTTTTTTTTTTTTTTTTTTTGAGACAGAGTCTCGCTCTGTTGCCCAGGCTGGAGTGCAGTGGCGCAATCTTGGCTCACTGCAAGTTCCGCCTCCGAGGTTCAGGCCATTCTCCTGCCTCAGCCTCCCGAGTAGCTGGGACTACAGGCGTCTGCCACCACGCCCGGCTAATTTTCTGTTTTGTTTTGTTTTTTTTTTTTTGTGAGACAGAGTCTCACTCTGTCGCCCAGACTGGAGTGCAGTGGCACGATCTTGGCTCACTGCAACATCCCCACCTCGTTCAAGCGATTCTTCTGTCTCAGCTTCCCAAGTAGCTGGGAATACAGGCGCCCGCCACTAGGCCTGGCTAATTTTTTGCGTATTTAGTAGGGAAGGGGTTTCACCGTGTTAACCAGGATGGTCTCGGTCTCCTGACCTCGTGATCTACCCACCTCGGCCTCCCGAAGTGCTGGGATTACAGGCGTGAGCCACCACGCCCGGTCATTTTTTGGTATTTTTGTTGGAGACGGGGTTTCACTGTGTTAGCCAGGATGGTCTGCATCTCCCGATCTCATGATCTGCCCGCCTCGGCCTCCCAAAGTGCGGGGATTACAGATGTGAGCCACTGCACCCGGCCTTTTTTTTTTTTTTCCTAAGGGACAAGGTCTCATTTTGGCTAGCTCACTGCAACCTCAAATTCCATGGCTCAAGCAATCCTCCCACCTGAGCTTCCCAAATAGCTGGGATTATAGGTGTGCACCACAATGCCTGGCTTTTTTTCTTTCTTTCTTTCTTTCTTTCTTTCTTTCTTTCTTTCTTTCTTTCTTTCTTTCTTTTTTTTTTTTTTTTTTTTTTTTTTGTAGAAAAGGGGTCTCACTATATTTCCTAGGCTGATCTTGAACTCCTGGCCTCAAATGATCTTCTTGCCTCAGCCTCCTAAGGTGCTGCGATTACAGGCATGAGCCACCATGCGTGGCCGGTTATTTTCCTTTGATAATGCTGTGTTTAAGTTCTGTTTGTTTAAAAATGGACCCAGTGCCATCCCCAAACAAGAGACCGCCTTGTTGCAGGATCCCTCTTCTATACCCCAAGGAAGCGAGCTTTTCATGGATGGTGACTTCCCAGGATCTGGCCTCAGAGTTTTCAATCATTCTTCATTTTTTCATTGGCACATTACCTTCATGGTGCTCTTTTATTTTAGCATAGCACCTTCAGCTGTCTATGTAATGGTTCAGAAAGACTGTTGTTTTTTACTTCTCCATTATTGAGGAAGCAAAGTTCTTTCTGATTAGATTCCTAGTCCATTAATCTGTTCTAAATTGAAACTTCCTTTGACTGAGTTACTAAATCTTGGCTCAAGTTAATTTCCTAGATTTTTCAATAAATACATACTAAATGAATGAATTTGTTATAGGACTCTCTCATAAGGTTTTCTTTTCTGTGTCATTTATGTGAATAGATGAATTCTATGGGAGGTTGCTTATCGCTTTCTTAAGTATGACAGTTAGGAAATTCCATGTCTTATGGCATTGTGGCTTACACTAATCATCTCTTTCAGTTTTTTTTATCCTCTTTGCCTTTAATTTTCTGCAAAATAACTCCCTGGAGCTACTACATGAATATCTCTACCCTTATGAAACCCTCTGCCTCTATCCTTCACATTGCTGCTAGAATAGTTGATAAATAAATAAAAATTTGGCTCTGTCACTTCCCTTCAAGACACAGGATAAAACCTAAGCGGCTGCTTTTTTTTTTTTTTTTTTTTTTTTTTTTTTTTTGAGACAGGGTCTTGCCCTGTCTGTCATTCAGGCTAGAATGCAGTGGCATGACATGATCACAGCTCACTGCGGCCTTGGCCTCCTGGGCCCAAGCAATCATCCCACTTCAGCCTGCCAAGTAGCTGGGACTACAGGCACATGGCCACCATTCCCAGATAATTTTTAAATTTTATATAGAGATGAGGTCTTCCTGTGTTGCCCAGGCTGGTTTCTGTCTTCCAGACTCAAGAAATCCTCCCGCCTCGACCTCCTAAAGTGCTGGGATTACAAGCATTAGCCACCACACCTGGTCTAAAATCCAAGCTTCTTAACATGGTTTGCAAGGTCATTCATGATCTGTTCTGCTCATGCACACTCCCTGCCTTTATTCTGGAAGTCAATACCAAACTATTTGTTGTCCACCAAGCATATGTTCTTTTCTACAACAGGCTTTTGTCCATGCTATTTTCACCTCTCTCCCTCTCACCCCAACCTAATTAATGCCTCTCATCCTTCAAGTCTCAATTCAGATGACAATGTTTCTCAGCAGTGTTGAGGTTTTCCCAGTTCCCAGGCCAGAGATGTTCCCTTTCATGTGGCTCCCTAGCATCCTTGGCTTGCACATACTTAGCTCCTGCCTCATTCTGTTGAAATGTCTTTGGGGGCCGGGTGCGGTGGCTCACACCTGTAATCCCAGCACTTTGGGAGGCTGAGGTGGGTGAATCACGAGGTCAGGAGTTCGAGACCAGCCTGGCCAACATGGTGAAACCCCATCTCTACTAAAAATACAAAAAATTAGCTGGGTGTAGTGGCGGGCACCTGTAATCCCAGCTATTTGGGAGGCTGAGGCAGGAGAATTGCTTGAACCTGGAAGGTGGAGGTTATGGTGAGCCGAGATCGTGCCATTGCACTCCAGCCCTGGCGACAGAGTGAGACTCCATCTCAAAAAAAAAAAAAAAAAAAGAAATGTCCTTGTGGTCCACCTCCCACTTGTTTGTGGTTCCTTAGAAGTGGGGAGCCTGTCTCATTTTTGTCTTCCTAGTACCTAGCTCAGTACATTTGCTTTTTTTTTTGAGATGGAGTCTCACTCTGTCACCCAGGCTGGAGTGCAGTGGCACAGTCTTGGCTCACTGCAACCTCCGTCTCCTGGGTTCAATCACTTCTCCTGCCTCAGCTTCCCGAGTAGCTGGGATTACAGGTGCATGCCACCACACCCAGCTAATTTTCTTTTTTCTTTTTGAGACAGAGTCTCTCTCTGTCGCCCAGGCTGGAGTGCAGTGGCGCGATCTCGACTCACTGCAAGCTCCACCTCCCGAGTTCACCGACATTCTCCTGCCTCAGCCTCCCAAGTAGCTGGGACTACAGGGACCACGCCCAGCTAATTTTTTTTGTATTTTTAGTAGAGACGGGGTTTCACCGTGTTATCCAGGATGGTCTCGATCTCCTGACCTCGTGATCTGCCCGCCTTGGCCTCCCAAAGTACTGGGATTACAGGCGTGAGCCACCGCGCCTGGCCACACTCAGCTAATTTTCATATTTTTAGTAGAGACGGGGTTTTACCATGTTGGCCAGGCTGGTCTCGAACTCCTGACCTCAAATGATCCACCTGCCACAGCCTCCCAAAGTGCTGGGATTACAGGCATGAGCTACCATGCCCAGCCAGTACATTCGTTTTTTGTTTGTTTTTATGTTCGTTTGTTTGAGACAGGGTCTCATTCTGTCACCCAGGCTAGAGTACAGTGGCACAAACACGGCTCACTGCATCCTTAACCTCCCGGGCTTAACCTGTCCTCCTGCCTCAGCCTCCCCAGTAGCTGGGACTACAAGCATGTGCCACCATGCCTAGTTAATTTTTTAAATTTTTTGTAGAGATGGATTTCACTTTGTTGCCCAGGCTGGTCTTGAACTCCTGGGCTTAAGTGATCCTCCTTGCTTCGGTCTCTCAAATTGCTGGGATTACAGGCATGAGTCACCATGCCCAGCAGTCAGTGCATTTGGTTAATCTTTATTAAACCGAATTTAGGGTGGGTCCAAAAGGTCAAGTCAGGTAGAAATAACTTCTCTTTGCATCATTTTCCACTCATTACAATATAGGAATTAATATGAAGCTCATAAGTATGACTTACAATTTGTAGGAAGAACAAACCCATGACAGGTAAATCAGTATTATTTGTAAATTTTTTATACTAACCTGCTTTTCTGATATTTAAGAAAATGGGCCTGGTACGGTGGCTCATGCCTGTAATCCCAACACTTACTGGGAAGCCAAGGTGGGTGGATTGCTTGAGCCCAGGAGTTTGAGCCAGCCTGGGCAACATGGTGAGACCCCATCTCTACAAAAATACAAAAAATTAGCCAGGCATGGTAGTGTGCGCCTGTGGTCCCAGCTACTCAAGAGGCTGAGATAGGTAGATTGATTGAGCCCAGGAGGTCGAGACTGCAGTGAGCTGTGATCGTGCCTGGGCAACAGAGTGAGACCCTGTCTGAATTTAAAAAAGAGAAAAAGAGAAAATGTTGTTACTTTGGAATGAGCATTATTATGACTCTTCCAAAGAGTGCCAAAATCACTCCAGAGAGTTTCCTTGGGAAAGTCTAAATGATACCAAGTGAAGATATTCTTGTAAATGGTGTTACCTCACAAAAGACTTGTTGCAATTTTATATTAATTTCTTAAATTTTAAAATTTGATTAATGATTTATTTTACTCTTGAATTTTTTTAACAGGCTGAAAATACCTCCTGATTGCACTACTGAATTAAATCATCATGCATATTTGTTTCTCCAAAGCACCTTTGACAAGCATGATTTGGTAAGCCTTTAGCTGTAATTTTCCATAATATATAGTAAAATATTTTTCTATGGATGATATAACTCTGTTCCCTGAGCTATGGGATGTGTATGTTACATAGCCAAAAACTGCTTAACCTCTCTAAGTTAAATTCGCAAAAATATTTTCTGCTGTTTACCTTTGTTGTTTTCTCAAGGTGAAAATGTCTAATTTCTAATAGACTCTCTTATAGGTTTTCGTACATACATGTGAGGAATTTTCTTGATAAAATGTAAAATTTCTTGTCATTTATTAAGTAGTTTTAAAAAGCATAGCTTTACTAGATTGGGGGGCTTTTGAGTTGGGAATTATTAGATATCTAAACATTCTGTATCCTTGTGTTTCTTCAGGATAGAGACTGTGCTTTGTCACCTGATGAGCTTAAAGATTTATTTAAAGTTTTCCCTTACATACCTTGGGGGCCAGATGTGAATAACACAGTTTGTACCAATGAAAGAGGCTGGATAACCTACCAGGGATTCCTTTCCCAGTGGACGTGAGTATAGAGCTCACCTCTTTCCTATAGAGTTACAAATAGTTTAAAATTATGGTGTATTACATTTGTCACTTTGTAAGCTTGTGAAGCCTTATGAAATGCTTCAATCATAATTGCCTCTAAGCAAGATTAGCTGCTGATATCTCTAAGATGAACTATAAATGTTCTATAAATTTATCAGGAAGGGATTGTTTTCTTTTGGATGATGTACAGGGAAAAAGTAGTAAGTCTTATATGAAAATTGAACTACATTTTAGCACTTTTTTTGTTTGATTAAAGGAATTGGAAATGTCATTGCTATTGCACAATTCTTACTCTTTCAGAATATGGGGTGAAGCATATTTTACTTGACACTGAAGACTGCTTTTTTTTGTTATTGTTTGTTTTTAATGAACTCTTTTTTTTTTTTTTTTTTTTTGAGATGGAGTCTCACTCTGTCGCCCAGGCTGGAGTGTAGTGGCGCGATCTTGGCTCACTGCAAACTCTGCCTCCCGGGTTCAAGCCATTCCCCTGCCTCAGCCGTGAGGTTCTTTCACTCAGCACATTGTGGACATTTTTATGTATCAATAAGTATACTTTTATATATCTTAATGTTAAATAATGTGTCACAATATGGGTGTTCTATAACTATCCCATAATTATATATTTTTATCATTTTCGGTTTTTTTTCTACTATCACTAGTATTCTGATGAGGTCTGTTGTAGTTCAGTCTTCAGGTATAGCCTAAGGAGGTTTTTTTTTTTGGTTTGTTTTTAACTTGGAAGGTAGATCACATAAAATATCCCCACTCTATCTAGATTTTACCAGCCACTCACCGCTTATGTTTGTAGCCTTGGTGTTTCTGGGCAGATGGAGTAGAGAGAGGAATTACCCACCATCTTGCATTCTTCTCCCTTTCTTCTCTGCCTTAAGAATGGCAGTGTAGGGCCAGGCAACGTGGCTCATACCTATAATCCTAGCACTTTGGGAGGCCAAGGTGGATGGATCACTTGAGCTCAGGAGTTCGAGACCAGCCTAAGCAACATGGCAAAACCCTATCTCTACTAAAAAATTTTTTTAAATTAAAAAAAAATTAGCCAGACTTGGGGGCACATGCCTGTAGTCCCAGATACTTGGGGGGGGCTGATGCAGGAAGATCACTTGCACCCAGGGGGTCAAGGCTACAGTGAGCCGTGTTTGTGCCATTGCACTCTAGCGTGGACGACAAAGTAAGACCCTATCTTTCAAAAAAAAAGAATGGCAGTGTAAGAAAAACTATGGTTGGGCACATAGGAAATTAAAGTAGTCTAGACAAAAATTATCTAGGTCTGGTGCATAAAGTTTTTTTAGCTATTGGCTTTTTTTCCCCATAAATATTCATTTAGGAACTTTACACGTTTTAAACTCTTTTCTTTCATAGGCTCACGACTTATTTAGATGTACAGCGGTGCCTGGAGTATTTGGGCTATCTAGGCTATTCAATATTGACTGAGCAAGAGTCTCAAGCTTCAGCTATTACAGGTAAGTATCTAGATACTGTTCAGCTCATGATTAGAGATATTTTTTAAGACTCCATTTTCAAATGTAACAAAGAGTAAGAATAAGCTCATCTTCATTAGTCTTCTATCTACGCTCTATTAGTTTTCCTTGTGATCAGATCATTTCTTTTGTGTTGAGGTGCTTGATTTTATTGTTTATGAAAAGAAAGAAAGAGTAGCGACTTTGCTTCAAGTCTACTCCCTGGGGTTACTCCACTGATGAAAATGAGGAAGAGCTGTGGGCATTAAAGGATTTACCAGTTGATCTTGCATTTTAATTTTCTTTAAACATTAAAAATAATGCCTATTAACTGTTTTCTGTATTAATACAGCTTTCACAAATCTTGTAAGCCAGGCATTCTTGCCAAGCAATGGGCACCACTTAAAGTAAACCATATGTATGGAAATAGCAAGTTAAGGAACTGATCATTTCAAGAGTTTCTTATATCCCTGTTGGTGGAAAATCTGCCATATCTTACGGGAAGCCCTAGCACAAGAAGACAGCCTTTCTTAAATTGACAGAGCAGGTACCCTTTAAAATACTTAACCAATTAGACAGTATTTAATTCAACACCAGAGAATAAGAAAACAGTCACTAGCCAGCCATGAGGTTCTTTCACTCAGCACATTGTGGACATTTTTCTGTATCAATAAGTGTACTTTTATATATCTTAATGTTAAATAATGTGTCACAATATGGATGTTCTATAAATTAACTATCCCATAATTATATATTTTTATCATTTTCAGTTTTTTTCTACTATCACTAGTATCTCTGGTGAGGTCTGTTGTAGTTCAGTGTTCAGGTATAGCCTAAGGAGGTTGTTTTTGTTTGTTTGTTTGTTCGTTTGAGAGATGGAGTCTCTCTCTATCACCAGGCTGGAGTGCAGTAATGAGATCTCGACTCACTGCAACCTCCACCTCCTGGGTTCAAGGGATTCACCTGCCTCAGCCTCCCAAGTAGCTGGGACTACAGGCGTGCACCACCATGCCCAGCTAATTTTTGTATTTTTAGTAGAGACGGGGTTTCACCATGTTGGCCAGGATGGTCTCAATCTCTTGACGTTGTGATCTGCCCCCCTTGGCCTCCCACAGTTCTGGGATTACAGGCGTGAGCCACTGCACCTGGCTCTAAGGAGGTCTCTTTACCTCAGGAAGGGATGCCTGCTGTCCTGATGATACAGCATTGTTTTCTGGCATGCCTCTTTTACAGTTTACATTTGAAAGGACTGCTAACCCCAAAGTGTGTGTCCCTTTCCGTTTTATGGATCCAGCTCCAAGAGAGTGCAGATTTGAAATAGCATCTTTTATTTTATAATATGTGACAGTTTATCACAGAAAAAATTAGATGGAATATAATGTTGGCCATATTCTTAGTAATTTTCATTCATTTGTAGGATATTTTCCTTATGAAAATATACTATTTTATGATGAAATAAATGTTTGGTTACTTGAAATTCACATTCCAGTCAACTTTCAGAAATGCGTATTTTCCATTAACTGGGGCCCTTCTGCATTCTGTGTACTTCATTCACATACAGCTTGACTGTTGTACAATATGTTTGTTTATAGATCAGCTACTTCATAAAAATAATAAACAGCAATGCCCTATTTTGCAAAAGGTGGAATGGAGGCTCAGTGAAGCTAAGTGGTACATATTTAGTGGGTTTTTTTATTATTATTATTTTCAGTAACAAGAGATAAAAAGATAGACCTGCAGAAAAAACAAACTCAAAGAAATGTGTTCAGATGTAATGTAATTGGAGTGAAAAACTGTGGGAAAAGTGGAGTTCTTCAGGCTCTTCTTGGAAGAAACTTAATGGTGAGAGTTCTCGTAAAATACAATTTTATCCAACAAATTTTTATAGTTACAAGTTTACATAATGTTTTCATAACCATTGACCTTTTTAGATAATTATTAGAACTCAATGGCCTGTATTAGTCAAGTACAGTCTAAATGTAACAATAATCCTGTTGAACTGTCTTTATCTTTGTTTCATTGATATTAGCTATCATTTGTCTTTTTTTTAACCAGTGTTTAAATGGGCATTATTAAATGACTACAGATGTGAAAGCACCTAACACAGTCCTTGGCATGAAGTAAATGCACAGTAATATTTTGAATTGAATATTGATATCTAGTTCTTACTACTCCCTTGAGTAAGAAGAAGAAGACATATTTCTTTTCTTCTTTTTTTTTCTTTTTTTTTTTTTGAGGCAAGGTGTTGCTCTGTTGCTCAGATTGGAGTTCAGTGACGTGATCATGGCTCACTGCAGCCTCAACCACCTGGGCTTAGGTGATCCTCCCATCTCAGCCCCCAGAGCAGCTGGGACTACAGACGTGAACCACCAGGCCCAGCTAATTTTTGTATTTTTAGTAGAGATGGGGTTTCGCCATGTTGCCCAGGCTGGTCTTGAACTCCTGAGCTCAAGTGATCCTCCCACCTTGGCCTCCCAAAGTGCTGGGATTACAGGCACGTGCCACCATACCCTGCCGACATATTTCTAGATGGGTATTAATCTCGATCAGACCAAATTATAGTATAATGAAGATTGCCAGCAGGTGGCTCTAGAATATACTTTCGGTAATACGGATAGTTTCCTTCCTTTTTAGCTACTGCTTGTACTTTATGCAGAACAAATACATCTTTTATTTTAGGTCTTAAGAACTAAGAAACATAAAATCAATATCTCCTTTGTACTGATAAATAGTACATAGTGTAGGGAAAAATGCCTTTTTATTTATAACACACCTGCACATATACACAGAGGTGTTTGTGTATTGTTGAAAACTAGTTACTGCAGATATTGAGATTTTCGGTTCTGTTTTCAGAGGCAGAAGAAAATTCGTGAAGATCATAAATCCTACTATGCGATTAACACTGTTTATGTGTATGGACAAGAGAAATACTTGTTGGTAAGAAATTCTGTGGTATACAAAAATTACTAATTATTGGGTACATTTTTAAATGACTTTTGAAAACAAATTGGCTTCAATTGAATGACTCTATGTAGAACTTGTGTGTGATTTTTTTTTTAATTTAATTTTTTTTAGAGACACGGTCTCACTATGTTACCCTGGCGAGCTCTTGGGCTCAAGGGATCTCCCACCTCAGCCTCCCAAGTTGCTGGGACTGCAGGCATGTGCCGCCATGCCAAGCTTGATTTTATTTTTTTTCATCTGGCTTATTCATTAGAATTTTAAGTCTTTTGGCTGGGCGTGGTGGCTCACACCTGTAATCCCAGCACTTTGGGAGGCCAAGGCAGGCGGATCACCTGAGGTCGGGAGTTCAAGACCAGCCTGACCAACATGGAGAAACCCCGTCTCTACTAAAAATACAAAATTAGCCAGGCGTGGTGACTCATGCCTGTAATCCCAGCTACTCGGGAGGCTGAGGCAGGAGAATCGCTTGAACCTAGGAGGCGGATGGTGTGGTGAGCTGAGATAACGCCTGCCTGGGCAGCAAGAGCAAAACTCCATCTCCAGAAAAAAAAAAAAAAAAAAAGAATTTTAAGTCTTTTCATCTATGTGATGATTACATAAGTTTAGATATAAATAAAAATTCATCTGTTGGTACACTTAATTGTATGTTAGCTATACCACAATAAGAAAGTTGAAAAAAATGGGCCAGGCGTGGTGGCTCACGCCTGTAATCCCAACACTTTGGGAGGCTGAGTCAGGTGGATCACCTGAGGTCAGGAGTTTGAGACCAGCCTGGCCAACATAGTGAAACCTTGTCTACTGAAAGTACAAAAATTAGCTGGGCGTGGTGGCACGTGCCTGTAATCCCAGGTGTTTAGGAGGCTGAGGCAGGAGAATCACTTGAACCTGGGAGGCGGAGGTTGCAGTGAGCCAAGATTGTGCCACTGCACTCCAGCCTGGACAACAAAGTGAGACTCCGTCTCAAAAAAAAAAAAAAAAAAAAAAGTTGAAAAAACTGAACTCTCCTTTTACTTTCTTCTACTTCTATTTTTTTTTTTTTTTAATTTTACTTTAAGTTCTGGGATACATGTGCAGGTTTGTTGCATAGGTCAACCCATCATCTAAGTTTTAAGACCCGCGTGCATTAGGTATTTGTCCTAATGCTCTCCCTCCCCTTGCCCCTCACCCCCCGGCAGGCCCCTGTGTGTGATGTTCCCCTCCCTGTGTCCATGTGTTCTCATTGTTCAACTCCCACACTTATGAGTGAGAACATACAGTGTTTGGTTTTCTGTTCCTGTGTTAGTTTGCTGAGAATGACAGCTTCCAGTTTCATCCATGTCCCTGCAAAGGACATGAACTCATTCTTTATTTATGGCTGCATACTTCTATTTTTTTAAAAAATTATTTCCTGTACTATTGACTAGAAATTAATATGAAAACCCTGCTAGTGCTTCGTAGTTTGTCTATAATCTGAATCAAGTTTATTTAGCAGGGAAGGGAATATTTAACAAATATGTTAGCCTTAAAAATGTATAGGCAACTCTAGGCACACTGCCTATGGGTTAGCCCTGCTCTGCAAGGAGCAATAAAATCAAACAAACAATAAAAAAAGTACAAAAGAAGGGCTGAAAAGACACTATGAAATACAGCAGAAGGAGGGTTATATGGGCCAGGTGTGGTGGCTCACGCCTGTAATCCCAGCACTTTGGGAAGCCGAGGCGGGTGGATCACCCTAGCCTGACCAACATGGAGAAACCCTGTCCCGGGCTGGTCTCAAACTCCTGGCTCAAGCGATCTGCCCACCTCAGTCTCCCAAAGTGCTGGGATTACAGGTGTGAGCCACAGTGCCCACCCCTGAATTTTACTCTTGTTGGAGATCATTATATCATAGATGGAATATTTAAGAAATTTTATAGTAAGCACTGAAGAGTGGCAGTGAAACAGAATAAAAATGACCTTACTGTAAAGAGTCATTTGCTTTTTGTTTTTTATTAGTGGGGAGAAAAGGTGGTGTGGTAGAAAGAAAATAGATTTGAGAATCATATCTGAGTTTAAATTTTGATTTGATGACTTCTTAGATGTGTACCATGGGCAGCTGACTTAATCTTTCTAGCCCGTCTCCTTATCTGCAGAATGTAACCAATGCATGTAGAGGGCCTGCCCCCACACATTAGTCACTCACTAATACTAGCTTCCATAGAATCTATTTTTTTTTTGAGACAAGGTTTCAGTTTTGTCACCCAGGCTGGAGTGCAGTGGCGTGATCTCGGCTCACTGTAACCTCTGCTTTCCAGGCTCAAGCGATTCTCCTGCCTTAGCCTCCCAACTAGCTGGGACTACAGGCACACGTCACTGTGCCTGGCTAAGCTTCCACAGAATCTTAATCACCATTTTTAGTCTGCAGAATCAGAATATACTTATTTGTCTATACTTTCTTTTTTTTTTTTTTTTTTGAGACGGAGTCTTGCTCTGTCGCCCAGGCTGGAGTGCAGTGGCACAATCTCTGCTCACTGCAAGCTCCGCCTCCCTGGTTCATGCCATTCTCCTGCCTCAGCCTCCCAAGTAGCTGGGACTACAGGCGCTCACCACCACACCCACCTGGCTAATTTGTTTTGTATTTTTAGTATAGGCAGGGTTTCACTATGTTGGCCACGCTGGTCTCAAACTCCTGACCTCGTGATCCGCCCGCCTCGACCTCCCAAAGTGCTGGGATTACAAGCGTGAGCCACTATGCCTGGCCTTTTCTATCCTTTCTACTTTTAAAAATGGCCTGAAAAGTTATGCTTAACCAGTACTTTTAAAGTTAGGAAGTCCAGGGAAGGAAGTGATAAGCTATCATGACTGAATATATCAATATTATGATACTTATATTTTTCATTATCTTTTTCTTTTACAAGTTGCATGATATCTCAGAATCGGAATTTCTGACTGAAGCTGAGATCGTTTGTGATGTTGTGTGCCTGGTATATGATGTCAGCAATCCCAAATCCTTTGAACACTGTGCCAGGATTTTTAAGGTTTGTTGCTCCTATAGACTGTGACTGAACGTAACTTCATATGGACTTTCTATGGAATTGCAGTGTGGTGTTTCCTAACCACAAAAATGCAACAAAATCATGCGTATTTTAAAAATACATACATCTTTACCCTGTTCCTAAAGGTTCTGGTTTTGTTCTAAAGTGGTAGAGTCTCAGACATATATATTTCTAAAAGTTTTCGACATGTGATTCTGAGGTGCATTCCTGATTGAGAACTTTTATATTAATGCAAGGTCTTCCTGGCTGTTAAAGTTACATATGTCTGCCTTCTCTCTGATGAAAAAAGAGTAGTACATATGGATTATATATTGCCAAATATACCAAGAATAACAGCCAGAGGAAAGGGATAAACCTGAAGCTTAGAAAGTCTGTCAGTCACTTAGGGATTATCAATAAGATTCAATAGGAGTAAAATGCTGTATGTACAAAGGTGTTTATTCTAGCATTGTTTTTAATAGGAAAAAACTGGAAATAAGATGGCTAACAATGAACGATGATTTACTGAAGTAAGATAAAATAATCTAGTGGAATATCAGGCAATATTTAAATTAAAAAATAAATTAAAAATAAACGTAAAATTAAGAATAGTTTTGAATTCTGAAGAATATGGAGGACACAGTATTACATTTTTCAGTGGTTATGTCCAGCATGACTGCAACTGTACAAACACACATATAAATGCATGTGCTCAAGGACTAGAGGTGATATTAAAAAATGAAAGTAGTTTTTATAAAAGAATTTAGGTGGATTTCTTTATATTTCAAAATATGTGTGTTTCATGTGTGTTTTTAATTACATGTTTTTTTTAATTGTAATAAATCTAAAGAATCAGTATAGTCTGTTTTGTCATCAGCACTGGAAAAGTGGTCTGGATCTTATTTATTATATGAGATTTACCTAGACCACTGCCAATCTTTGCCTTTTGGTTCATTTTTTCACTTTGAAACTACTGTTGCTTTGCCCATCTGGAGGAAATGCTTGGTTCACATTTAATTAAATAGTAATTTTTGATGTTATTATCAGATTTTGATTTCATTTTTTATTCCATAGCAACACTTTATGGACAGCAGAATACCTTGCTTAATCGTAGCTGCAAAGTCAGACCTGCATGAAGTTAAACAAGAATATAGTATTTCACCTACTGATTTCTGCAGGAAACACAAAATGCCTCCACCACAAGCCTTCACTTGCAATACTGCTGATGCCCCCAGTAAAGATATCTTTGTTAAATTGACAACAATGGCCATGTATCCGTAAGTACTTGCTCTGTCTTCATTTTCATGTTGCATGGTTCATAACATTGCATGCCATTATTAGCCATGAAGGGAATATCTTTGTCACATAGGAATTGTTCAGCAACAGAAAGATACTTTGTAATGAGAAGGTACAAATTTGAGTAAATGCAAGTTTGGTTTGAATGCCATAATAAAATGATATAAAAAGTGCTTCTGGCAATATCTGTATATTTTTGAGCAGGCTGTAACTATCTTAATAGAATAGTACAATAAAACACAACCCCCTACCCAGCATTAAAAAATAGTTTTACTGGAATAAAATGGGGTTGGCATCATGTTGTTTTATGCTTATAAAGCATTTTCATATGAACAGAAAGTTTATATTTTTCTGTTTTTGACGTTAGGTATATGAAGTTTTCTAAAATCTTTTATTAATTTTTGTTGAAATTATGGGTATGCTTGAGTTAGGATATGTCTTTTTTAAGTGCTGTAAAGAGTAGTTGTAATTGGAATTTCTACTGTATAAATGTTTTACATTAAGTGTTATGAGCCACAAATTTCATGTACATTTATTATATATCTATACATGCATATGCACAAGCACATAACTGTGGTCATCTCTGTAGTTTACTAACTGCCTTAAAATTGCATGGTTCTTAATGGCATTTGCCTCAAGTAGTGTGTTTGTATAAATTCTGTTTTGTAACAAAATAGTTTTTCAGGCAGTGCGTTTCTCAGGACTTTATAGCTTATTCTACTTATTCTTATGTTAGTCTCTAAATTATTTTTCTTCTTATGAAAACTACAGTGTAACATAGAGTAATAATCAAACATTGCTATAAACCAAGAATGACATTTTTCAAAAAGGTGTTGATTTGTACAGATTTTTAATGTCAGAGTTAACTTTACTGCTATTTTATTACCTAATACTTTTTTTAGATGCAACAAACCCTCGAATTTCTATTTGTATTCGAAGACAAGTCATTCCTATTATTATAGAATAACCAAAACCTTATTTATGTTTTACCTTTACTTTAAAACTCTCATGTATGTTATCTACAGAGAGGATCATTACAGAGACAGACTCTCCCGAGACATGGGCCACACTGATAGAATAGAGAATTTGAGAAAAATCTGGGTCTTTCTAAAAACTGCTTTGTAAGTTACTTTTTCTTTATGACTTCTGTGGGATTTTGTTGATATTTTCTTAGAGAATGACCAAATCTCCTTTCCTGCCATAATTAACATTTAGTAATTATGTAGAAACGCACTGCTTGGTCAGGCTTCCTGCCTAGCTGTATATTACGTTGTCTTCCCTACTACATAAATGTACTTCTTTAATCTTGTAATTACAGTAACTGCAACTGTGTTTTTACATCTGCATTTTTAAAACATTTTACTGTAATTCTGTTGTGTGTGTGTGTGTGTGTGTGTGTGTTATATGATAAATGTACATACATGGACTACTTGTTTATATGGTTAATCCCAAACTACTTCTCATGAAGCATCTCCCTGTTGCTAAGCATACTTTGCATCTCTCCTTTTTGGTGGGTGGAGCCTTGTGTATGTTAAAGAATCAGATTTGATTTATAAAATAACAGATGGATTCCAGTATGACAGCTGGCGGTGACTTAGTAGCAGTGATTTGTTCCTCATCACAAGTCAAAAAAAATGAAAAAAAAAAAGAAAAAGGAATGTCTTGAGCCTATACAAGTTTTTTTTTTTTTTAAATTAATTCTTGTTTTTCTTCATGTTGGGAATTAGGCATTATTGGAATGCTGCTAATCGTCACAATCGTGCCACCATGTGCTGTGGTCTCATCAGATCTCATAAGCTAAGCCAAGTCAGATTGGGCCAGTCTTTTGACTGAGAAGCCTATAAAAAAATGTTCAGGTGTTACAGGAAGTGATGTCATTGATTCATCAGGCGGCGCTCTTCTGAGTGGGTTCTGAACCAGTACCTCTTCATGGGTGGTGTGATGGCTTTGTATGAATGAGTGGCTCTGACCACTGAACAGTCATTGGAGACCCCCTACTTTGGTAGTTAGAGCCGAGGTGAAATGGGTTGCCCCCTGTGCCTGCACCAACTAGTGCAACTCTCCTCAACCAGAAAGGAGTCAGAAAGCCTCCCTAAATTTCATATCTAATTTCAACTGGATCCATTGTTAATTTTTACATCCTTACCCAGAGTTTCATATTGTCATATATAGCTGCTGTGTTTGGGTAGCAGATGAAATCAACCCTATATTTTATTTGAGTAGAAATTTATAAAGCACCTTGATTTAGTTCCTTTGAGAGCCAGGGTGCTTGATGAATTAAAGACCTTGTTGTTCACATCTTCTCAGGGTTGAATATACTTGTCTTTTGGCTCATTTGTATATTTATCATTCTTCTCCTTCCTGGTTTTCAGGCATGTGTGTATGTGAGGGAGGAGGAGGAGGGAATGGTTATTTAAACGCTAGCAAACTTTGTCCTTTTGGTGGGTGCTTATGGCTTACTCAGTTTTTCTTTTTATTTATTTAGACGAGGGTGCCATCTATTGCTGTGCATATTTATTCCACAAAAATTCATGTAATAATAATTCCATCCCCCCTCCAAAAAAAGCAAAAGTATCAGCTAATTTTCCCTAGATTTTCTACAGGGAGGGAGGAGGAAACTATTACTATTTATTATGTTTTTGGTAAATGTGGAATTCTGCACAACTTTAGCATGCCCCATACTGTCCTTTTCCTTTCTACAAAGAGTGTTGCTTATGCCTAAGTCTTTTTTTTTTTAAAGTTGGCACACCCTGACTTGTGCCATATTTGTAAGTAAGAACTCAACTCCTGTCCTTCTGTGTGTTTTCGCAGCCATGCCCGGTTACGCTGTATGTGCACCTGCAACAGGTGTACATTTTGCATCTGTCAGAACTTCCTCAACTCAGACTTGCTGCAATCTGTAAAGAACAAAATCTTCACTGCAGTTCTTAACAGGTTCTTAACTTTATTTACTGGGTACCAGGCATTCTGTTAAAATACAAAAGAAAAAAGCGGATAACTATTTATTATACAGACACTCACTACAAAGACAAGCTGACTGATGCCCAACTAACTTCCACTAAAATTCTCACTGTGATGACAATGTTTAGTTTTGGCAAGCATCCTTAATAATGTTTTTAAATTAATAGGTATATTTAGAGGACTATAAAATAAGATTTTGGATGTTTTTTTCATAAGGAAGATAAATCATCTTTCCTATTAAAAGATAATATGTATAGGGAAATTAAAATTTTTTGGCTGTGAGTTAATAAATTAGGACTTTTATAGTAAAGAAAAGACACATTAATCCAAATGAAAGATATTATATTATACTGTGCTCAGCTTACATTGAAATAATATATCTCATTAAAACCATAGTAATGCAAACAGTATTTTGAGTTTGAAAAAATATTCTATGCTTGAAACCATTTATAATTATAATCTGCTTTTAAGTACCTGGAGTGTTTATTTGAAAGAACATGGTTTCTAGACATGAGGATAATAACCAACTTTAAGAACTCAAAGGAATATGGAAAAGAGAAAAAGATCTGTAGTACTGTTTTTTTAGGCCTTTATAATTGAACCAAAAGCATGAAGTAATCCTATGAAGTAATACACTTTTAAGAAAGAAAGAGAAAAAAAAAAGGATGCATATATTCCCTCAAAGCAATAATCTTGGAAGGTTGTATTCTTATTCTGATCATGCTACCTTTGTTCAAATCAGTTTTACATTTTTTGAGCATTTAAGAGCTGAATACTAATTTGTACCTGATGTCATATGTGTATGCATTAGGTTTTTGAAATCATTTGAAAGTCACTGGGAGCTGGGCTTGATTAAGATCAAGCTAAATATTCAATTTTGGTTAGAAATGGGTCAGTTATTTGGCTCACCAGTGGACACTCACTGAGGGCTAGACTTTAACTGTATCAAATGACCATAGTTTGTATCCACCAGCAATATAGTGGATGTGTCTATGAAACAGTTAGTTTATTTCTTCTGTGAGTCAGAAACTGATTTTGAAGGCATTCTAAGAGTTTCAGTGATGTTTTGAGCACCAGCAGCTCTGGAATAAGAATGCAACCATCTCAGGTGACTGCTTTGAAGGGATCACCACACTCATTTGGTGGCAAAGTTCTGCTTCTGTGCTTTAGCACCTTGTAAAGTAGTAACATAGACAGATTCTCTCATGATGACTGACAGAAAATGCAAGGCTAGTTCAAACCAAACAACACTCAGGTGCTCCAGTGTTGGGAATCGTTGAGTTGGAAGAGATTCTAGAATTCATCTGGCCTAACCTCCTGTTAGAATGCCTTCCTGCAAGCCTTCCTGAGAGAGTGCTGTTTATCTGCTGATGGCTTGCCTCATTGGAAAGCATTTTTTCTTTTGCTTTTATAATTTTTTTTAACTAAATGTTTTCCCTATAACTTTCTCTCTTTAGTTTTAGTTCTGCCCTTTAGAACAACATACGACTATTCTACTCCCTCTTCAACATAGCAATCCTTCAGGCATTTGAAGACGGCCATCATGTCTCCCCTAATTTTCTCTTCTCCAGGTAGAACATCCCCATTTCTTTCAGCCTTTTCTTAAATTAGATGGTTTAGTGAACTTATCATTCCTGGTTGTCTTCATCTGAAAGCCCCTTAGGTTTTCACAGTACCTCTTAAAAGGTGCCACCAAGAATAGAAAGCAGTGTTGCAGTTGTAGTGCGACTAGTCCAGAACAGTGGGCAGCTGTGTTTCACAATTAGGACAGCATCTGTCTAGGACATGAATTAACTTTTTGGCAGTCCCATCCCACTGTTGACATATACTGTCCTGGGGCTAATTAAAGTCAGATGTTTTTCATATGAAGAGACAGATGTCTCCTCCTTTCTAATGTGTATTTGACATTTTTTAGTTGATGCTTTAAATCTAAATGCAGATACATATATATCTCTATTGAATGTCATATTCTTCCTTTTGACCCATTTGTTCTAGCTCAGTCATTTCAAACATTATTTCTGTCATTTGTCCCATTATATATCTCTCTAAGCATTGTGTTATTTGCAAATTTGGTAGATATGTACTGTTTTTCAAGTTACTGATAAAAAATGATGTTGAATACCCAGAGGTTGGAGAGAGAGAGAGTGCTAAACTGAGCAAGCCCTATAGTGTTCCACCAGAGAACTCTTTGTCAATGACAGGTTCAAAATTCTTGGGGAAGGATTTTTCAGTCAATGAAAAATATGTTATTATCCAGCCCACATTTTATCTTCCCGTCTTATCAGATATTTCATGAAGGATTTTTCTAAAATCAGTATATAATTTCTTCTATATTCCTCTGATCTACTAATATAATTTTATCTAATTAACAAGCAACATATATTTGATGTCTTATTTTGGTGAACTCACCTTGGCTCCCCGTAATTGCTGGTCACAAACCACCTATTTTATTACCTATTCTAGAAACTCTTGATTGTCCGTAATTACAGATTGATTCATTGTCTATGTCCCTGGTGACAATTTTATTCCTAGATTGGTTTAGTTAGCTTTCAAATAAAATTGATTTAGTTAGCTTTCAAATGAAATAGGACAGATGTGCATTAAATGAATAATATTGCACATAGTAAATTATACAGTGGCCCTCAAAGAGAAATCAGTAAGTTTTGGTCATATCTATTTATAAACTGGTAGTAATTTAATGGTAATGTCAGCACACATCCTGACATCTGGTAATCAAGAATGGAAAGAATGAAAACGACAAGTAGAGGAACCAGTATACTTTTCAAACACTCCTTCCTTATCTCCGTTAGTATTTCAATCATTTAAGAGAAGTACAGTGGAATTTTAGGGGCTGCGTATTGGAGTTTCTTCTAGTTTATGAAAGGTAAGTAAGATAGGTAGGTGGGGGCCAAAAACTCAGTGCCCACAAGTCCTGGATGGATAATGTAAAAGAATGAAGGTGGCCAAGTATAAGAAACAAGGAGAGGTGGGGACTGTGACAGGCACTGTCTAAAAGAGGCAGCCACCACTCAGCTCTGGCCATTTGTTGTTGTACAGGTCTGGTGTTGCCAGGTTTTCTGGTTTTACAAGAGACTGGAAATCAAGGCTTTGGTGTGAAATTTCCAGATATTTAGAGATTAGCAATTAATTAACAAATTTTTAAAGTACTAATCAGAACAAAGCATGTTTATAGTCCACCAGCTTGCAACCTCAGTCTTAAGGTGTGGCCTAGTGAAAATGGAGGCCAAGGAAAAGGACACCTACAGAATGAAAATGTCTCTGGTCCCATCACCACCACCACCACTTTACTCCTTTCCCATGAAAAATTTGAAAAAGTTATTGGGTGGTGGGATGAGAATGGAACCACCTTTCCCTGTTACTTCTCAGGTTTTGGCAGCTGTTATTAGTTGGTCACTATTGGTTTCCTGTGTTAGACATATCCTAATGTTAGGCACAAAAAAGATTGATTGACTAATTAAGTAAAAGTCATTTAAAATTTTTTCACTTACTTTATTCATAGGGAGGGTTCTCACCTAACACTAGGTCCTAAGTCTTTGTTTTTAGATATCAGAACTACCATGCTTAGTGTTTGATTTAGAATTGTGAAAGAGCAGTTCTAAATGGCTTGTCTTTTTTTTTTCTTTTTTTTTTTTTTTGAGATGGAGTCTCACCCTGCCACCCAGGCTGGAGTGCAGTGGCATGATCTCAGCTCACTGCAACCTCTGCCTCCCAGGTTCAAGTGATTCTCGTGCCTCAGCCTCCGGAGTAGCTGGGACCACAGGCATGTGCCACCTTGCCCGGCTAATTTTTGTATTTTTAGTTTCGCCATGTCTCAAACTGGTCTCGAACTCCTGACCTCAGGTGGTCTGCCCGCCTTAGCCTCCCAAAGTGCTGGGATTACAGGTGTGAGCCACCGCACCCAGCTGTCATTTTTATTTAAGTAAAAAGTTTCATCGAATGTCTACAAATAATTAAATTAGTAGACAAGTATTGGTCTCAAATCAGCACATTGTTTTAGTGTGCTTGTAAAAATTTTGGTCACTGAAATAGAAATTACTACCAGATATGATACATGTTTGAGACCACATTCTCTTATTACCCCACTCTCCCCTAACCCCACCTTGATGTGATTTATTCATTCAGAGTACTTAAGTACCTGCTTTGAATAGGAACCTGCTGTGAACTGGGGCAAAATTTGAAAATGAAGAATACATGGAACCTGCCTTTAAGCATCTTTCTAAATATTATTTCTCTAAGAAAAACATTTTTAAACTTTGGTTATATTTTCAGTGATGTTAGTCTTTCATGCTAAAAAGGAAAGTGCTATATAACCTGATAATGAATTTAGGCAGTTTCAAGAGGTTAATTTCTGCAAGTGTTTTTCCTTTTATGAGAAAAAAATTGTCTTTTTTCTTGAACTTATTTACTAGACACTATATATTTTAAATATAGAAAGAATGAATTAAAAATGTTTATTTCCAATTTAATTGAATGTATATTAACTTTGATATGTGAGAGTAGTGTTAAACACACATCTATCTCACATGTAATCTTTCTCTTGGTAATTATGATCTCACTCAGATCTGGATAGGTTTATGTTTTACTTTAGACTAATTTATGAATAACTGGAATTATTTGAATTTAAATACATGTGGAGGATGATTAACATGTGGTCAGATGATTTTAATCTTTGGGACTGCTTTCATTTCAAGTGGTATAAATTATGTTACTGGAGAAAAAGACCTTTTGAATATATTTTAAATTTTAAATATCTTTTAAATTTGAAAGTGATTATATATAGATGAGCTTGATTGTTGGTTTGAACTACCCAGGATTTTTATTTATTAAGTATTTATTACTCTGACTTGAGAACACTCCTGCTTTGCATGAGAATGTTACTAGATTGTAGTGTGTCGTGAACTTGAATTTGTCCTTTTTTTTTAGGTATTTGTTTTCATTTGTTTGTTTGTGTCACTTAGTCATTTTTTAATACTCTCAATCTCCTTCCCAGCTAGGTTTTTGTGTATAATCTCACCACTTCTAACCTGTTATTTAATCAAATATTGCTTATTTTACAGTTTATTATTTGGGCGTGATTTCCTTTGTGCATATTTTGGTTTTAGGATTTCTTTCATTCTATTTTATTATTTGCATTAGCCATATAAGTTGTTGGTTCATGTTACTTCTTAAGTTCAGTAGCAGCATTTTATTTTGACAACCAAGTGCATAGTTCACACTGAATATTTACAGAGACCCAAAAGTATGATGGATAGACATCATACCTATTGCATTTTTTACCCTATTTATAATGTATTTTTAGATTAAATATATGTGTGACTTTTAAGCCACTCATTAATGACTTACTTCATTTACCCATATTGCTTTAATAATCACCCAAGTTCTTCCTTTATGTAGTTTGAATTCGTTACTTGATATAGGAGCCCTTTGTTGAAGAAAGGATTTTATTTTTGTCAGACAAAAATGAACTGCTTTTTCATAGGATTGCCTTACGAAGAGGATAGGTTTCTAAAAATCTTAATGTTGTTAAATGTTGGAAATCTAAGAGTCCTTGGGATATTACGTTATAGTAAAATATTTTATCCAAGAAGTCCTGCTTTAGTTTCTTATGAAACTTATTTATTTCCTTGTATGAAGGTCCTTATAAGACTGTTTGTGAATTTGTATACATAGTCATATATTTAAAGTTATACAAGAGTTTATTTATAGATTTTCATTAAGTAAGCTGCTGCTGCTTATAATTTTTAAATTTTTTGTCATTTGGTTAATATATTAAAGGACATGACAAGGTGAAGTTTGCCTTATCTGATCTTTAAGTATTACTAGTTAACATATAGATATTGGAGTGTTTCCTTCGTATTCATGATCATCTGTGAATTCAGATTCTTCTAATGCTTGGTGAAGCATTTCTTGACATTAGTGCACACCTGTGTCCTTTCCCAAAGTATGTTACTATTTAGGCGTGCTCAGTTAACAGCTTGCTTATGGTTTGTGTTGAAGCTGCTAGACACTGTATATTGATTCCTTAACCTATTTTATCCTATTAAATATTTATCCTAATAAATATCCTATTAAAATATTTTATGCCTATTGGCTCAGTTAGGAGAATTGTCCTTATTAAAATTGTTATTAGCAGTAGTGGCATTATTTTTAAAAGTAGGTACAGAAAATATGGCCAGGCGCCGTGGCTCACGCCTGTAATCCCAGCACTTTGGGAGGCCGAGGAGGGTGGATCACAAGGTCAAGAGATTGAGACCATCCTGGCCAACATGGTGAAACCCCGTCTCTAGTAAAAATACAAAAATTAGGTGGGCGTGGTGGTGCGCACCTGTAGTCCCAGCTACTCGGGAGGCTGAAGCAGGAGAATTGCTTGAACCCGGGAGGTGGAGGTTGCAGTGAGCCAAGATCGCACCACTGCACTCCAGCCTGGTGACAGAGCAAAAAAAAAAAAAAAGAAAGAAAAGAAAAAATACTTCACCAGATTGAAACATTTGGAGAAATAGAAGCAGAGAGTCCAGAAGACTTTTTTTTAATTTTTAATATTTTATTTTATTTATTTATTTATTTATTTATTTTGAGATAGAGTCTCACTCTGTTGCCCAGGCTGCAGTGCAGTGGCCCTATCTCAGCTCATCGCAACCCCCACCTCCCAGGTTCAAGCGATTCTCCTGCCTCAGCCCCCCAAGTAGCTGGGATTACAGGTATGCACCACCACACCTGGCTAATTTTTTGTAGAGACGGGTTTCACCATGTTGGCGAGGCTGATCTCTAACTCCTAACCTCATGTGATCTGGCTTCTTCTGCCTCCCAAAGTGCTGGGATTACAGGCATGGGCCACCATGCCCCTCCTCAGAAGACTTTTTTTTTAAGTGGAGTATTTGAAAATAGAAAAGGGCCAAGTGCAGTGGCTCGTGCTTCTAATCCCAGCACTTTGGGAGGCCAAGACAGGAGGATCACTTGAGCTCAGGAGTTCAGGACCAGCCTGGGTCACAAAGTGAGAGCCTGTTTCTACAAAAAATAAAAAAAAATGAAAACATTTTTTAAAAAAAGCTGGGTGTGATGGCTCACACCTGTGGTCCCAGCTACATAGGAGATTGAGGTGAGAGGTTTGCTTGAGCCCAGGAGGTCAAAGCTGTAGTGAGCTGTGTCTGTGCCAGTGTACTCTAGCCTGGGTGACACAATGAGATCCTGTCTCAAAAAAAAAAAAAAAAAAAACAGAGCTGAACACAGTGTTTCACACCCATAATTTCAGCACTTTTGGAGATCGAGGCAGTAGGATTATGTGAGCCCAGGAGTTCCAGACCAGCCTGGGCAACAAAGTTGTATTAAGACCCCGATCTCTACAAAAAATCATAAATTAGCCAGGTATGGTAGCATGCACTTGGGGTCTCAGCTACATGGGAGGCTGAGGCAGGAGGATTACCTGAGCCCAGGAGGTTGAGGCTGCAGTGAGCTGTGTTCATGCCATTGCATTCCAGCCTGGGTGACAGAGCGAGACCCTGTCTATAAATAAATAAATAAATAAATAAAGACAGAAAAATTTACTGTAGTTTGGTGACCTCAGTATAGTTTTCAACTTGAGATACGTAATTACAAATGAGAAAAAGCTAAATATGGTATCTCTGTGCCCTGGTAACTTTAGATACACTTGTATTACAGTTATATTGGTTGTTTTAGAGTATTGTCTTAAAAATCTATACCTGAGATGTATATATGGGTAGAGTTGTAAAATTAGAAGACCATTCACATTAGTGCGTTTGTACATCTCTTAGTTGTATTTTGGAAAGAATAAGATGGGGAGATGAGAGGAGTGAAAAATAGGAAATTCAAATACATTTCTGAGAAATTGTGTGGAAAGACTGATAAAAATGACTCTCTGAGTGGAGCTTCTCTGAGTAAAATCTCTCTGTTTTGCTTCTTTTCAGTATTTTCTACTGAACTTTTCTTTTCCTCTGCATAATAGCTTACAGTCTAAGACAAGGTTAATTGATATCTGGGTAACAATTTCTGAATTCATACCCTTCCTCTGTGTTGCCCAGGCTGGTCTTGAACTCCTGGCCTCAAGCAGTCCTCCAACTTCAGCCCCCCAAAGATCTGGGATTACAGTGTGAGCCTCTGTGCCCAACCAGTTCATGTTTTTATATTTACCTTAAGTTGCAGAATTAATTAAAAGTATTTTGTATGCCCTTGCACTAAAGATATTCAGTGCAAAGGTACATAGGAATTTTGGCCAATCTGCATATGCCTTGTGTGACTGTTCACAGTTCACACAGTTATTTGTTTAACTCTTTATTATCTGAATTTTGCAACATTTTCTTCTCTCTGCATTATTAAGTAGTGGCCTTAATAAAACCCAAGTCCAGATGTGTTGGTTGGCTCCTACACCTGTGTCAAGGAGAACTTGACATCTGATACATTCATGGGCCTTCAGCACTTCTAAGCCAGAAAGCCAACATCCCAGACACAGGAATTTTCACCTAAGAACTTGAAAGCTCTAACAAACTGCGAATGATTACTTAGGGTTATATTCAACATTTAGTCATTATTTCTAATGTTCTAAAAAGAGATACTGCTTCACTAAATGATCTTATTCCACATACAGTAGGAAAGTTTGGTGATTTTGATATATCACTAGGTTAGAAAAAAACCTTTATACATAGACACACATACACATTTTTGACCTTGTAACATTTAATGCTGGAAAGTCTATCTTAATGAAAACATCCTAAATATAGAGAAAAATTTTATGTAGAAAGATAGTCTTTTTTTTGTAGCCACAAATAAATGGAGATAGCCAGGTTGGGCATGGTGGCTTATGCCTGTAATCCCAGCGCTTTGAGAGGCTGAGGCCAGGAGTTCAAGACTAGCCTGTGCAACATAGCAAGACCCCCATCTCTACAAGAAAAATGAAAATTATCCAGGCATGATGGCACACACCTGTAGTCCCAGCTACTTACGTGGCTAATGCAGGAAGATCACTTGAGCTCAGGAGTTCAAGGCTACGGTGAGCTAGGATCGCACCACTGCACTATCCAGCCTGGGTGACAGAGCAAGACGCTGTCTCTGAAAAGTAAAATAATAAAATAAAAGGAGATAGCCAGCAGTAGGAGAATAGAATATAATCCAGCTATTTAGAATGTTTCCATAATTGATGAAGAAGGCCATACCTTATAACACGTGTGAAAAATATATAGAATTATACACACATTGTGTTTGCAGCTGTGTAAAAAATACATAGAAAAAGTCTAAAAGGGGCTGGGCACAGTGGCTCACTCCTGTAATCCCAGCACTTTGGGAGGCTGAGGCAGACGGATCACTTGAGGTCAGGAGTTTGAGACCAGCCTGGTCAACATGGTGAAACCCCATCTTTACTAAAAATACCAAAAATTAGCTGGGCATGGTGGTGCACGCCTGTAATCCCAGCTACTCAGGAGCCTGAGGCACAAGAATGACTAGAAGCTGGGAGGTGGAGGTTGCAGTGAGCTGAGATTGTGAGACTCTGTCTCAAAAAAAAAAAAGTCTAAGAGGAAATACCTGACCTTTTAATTTGTTGCCTTGGGTAACATAAATGATTTTTTTTCTTACTTTGCCTTATTTTCTAATGAGTGTATATTAACTTTTTTATATTTGAAAATAAACTTTAGAAAGAAAGAAAAACTATGCAGTAAGATACTATACGTTATTCTAAGATGATATTTTCTATAAGTCATTTTGAAAGAATTATGCTTTTGAATTGTGGAAGAATTATTTCTGCTTAAGTTTAGAAATGAGCCAGAAGTGGCCAGGCGTGGTGGCTCACACCTGTAATCTCAGCACTTTCGGAAGCAGAGGTGGGTGGATCACCTGAGATCAGGAGATCGAGACTATCGTGGCCAACATGGTAAATCCCTGTCTCTACTAAAAATACAAAAATTAGCTGGGTGTGGTGGCATGCACCTGTAGTCCCAGCTACTCGGAAGGCTGAGGCAGGAGAATCACTTGAACCCTGGAGGCGGAGGTTACAGTGAGCTGAGATCGCGCCACTGCACTCCAGCCTAGCGACAGAGTGAGATTTCGTCTGTCTCAAAAAAAAAAAAAAAAGAAAGAGAGAGAAAGAAATGAGCCAGAAGCTTTATGAAACTGTACTTGCCTCTGTTTGAGAACTGAAAGGGCAAACGTGAATTAGTTTTTGATACTTTTGGAATACATGTGAGACCACATTATTCTCTATTCAGGTTAAGCAATGATAAGCGTGCCCTCCATTTTAAATGCTTTCTCTCTTTTATAAATAGAGCCTGGTAGTGCAGCCTTTAAATGCAGGTGGTACAGGTGTAAAATAGTTCTGTAAGTAACTTTCCATGTCTGAAAGTGTCTTAAACAGCTACTGTAACATTGATGGAGCCATCGAAATATATTTTATAAGTTAGTAGTTACCTTAAGTTTTCAACTAGCTGTATCTTGAACATGTATCTATATTAATCTTGAAATGCAAAAGAAAACTAAGCAATAAGGTCAGTCAGAATATATTATTTCATGTGTCTTAAAACACAAGGGAGACCAGCCTGTAGTTCCAGCAGTTAGAGAGGCCAAGGTGGAAGGATTGCTTGAGCTCAGGAGTTCAAGATCAGCCTGGACAACATGGTGAGACTTCATCTCTATAAACAAACAAGAAACCACAAGGGAGCTCTGTGGAACAGATATCCGTATTTGAAGACTCTGAGAAATCATTTTGATTTTAATGTGATTATAGCTAGCTTAAATCCTTTTTTCCTCCTAAGTTAAAAAATAAATGTAAAAATTTTAAAATAAAATAAAAAATCTCCATCAGTGCAGATGCATGATAATCACAGGGAGGCCAAAGATGAAGAGAAACCTCTAATGCACCTTTACCTATGCTCTGACTTTAAATTCTATACGTCTGCATTGACTTGGAGTTGTAAACTTTTGTTACTCTCATCATAGGTCCACGGTGGTCTGTGAGCTTGGGATGTTGGACTCAATTTTTTCACAGATATATATTTGTAGTTTTTGATAACCCAAAGTTATAATCATCTGTAAACTTCATGACTAATAGTTGTTAACCTCATTTCTGATGAATACTTATGGTTACTACATGTTGTCAGGTACTGCTTATGGTATTGGTTTAAAGGACTTGGTATTTCAGATGCACCAAGACCGGCCTCATAGGGATGTTTAGAGAATGTATATAACAGCTTTAGGTTTCCTTGTCTGGGGTGGGTGGGTGTGTGTTTGTTAACAGAGTACATACAGACAGATTTTTTTTTTTAAGTTTGGCAATTTGCTATAGAATACATTTATTTTAAATATAGAAAACATGAGATCCATCATATAGGGTGGCAACTCAATCTATGTGTGGGATGCATAATTGAGAGATGTTATTTTGAGTCCCTTTTTTTGTGAGCTCTGCTGTGAACTGCAAACTGTGTGCATGTGCATAAAAGGTTAAGAGCCCGGGTAGCTGAGTGGGGTGCCATGCTGTTAGCAGACGACGAAGGCAGTATTACTCACCAGTTGCATGCTGTCAGCTCTGTAGAAGATTCCATCTTCATGGAGTCATCTCATGATCCACTTTTTCTTGAAGCCAGGTAACATTTCCAATGGGTTGGCCTCGTTGGAGTTTTTCCAGCTTGAAAAACCTAAGCATTTTCTTCTGTGACTTTTTTTTTAATAAAACACTGCCTGTTGGAAAAACTAACTTGCAAGCTGGAATGAACCTGTGATATCACTTTGCTTTGTAAGAAATAATTATGTGAGGAGTGATTTTTTCTTTGAATAGAAACTGGTGAGGGTGAGAATTGGAGTGTTGTGTCTTGCTTTGTTGTGGTGTTAAGCATGGAGCACTCTGGCTTGTGTTGTAGACTTTTGTTTCTAGGGATATACAGACTCTATTTTGTGATAACTAATGTGTTCACTTTGACTATTACTGAGGCAAAGTAGTTTTGTGCAGTTTGAATTCTTGGCTCTTAACTCTTTTGCATATGTCAGTGCCTTGGTCTTTTAATGATATCTGACTTTTGCTTCAAATCTGTTTAACTTAGTTATAAAATAACCTAAACTAGACAGTCTCTCTAAGCTCTTAATTTTGTAAGTTTTCTTTTCTTTTCTTTTCTTTTTTTTTTTTTTTTTTTGCGATGGAGTCTCACTCTGTCACCCAGGCTGGAGTGCAGTGGCACTGTGTCGGCTCACTGCAACCTCCATCTACTAGGTTCAAGCAATTCTCCTGCCTCAGCCTCCCAAGTAGCTGGGATTACAGACACCCACCACCATGCCCGGCCACTTTTTATAGTTTTAGTAAAGACGGGGGTTTCACCATGTTGGCCAGGCCAGTCTCGAACTCCTGACCTCAGGTGATCCACCCGCCTCAGCCTCCCAAAGTGCTGGGATTACAGGCATGAGCCACTGCACCCGGCCAATTTTTTAAGTTTTCTACATCATCTCAATTGTGTTCACTTAGTAACTAAGACTTCAGTGACATTTAAATAAAATGTTCCGACCTTTTCTTTAGAGCTTTATCCTCTTCATGATAAGCTGTCATACTTGAGACTCTTGAGGGTACTTACTGAGCATGCTCACAACTCAGTTTGTGGTACAGGCTGTCCCTGTTCTTGTCATGCATACTATGGCTTCTTTTATGTCATTGCCTTTCAATCCATCACATTACATTATGTCTGTTAGTTGGTATCATTATCACTGCCTGTCTGACTAACACCAGGGATTGGTTTTTTTCTCTTTAATTAGCAGTAACCAAATTAATGCAAACTGGTAAATCCTCCCCTCCCCCTTCGGGTTTTTTGGGGGTTTTTTTTGTAAATTTTTATGAGGCTCAGTGTTTCCAAAGTTGACTTTAATCATTTCTCTTAGAAAAGTATTGTCACTTGTCACTTAACTGCTTACAAAATAGCTTTCAGTTCCTGGGGATAGGAGATTGCACATTATTTAACCATGAATATGATCCTCAAAATTGTGGGAACACCGCCTTAATTTTCATTTTGAAGGACCGTGATGGTATTATAAAATGCTAGATTGATTCGTCTAACTTCTTTATTTCCTGTGTGAAAAAAAGTTTACAAATTTAGATGTCTACCCCCACAAAGTAGCTAATTATCTTTATTAGTGTCTACATTATGTCATTTTCTTAAAGTAATGATTAAGTAATTATATACATGGCTATATTGATCAACGTTTTTGATAAGCATTACTGTATGCAATTAGCTTGACAAGTGTGCTAATACTTCCCTAAAAGTAGACTGCTAAATAACTGGTATAGGGTTTTCCTACTAATCATGTTTTAAATAATAATTACATTTTCTGACTGCAGGCACGTGACACAAGCTGACCTCAAGAGCTCCACGTTTTGGCTTCGAGCAAGTTTTGGTGCTACTGTTTTTGCAGTTTTGGGCTTTGCTATGTACAAAGCATTATTGAAACAGCGATGATATAAAAAGAAATACTGTCCCTACCAAAAACAATTACTTTTACGTACATTCTGAATGCTTTAAGTTCTGCTAGAAATATTGAGATATTTATACATGCAGAGTTACTTTATTAATATTTGTAATTCATGCATAAGAGTATTTTAATGATAGTTATAACTGCAGTATTGGCTAGCATATGGAAAGAAAACAGCTAACAGCCAAACTAAAATGGCTAAATTCCAGAGGCCAAAAGGGAATATTTTGTAAATATATGTACATATTCAGGCAAGATATGGTCTCCCAAGCTGAGTTCTAGAAATGATGTTTCTAGACATTTCTAAATGGTATTGTTAGTGCTCACTTGGCTCACTCTCCTAGGTTTAAGTTAGCCCAGAGATTGTATTTACCCATGGATCACTTTATTTATTTCACATTTACTCAGAATGACCCTTTGGGTTCTATAAGGACATAAGGCACAATTTGCCATTCTCTCTCCGTTTTTAAAAACATACAAGTCAGTGTCAGCTTACCAACATGACATTTTTTCAGTCAGTTGTGGTAGGCCAGCCTTGAAGCCATTGCACAGTCTAGAAAATTGTGTAGCTGAGTGTGCAGCTCACCTTTAAGGGTGAAGTGAGGTAAAAGCAATTAGCAGAGATGTTATCTATGTGATTATGTTGCTTCTTTGTCAGTATGTTGAATTTTATAGCCCTTTCAATGAAATGAAAAAAAAAAGCAATTTGTATATTACCAATGTTTTTAGTTTAAATAAAGAGTCACCCTTACTACTGTTGAATTTCATCCCAAGTGTAAATCATTCTATAATGGCTGTGTCTGTTATAGTATATTACAGTAACTGCATGTGTCACCAAGTGTTCTATATCAGGCTAGGATAACCTAGAGGCAGTAATTTTTTAAATGATAAAATCTAATGAATATAAACTCTCATGATAAACCTATTTTTTCCATCATCAGCCTTTTCAAGTATTTAAATAAATAACTGCTGTGTACTGTGATCTTGAGTTCTTTTGTCATCTCAAGTAAAAATTTCTGTACAGATGTGAGTGAAGTCCTCTGGTTTCTATCTCTCATATTGAAAATTATTTTGTGTAAAAGGAATACTCATCCGGGAGTGGTGGCTCAGTCGTGTAATCCCAGCACTTTGGGAGGCCGAGGTGGGTGGATCACCTGAGGTCAGGAGTTTGAGACCAGCCTGACCAACATGGTGAAACCCTGTCTCTACTAAATACAAAAAATTAGCTGGGCATGGTGGCACATGCCTGTAATCCCAGCTACTTGGGAGGCTGAGGCAGGAGAATCGTTTGAACCTGGGAGGAGGCGGAGATTGCAGTGAGCCAAGATCACGCCGTTGCACTCCAGCCTGGGCAACAAGAGCGAAACTACACCTCAAAAAAAAAAAAAAAAAAAAAAAAAAAAAAAAAAAACTCATTAGGAAAAAGGTCAAGTATGATTTATATATATAAGAGGAAATTTATTTAAAAGTTGTAGAGAAATGTATTCTGGTAAAAGGCCAATTGTTTTCTCCTACACATAGCTAATTAATGTGGTTTCTGCTATTGTTTGCATGTTTATTTTCTCCTTTAACATGATTTTTCCTCTTTGCCATTCTGAGGGACATTTTCTTACAAGATCACACTTCTTGAGCAACTAGTAACAGTATAACTTACTAGCTTGCAAAATAACATGACACTTCATTTTTTATTTTTTATTTTTTGATAAGACAAGGTCTTACTCTGTTGCTCAGGCTGAAGTGCAGTGGCATGATCATAGCTCACTGCATCCTTGAATTCCTGGGCTCAAGTGATCCTTCCATCTCAGCCTCCCACAGTGCTGGGATTACAGGTGTGAGCCACCACACCTGGCCTGACTCCTTATTTTTTATTATTTTCTGAGAATTTCCCACTTACCAAATTTATGTCCGTTGTATAGTTTGCAATGACAGTTAATTTTTTCCAAGTTCTTTTCTAGTTTGTCTGAAATACTGCTTTAAATGAATATGTTTTATAGATTGTTGTGTTTGTGAGAAGCAGAGGTAAGAAGCTAGCTTACCAAGAGTTAATAAGTGGTGTGTTTATATATTTAGATATTCTCTCTCCATCTTTTCATTTGGGGACGTTACATTTCTTTGGTTCAGAAGAAGGCAGGGGGCAGCTGCCCTATCTTGCACTTGCTCTGGACACACCCCCTTGCTAAGCTAGCCCCTTTCCTCACTTGTCAATCACTCCAGGTGGGGCGGATTAGTAGAGGGAATGCTCACCGTTTTCTCATCTTTAACCTACAGGCACATACGGGTTTTTTCTTTCTTTTGGAGACAGAGTCTTGCTCTGTTGCCAGGGCTGGAATGCAGGGGCGTAATCACAGCTCACTGCAACCTTGACCTTGTGTGCCCAAGCAATCCACCCTCCTCAGCCTCCAAGTAGCTGGGACTACAGGCATGTGCCACCACACCTGGCTAATTTTTAAAAAAAATTTTTTGGTAGCGATGAGGTCTCACTCTGTTGCACAGGCTGGTCTCAAACTCCAGAGCTCAAGTGATCCTTCCGCCTCAGCTTCCCAAAGTGCTGGGATTATAGGTATGAGCCACCAGGCCTGGCCTATTTTTCTTCATTTTGCATCCACTTTAGAGACTAGTGAATGTGAGAAAATAATGTGAACACAAGAAAAGGCTTTTTCTGGCTTTTACAGTTTGCTCAGGAGATGCAAGCTTTAAGAGTACTAACGAGAAATGAAGAAAATAGGAACTTGAGAGTCGAAAGGAGATCTTTCACTTTACACCAGTTGGATTGTCTTTTTTTTTTTTTTTTTCTTTTGAGACAGAGTCTTGCTCTGTCACCCAGGCTAGAGTGCAGTGGCACAATCATGGCTCATTGCAACCTCAGCCTCCCGAGTAGCTGGGACTACAGGCGCCCACCACCATGCCCGGCTAACTTTTTTTTTTTTTTTTTTTTTTTTTTTTTAATTTTTAGTAGAGACGGGGTTTCACCATGTTGGCCAGGCTGGTCTCAAACTCCTGACCTCAGGTGATCCGCCCGCCTCAGCTTCCCAAAGCATTGTCTTTTATTTTTTATTTTTATTTTTTCAACATCTAAGTCTTTATTAAGGTGAGTTTTTACAAACAAGCATCTATCCCAGTGCGTGGGGTGAGGATGGGAGAGGAGAGTGGGACAGCAGGAAGATGAGGATTCTCATCTTTTAATGATAAAGCTCCAGGTTCATCCCATTGTGGATTTCATAGTCTCCCAGAGACATATGGTCCTTAAAAATTGTGTACCACTTCTTCAGGACAATCTTGTTCCAACGGGTGCCAGTTTAGGCTGCAATCAGCTTCTTAAGGTCCCCGATGTTATCATCCGTGTTGCATTTAACGTGGACCTTCTTCCCCAGACGGTCGTTGCAAACAACCTCGATCATCCTAGCTGGAGCTTGAATTGCCTTGTATCCTAGCTAGAGCTCAAATCGCCTGGAATCTGCAAGGCCACTAGCTCCTCAGCATTGTCTTTCAAATGGGCAATTCTGAGGCTGTTTGCTGCAGTGTCTTAATGAATAAGGCAGTTGTGTGAAGAAGCATTGCTTTGAAGGTTTGTAGTCCTAGCATAATGTAGTAACTTAGCCTTAGTATGTCAGGGATCTGTTGCTTCTTGCTATTCATGTCTTTCTCTTTCACATTTGACCAAAAAGTGAGCAATTTCTTGCATTGTTGGCACTGATAGTGCTATGATAGGAGTGGGCTCTGATGTTAGGAATTTGGAGAGCACATGACCATTCTGAAATGGCCTATGAAAGTGGTAGGAGGACTTTAGGTATCAGTGCATATATGCACATTACCTGCCAGGGAAAGTCACCAAAGAAGAAATATACTGATGAGGCCGGGCACAGTGGCTCACGCCTGTAATCCCAGCACTTTAGGAGGCCAAGGCGGGCGGGTCATTTGAGGTCAGGAGTTTGAGACCACCCTGACCAACATGGTGAAACGCCATCTCTACTAAAAATACAAAAAAAAAAAAAAAGCCAGACGTGGTGGCACACGCCTATAATCTCAGCTACCCAGGAGGCTGAGGCAGGAGAATCGCTTGAACTCAGGAAGTGGAGGTTGCAGTGAGCTGAGATCGCACCACTGCACTCCAGCCTGGGCAACAGAGTGAGACCCTGTCTCAAAAAAAAAAAAAAAAAGAAAAGAAAAGAAAAACAGAACTTACTGATGAGCCAGTCTTGAATGAAATGAGAACTTTCCCAATCTATGAAGGCAGCTGAATAATGAATAAAGAGAGGGAAGCAGATGTAAGTGCCCGACCTCTGTGGTAGAGCATAAATCTTTCCTAAACAGGCCCGCAAAATGCAACTGGGGTTGGCTTTTTTTTTGCCTATCATTGGCTGTTAGGTTAGTTTTGATGCCCCTTTTGTCTGAATTGCACTAGTAAAAGTCAATACAAAGATGCCTTTAAAGTATATGTGCAAATCCTAAAAATAAGTATGTAATCTAGTTCCATTAACATGTTTATTTGACTTCATACTTTAATACTTCTTATTTTTTATTTTTTTTTAACCAACATACCAGATTCCTAAATCATACTTTCACAGTCCACGTGTTTTTAGGAAACTGATTTGGGACTAGATACTTTTTGAGAAATACCACGTCAAGATGCTAAATTTAATGTTCACAGTATGAGAATGACCCATGCAGGCAGCTTGACCTTTCCAATGCCTTTATCCCCAGATTCACAGTCCAATAACACACTTATTTAAACCCCTAAGTTTGCAAGTAATTCGCGTCTTTTTAACTCTTTTTATCAAACGTCGCCGTCAGTGAGAGCAAGCGTCTGTTAACCTGCTTGGCCCTCGGCTCTGTGGAAGTCTGACCTGTGAGTATCACAGCTGTGTATCTCAGGTTTCTCTAGTGCATCTCAGTTTCATAAAATATCCTCTTGCTCCCATGGCAGTCAGACTTGTTAGACCATTTGTCCCAGATATTTTGGGTTCAGAAAGTATCTTATTAGAAGGCAAGATTTTATTTTATTTGAGACAGAGTCTCCCAGTGGCGCCATTCGGCTCACTGAAACCTCTGCCTCCTGGCTTCATGTGATTCTCCCGCCTCAGCCTCCTGAGTAGCTAGGATTACAGGCATGTGCCACCATGCCTAGCTAATTTTTGTTACCATGCCCAGCCAATTTTATCTTCTTTAGCATAGACAGTTGCAGAGGTCCAATGGCGAAATCGAGAGATTGTTAGTCCTTCTGGGTTTGAAAGCTGAATGTCAGCTATGTACACACAAGGAGGAATTGACAGTATCGTTTTCATACATTGAAAATTCCAAATTCCACAGGAACACTGTGTTTCTCTTTCAGCATTTTCCTATTTATAGTTTACATATAGTGTTTTTTATTTTTTTGAGACGGAATTTTGCTTTTGTTGCCCAGGCTGGAGTGCAATGGTGCCATCTCAGCTCACCGCAACCTCCGCCTCCCAGGTTCAAATGATTCTCCTGCCTCAGCCTCCCAAGTAGCTGGGATTACAGGCGCCTGCCACCATGCCCAGCTATTTTTTGTATTTTTAGTAGAGACACTGTTTCACCATGTTGGCCAGACTGGTCTCGAACTCCTGACCTCAGGTGATCCACCCACCTCGGCCTCCCAAAGGGCTGGGATTGATTACAGGTGGGAGCCACCGTGCCCAGCCCATATAAGTGTATTATAATCAACCCTTAGGAGTTTTATTAGGATGACATGAATGTATATACTGTAGTTTAAGTTATAAGTCACAAACTTTTTCTGCAAAGGGCCAGATAGTAAATATTTGAGACTTTCACAACTACTCAACTCTGTTGTAGCATGAAAACAGTCATAGACAATATATAAGCAAATGAATTACTTCATTCTAATGAAACTTTATGGACACAGAAATGTGAGTTTTGTATCATTTTTATGTACCAGAAAGTATTCTTATTTTTATTTTCTTAACCATCTAAAATTGTGGAAACTAGCCAGGCGCGGTGGCTCACGCCTGTAATCCCAGCACTTTTGGAGGCTGAGGCGGGCACCTGAGGTCAAGAGTTTGAGACTAGCCGGTCCAACATGATGAAACCCCTTCTCTACTAAAAATACAAAAATTAGCCAGATGTGGTGGGGCATGCCTGTAATCCCAGCTACTCGGGAGCCTGAGGCAGGAGAATCACTTGACTCCAGGAGGCAGAGGTTGCAGTTAGCCGAGATCACACCACTGCACTCCAGCCTGGGTGACAGAGCAAGACTCCATCTCAAAAAAAAAAAGTGGAAACCATTCACATGCTGTACAGAAACTGACAGTGAGCCAGATTTCATAAACGCCCCCTGTAATGGATGAAAATATAGTAGTAAATGCACAGCAGCATTTACTAATGATTAAAAAAAATTACCTGATTGTTTTGGAATGTGAAAAGGTTCAATACTAGGAAGAACTTAAAAATACTGTAATCATGTTTTGTTTGTATGAAAACTAAGAGTGAATGTAGGAGTTGTTTGATTTTTTTCACTTTTACTGATCATATTGTTTATAAGAGCACGGTGCACCGGCCAATGTGGGGTTAACCTCAAAGAGCAGTTTGATGCTTAGAAGGTAAAGGGAGCATCAATTCCACTTCTTCTGAGGACTCACATGGAACTGTTCTTTTGGCACTTTATCCATGCTTGTTTTCAGCTGTCCAGTTGTATAATTGGCATACGTGGAAAGTAAAGGAATCCAACGAGAATGTTCAGTTTGAACTCTAGTTATCTGGGGAATTTACCCCCTGTGTGCATGAACATGTGATCATGCTTCTTATTTCTTTAAATTTTAAAGCCAAAATTTCAGAGCTTAAATAGCTTACATAGTATAAAGGTCATCTGTCCAACTCCATACTTTTGTAGCGTACAGGGAGCACAAAAAGGCGAGAAGTGACGGCTGGGTGCAGAGGCTCACGCCTGTAATCCCAGCACTTTGGGAGGCCGAGGCAAGAGGATCACGAGGTCAGGATATTGAGACCATCCTGGCTAACATAGTGAACCTCCGTCTCTACTAAAAATACAAAAAATTAGCCAAGCATGGTGGCAGGTGCCTGTAGTCCCGGCTACTCAGGAGGCTGAAGCAGGAGAATTGCTTGAACCCAGGAGGCGGAGGTTGCAGTGTGCCTAAATCGCTGAACTCCAGCCTGGGTGACAGCAAGAAGTGACTTACTCAAAGCCACAGTATTAGTTTGTCCTCGAGCTAGGACTGGAACCCAGGTATCTTGATTCCCAGTTTGGTACTCCTTCCACTGTAGGAGCCAACCTAACGACTGGGCTTTTGTTCCTACCTTTGGTAAATTTGCAATATAGTCTGTGAAAAACAACAACAACAACAACAAAAAACAGGCCTAAGGGGAAAAAGAGAAAGAAAGAAAAACCCCAATAAACAGTTTTGACATCTCTATAACTAAAAAGGGTTAAAGTTGGCAAAGCAAATATTCTGGAAGCCTTTCATTTCCTCCGAGGCATTCTGCCTTCATTTCTGCTAGCTGTCACTAGGTAATTGATGTGTCTATTGAGAGGAGTGCGGACACGTGGTTAGGTTTATTTCAGGTACAGATAACTGAGGAGAAGTAAGGATATAACTACTCTTTGAAAAGCACTCTTTATGATTTTTAATTGTTCTTAAGTTGTTAATTTTGAAAAAATACTCTTAAAATTTATTCACATTTTATAAATGGAAAAGTACTTGTGTCAGGGGCTTTAATGGGGGAGAACTCCTAGAATAAAGTTTTGTCACTAACATTTTTCATCTCTGCTTCTGTAATCTGCCTCCAGGATTTCTATAATTCCAGTGGCATCCAGCCACTTCTATATACCATCTAGAGAATGAGTGGCTGAATATGTCTTCACACATTCACCACACTTTTTACTGACTTCCTCTTACATCTTTTTTTTCTTTTCTTTTTTTTTTTTTTTTTTTTTTTTTTGAAATGGAGTCTCAGTCTTGTCGCCCAGGCTGGAGTGCAATGGCACGATCTCAGCTCACTGCAACCTCTGCCTCCTGGGTTCAAGCGATTCTCCTGCCTCAGCCTCCCGAGTAGCTGGGATTACAGGTGTCCGCCCATCACACCCGTCTAATTTTTGTATTTTTAGTAGAGACGGGGTTTCACCATGTTGGCCAGGCTGGTCTCAAACTCCTAACCTCGGATGATCCGCCCTCCTTGACCTCCCAAAAGTGCTGGGATTACAGGCGTGAGCCACCGCGCCCAACCCCTCTTACATCTCTTACTTTTCCCCCAGATTCTCAAAGTGTGATCACATCACCTGGGAATTTGTAAGAAATATGATTTTCAACAGCCCTTCCCCACCCCCACCCCAGACCTCCAAGACCCTGAGGCCTCAGAAACTTGGAGGATGGGACCCAGCAAAATCTGTGTTAACAACCATCACCACTACCCGCCCCCGATCCTGCCCCGCAATTCAGATGCATGTGAAGGTTTGAGAACTGCTGCAGTAGACATTGAAGAAGTCAAAGAGGTTTGCCCCCAATCTTTGGGGGCAACAAAACTATAAGTTTGCTAGCAGTGCAGTGGTTAAAATTTTTAAGATAAATTATACATCTGAATAATTTTGATAAAACAATAGAACAACCCCTTCCATGTCTCCCCCTTTCCCCTAGGAAAATTCCAATTCAAATCTCAAGGCCCTGCAGACCCAGACCCAGACCTTCTTTGCAGCCAAATCTCCACTCTCCCTATCCTACTACAGTCTAACCACAGAGAACTTCCTTCAGTTCTAAGAATGCACCTTACTCATTATCTTGAGCCCTTTGCAGATGCTTTCTCTCTAGAACCCTGTCCTTCCAGCTCTTCATCCTTTAGGTCTCAAGGAGGGCCAAGGCCTGGCTGTCAGCATCCAGGAGCTGAGTCCTGGCATTTAGTGCTCATCTATCCACTTCATCCCCCTGTGCACAGTATGGCACCTCTGCCCTCACCTGTGCTTTGTCCAAAGATCCTCTCTTGCCCTCTCTAGAGATTCCGTTAAAGAGTGTTAAGCAGGGGAGGGATATACTAGTCAGGTCTCGGCAAATGTCCTTTTCCCTGACCCCAAGGAACTGAACGTGGGGAAGCTAACCTGTCTCCATCCTGCCCAGTACTGAACTAAGTACTGGACCTTTGCACCTGCCTGTCGTGCACTTGCCTACTCTTAGAGTACCCAGGGGGATGTATATCAATCTGTTTATTTGTAATTTCATTTTTTTTTTTTTTTTGAGATGGAGTCTCGCTGTATTGGCAGGCTGGAGTGCAGTGGCACGATCTCGGCTCACTGCAACCTCTGCCTCCCGGATTCAAGCCTTTCTCCTGCCTCAGGCTCCCAAGTAGCTGGGACTACAGGTGCATGCCACCACACCTGGGTAATTTTTGTATTTTTAGTAGAGATGGGGTTTCACCATGTTGGCCAGGATGGTCTCGATCTCTTGACCTCGTGATCTGCCCACCCTGGCCTCCCAAAGTGCTGGGATTACAGGCGTGAGCCACCGTATCTGGCCTGTAATTTCATTTTCTTGATTTACACAACCCTTTCTTGAGAAGCAGCTTTACTCAGTCACTGAGTCCATGTGGAAAGAACTGACTAGCAGCCCTGGAAGCTAAATGATCTCTTAGTGGTAGTGGAAATTCACTAGATTATGGGTCGGGCAGTAGTAAAGGATTGAGTTAAGAGCTAAGATCTGAGTTTAAATCCCAACTTTTCCACATTCCATGTGCAAGTTACTTGAACTTTCTGTTTCCCTCCTAAACAATGAAGATTGGGATTGTGCATATTTACTGAGATCTGTTCCTGGGGGGTGTTATTTCCCCTTCCCCTTGTCAGGAGAATAGGAGGTCTGCATCCCACATCAAGGCCCACAGGATGGCAGCCCTCTGCCCTTCCTCCTGCACTTGAGCAGAGCTGCACCACTGCATCTGGGGAGTGGGAGAGGCATGGATGGCAGCCAGTTTTTTTTTCCTAAATGTATCTGAGAAATGTCTTGATTCTCTTGAGTATTGGAGCTGTCTTAGCCTATTCAGGCTGCCATAACAATGTAACAAAATACCATAAACTGGGCAGCTTATAAACAACACTAATTTATTTCTCACAGTTCTGGAGGCTGGGAGGTCCAAGATTAAGGTACCAGCAGATGCAGTGTCTTGTGAGGGCTCGATTCCTGGTTCACAGATGTCACCTTCTCACTGTGTCCTTACATGGTAGAAGGGGCAAAAAGTTCCCTTGGGCCTATTTTATAAGGGCAACTAATCCCATTCATGAGGGCTCTACCCTCATGGCCTAATCACCTCCCAAAAGGCCTCACCTAATACTGTCACCTTGGAGGTTAGGATTTCAACATAAGAAACTGGGGTGGGGGGGATATATTCAGACCATAGCAGGGGCCAATAAAATGTCCCTCACCCTTATTGTCTCGGCAGGCAGCACAAACAGTTGAATTTCCTTATTTCACTGGCTCCTTTCTCAGTCTTGTGGGCTGCCCGACCTCTGCTCAACCTGTAGGATACTCAAATACCCCAAGGTTCTGTCCTGAGTTTCCTTATCTTTCCTATCTAGACTTTGTCTCTAGGTGATCTCATTCAGCACCTTGATTTTGATTTTTTAAACTTTTTTTTTTTTTTGACAGCATTCCACTCTGTTGCCTAGGCTGGAATGCAGTGGCTCAATCTCAGCTCACTGCAACCTCCGCCTCCTGAGTTCAAGCCATTCTCCCACCTCCTCCTAGTAGCTGGGACTACAGATGTGCACCACCATGCCAGGCTGACTTTCAATATTGTTTTGTAGAGACAGGGTTTTGCCATGTTGCCGAGGCTGGTGTCCAACTCCTGGGCTTGAGCAATCAGCCCACCTTGGCCTCCCAAAGTTCTGGGATTACAGGTGTGAGCCACCGCGCCCCGGCCCTGATTTTTAAACTTTTTGTGTTGAAATAATTTGAAACATTCAAAACAAAGTTACAAAAGTAATCACAGGACTTGCTCCTTTGGGGTATTTCTTATAAATGGAATCGTACAGCCTGTGGCCTTTTGTGACTGGCTTATTTCACTTAGCATAAAGTTTTCAAGATTCATCCGTTTTGTAGCATATACCAATACTTTACTCCTTTTTACTGCTGAATAATATTCCGTTGTATGGAAATGTCATATTTTTATCTTCAGTTGATGCACATTGGGATTATTTCTAATTTTTTACTGTTATGAATAATGCTGCTATGAACATTTGTGCACAAGTTGGTTTTTTCATTTTCATTTTGTGTTTTGTTTTTCTGTGTACAAGTTTTGGTGTGGATGTATATTTTCATTTCCCTAGGGTATATACCTGGGAATGGAATGGCTGGGTCATTGAGTAACTCTGTGTTTAATATTTTGAGGAAAAGCCAAACTGTTTTCCAAAGTGGCTGCACATTTCACATTTTCACCAGCAATATGTGAGGGTTCTAGTTCCTCCACCTCCTCACCAACACTTACCTGTCTTGGTTTTTGTAACTATTTAATATTCTAGTGAGCGTGAAATGGCGTCACTGTGGTTTTGACAATTGCTGGTCTTGCCCAGAACATTTATTACTGCAGTATTTCCCAATTTTCTACTTCAGTTATTCCCCCTGTATTTATTAATTGGAGTTATACAGTAAAAGAGTGTCCGTCCCCCATTGACTTATTTATTTATTTGATATTTATTTATATGATGGATATTTACTTTATCCTATAGGTCATAACACATTACTTTTTCTTTTTCTTTTTTTTTCGAGATGGAGTTTCACTCTGTCACCCAGGCGGGAGTGCAGTAGCATGATCTCGGCTCACTGCAACCTCTGCCTCCCGGGTTCAAGCGATTCTCCTGCCTCAGCCTCCTGAGTAGCTGGGACTACAGGCGTGTGCCACCACGCCCAGCTAATTTTTATATTTTTAGTAGAGATGAGGTTTCACCATGTTGGTCAGGCTGGTCTCGATCTCCTGACCTCGTGATCCGCCCACCTCAGCCTCCCAAAGTGCTAGGATTACAGGCGTGAGCCACTGCGCCCAGCCTCCATAACACATTACTATTGTTTTTTATTTTGTTGTTCGGTTTTGCTCATCCTGTTCTTATCCCAGATTGGGCCATCGGGAGCTCCTTCAAGCTGGCCCCTGCACTCGTCAACATGTACCCCATTATTTCTGAGCACTTCCTTACTTCTAGGCATCACAAGATGTTCCAAGCAACTTGTTTACTTCCCATCCTCATCCTGTACTTTACTTGCCCTTGTCCCAACATCAACCATTTCTCCAAGGAACTCTGGTTCCTTTGATTAGAGAATGGTTATTTAGAAACAGAGATTCTGGCATTAGGTGTAGCTCATTGCTACTAGCAGCCCCTGGACTTTAAATACAATCCAGCTGCAACTCCTAAATTGCTATCACCAGCCCTGACCTCATTCCAGAAATCCACACTCTGCTTCTAGTTTATTTTTTTCTTTTTCTTTTTCTTTTTCTTTTTGAGACATAATCTTGCTCTGTCACCCAGGCTAGAGTGCAATAGTGCAATGGTGCGATCTTGGCTCACTGTAACCTCCACCTCCCAGGTTCAAGCAATTCTCCTGTCTCAGCCTCCCAAGTAGCTGGGATTACAGATGCCCGCTACCACGTCCAGCTAATTTTTTGTATTTTTAGTAGAGATGGAGTTTTGCCATGTTGGCCAGGCTAGTCTCAAACTCTTGACCTTAGGTGATCTGCCCACCTCAGCTTCCCAAAGTACTGGGATTACAGGCGTGAGCCACTGCCCCCAACCAACTGATTCTAGTTTCTTGCCTGCTGTTTCTTCATGGATATCTGAAGCACCTTAAACAGAACCCTTCATACCCAGCAGTAACTGCCCCTTTCCCGATCGTCCCCGTCCTGTTGACTCTACTTCCAAAACATGTATCTGTCCACTTATCTCCATCTCCACTCCTACCACCCAGGGCCAGCCCATCACGACTTCTCACCTGGAATAAATGCAGGGTAACCTCCTAATGGCTGCAGCAGTTTCCCAGTTTCTTCTTTTCCTTCCAAAATCCATTCTCTTTAAGCAGCCATCTTGCCACTCCTACACTTAAATTCTTTCATTGTCTTCTTGTCACGCTTAAATAAAACCCAGTTTCCTTGTCCTGCTTTTTTATTTTTTACTTTATTTATTTATTTATTTTTGAGACGGAGTCTCGCTCTGTCGCCCAGGCTGGAGTGCAGTAGTGTGATCTCGGCTCACTGCAAGCTCCACCTCCCAGGTTCACGCCATTCTCCTGCTTCAGCCTCCCGAGTAGCTGGGATTACTGGCGCCCACCACCACACCTGGCTAATTTTTTCTATTTTTAGTAGAGACGGGGTTTCACCATGTTAGCCAGGATGGTCTCGATCTCCTGACCTAGTGATCTGCCTGCCTCAGCCTCCCAAAGTGCTGGGATTGCAGGCGTGAGCCACCGCGCCTGGCCCTTGTCCTGCTTTTTAAAGCCTGACCGCACTGTTCCTTGCCTGCTTCTCTGACCTGTTTCCGGACCCACTGCCTGCTTCCTTCAGAGCCTTTGCACTGGCTATTCTCTGCTTGAAACGCTCTTCCCTCTTTTTTTGAAAAGCTGTCTCAGGCTTGTCACTTACATCTTAGTTTAAATGTTACCTCCTCAAAGTGGAGCCTTTCCAGATCATGTAAAGAAACCATCTAGAAACTCAATCTGACAGTCGGGCGTGGTGGTTCACACCTGTAATCCCAGCACTTTGGGAGGCTGAGGCGGGTGGATCACTTGAGGCCAGGAGTTCGAGACCAGCCTGACCAACATGGTGAAAACCCATCTCTACTAAAAATACAAAAATTAGCTGGGCATGGTGGCGGGTGCCTGTAATCCCAGCCACTCGGGAGGCTGAAGCAGGAGAATCACTTGAACCCAGGTGGCAGAGGTTGCAGTGAGCTGAGATCGCACCACTGAACTCCAGTCTGGGCGACAAAGCGAGACTCTGTCTCAAAACAAACAAACAAAAACTCTATCTGACATCACCCTGATTGTCAGCATCTCACCACCAGCCATCCTCCCTCCCTCCCTCCCTTTCATCCTATCTCGTTACCTCCCTTCCACCCTCCCTCCCTCCCTCTCTGTTCCCTCTCTCCCTCCCTCCCTTACTCCCTTCCTTCCTCCCTCCCTCTCTCGTTCCCTCTCCCTACCTCCTCCCTTCCATCCTCCCTCCCTCCCTTACTCCCTTCCTTCCTCCCTTCCTTCCTCTGTTCCATCCTCCCTCCCTCCCTCCCTCTCTTGTTCCCTCTCTCCCTCCCTTCCTTCCTTGTCCACGTGTGCTCCTTCATTTGTTGAGGGTCTCCCTCTGCTTCAATGTAGACTCTATAAGAGTAGGGCTTTGGGCCGGGCGCGGTGGCTCATGCCTGTAATCCCAGCACTTTGGGAGGCTGAGGTGGATGGATCACCTAAGGTCAGGAATTTGAGACCAGCCTGACCAACATGGAGAAACCCCGTCTCTAATAAAAATACAAAATTAGCCAGACGTGGTGGTTCATGCCTGTAATCCCAGCTACTCAGGAGGCTGAGGCAGGAGAATTGCTTGAACCTGGAGGCGGAGGTTGCGGTGAGCCGAGATCGTGCCAGTGCACTCCAGCCTGGGCATAAAAGAGCAAAACTCCGTCTCAAAAAAAAAAAAAAAGAGTAGGTCTTTGACTGTCTTAATCACCACTTTATATTCAGGGCCTAGAACAATACTTGGTACATAGCTGATGCTCAGTAAATATGTTTTGAATCAATGAGTAAATGGACAAATAAATGAACTTTAAGCCATTTGCCTTAAAACTCTATGAAAGTCAGTGCAGCTTATTGGACTGAGTGAGGAAATAAAGCTAAAGGACAACCAAAATATTTCCTACAGAGCTGGCTCCAACAACTGAGCTGTGGGGAAGGGCATCCACAGAATCAATGACAGAATGTCAGGGACTTGCACAATTCAGAGCCAGGGGTCACAGGCCTCAGACTTGGGGTCTGAGCCTTTCTTCAAGTCGTCTGGTCAACTAGGCCTCTTGGCCGGGGCTCAGTGATCTCTGTTCTACTGCTACACTTAGTTTATCACAAGGGATTCTGTTCTGCTTGGTCATTCTTTCCTTCAGAAACATGTACTTGGAGCCTCCTTTGTATAAAGTGCTGGGCTGTATGTTGTGAGAAATAGAGATGAAATAGTTATGGGGGAGGTGCCTGATTCAAAGATCTTCCAATACAATAGGGAGAGGTAATATGTAAATAAGTGTCTACTATAGGTAGAAAAATAAGAACTATAAGAGATAAAATCAAGTGCAGGCCAGGCGCAGTGGCTCACGCCTGTAATCCCAGCACCTTGGGAGGCCGAGGCAGGTGGATCACCTGAGGTCTGGAGTTAAAGACCAGCCTGGCCAACATGGTGAAACCCCATCTCTACAAAAATACAAAAATTAGCCGGGCATGATGGCAGATGCCTGTAATCCCAGCTACTTGGGAGGCTGAGGCAGGAGAATCGCTTGAACCTGGGAGGTGGAGGTTGCAATGAGTCGAGATCGCGCCATTGCACTATAGCCTGGGCGAAAGAGCGAGACTCCATCTCAAAAAAAAAAAAAAAAAAAAAAAATCAAGTGCAATGGGAATTCGAGCAGAGGGGAGATTTCCTCCTGTTGAGGAGCTCCCAGAAAGCTTTTATGGAGGAGGTAGTGTTCACCTTGCACCATAACAATTCATACATAAAGAATATTTAGTTAGTTTCATTTGGCCTGAAAGAATTCAGGTGCCTGTGTGCCTCACACTTCTGGGGCTAAAGATCAGTAATCACTTCACTGGATAAATTTCCTCCAGTTTGGTATGTAAAAATTGAGACACATACTTTCTATAAAAACTATCAAGTACAGCTGAATTTGAAAAAATATGCTGTGTAATAATGTGCTTGGAACAGAATAGTTGTTCATTTCAAGCAACATGAACGCTGTGCTCACCTGTTATGTATAAGTGGCAGCTGAAACATGTACCAGATTATAACTCTGCCACCAGCCAGGTGCAGCTGTAGCATCTTACATTGTCATCAGGATTCTTCCACATTTTAGGATCCACATTTTGGGAGTGAGAGTTACTGTTTGCCAAAAATGACCTCCAAGCCCAAATGAAGAGGCCCTACCAGCACAGCAGGCAGCAAGAAAGAATTGGGAGATGCCTGTCACCTGCAGAGAGAGCCTTCCTTATGTGGTCAGGACCATGGAAAGCCCAAAGCCAAGGGACCTGGGAAGTCAGCCAAGGACGCTTGCCTGGGTGTCTCCTGGCTGGTTTCTCTGTGCTGTGGAGCCACCTATGTTTAGAACCTCTTGCCGCGCTCCCTCTGCTGAGCTTATATTTATGCTAGATCAAATGTTTAAACTGCTTTTCTCTTTGTGGATCACAAATTTTAGAACAGAAAACGTGGGTTCCGGAGGGTGTGAGAGACAGGGACAACCATATGTATTGCTTTAGTAGATGCTTCAGAGAAAGAAGACACTTAGTCCTCTAGTTGTTCACCCAACCCAATACGGTTTCTGCTCCCTAAGCTACATTCCTATAAAGATTAGCTTTCAGCTGCCACCACCAAGAGACAGTTCAAGTGCTGCTTCTGTTGTATTTTAACTAAAGATCTCAAGAACAGAAAAGAAATCCCTAGATGCTGACATTCCAAGCAAACTTAGGTCAGGGGTGGAGGCGGGGAATTGACAGATAAAGATTTCGGTGAACAGGCAGTTCTCACCTTAGGTGAGTTCACAGTGTGCAGGGGTGCTTGGTGGGATGGTACCCATTTCTTTCATCTTTGAGATATTTAAGGGGTGCTTACAATAAGGGGATACCCAATCTGCTTATCTTGACACATTCAACATGAGTTCTTAAATTCCCAACTAATGGGTTGGATTCCCATTCATTCTATAGGCAGGATGGCTCTATTTGGATGACCCTTCTCAAAAAGTAAAAACAACCAAGGCAAATAAATCCTTCTGAGAGAGAGTATGAGGCTATGGCAGACAAGGTGAAATGCCTGTCACAGGAGATAAATTATTTTGCTCATTAATGAGTCATCTGTCCTTTGATTTCTCAAAGTCCTGGAGAAACAGGAGCTCAGCTGACAATGACCTGAGGGGACCCCTACAGTGCTTCAAGCAGTGGATGGAGGAGGAGGTGCCTTCCTGGTTAAGAAATTATCCCTGAGCCCTTGTAGAGGACAGTCCAGCATAGGAAATTCTGGAACTACAAGATGAAAATGTGTGCCAGCATGCTTCTACTTTCAGGGTACAGTCTGAGGCCCTAGGGAGGAGCAGTTCCTCAAGTGCTTTGACCTCTTGCCAGGACAAAGATGGAGAAGTATTTAGAAGCATCTGGATTTGTTAGCTCTTCAGTTTTCCTCCTCCACTCCCCACCCTGCACACAGAGCCTCAGAAGGAGAGACCAGCTTCACCCCCTTACCAGCAATTACTGAAGAATCAGCCCCCACCCACCGCAGGATCACTGATCTCCCTCCTATATGGGAACCCTGAACCTTGGAGAAAAACTGCTGACCTACAAACTCCCCACATTCACCTAGAATGCAGCCAGAGCAGAGTTTTGAGTGAGATAATCAGTCCTTCAGGGGGATCTGTTTTTCCAGCTTTCATTTTTCTCCCCTTGTTTCCTTTATCTCTAGAATTCTAAGAGCTGTACTGTTCATTGTTTCTACCCATCATTATTAAGGGAGAGATATGGAAACATTCCCATGGTAACAGTTTCATCTCAAAATATCTGAATGCTATTAGCTGCCTTTCCACTCCAGGGAAAAGATGAGATTTTTTTTAAAAAAAGAAATCTTTATTCTCAGAGTATAGTTGACAGGTCCTCTCCACACTGCAGGGAGGCCTGCCCAGATCAGCGGAGATGGGAAAGGGCTCAGAAAGCCAAATTTGTTTCTTAGCTGACTTCACTTCCTGAACATTTCAAAAACTTATTATTACACGGTTCTGACACCGACCCAGAGAATTGCTGGTGGAAGTACTGATGAAAACACCAACATCTCTGGGGGAAGTCATCAACTGGGAGCATATGAGATGGGCCAGCGCAGACTCGGCTCAAAGACCCACAGACCACACTGTGTTACTGGAGAGCAACAGGTTTGAACAAACCCAGAGGTATGTGCTGGTCGCCATCAGAAAGCTGGGGAGAGAAAATGGGATAGGAAGCATTGTACCTCATATTCATGCACGCTTTATGGCTGGCCAAAGGCTTTTCCTATTGAAACGGGATGATGGAGGAGATAGGACACATTTATCTTAAACATGCATCTTAATTATCTATTGCTGGCGGGGTGTGGTGGGTCACACCTGGAATCCCAGCACTTTGGGAGGCCAAGGTGGACGGATCACTTGAGCCCAGGAGTTCGAGACCAGCCTGATGCACATGGTCTCTACCCATCTCTACAAAAAATTAAAAAATTAGCTGGGTGTGGGACTGCACGCCTGTAGTCCCAGCTACTCAGGGAGCTGAGGTGAGAGGATCTCATAAGCCAAGGAAGCAGAGGTTGCAGTGAGTTGAGATTGTGCCACTGCTCTCTAGCCTGAGTGACACAGCAAGACCCTATCTCAGAAAAAATATATTTTATATATATAATATATATAAAATATATATATATAGCTGCATAACAAATTATTCCAAAACTTGGCAGCTTAAAATAAACATGTTATCTCACAGTCTCTGTGGGTCAGGAATTTGGGAGCAATTTAGCTGGGTGATTCTGGCTCCAGGTCACTAATTAGATTGTATTCAGACTGTCCACCAGGGCTGCAGTCACCTGAAGGCTTGACTGGAGCTGGGAGATCCCTTTCCAAGATAGCACATTAGCCACTGGCGGGAGGCCTCAGCTCCTCACCACATGGGCCTCTCTTCACAGGGCTACTTGAATGACATGGCCGTTGGCTGACCCCGGAGCAAGTGACCCAAGAGATAGAAAACAGGAGGAAGCTGCACTGTCTTGTTTGACCTAGTCTCAGAGGGCACACATCATTGTTTCTGCCATATTCTGTTCTATAGAAGCATGTCACTAAGTCCAGCACACATGTTTGGGGAGGGGGATCGAGCCACTTCTTGAAAGGAGAAGTATCAAGGACTCTGTGAACATGTTTTAGGACCATGATATCATGACAGTTATGAAAACAAATGTGTCAGTGCTGTATGTACTGATATGAAGCAATCTCCAAGATGTATCTTCAGTGACAACAGCATGATGCAGAATGCTAGGTAAGTCTGGATACTATTTGTGGTTTTAAAAAGGGAGGAGGGAGCCAGGTGCGGTGGCTCACGCCTGTAATCCCAGCACTTTGGGAGGCCGAGGCGGGCAGATCACAAGGTCAGGAGATTGAGACTATCCTGACTCACACGGTGAAACTCCGTCTCTATTAAAGAAACACAAAAAATTAGCCGGATGTGGTGGCGGGCACCTGTAGTCCCAGCTACTTGGGAGGCTGAGGCAGGAGAATGGCCTGAACCCGGGAGGTGGAGCTTGCAGTGAGCCAAGATCGCAACACTGCACTCCAGCCTGGGCAGCAGAGCGAGACTCCGTCTCAAAAATAAATAAATTAATTAATTAATGAATTAATAAAAAAAAAGGAGGAGGGATAAATATGCAATTATGCATAGACTACCTCTCAGAGGATATACAATAAACTGGCCTCAAGGAGGAGGGCTGGGGACAGGTGGGAGAGAGATTTGCTTTCTGTACCTTTTGGATTTTACTTGAGCAAGTATTACTCTTTGATAATAAAATTTAATTTCAAAGATAGATTAAAATAACATAGAAATAAATAACATTGTTGAAAGAACTCAGAATGACCAGTTTGAGATGGAATTTTTTTTTTTTTTTGAATTGGGGTTTCACTCTTGCCCCTCAGCAGGGAGTACAGTGGCACGATCATAGTTCACTGCAGCCTCGCCCTCTCGGGCTCAAACACTCCTCCCACCTCAGCCTCCCAAGAAGCTGGGACTACAGGCACATGCCACCACACCTGACGAATTTTAAAAAATTTTTAGAAGAGGTGAGGTCTTGCTAGATTGCCCAGGCTCAAATTCCTGAGCTAAAGCAGTCCTCCTGCCTTGGCCTCCCAAAGTGCTGGGATTACAGGCATAAGCCACTGTGTGCCTGGCTGGAATTCACTTTGTAAAGCTATTGGGGCCAGCAGTGAGCTATGATTGTGCCTGGGTGACAGAGCAAGACCCTGTCTTGAGGAAAAGAAAAGAATAAAGCTATCAGGGTAGATGATTTTAGGGGATTGGTTTGCTTGCTTTCTTGCTTGTTGTCTTGGAAGCAAGTGTACTTTCTTGGCAGGCACGTTTTGAGACAGGAGGCTATAAGCAAGATGTTGAAGGAAAACAGACCAAGCTCTCTGAAGGAGAGCACTTGGAAGAGAATCTCGTCCAATTCTCATCCCGTGTGTGCCCACCTACCTGGACTTGAACATATCTGCTATATTCTCCCTTCTGTGACTACAGAGACACTGTCCACAGGCAGCTCCTTCCCTTGCGCATTAGAGTCTGGCCTCTGTCGTCTGCATCCTCCAACAATTCCCCCTGCCTTTCTTGGATCTTTGATTTGTTTTCCTCTGGATTTATTAACACACAAACAAACAAACAAACATTACTTCTCCCATCTGAAAAAAAATATCTCTTCGTCCGCATTTCTCTGTTCCCTTTATAGCTTGCTTGAAAGAGTTTCCTCAGTGTCTCCTATTCTCTTTTCAGAACCTGAGATATAGCTCACACTCCATAAAATTCACCTTTTTAGCATGTACAATTCAGTGGCTTTTAGTATAGTCACAAACTTGTGCAACCATCACCACTATCTCATTTCATCACTCCCGAAAGAAACTCTGTACCCATTAGCAGTCACTCCCCAATCCTTTCTCCAAACCCCTGGTAATCACTAATCTACTTTCTGTCTACGGATTTGCTTCTTCTAAATATTTTATATAAATGGAATCATACAATATGTGGATCTTTGTGACTAGCTCCTTTCAGATTGCATGACGTTTTCAAGGTTCATCCGTATGAACCTTGTATCAGCATGTATCAGCATTCCATTCCTTTTCATGGATGAGTAATGTTTCATTGTATGGAAATATCACATTTTGTTTATCATTCATCAATTTATGGATATTTGGGCCAGGCACGGTGGCTCACGCCTGTAATCCCAGCACATAGGAGGCCAAGGCAGGCGGATCACTTGTGGCTGGAGTTCGAGACCAGCCTGGCCAACATGGCAAAACCCTGTCTCTACTAAAAATACAAAATTAGCCAGGTGTGGTGGTGCATGCCTGTGATTCTAGCTACTGGGGAAGCTGAGGCATGAGAATCACTTGAACCCAGGAGGTGGAGGTTGCAGTGAGCCGAGATCACCTGGGCAACAGAACAAGACTCTGTCTCAAAAAAAAAAAAAAATTATGGATATTTTGGGTTGTTTCCACCTTTTCGTTATTATCAATAATGCTGCTACAAACATTCATATACAAGTTTTTGTATGGGCATATGTTTTCAATTTTCTTTTCTTTTTTTATGACAGGGTTTCACTCTGTTGCCCAGGCTGCAGTACGGTGGCATGATCTCGGCTCACTGCAACCTCTGCCTCCCAGGCTCACGTGATCCTCCCAGTTCAGCCTCCCCAGTAACTGGGACCACAGGCACAGGCCACCACACCCAGCTTTTTTATTCTTTCTTTCTTTCTTTTTTTTTTTTTTTTTTTTGGAGTTTTGCTCTTGTTACCCAGGCTGGAGTGCAATGGTGCAATCTCGGCTTATGGCAACCTCCACCTCCCGGGTTCAAGTGATTCTCCTGCCTCAGCCTCCCGAGTAGCTGGGATTACAGGCATTTGCCACCATGCCTGGCTAATTTTTTTGTATTTTTAGTAAAGACAGGGTTTCTCCATGTTGGTCAGGCTGGTCTCGAACTCCCGACCTCAGGTGATCGGCCCGCCTCAGCCTCCCAAAGTGTTGGGATTACAGGTGTGAGCCACTGTGCCCGGCTAGTCTTTCTTTTCTGTCCTTTTTTTTTTTGGTGGAAACACAGTCTTGCCATGTTGCCCAGGCTGGTCTCCAACTCCTGGGCTCAAGCGATCCTCCCTCCTTGGTCTCCCAAAGTGCTGGGATGAGGCATGGGCCACCACAGCAGGCCTAGGATTTTCTATACATAAGATCATGTCATCTGCAATTAGAGATAGTTTTATTCCTTCCTTTCCAAAGCATATGTCTTTTATTTATTTTATTTATATTTCTTTCTTAATTGCCCGGCCTAGACCCCCCATGTCATTTGTTAAGTACAAATGACAAGAGCAGACATCATTGTTTTGTTCTTGATCTTCGGGGGGAAAACATTCAGTCTTTTCAGTAGTAAGTTATGGGTTAGCTGTGGGTTTTCTCTCTCTCTCTCTTTTTTTTTTTTTTTTTTTTTTATGAGATAGGGTCTTGCTCTGTCATCCAGCCTGGAGTGCAGTGGCGTGATCTTGGTTCACTGCAACCTCCTCCTCCTGGGCTCAAGCAAACCTCCCAGCCCCCAAGTGTCTGGGATCACAGGCACACACCACCACGCCCAGCTAATTCTGTTTTTTTGTTTTTTTGTTTTTTTGTTTTTTCGGAGATGAAGTCTTGCTGTGTCGCCCAGGCTAGAGTACAGTGGTGCAATCTCGGCTCACTGCAACCTCCGCCTCCCGGGTTCAAGCAATTCTCTTGTCTCAGCCTCCCAAATAGCTGGGATTACAGGCACGTGCCACCATGCCCAGCTAATTTTTGTATTTTTAGTAGAGATGGGGTTTTGCTATGTTGGCCAGGCTGGTCTCGAACTCCTGACTTCAAGCGATCCGCCTGCCTCAGCCTCCCAAAGTGTTGGGATTATAGGGGCGAGCCACCACACCCGGCCTCCAGCTAATGTTTGTATTTTTTAGTAGAGACAGGGTTTCGCCATGTTGCCCAGGCTGAGCTGTGGGTCTTTCATAGATGTCTTTTATCAGATTAAACCAATTCTCTTCCTAGTTTGTTGAGTGTTTTTATAATGAAGCAACATTGGATTTTATCAAGTGCTTTTTTTTGTTTACTGAAATGATCATTTGTTTTTTGTCCTTTATTCCATTCATACAGTGTGTGTATTACATTGATTTTTGTATGATGAACCAATCTTGCATTTCTGGGAAAATCATGTTTGGTCATGGTATATACTCCTTTTTATATATTGTTGGATTCAGTTTGCTAGTATTTTGTTGAGGATGTTTGCATCTATAGCATAAAGTGTATCATTGTATAGTTTTCCTGTGATGTCTCTGTCTAGTTTTGTTATCCAAGTAACACTTTTCTTTTTTTTTTTTTCTGAGATGGAGTCTCACTCTGTCTCCCAGGCTGGAGTGCAGTGGCGTGATCTCGGCTCAGTGCAAGCTCCAACTCCCAGGTTCACACCATTCTTCTGCCTCAGCCTCTCGAGTAACTGGGACTACAGGCGCCTGCCACCATGTCTGGCTAATTTTTTGTATTTTTAGTAGAGATGGGGTTTCACTGTGTTAGCCAGGATGGTCTCAATCTCCTAACCTCGTGATCCACCCAGCTCGGCCTCCCAAGATGCTGGGATTACAGGCGTGAGCCACCGTGCCGGGCCCCAAGTAATACTTTTCATGGTAATACTGGCCTCACAGAATGAGTTGGGAAGTGTTCTCTCCTTTTCTATTTTTTGGAAGAATTTTTGAAGAGATTGATATTCCTATTCTGTCTTGAGCCACTCCTCCCAGCTTGTTACCTCCCCTACCATACCAAAACTGCTCTTGTAAAGGTCTCCAGTGTCCTCCACATTGCCAAATCCAACGATCAGTTCTCAGCCGTCGTCTTACCCTCAGCAACAGCATCTGATCTCAGCCATCGTCTTACCCTCAGCAACAGCATCTGATCTCAGCCATCATCTTACCCTCAACAACAGCATCTGATCTCAGCCATCATCTTACCCTCAGCAACAGCATCTGATCTCAGCCATCGTCTTACCCTCAGCAACAGCATCTGATCTCAGCCATCGTCTTACCCTCAGCAACAGCATCTGATCTCAGCCATCGTCTTACCCTCAGCAACAGCATCTGATCTCAGCCATCGTCTTACCCTCAGCAACAGCATCTGATCTCAGCCATTGTCTTACCCTCAACAACAGCATCTGATCTCAGCCATCGTCTTACCCTCAACAACAGCATCTGATCTCAGCCATCGTCTTACCCTCAGCAACAGCATCTGATCTCAGCCATCGTCTTACCCTCAGCAACAGCATCTGATCTCAGCCATTGTCTTATCCTCAGCAACAGCATCTGACACATTTCCTTTCTCCTTGGAACACTGTCTGCTTCTGGCCTCCACAATCTTCTGGTTTTCTTTCTGCCTCGCTGGCCACTATTTTCCGGGCTTCTTTGCTGGATTGTCTTCCTCTATCAGATATCTTAATGGTGAAGGGACACAGGGCTGAGTCCTTGACACCTTTTTTCTGCCTTTTCTCAGATTTTTGGTAATTTTATTTCTCTCCTACATTTAAACACCAACTATATGCTGAAGCCTCCAAATTTAGAGCCCAAATATGGTCTCTCTCTTTATCTTTGGATTTATATATCCTCTGCCTATTAGACATCTTACCTTGGATGCTGAATGTATATCTCAAACTTAACATGTCCAAAATTAAACTTTTGATCTATTCCACCAAAATTTGCTGTGCCCACCATCTTCCCCATCATTATTAACCACAACTTTAGCTTTTCAGTTGATCAGTCCAAAAATATCAAAGTCAGCCTTATTGGATACTTTCTTTCCCTCACTCCCTACGGTCATTCTATTAGCAAATCCTGTTGGGCCTACCTTCAAGATAATCAGAGAGTGGCCACCTCTCACCACCGTCATGATCTAATTATCTCCCTAGTCTTTCTCTAGCTGGGATTGATGGACTAGGCTTCTAACTGGTCTCCCTCCTTCCCCTTTTGCCCACCTTCAGGCCGCTCCTGGGACAGCAACCACCTCAGAGTTCCTATCATAAATAAATGTTGAATTTTGTCAGATGATTTTCTGCATCTATTGAGATTATCGTATGGTTTTCCTTCTTCAGTCTGTTAATATGGTAAATCACATAGTTTTTGGTTTGGTTTTGTTTTAGATGGGATCCCTAAAAAGGGTGCGGTGGCTCACGCCTGTAATCCTAGCACTTTGGGAGGCTGAGGCCAGCTGATCACCTGAGGTCGCGAGTTTGAGACCAGCCTGACTGACATGGAGAAACCCCCGTCTCTACTAAAAATACAAAATTTGCCAGGTTTAGTGGTGCATGTCTGTAATCCCAGCTACTCGGGAGGCTGAGGCAGGAGAATCACTTGAACCTGGGAGGTGGAGGTTGCGATGAGCCTAGATTGCACCATTGTACTCCAGCCTAGCCAATAAGAGTGGAACTCCATCTCAAAAAAAAAAAAAAAGAAGAAGGAAAAAAATTAGCACATTTATAGAGCTGTTTCCAAAGCCCTTTTCACATATCATTTAATTGTCATAACCAAGAGGTGTAGATATTACTATCATGCCCATTATAAGAGAACTAAGACTAAAGGAGTTTAAGGAACCTGTCCCAGACCTAGCTAAGCAGCAGGACTGGGACTTGAACCCATGTCCTCTGTTTGCAGATGCCATGTTCGAGGTTAGTACCCAGTGAGACCTTTAGGGACAGGCAGAAGGGCTCCTTTCAGCTTTGATTATGCTTGTGACCATTTCCCAAGGGAAGGAGCAGAGCTTCTGCCATGAACATGATACAAGTAATTCCATGTTTCTTACTTACAGCATCTTAAGAAAACTCCAGCATGGCAGAATGAGCACTCCACCTGCAGATGCCCAGGAGAGCCTGAGACTTATTTTTAGCCAGAATAGGAAAATGCCAAATATCTTCTAAGAGAGTTGGCAGCTGGCGGGCTGCTGATACAGCTGTGTTTATATAAGCTGGTGCAGAGGGGAGAATGATGGTTGCAAAGGAGGCAGGAGGTGCTTAATCCACCTATACACTTGTTGAGGTTTTCTTGGGAAGTTCTGGTCAGGAGTTACTGCTCAGGAGAGAGGGTCATGCAGACAGTCTGGAGATTGCCGAGAGCATATGTGCGACTGGCTTCCTTGAGTCAGAGCATTTGTCAAAGCCGCCCTTAAACGATCTGTCCACTGGTTCTTGGCCTCTTCCCACCCTATTATCCAGGGGTAAATAAAAGAACAGAAGCTCTTTCAAATGGTGCTGTTTTATTTATTTTTTTGAGACAGGGTCTGTGTCGCCCAAGCTGGAGTTCAGAGGCGCCATCACGGCTCACTGCAGCCTCCATCTCCTGGGCTCAAGCAATCTTCCTGCCTCAGCCTCCTGAGTAGCTGGGACTAGAGGCCCACGCCCACCACCCCCCACCCCAGCTTTTTAAATTTTTTTGTAGAGGTGAAGTCTCCTTATATTGCCCAAGCTGGTCTCAAACATCCTAAGCTCAGGCGATCCTCCCACCTCTGCCTCTCAAAGTCCTGGGATTATGGGCATGAGCCACTGCACCTGACCCTCTAGTTTTAAAGCATAGAGGTTCACCCGATTCTCACCATACTTCTCAGATGTGCTTGGTGAAAGCAATCTATAACACCCCATCCTACAGAAGCTGTCAAATAGTTTTCTCACAGAGGCAGCAAAATAAGGCTTTTAAAGGAGTTACCTGTGGGCTCTCAGAATTAAGGTAAAACTTAACCTTAGTAAGGATTTTTTAAAATATTTTTTAAAATGTTCAAATAAAAACAAAAGTAGAGTAAATAGTATAATGATCTCTCGCGTACATGTACCCACCACTGAACTTCAACACTTACCAGCATGGACAATCTGTTTCATTGTTCCCCCACCCATTTTGGAATTATGCTGAACAAATCCCAGATAGCCCATTATTTCATCTGAAAATACTTCAGTGTGTACCTCTAAAGTATAAAGAATCTTAAAACAAAACAAAACAAAACAAAACCACAATACCATCTTCACACTTTAAAAATGAACTATTGGCCAAGCATGTTGGTTCATGCCTGTAATCCCGGCACTTTGGGAGGTCAAGGTGGGCAGATCGCTTAAGCTCAAGGGTTAAAGCTCAGGAGTTGCCTGGGCAACATGGCAAGACCCCATGTCAACAAAGAAATACAAAAATTAGCCGGGCATGGTGGTGTAGGCCTGTAGTGCCAGATACCCAGAAGGCTGAGGTAGGAGGATTGATTGAGCCTGGGATGTCGAGGCTGCAGTGAGACCTGATGGCACCATTGCACTCCAACCTTGGCGACAGAACAAGACCCTGTCTCAAAAAAACCACCATTCCTTAAGACCAAATATACATTGTTTGTATCGCCCCAACTCTTTAAACAAGTTTTTTTTTTCCACTTGATTTTTTTAACTCAGGATCAAATATATATATATATATATATATATATATATTCCTGATGAAACCAGGTGATTTGTCCTGTAGTTTCTTATGGTATGGATTTTCCTGATCATATCCCTGTGGTGTCATTCAACATACTCTTCTAAATATATTTATTCATTAATGACCAATGTATTTCCTGTGAATTGGATCTAGAGACGTGAACAGATTCAGGTTCAATTCTGTAGCAAAAATACTTAAGGGGTGCTGTATACTTCCATCAGAGGCAGCAAATATCTGGTTTCTTTCTGTGATGCTAGCCTATAATCATCGCCTAGACCCGTAAATTGACTGACAATGACTTTTAAGGAACAAATGTGGCTGCAATGGCTTTCTGAGTAATACGTGCAGAAAAACACGTCCTGTAAAGTGTATTGTTTGTTTGTTTTTTGTTTTCTAGGCATGAAAACAGCCCTGGAAGTCTGCCCTGGCGCCTGCACTGAGACTAATCCAGGTCACTTTAGGGAAACTGCCCAGCTAGCTCTGGCACCGCACTGTGTGTCTCAGTCAGCTCTGTGAGGTGCTATGGCCTCATTTTCCCACTAGAGGACACTGTGGCTCCAGGACTTCCTGTGGCTCCCAGCCAGTCTTGCTACTCCAGCACCTCTAAGGAGGCAAAGCCTTTAGTGTGCATTTATTAGGCACTAACTGGATGCTTTCTGTATCAAGGAGAGAAATAAAAGAGGTCAAACACAAGGTCCTGTGGCATTGTTTCCTGATGTAGTTTCTTTCTTTTTTCTTTTCTTTTTTTTTTTTTGAGATGGAGTCTCACTCTTGTCGCCCAGGCAGGAGTGCAGTGGCGCGATCTCGGCTCACAGCAACATCTGCCTCCTGGGTTCAAGCAATTCTCATTACTCAGCCTCCCAAGTGGCTGGGATTACAGGCGCCCGCGACCACACCTTGCTGATAGTATTTTTAGTAGAGACAGGGTTTCCCCATGTTGGCCAGGCTGGTCTTGAACTCCTTACCTCAGGTGATCCACCCGCCTCAGCCTCTCAAAGTGCTGGGATTACAGGCGTGACCCACCGTGTCCAGTCATCTTTCCTGATGTAGTTTCTTTGCATTATTTTATTTTATGTATTTGTTTATTTTTTGAGACAAGGTCTTACTGTGTTACCCAGGCTGGAGTGCCGTGGTGCAAACACAGCTCACTACATACAGCCTTGAACTCCTGGGCTCAGAAAATCCTCCCATCTCCACCTTCCGAGTAGCTGGGACTACAGGTGCCTGCCACTGTGCCCAGCTAATTTTTAAATTTTTTATTTGTCAGGATGGAGTATCACTATGTTGCCCAGGCTGGTCTCAAACTCCTGGGCTCAAATGATCCTCCCACCTCAGCCTCCCAAAGTGCTGGGATTACAGGCATGTATTTCCCTTTAGAAAACAACAGAGGTGCTTCTCCATCTGCTGGAAACCATTTTAGCCCCTGCTGTAGGATGGCTGCCTCCTGCAAATTTGGTTACCTAGTTGATTTTTTTTTTTGAGACAGGGTCTCACTCTGTCGCCCAAACCGGAGTACAGTGGTGCAGTCTTGGCTCATTGCAACCTGTACCTCCCAGGCTCAAGCGATTCTCCTGCCTCAGCCTCCCAAGTAGCTGGGATTACAGGCGCTCACCACTACGCCTGGCTAACTTTTGTATTTTTAGTAGAGACGGGGCTTCACCATGTCAGCCAGGCTGGTCTCAAACTCCTGACCTCAAATGATCCACACGCCTTGGCCTCCCAAAGTGCTGAGATTACAGGCGTGAGCCACCGCACCCGGCCATTGGATGTTTTTTTTTAACTGCAATATTTGGGCTTTGGGGAGTGTGAATATATCCAAGAAAGATGCCAAAGTGTATTCATCTCTGAAATAATTTATTCATTTATTCAACTCCATGTATTGAGTATCCTGGGCGGGGAAGGAATGGGGAACGGATGCTTACTGAGAGCTACTCTGTGCCAAGTACTGTCCCATCCTTTTTACCTACATCCTCACAAGATGGGTAATATTAACCTCATTTAAATCCAAGGAAACTGAGGCTCATTGAGGTTAACCAGCCTGCTGAAGGTTATCCTGCCAGATGCAAATGGAAGTCTAAATGGATAAATATGTACGTTTTCCACCAAATCTCTCAATGCCGCACTGACAAGCATGGTACTAGGATGTAGAGAAAGTAAGATGATTACAGAGACATCCTTTCCTTAAGGAGGTCATGATATAACACAGAAGTTACAATAAACGGACTATTATAGAACTTCTAATAGGTGGGCACCCTTTCACTACGTAGCTGACCACGCACAGCCTCCCTCTGCTGCTATGACCCTGTCCTTATGCAGAGGCAGGCGCTGACCACCAAGAATAGGGCCTCTGCTTGTAGTGATGCCTTTATGTTGACTGTCCACTCACCCTCACCCCATCACCCCCGTGACCAAGGTTACTGGGGGCATCAGCATGATTCAGGCTATAACCACCAATCTGCCGGGAGAATGTAGCAAAGCCAAGGCAGACATCTTCCCTACTGCTCAAAATCTCTAGTTTAGGCTGGGCGCAGTGGCTCATGCCTGGAATCCCAGCTTTGGGAGGCTGAAGCAGGTGGATCATTGGAGACCAGGAGTTCAAGATCAGCCTGGCCAACATGGTAAATCCCCATCTCTACTAAAAATACAAAAAAATTAGCCAGATGTGGTAGCATGCTCCTGTAGTTCCAGCTACTTGGGAGGTTGAGGCAGGAGAATTGCTTGAACCTGGGAGGTGGAGGTTGCAGGGAGCTGAGATTGCACCACTGCACTCCAGCCTGGGTGACAGAGCGAGAGTCTGTCTCAAAAAAAAAAAAAGTCTCTAGTTTAATGGAGGAAGATAAGCACAGACATATGCAATACCAGGACAAAGCAATGAGTTCTTGAAAATTCTGTGATAATGCAGCAAATAATTTTAAATGCCCTTCCAGTTATTCATATTTTCAAGCCCACTTAGCCCGTCCCAGCCTTGTCCCTACTGCCTCATAGTTCAGCCCTGGCAGCACAACTGAATTCATATTATCAGAGCCCAAGCTGTGTTATTTACTAAAATCTGACCAGTTGCACTAAGGATAAAATGACAGCTGGCAGTTGGGAGAATGGACTGGCTGGTGTAAGTTGGGAAAAAGAGACACAGGTGGCAGGTGTCTAAAGAAGCAGAGCTGTGGGTGTTTGGAGAGGCCCAATCCCGAATGCCACTTCAGCTTCAGGCAACCACAGCTTCAAGGTTCCAGGAAGGAAGGACAAGCGTGGGTGTGCTCCAGCCCACCACCCTCCCCCCAGTGAGTCCTGGGATAATGAATAAGCGGTCAGCCAGAGTCTTTGCTCTCTGATGAAAGGACCTCTGCTGCAGACTGTCCCTCTGCAAATACGATTGTGCCCCAGGAACCATCTGGCAAATGTGCCAGTTCCTTCAGCATTTCTGTTATTTCCGTGACTTCTGGCCCCCTTTTTTCCTGGGATATAAATTGTTGCAGCAAGCCAAGCCAGCAGAATATTTGCTGCCACTTCACAGGCCTTCTCTGCGCCTGGTTAACCCCATGGCTCACAGCCTATGAGGCTGCTCACAGCTAACGATGTCTCGGATACATGCGTCTCCCCTCTGCCGTTCTTGTGTATTTTGGAGTATGCAGAGCCAGACAAGTGAGCTGCAGCCCAGAGCTGCAGACCAGAGCTACAGTGACCACATCGAGAAGCTGGGGTTGGGGGAAGTGCATTTCTATTGCAGGATGTCCTTCACGGAGAAGGGACAGGTTAACTCCATCTCTCTGCAGAGGACTTGGACAGCTCCCCAAGGAGCCACAACAGGCCACCCCAGCTGTAGGACAGATCACGTGCTTTGGCTGCACAGGGGAGGATGCCCAACAAACCGAGACAGCCCATGTCAGCCAATGGGCCCCATTTTGCACAGTGCCACATTCCTCCTCTGACCCGGCCTGATGGTGGGCGAGGCTGAAGAGTTATGGGTCACCTTCGGACCCTTTGAGCCAGCCCCCCAGTTTCAGTCTGCTTCACCGATTTTCATTCAGAGAACAGATACAGGCATGTGGAAAGGGAGACTTACTCAAGTCACTCATCTCCTTGGTGATGCATTTCATGGGCAGGGAAGCCATATGGAGCCATCAACCATAAGTCCCCTCATCCCAACCCAGGGAGTACTGGATTGTTCTAAAGGGGTGGGAGAGGAAGCAGTCAGTGCAAAGACTCCCAGAATGTCACTGTCAGCCTAACGGTGGACAAGTGGGCAGTTCCAATGCAGATTCACACCTTCCTGCCTTAGTACATGCAGTTCCTTCTGTCTTGAACACATCAGGCCCCATCCACCTGGTGAACTCTTACTCAATCTTTTAAGATCCAGCTCCAGCATCACCTACTTGGATCCCTTAATGCCACCACATCCTTTGCACCCATCTCTACTTAGTACCTGTCACATTGCACCTGCAGTTGTTTTTAGCATGCCTTTTCCACCTGAGTTGGAGTTCACTGAGGGCAGAGAACTATGTCTCACTAACCTCCATGTCTAGAGGCTCGGTCTGTAAGCATGTTTATCAGCAGTGTTTTGGAAGGCAAAATCAGGGATTATGGAATTTAGAGATGGATTCTCCTCCAGAAATCTCTTAGTCCCTCCCACTGCTTTCACAAAAAACAAAACTGAGATTAGGAAACTGCCTTCCCCAGGGCCACAAGGCTAAACAGTGACAGAGCTTGGACAAGAGCCTACGTCCTAGGTCTGCTGGCCCCTTGTCCTGCTCTCAGGTACTAAGAAATCAGATCCTGCCGGGTGCAGTGGTTCACGCCTGTAATCCCAGCACTTCGGGAGGCCAAGACGCGAAGATCACCTGAGGTCGGGAGTTCGAGACCAGCCTGACCAACATGGAGAAACCCCCGTCTCTATTAAAAATACAAAATTAGCCGGGCATGGTGGTGCATGCCTCAGGAGGCTGAGGCAGGAGAATTGCTTGAACCCGGGAGGCAGAGGTTGCGGGAGGTGGAGGTTGCGGTGAGCTAAGATTGCGCCATTACACTCCAGCGCCTGGGCAACAAGAGCAAAACTCTGTCTCAAAAAAAAAGAAAGAAAAGAAAAAGAAAAAGAAATCAGATCCTGAACTGTATTTCCCCTGCCAGCTGGGAAGGAGAGCTGACGGTAATGAACAGGCTTCTGGGCCCGCACAGGATGGAGAAGGGTTAGAGGGACACCAATTGAATTTAGAGCTGGAAGGGATATCATGGATCATCTAGTCTGACCCTTGCATTTATAGATGAAAAAAAAAAGGGGGCCCATGGCGGTGAGGTGCCTGCCCAAGGTCACACAGCAAGCTGGTGAGAGAACTAAGCTGAGAATGCAGGCCTCCTAATTCCTAGGGATGTGCTCTTGCCCGACTGAATTAACCTCCCACCCCAGAAAGATGGATGACCAAGCCCCTCCCAACCAGCTGCTATCCGAAGGGCAGATCCCTGGAGTCCTTGACTCTTCCAGGCTTTTTCTTCTCTCTGCTGGTGGTGCAATACTTAAGTAGGGTGCATTCTGCATAAATAATAAAGAATGCTTCCTTTGCAGGGAGAAAGGCCGCGTCTGGGCAGGCAGTGTGACAGATGGTATTTACAATGTGCACTGAGAAGTTCTCACACAGCCTCGCTTGGGCTGTGTGGCTGAGAGATGGAGGAAACGGATTTGAGTGCCCACTGTCTCACTCCCCTGCCTGATGCTCGCAGGCAGCGGCGGCTGCTGTTACTGCTGCTCCTGCATTTCTGTGCGGGACTGCTTCCCTCACGCCCGTTGCCTCTTGCCATACTGAATATGGAGCTCCAGGATGTCTTGCTGCTGCTGCTGCTGCTGCCGCAGCCTCATCATCAAAAAGCCTGCCTCGTGGACTCCATGTCATTCTTCGCTGCAGCCCCTCACTGGAGCAGGTGCTGGGCTGAATTGATGTTCTTCCCCAGAGGAGGCCAACGAAGTCCTAAGAGACTAGATGCTGGGCAGACTTCCCAGGGATTCTGGCCTCGGGGAGGCCTTCTCTAGGCCTGAAGAAGTATAAATAGGACAGGTTCATTCAATGAGCAAATACTTTTTGTGAACCTTCTATGTGCCAAGAATCATTCTAGGAGTCAAAGATGCTACTGCAGGGCGGGTGCAATGCTCACGCCTGTAATCCCAGCACTTTGGGAGTCTGAGGTGGGTGGATCACTTGAGGTCAGGAGTTCAAGACCAGCCTGGCCAACATGGTGAAAGCCTGTCTCTACTAAAAATACAAAAATTAGCTGGGCATGGTGGCGCATGCCTGTAGTTCCAGCTACTTGGGATGCTGAGGCTGGAGAATGGCTTAAACCTAACAGGCGGAGGTGGCAGTGAGTTGAGATCATGCCACTGCACTCCAGCCTGGCCGATAGAGCCAGACTCCATCTCCAAAATAATAATAATAATAATAATAATAATAATAATAATAATACTGCAAACTAACAAAACCAATCCTTGCCCCTCATAGACAGTGAGCTCCAATGTCAAGGTTTGCCACAGATCTTATAGCTAATTACCCTTGGCTGTGCCAGACTCGCACCATTTCTTTCCCTCCACAGTCTGTTGGACACTCTGGTGCCTGGTTCTGTGCAGTGGGTAAGAAAATTAGATCATTCTCTTTTTTTCTGAGGACACTGATTGCACACTTAGGTTGAGAGAAACAAAGCAGTAAATAGACCAATGGAAGCTTTAGCTACAAAGCCAGAGACAACCCCCAAAGTTTCTGACTCATACAAGCCTGCAGCTGGACAAGCCCTATTTGTGCGCTCAGATTCAGTCTTGTCCAGTTGCCCTGGGAAAGCAGTCTCTGTAGACAGTGGTCAGCGGTTGGGGCCAAGGGCACTCACTACCATCAGGGGCTTTTGTATTTCACTCTTTAAATAAGAACTTTGGTGACAGGCATGGAGAATCAAACCTCCCTGGGGCCCAGGGATTTTAGTGTCCCCATTTGTAAAATGGAGGCAATTGTTATCTGTTCTGCTCACCTCAGAAAGGCTGGCTTTTTGAGGATGAAATGCAATGGCAAATGTGGAAGTATTTTGAAATAAAGGCAGCAGGCATACAGGCGCATTATTATTATGCAGAAGAATTTTTTCTCTATAACATAAAAGTTGCGTCTTGTTGCAGGCTGAGAGTAATAACTATATAATTAGACTTTGTGTCATATCAAGAGAGGCATCCTCTGTTTTTCATTAAACAGACATTTGTTCAGTTTCTACAGTGTGCAATGTTGCGCATTGCGAAGCATGCAGAATTGAATAAGCCATAATCCTCCCCTTCAAGGAATGTACATTCTAGTATCAGGAAGATAAAACTTAGAAGATATAATTCAAAGTCAAAAGGAAAAAGGGATTCAGAGGAAGGAGTGGTTCATTTGGGTTGGAGAGTTGAGGAAAGGCTTCGTGGAGGAGACAGCATTCATCAGAGAGATGGGCAAGATTTTCTTCTTTATTTTAAGGGATCCTCCCACCTCAGCCTCCCAAGTAGCTAGGACTATAGGTCCCATGCCACCACACCTGGCTAGGTTTTAAATTTTTTTTTTTTATTTTTTTTTGAGACGGAGTCTCGCTCTGTCGCCCAGGCTGGAGTGCAGTGGCGTGATCTCGGCTCAATGCAGGCTCCGCCCCACTGGTTCACGCCATTCTCTCGCCTCAGCCTCCTGAATAGCTGGGACTACAAGTGCCCGTCACCTCGCCTTGCAAATGTTTTGTATTTTTAATAGAGATAGGGTTTCACCGTGTTAGCCAGGATGGTCTCGATCACCTGACCTTGTGATCTGCCTGCCTTGGCCTCCCAAAGTGCTGGGATTATAGGTGTGAGCCACCACGCCTGGCCAGTTTTAAATTTTTTTTGTAGAGGCAGGGTCTTGCTATGTTGCCCAGGCTGGTTTTGAACTCCTGGACTCAAAACCTGGACTCCTGCCTTGGCCTCCCAAAGTGCTGGGATTATAGGTGTGAGCCACTGTGACTGGCTGATGGGTAAGATAGAACAGGTGGTTTACTGAAGAGACAGGACCTGCCTATAGCACAGTGAAGGTCATATGGAAATCTTGAGGCCCAAAGAGAATTCAGAAATGGGACCTTGGGGACCAGCCACACCCCAAGGAGGTGGCAGGAAAGGAAGGTAAGACCTGGCAAAGTAGCTGATTGTTTCCCTGAATGTGTGATTGGCTAAATCTTGGGACTGGGAAAGATTTTTTCTGTGCTTTTCTGAGCTCAACTTTTGGGTGCCCACGCCTTGCTTTGAAAGGGTTTGGTCTGTGAACCTACACATCTCTCAGTAATGATTTAAGTTACTCAGAAAACTGGGAGCCCTGGAGTGAAAGGAAGAGACGAAAGGGAAGGAAATCCATGTAGCAGTCTTGCTCTGTTTGATCTGGCAGACAGCGGGCGATCATGGAAGAATGCTGGAGATGGAGGTGGAGGGTGGTCGGATTCTGCCATCCTGAGCCACGTCTGCTGTTTGGACTTGCAGACTTCAAACATGGCTGGGGGATTCCTGGAAGACAAAAGAATTCAGGGCCGGGGGTTGGATCTCAGTCAAAAATAACTTACGTCTTCATCTCAGGCAGGCAAACAGTGGTAGCTCAGGGCTGGTTTCTCAGAAGATTAGAGCTACAGGTGGGGACAGGGTGCCACGATGTTCAGTTTAGGTTTAAGTTGGCTGCAGAGAGAGAAGGGGCTCGGAGGGTGTGGGTCTGGCAGAGGGAGATGTCAGAATGAACCCCAAGTGAAAGAGGTTCTGGAGAAAAAGTCATCCCTGTTTGCCCCCCTTCTGGGCATTGCCATTGCTTTGAGCAATAATTACAGCCCTTCGTGTTTCTTCCCTGGCTTCTCATTAGCTCAAGGTGTCCACAAACAACTGCTCAGCCCCCTCTGCCTTCCTCTCCCCGCTTCCAGCAGCTACTCCTGGCTTTTCCATGGCAGCCGACTGTCCCAGCTCCCAGGACCAGAACATTGGGTCCTTAAAAAACTCCTTCCTCTCTTGGAGGGCACATTTGAGAGACTCAGCCCCCGAAAGGCTCTTCCCTTTCTCCTCCCCCTTATCCCACTGGACTGTCATTAGAGGATGACCTCATTTTCCCCCCAGGAAGCCAGGGCCTGGGTCTCATCCCCTTTGTATTATCAGCACCTCGGCCAGGGTGTGGCACATAATGGACGCTCAGCACCTGTGAGCTGAATGGCACTGCTGAGCTGTCGCCAACTTAATCTTCCTAAAATGCTGCTCCAGTTAGAAGCCATCACCGCTTCTCTATCTCCCACTGGGCGAGGTCCAACCTCCTCAGACTGGCACTCGGGGACCCTGGCGACACAGTGCTCCTCGCCTGCCTGGCCATCCTCACTTTGTGCTCAGCCACTTCATGGTTCCCAACACAGTCAACAGCTTTCCTATCTCTGTGTCTTTGCCGCAGCACTTCCCTCCACCTAGAAACCCTTCCATGCTCTCTACCGCAAGCCTGCCCCTTTCAAGGCTCATCTCAACATCATGCTCCTGCCCTTCTAAACCGAGTTTGATCCACTCTTCCCCAGCCCTTCATCCTGCTCTGCGTTGCCTTCGAGTGTCTTGTTAGGAACCTTAAAAGAGGCCATGGTGTGGCGCACTTGCAAAATGAAGAGCAGGGAAGAAGTGCCAATAGGCCCAGTTCGGTGTCACTTCTCATTAGCGCCAAAGGTTCTCCCAGGGAGGGGCCTGTGCATGGCACACCTCCAGGCATCGACGAGTGCCTGCCCGCTGCAGCTGGTCAGTGAAAGTGACACCAGGCCCATTCCCTCCTCTGCCCCCCAAATGCTGCAGAATATGCCAGTCTTTAGGCTGTCTCAGGTGAGAGTAGAACAAAAGGTGTCAGGGTGCCCAGCCACTCCTATCCCCTGGAGCTTTCTAGGCCTGGGCCCCAGGCCCCATGTCCTACCACCTGCTGGGGAGTGGGTTGCAGATTCGCCTGGGGCTGAGGGGCAGAGTGGTCCGACCAGCTGGGCGTAGGTGACATTGAGGACAACAGGTAAAGGGTCGCCTCAGGCTCATGGAGGATGATGGATGTAACAATTTGTCCTAACAGTCTCCAAGTCCAGACACCATCACCTCCCAGCAAAGGCCAAGGTGAATGAAGCTGCCCCATGAAGCAAGAATCCTGGTGAGAGATCAGGAATTCCTTCTTAGGAGACTTTTGGAAACATAGCCTGCCAAGGGGGGGTAAGTCTTCCTAGGGACAGAGGGAGGAACAAGATAGCCTTCTGCATGTTTCCCATCTTCCCTCTCCCTTTTATTCTAACCGCTGCTGCCCTTGTGACCCCTTCCTGGGACAGCACCTCTCATGTCCCTCTGCTCAGGCCAACCTCCCTCCTGTCTAGACCCTACACTACAGCCAAAGGGATTTTTTTTTTTTTTTTTTGAGACAGAGTCTCAATCTGTCACCCAGGCTGGAGTGCAGTGGCACGATCTCTGCTCACTGCCAGCTCCGCCTCCCCGGTTCAAGCGATTCTCCTGCCTCAGCCCCCCGAGTAGCTGGGATTACAGGCGCCTACCACCACGCCCGGCTAATTTTTTGTATTTTTTAGTAGAGACAGGGTTTCACCGTGTTAGCCAGGATGGTCTCAATCTCCTGACCTCGTGATCCGCCTGCCTCGGTCTCCCAAAGTGCTGGGATTACAGACGTGAGCCACTGCGCCTGGCCAGGGATCTTTTAAATATTACTCTCCTGCTCACAATCCTTCAATGGCTCCCCATTGCCCTTAGGTAAAGTCCAAGCTCTTTTCCCGTGAAACTCACAGCCCCTCACAACCTTCCCGTCCAGGCTGGGCTCTTTAGATTGGTCATCGTGCTCCAGTTTCCAGCCATGCCAAACCGCTTATCGTTTGCCTCCCATATGATACTGCTCCACAAGCCTGGTCGTGCTGTTCCCTCTACCTGGAACACCTCCTTCACCTTTTCCACGTTGCCTAGTTCTGGAGGCTTATCCTTTGGGAAGCCTTCCTGGACCCACAGCGACCCCCTCCTTTGGAGTTCTACACCCTCTGGGCTTTCCTTGAATCCAGGACTTACTCTTATGTTGAATGTGACTGTCACCCCCAATTATCCATTTCTGGAGGGCAGGGTCTGGTTCTTATCCACCTCTGTGTTCTCAAAGCTCTGTCATTGGTACTTAGTAGGAGCTTAATACATGTTCAGGAACAGAACTGAGCCTGCTAAGCTCCTTTCCCCATGAAGGGATGATAGAGTTGGATATGTTGGTAAAAGCTGTCCCTGGGTTGATGAAGAGGCAGCTCCCATGGGTAGCTGGTATCAGAACACTGTCCAGGGCGGCTGGGCATCCCAGCAGAGTGGCCAACCCTTTTCTGTGCCCTTCTCCTTCCAGTTCCCCTGGAACCAGGCTTCCTGGCCCACTTCTCTAGTCCCAGAGATGTAAGTATAACAGAGCCAACACCCATACCGGTCATGCAAATGACAGCAAGGGATGTGGGAGGCAGCGACGACGCAGACCCCAGGGCCCCAGCAGTCACTTGTCCTTCTGGGCTCCACTCCACAAAGGAATCAGCCTCTCTTCTGTCCCCTGAAGGCTGTTTTCAAAATCACACCCCATGCAGACAGTTTTATTTACAAGGAAATCTTGGCAGGATCTTGACTTGTTAGTACAGTAGGGATGGGGAGGAGGGTAGTGAGAAACAAAAATAGTTGAAATGATCACACTTTCTGAAACAGAGATGAAAATTGGTGTCTGTAGCAAACTCACCTAATGAGAATCAAGTGAATTCCCTTCTCGGTGTTTAAGGGGAGCAGTCATTGCTGGGTGAGATGGTCGCAGGTCTGATCCTGGGCACGGGGTTATGTGTTTGCTTTCTGAAGATGACTGCATTAATTGCAGCTCTCACTAATGGAAAGGAGCCTGTTTCGTTTCCGAGAGGAAGGAAGAGGGCAAAGACTAGTGAGTGAGTGGGTGGTGGGAAGAGGAAAGGAAGAGGAGTGGAAGGGCACAGCCTTGGTGTGGGCTGGGGACTGACTGTGAGATGCCTCCTGGAGAAGCCCCTGAGCCTCTGGGGAGAGCTGGCCCCTGCGAGGCCGGCCACTAGCACCATTTACAGCCAGAACCTCTGCTTCGGGAGATGGTCTCTCTTGGGGGCGCTTTCCTGCAGGGAAACAGCATCGATTTTTTTCTTTAAAAGATCCCCTACTCCTTTTTGGCTAACTTCCTTTCTGATTGCTTTAGTTTCTTCACCGTCCCTCTCCCCAGATGGGGCATTTCCCTGGGCTTACCTTTGTCCACGTGGTCAAATGAAGCCTGGGCATGGTCACTTAGCTCTGGGTGTAGGAAGGGCAAGATTTAGGCTTTGGGGCCCAGGACCCCGCAATCTGACTTCTCCCATTTCTGGGCCTCCCGAGACCACCCAGAATCTGAGACCGCAATGAATAGGGCGTAAGGATAATGGGGCCGGGGTGAGGGATCCCGTCCTTACAACATCGCGCCCCCAATTCACTCCTAGTTAACCCTGACGTCGCCAACATAGTGTCTCCATCACATATCTGCCACCTCCAAGTGATGGTTAAGCCGATGGAAGAGCCAAGCCCGGGCCCGGAGTGCAGGCCGGTGGTGACGGGACCGGGGACGACGCAGTCCCCATCCCCGCCCCGGGCAGCGCCGCCACTTCCTCGCCAGCCCCGCCGCAGCCCTCCCGCTCCGGGGCCGCGCCGCTCTGACCGACTGGGCCCGGGTGGCGGCGCCCGGGGTGGGGTGCGGGGCGGGCGCCGGCCTTCCCCGCGAGCAGCCCCGCCCCCGCCCGCGCGCCGCCCCCGAGGACTCCGCGGGGAGGAGGAGACTCGGGCGCAGAGCGGGGGCCGCGAGAAGCGGGAAGGGAGCGCGGGGAGCGGCGGGGCCGGGGCCGGCCCAAGGGCGCCCTCGCCTCGGAGCCGGGCGCGAGGGCCGGGGCGGAGGCGGAGGCCGGCGGGGCAGCGAGCGCAGTGAAGTTTGGCGGCGGAGGGGCCGGGCGTCCCGGGGTCGCGAGGAGGCGGCGGCGGCGCGGGGACCGGGGCCATGGGGGCGGGCGCGGGCGGCGGGGCGGGCGCGGAGGCGGCGCGGCGCGCACTGAGCCCCTGGAGCGGCGCGGCTGCCGTGGCGCAAAGTTAGCCCGGCGCCCCGGGACGAGCCCAGCAGCCGCCGCCGCCCCCGGACCCCGTCTCGGCCATGGGCGAGCACCCCAGCCCGGGCCCCGCGGTGGCTGCCTGCGCCGAGGCGGAGCGCATCGAGGAGCTGGAACCCGAGGCCGAGGAGCGGCTGCCCGCGGCGCCCGAGGACGTGAGTGCCCCCTCCCCGCCCGGCAAACTTTCTAGGGGGCGCCGGGGGGAAAAGCCGCCCCTGTCTCTCCCCACGCCGGGCAACTTGGAGGTTTCAAGGTGACGCGGGAGCGCCCCGGATTGGCCGGGTCCCCGCGGGCAGGAGGGGGCGGAGGGACCGGTCTCCCCGAAACGCGCGCGCACTGCTTCCCCCGCTCTGGTTCCCGCGGCTTCCCTGCGGGACACAGCCCCGCCGCCGCGCCGCGGACCTGTCACCGCCGGAGCCCCCTCCCCGCGGCTGGTGCAGTGCCCGGGACACGGCGTTTTCCCGCAGAGGCGGCCGCGTCATGGCAGTGACTCCCCCTCCCCTCACGCCCGCGACCTGCGGGATCCCGGAGCTGGGGAAGGAGCGGACGCCGCAGAGTTCCCGTCCCTGGCCGTGCAGGCCGGTCTGGCGACCCCTTCCTCCGCTCCCGGATTAGCTCCCGCCCGGCACCTGCCTTGCCGCGACACTGATTGAAATTCAAGCCGGCCGCCGCCTCTGACCCCGGCCGGAGCAGGGAGGGAAAGAGTGCTGGGAGCGGCTTTGCTCCTAGAAGGAGGCCCGGGAGTCCAAGACCGTGGCGGTGCCAGGGGACGGTCCCCTGGACGAGGAGAGGGAGGGGCTGCCCCGAGGGCTTCCCCGCCGTCTGCTGCTCGGGTCTCCATCCCTCCGGTCCTGCGGGCCGGCCCTGGGAAGCCCTGGGAACTGGAGTTTCTTGGGTTAACCTCCCGGGGCTAACCTACACATAGGGGTGAAAAACCGGGCAGACACCCTGCCCTGCCCACCCCTCCCTCAGGGTGGGGAGATGGAAGTGAAACCAGGCCCCCAACCCACACAACCAAAGCGGGAAAGTCTGAATGGGGTTGGGGGTAGTTTACGATCTTCTCTCTTTGGCGTCTGCGGTTAAATCTATCACTTCCTCCTGGCCCTAAACCCCTGGTAGAATCTGATGTAGTCACTACTTGGAAGAGAATGGGTGGGCTTCGCCGCATTCGGCATTCACCACCCCTCCTCCCCCGCAAAAAAACAAACAACAAACAAACAAAAACTGCAGGCAAAATGTTAGTGTTTATGCAGAGGTGAGTTCTCCTGTGGGGCGGGTCTCTAGCCCCCAGCAGGTGAAACCCATTGCGACGGGGTCTGATGGAATTGCACCTGGCCATGCTCTCCCAGGCCTGGGAGTAGCTGTGGACATAAGCTTTAGGCAGCAGAAATTATTAGAGGCGCTTGGACATATTTGGACGCCTTTATTTAGTAATTGTTGAGAATCACTTGTTCTGCCAGTTCCAGAACCAGCAACACCCACCTTGCCGCCCCCGCCCCCACCCCATCCCTTACTGTGAGTTTCCTCCCTCTGCTCAGTGTGGACTCATTGGGGAGCTCCTCCCAGACTCCCCCTGCTCTCCTGTGGCCAGTCCCTGAGCCTGGTCATGACTCCTGGGCAGCCGCTGGGAGGCTATGTCAGAAACAGCCGAGGACTACGGAGACCTTGGTGATAAGTGTGTCTTTCTTTCTCTCCTCTTCCTCTTCTCCTGCATGGCCTCCCTCTCTGCCAGCACTGGAAAGTCCTGTTTGATCAGGTATGTGAGCAGTTAACCCCCCACTTCCTTCCAGCCCTCCCTGAAATCGGTCTCAGTCTCCCTGCTTGCGTGGGCTTCCCTAGCTCCGCGCTCCTGAGATGGTGACGTGGGGTGGGGGTGTGGCCTTGTGCATCTCTGGGGCTGAACGACACTTCTCTCCAGGTATCAGGAGGAAGAGATGGGCTCCCCTGAGAGGATCTCCCTCCCGCCTCCTCCCTACTCTGCTGCACCAGAGCCGGGTTTACACCATGTAGAAATTGGACGTTATATATTGAATGCCTGGGAAATCCTCCATATGCCAGGGGATTGCAGTAGGGGGCTGGAGAGGTGGGGGAAGGGCTTGGGCTGACAATCCCTCTCCCTTTCTACCTCCAATATGGAGGGTCCATGGCCACTGCTGAAGTCAAATCTCTGCCATCCTTGGGGGCTGACTCACAGTATGGACTCTTTTGAAGGCTAATTAAATGTCTTTAATTCTGTCATAGGGATGAGGGAGTGCTGGGAGGTTACAGAGGGGAAATTGTATGTGATTCTTTGCAATGCCTGGAGTCTGGGTGTAGGGAATGGAGTTGGGGGTGCCAAGTATTGGCTTTTGAACCTGGAGATGGACGTTTGACCTTCAGCAAGGAAATGGTTCTCCTCTTAGCATTCGTGGTGGGTGCTGTTATGTGCTTCCTTCTCCCTCTTTGCCCCGTGTTGGAGGATAGTTGAGTGCCGTAGTCCTGGAGTGAGAATGGTTGTGCCATGAAGTTTGTGCAACTTTAAGAAATTGGTGTGAGTGGGCCAGAGGGAATGTGTTGGGTAGGAGAAGGAGATAAAGCTGAAAAATTAGCTTGAACCAGGACTTCGTTGTAGGCAGGGGAAGCCTTAGAAAGTTTTTTTAGCAGGGTTGTTACGTGATCCAAGCCAGGCTTGGGAAAGCTCCAGTGTCTTAGGGGATAAGGGGTGAATGGGCTATGGGGACGAGGGAAGCTAGGCAGGAGCTGCAGCAATGAACGGAGGCAAGAAGGTGACAATGAGGATGGACGGAAAGAGGGACATGGTGATGGAATAATTGGAAGATCTTAATGGACCACAGATGAGGGGAACCACATATCTTTAATATTCTGAACCTAGGAGGGAAAGAAGAAGTTGGAGTGGGGCCGGGTGTGGTGACTCACACTTGTAATCCCAACACTTTGGGAGGCTAAGGCGGGAGAATCACTTGAACCTGGTAGTTCAAGACCAGCCTCGCCAACAAAGTGAGACCTCATCTCTACAAAAAATTAAAAAATTAGCCAGGCATGGTAGCACACTCCTGTGGTTCCAGCTACATGGGAGACTGAGGCAGAAGGATTGCTTGAGCCCAGGAAGTTGAGGCTGCAGTGAGCCACGATCGTGCTACTGCACTCCAACCTGAGTGACAGAGTGGGACCCTGTCTCAAAACAAAAACAAAAAACAAGTTGGAGTGAGGAGAGACGTTTGGCAAAAATGACAACTTTGGTTTGAGACAAGTTCAGTTAGAGGAGCCAGCTGGTTGCAGATGCTGGAGTGGGCGTGATGACATGGAATTGCAGTGTTAAAGGCCTGGGGTGAGGATTTGGGGTTATCATCCACATTAACCACGGGGCCTGGCTGTGGTTTGAAGTTCAAAGCATGCACTGGCACCTGTCCTGACCGGTAGAGCATCTCTCCCTCTGGCTCCTAAGAGTACAGCAGCTGCTGGCCTGATGCCCTGAGGCAGGAGGGAGCCCGCTGCGCCACTGCCACCACTACCACCAAGCTGCCAGCCCTTCACACCTCCTGCCAGATTTAGAATCAGAACCTAGAACAAAGTGTATCATTCTTTTTTTTCTCTGTCTGTGTCTATCTTTCTCATTTGATTAGTTTCCTTTGCCAGTCCCTGTGTGTATGTGTACATTTTAAAACAAACCATTTGGGTGAAAGGAAGAGAGCTTTTAGTAGGAAGAATTTGGAACTCAAGGGAGCAGAAAGAATGTGTAGCACCTAATAGTAGCTAGTGGTCTATTAAATCCAATTTTTCCAACTGAAGGTAGGTCCTGGGTCCTGAGTGTCACAAAAGAGCATACCCCTGCTTCTGGGAGGCCTGCCCAGAATTAATTCTAGGAAAGAAATTAGGCCAGGCACAGTGGCTAACGCCGGTAATCCCAGCATTTTGGGAGGCTGAGACAGGAGGATGGCCTCCGAAAAAGTGAGACCCTTTCTCAAAAAAAAAAAAAAAAAAAAAGCAACCCTGATAGGTCAAACTGCAGTCATGGATGGGACATGACGCCTGTCAGAGTCCCTATAAGCACAAGTGACTCTGGAGTTCACCTTCCAGAGATCAATGGCATGGGAGGCTAGAACCAGTCAAGCATCTCCTCCCTCCCTTCTTGGGTCAAGTGGACACCAGTGGTAACCCAGTTTCAAACTGGGATCTGCTAGGGTCTGTTTTCCAGGTGTTAGGGATGGATTAGACCAGTCCCTCCATACTATCTGGTTCTTCAGCATGTGGAGTAGCCTTGATCTAGCGTGACGCCAACTGGACCCCAAGGGCTAGAAGCCATGGTGTTGGTCTTGTTGGTCCTATATGGTCACCCTCAAACTAAATGGCCGGATACCTTTTGTGGGGATTGGAGGTGATGAAAGCAGGTGACCCCAGTCCCATGGAAGCTTCTGCATCCCCCTCCCTGGCATTCTGGCATCTGGCCCACTCAGGCAGGAGTGTAGCAGGGCCAATCCATGTCACACACCCTCACTCCCCCGATTCTTCCCCATGGGTCCCAGAAGTTACAGCAGGTGGGAGACCTGAAGGTCATCATTTCAACTCGGTATGTTCCATGTGTTCATGTCCTGTTCAAACTTCTTCTTGAGGGAATCTTCTTTTCATATTTTGGAGATCTTGATGGTTTTCCTAAATATTTAAGTAGATTTAAAATTTACCATAAATATTAGTCTGTTGTTATAGTATAATATCGTAGTAAAGATGTTTCATTTTTCTGACTGGGTGCTCACACCTGTAATCCCAACACTTTGGGAAGCCAAGGTGGGCAGATCGCTTGAGCCCAGGAGTTAAAGATCAGCCTGGGCAACATAGCAAGACCCCATCTCTGTTTTTCAAAAGTTTAAAAAAAATTGTTAAAAAAGTCTTATTTTCTGTGGAATCTGTTGAGCTTTTCCTTCATGATTCCTTCTGTTGCTTCAGACCTGAGATAGTTTTCATCCCTCCCCAGATCTCATAAATATGCCCTTTTATTTCCTACTACTTTTTCTATGATTAAAAACATCATGTAACCTTGTACTCCATCTGCATCTGGTTCCTATCCAGCTATGCTAGCATCACTTATTAAGTAAGCCTTCTTTATTATATTGTTTGAGAAATGTTACTTGGTAAATTTTTTTTGTGTGGTTGGGTTGATATTTTATTTCTGATTTATGCCACTGATATTTATAATTTTGCACAGGTAATGTCCCCTTTAGTTATCGCTTTACATCTGCTCCATAAGTTTCTGAAAAGCTTCCCTTTTTCGGGTTATGCTTTGATAGTCTTATTCTCAGTCCCTTCCTGAATCCCAGGGAGCTTTGATTCAAGGTTAAATATTTAGTCAAAGGCCAAATAGCAGGGCAGTGACAGATATGGGACTGGAGCCCAGTTAACCCACAAAGGGCTTCTTGGGTTGGAAAAGTCATTTCCAGGTTTACCCTTAAAAATGCCTCCAAGATCTGTGAATGTTTAATGAACAAAAGGGTTTGGAGCAGAATTCTGTTAAGTCAACAAAGCACAATTGCTTTCAAGCTCAAAAGAACAAGAGGGAAAAGGCAGAATTCAAAGTAACTTGACTATCTTCCTTTTTCCCTTCTCACTGGGAGCCTGTATTTCCTAGACCCCCAAAAGAGATCCCCAATTTTGCTAATCTCCCAGAAGGAAAGCAGACAAGTACTATCTCACCAAAATTGTAAACATAAACATGTGCTATGATGAACAGAAGGCATGGGGCTGCCGCTTCGGTGGGTTGCTGGGCTCAGAAACTTGGATTTGGAGTCAGATAGACCTGGGTTCAAGTCTTACTCACTTTGTGATTGGAGGTAATTACATTAGCTCTCTGAGCCTCAGTTTCCTCCTCTGTAAAATGGGGACAGTAATGTTTAACTCCAGGGTGACTATGAGAATTAAATGGAAGTGGAAACTCCCTTTGCAATATCTGATTCGCAGTGAACATTCAACAAAAGTGTCTTCATTGAGAATCAGAATTTGCTTGGAGAAGCACAAGGACCACTTCTGAGATCCAGGCCCCATGGGGAAGGCAGCTCCTCGACACTTCTGAGTCCAGAGGATTTTTCTGCTTTCTGTCTTCCAGTGTCTCCCCTTCCCAGTCCCCTGCCCTCCAGCCTGGGGCTCTTCCCTTGGCCTGACTTCATCTGTAGTCCCCCCTGCAAGCTGGCTTAAAGGTGTTCTGGGAGCCGAAAAGAGGTTCAGATAAGACCCCTGAAGGGATTAGCAAGGAGCTGCAGAGAAAACTTCTGCCCCAGAGACAGGATGTTTGCCACCCCCAGAATTCACAATTAGCCCGCAGAGCAGGGTTCCCAGAGAGGAACAAAGCCACGGGCTTAACTGGAGCCCTTGGGTTCTGCACCCCCAACTCCTTATCAAGTGGCCTCTAGGACCCTTGAGGCTGTGGACTCCTCTCCACCACAAAGCCTGCTTCCCTACCTTGCTCCTGCCCCAGTGACCCCATCAGCTATACTGACATTAACCCTTTTATTTCTGACCACTCACAGAAATGCATTTGATTGCTTTGGGCAACAGGGCCGAGGGATCCGAGATTGAACTTCGCCTGGCTGCCTGCCTGACACATAATAGATACACACATTTGAGCGAATGACAGGTCAAACTACAGCTCTGCATGCATTGTCATGGGTTAAAATATCCTCTCCAGGAGCAGACCCTGACTGTGCGGCTACCACACTCATGGCAGCCCCTCTGCCACCGTATGGCTGCTGCCACCTCAAAGAATATAGGTTATTAGAAGGTTGATGGAGGCATCTTGTCCAGTCTGCTCATCTTGTTTTCGTTTGTTTGTTTGTTTTGAGACATGGTTTCGCTCTCGTTGCCCAGGTTAGAGTGCAGTAGCGCGATCTCGGCTCACCACAACCTCCGCCTCCCGGGTTCAAGCGATTCTCCTACCTCAACCTCTCAAGTAGCTGGGATTACAGGTGCCTGTCACCAGGCCTGGCTATTTTTTGGTATTTTTAGTAGAGACAGGGTTTCACCATGTTGGCCAGGCTGGTCTTGAACTCCTGACCTCAGGTGATTCACCCGCCTTGGCCTCCCAAAGTGCTGGGATTACAGGCGTGAGCCACCGCACCCCGCCCAGTCTGCTCATTTTGCAAGTGAGGAAACAGAAGTCAGTGGCCTACTGAGGTCATTTGGTGCGATAGAGCCAGAGCTGAGACTAGATCCCAACTCTGCTTTCTATCTGAACTGTGTTCCTGCCACCAGGCCATTCACTTAGTTGGTGCCTTGAGTAACCAAGGCAGGTGGAGAGGACACATATCTAGGTCAAGTCTCAGTTCTGCTCCTACTCGGTGTGTGGCAGTGGGCAAGCCAGGTGACCTCTTCACGCCTCAGTTTTCTCATCCGTAAAGTGCCAGCCTAGTACCTTCCCGTCCACGTTGTTGTGAAGACAGGATGCCACGTGTATAGTGCTTGGCACAGTATGTAGTGAGCACCTCATGAATACTGTTGTGTTACAGGAATTTAAAGAAATAAAAAAAAGATAGAGTAGGTTTTTTTGTTCGTTTGTTTTGTTTTTGTGAGACAAAGTCTCACCCTGTTGTCCAGGCTGGAGTGCAGTGGTGCAATCTGGGCTCACTGCAACCTCTGTCTCCCAGGTTCAAGTCATTCTCCTGCCTCAGGCTCCCAAGTAGCTGGGATTACAGGCGTGTGCAATCACACCTGGCTAATTTTTGTATTTTTTGTAGAGACGGGGCTTTCACCATGTTGGCCAGGCTGGTCTTGAACTCCCGGCCTCAAGCGATCTGCCTGCCTCAGCCTCCCAAAGTGCTGGGATTACAGGCGTGAGCCACCGTGCCTGGCCAGACCTCGGTCTTGAATCAAAGTGTTCAGAGCCCCAGTTGGGGTTCCTTCCACCATATCAGGCTGCCTGCTTTAGGAGAGAAGCTGGAAAATCACATTCCCCCTGAACTTTCCAGAGAGAAAGGAGAGAAGCTTTTGGACAAAGGCTGCCTGGGGAGTGTTGTGCATGGCAGAGGGTGAAGGGTGAGACGAGGCATCTGGCCATCAGGTAGACAGGGCTAGCACTCCTCTGTCTGGTGTTCTGATCTGGCAATTCCTGCTGGAGCTTTACTTAGTGGTCTATCGTGACATTGGGGCCATTGTCTTGTGCTGGAGAAACGAGTCCATGTGTGTCTTAAGCTGTGAACAACTAGAGTTAGCCCCCATCACCATTCTCCAGGCTTTAATGAAGCAAGGTACAGATTGAAATCAGTATATTTGAGTCAGTAAATATTCTTTGAGGGAGCAAACATTGAATGTCTAACTGTGTGCATATAAATTTGTTGTCTCATTTTGATCTCTCAGCAGCCCTGTGAGGTGTGTGGTGCTGCACCTCAAAAGAGGAAACTGGCTAGGTGCAGTAGCTCACACCTGTAATCCCACCACTTTGGGAGGTTGAGATGGGAGGATGGTTTGCTTGAGGCCAGGAGTTCAAGACCAGCCTGGTCAACATAACAAAACCCCTTCTCTATTTAAAATAAAAAAGGAAAGTGAGGTTTGAGGGGATGGAGTTCGCCCAAAGACAGCAGTGAGGACCTTCTGCGGCAGTCACATGTGTGTGTATGCGTGCACGTGTGTTTGTGCGTGAGTGTGCGTGTGTGTGTGTGCACGCATGCACGTGTGTGTGTCCCCACAAGGCTTCTAGGTGGCTCCTGAAATGGGCCAGGAGATGCAGGAGCAGCTGAGCACCCTTTATCCTTCCAGCCCATTATCCTGCCTGCCATGCACCCCCTCTGCATCTTGCTCCCCTCCTTCTCCCTGGATCTGTTGGCTCTCTCTCCTCTGGGGGACCAGAGAGACCCTTTGGTGGCTGCCAGGAGAAGCAGCAGCGGCCAGCGGTTTAGACTGAAGGGGAGGGATGGGGCGATGTCAGATCCCTCCCTGCTGACGTTCACTCCCCACTCCCTGCCTGCAGCTCCCTTGAGACTCCTGGGCTTCATGGCCATGACTCGGCTTCAGTCCCCAGGCGGCGCGTCAGGCTGGGCCGGATGAGTCAGCATGGATGTTACATCTGCTGCTCCTGGGTACCCAAGGGCCTGTGAGTCACAGCCCCTGGCAGCCCCCTCAGTGGCCTGCTAAAGGCAGGGGCCGTTCTAGAATGGGAAGGGAGCCGTCTGTGTGCCTGGGAGGCCTTGTGAGGAGATTGGAAGGAGGAGAAGGGGCTGCAGGAGTCCCCCAGGGGTGGGAAGGAATAGGCCCAGTGGAGGAGGCAGTCCCCCAACCCGTGCTGCCCACCCCACCCATCCCCAGCTTCATGCGTTCCAGGGAAGGTGTGAGGTCGTTTCCTCCCCTCACTGCCCAGGTGTTGGGAGAGCTGGGCAGTTTTCTGGAAGCATGCCGATTGTCGAGGGTTCAGCCTGAGTTCAGGCCAGGATGCCTGTCTCTCCCTAATCAGCCTCCCTGCCCCTGTCCTAGGATTTGGCTGTTTGACCTTGGGCAAGGGGGATGCTCAGGAGGCCGCTTGGGGCTTTTGGGAGAAGCACCATGAGAGGGCTGAGCTGCCTCCCCCACCCCTCTATGGTGGCCGCTGAGGGAGCAGAAATAATACAACTGGGAATCTCAGAATCGTGGAGGCTTCTCCAGCTGTCGGGGGCCTGGCCTGGCCAGATCCCAGGGGAGTAGGAGTCACAAGGGCCCCTCATGCCTCCATCTGGTCTCTCTCCTTCCCACAGGGGCTTGAGGTCTCTGAAAACCCACTCCCAGCCCCAGCTTGAAGCAGGCCAGACTGCCTGGGTCCACCCCTTCCAGAGTGCCGCAGGCAGGGGGCGTGTCTCTGAGTACCTCAATTTTTGTATCTGTTAAGTGGGATGAACCAGACTTATAGGGTTGGCATGAGAACAAAAAAGCAAAAAAATTGTGAAAGTCAGTATTTTAAAGAGTCAGGGGAAAAGGTCAGGGGAAGGGTGTGAGGTGGTTTTCTCTATGGGTGAATTAGCATCCTCATTTGCAAGAAAGCAGAACTGGAAGAGAAAGCTCCTACTCCCCTAACCTCCCCGCTGACCTCAGCAGCTGCAGCCTGGACCTAATTTACGGGGCTGTAAATATCCATGAATGGGTCAGAGTTCCCTGGTGGGCTCTGGCCGTTGGGTGGGGGAGAGCTCTGCTGAACCATAAACCCCTGGGCAGCCTCGTTAATTCTGCTCTGCTCAGAAGACGGGTAATGAGGCAGGGGGCCAGCAGTTGAGCCATGGTAACCTTCACCAAAACCCACCAGAGGGGAGGGACAGCTGCCTGCACCGTACTCCAGCCCCAGCACCTTACTCCAGCCCCAGCACCGTACTCCAGCCCCAGCACCGTACTCCAGCCCCAGCACCGTACTCCAGCCCCAGCACACGTGCCTGTGCTCATTTCCCAGGGCTCATTCTACCTTGGTGTGTGTGCACAGGAGAAAACAATGGGGATCCGGGTGGGAACCCGCTCTAGATCCCAGGTATCTACCTTCCTGACCCAAGAGGTCTTCACCCCAGTGGCAGCTGGTTCCTTGGCCCTGGGTACTGCCTTTGAGGTCCTTGAAAGTACTCACATCTCTCACTGAGGTCCGGGGCCTGTCTAGATCATGGACAGGGAGAGGGTCCTCCTGGGAGAGAGAATTCAAGCCTTGGAGGCAGATACCAGACATGTATTTGTCCTAGAAATGCAGCTGGTGAAAATCACACATACATCATAGACACAAGAAGATAGAGGTATGCCCTTGTTTCTCTCATGCTTCCTTGCTGCTGGGCAAATTCTGAAGCCTTGGCCTGGCTCATGGGCCTGCAGCTGGGAGAGGAGAAGCAGTGCTGCTGTCCTGGATGCTGAGCAGGCAAATCCCAGCTCCAGCGGGGTTTGCTCCCTGAGAACTCAGCTCAGTGGCCCCATTAGACCAGTCACGGACTCCTCAGCCTCTCCTGGGGCCTGGTGTCCCCAGTCAACCCTCAGGCTGGGCCTGGAGCCCACAGACTTCTAGCATTGCTGGAAGACTCCAGCAAAGTGTCAGCTGCTCGGAGAACCTGTGCTACTCATGGGGCGGAAGTGAAAGGCTCTGGTTCTGAACCAGCGGCAAAGGGGCTGGGTTCACCAAAGGGAAACGTGACTGCTGTGGACTCATGCCTTGTTCCCAAAGAGTGTTCCATCAAGTGTTACTGTGAAAAAATACTACGACCAAAGGTCAAATAAGTTTGAAGAATGCTGGGCTGAACAAAATCAGACAGGTTTCTCCAGCCTAAGACCTTGCAGAGTCCTTGATATGGTGCGTTATGACGCTCCAAGAGGTTTTTCCACTTGTAGGACCACAGAACCCTTATTTTAGGTACCATCAGGTACCTGGTATTCCACAGAACACACATTGGGGAACCCTTAAAAATCAGCTGGGTGTGGTGGCTCACACCTGTAATCCCAGCACTTTGGGAGGCTGAGGCAGGCAGATCACTTGAGGTCAGGAGTTTGAGACTAGCCTAGCCAACATGGTGAAACCCCGTCTCTACTAAAAATACCAAAAATTAGCCGGGTGTGGTGGTGGGTGCTGTAGTCCCAGCTACTCGGGAGGCTGAGGCAGGAAAATTGCTTGAATCTGGGAGGTGGAGACTGCAGTGAGCCAAGATCGCACCACTGCACTCCAGCCTGGCGATAGAGTGAGACTCCATCTCAAAAAAAATAAAAATAAAAATAAACTCAGGGGCTATGTTTCATTCAACTGAACAAGACAGAGAAAAACAAGGGAGGGCAAGATGGGACCAGCCAGCACAGTGGAGGAATCCTGAACTATTTCTGTCTTGATGGCGAACTCACTCTCTGACCTGGACTAGTTTATTTTGTTCCTTTTGCCCTATGCACCTGTTTCCCCATAAAACGAGTGTGATGCCTGGGCCACAGCTGATCTTTAGTGAATATGTGTTAGGTGGACACGTAAGAGGATTGGATGAGGGTCTCTCAAACTCTCTTTAGCTACAGCACTCTAGTGATGGGAGAGAGTGCAGGCTCTCGCCCCTCTGCCTGGATATGAATCCATCTGCACCGATTACCAGCCATTCGCACTTGGGCAACCCAGCTCTTGGTGCCTCGGTTTCCTCTCCTATGAAATGGGGCTCACAATAGTGTCTACCTCTTAGGGTTGCTGTGAGATTTAAATAGGGGGGACCACTCTCAAAGTGACCAAGTTAGGACACTTTGAGAGTGAAGGAGCCACTGTAAATCACACTCAAGGCTGGGCATGGTGGCTCACGCCTATAATCCCAGCATTTTATGAGGCCAAAGTGGGAGGATTGCTTGAGGCCAGGAGTTCAAGACCAGCCTGGGCAATACAGCAAGACCCTGTCTCTACAAAAAAATATTTTTAATTAGCCAGGAATGGTAGCACATGCCTGTGGTCCCAGCTACTCAGGAAGCAAACACGGGAAGATTGCTTGATCCCAAGAATTCAAGGTTATGGTGAGTGACAATCACATCACTACACCCCAGCCTGGGCAACAGAGCAAGATCCTGTTGTTTCTTAAGAACAATAATAATTATTATGCTTGGACAACAGGTATATGCCAGGACTAACACAGAAAAACCAGGATGTATGGTGGCCTGAGGTTTCAGTCAAGGGGTGCCTGATACACAGCAAACTTGCCACACATATCAGCCCTTATCGTGTTGCTGTTCACCGGGATAGTATGCAGAAGGCCAGCACATAAACTAGCTCCGAATGGAGTGGCCCTGCCTGAGGAGGGCTGGGGGCTGCTCCTCAGTCCCCTCCCCAGCGCCTCTGGGCCTTGGAGGCCCCATAGCCCCTAGAACTCTGCAGCATAGTTTGAAAACCACTGAGTTTCCCTCCTGCTCTCCTGCACCGTGATTTCTGATTCCCTGACCTGCTGTCCCTCTCCCAGTGTTGCCAGGCCCCTCCGACAGCACAGACCCAAATGACCCCAGCCCTTCCTCACTTCATGTGGAATTGCCTGCTCTGATCCCGAATGTCCCGTAGCCCCTTGACTGTGCAAAGATTCCAAATAGAAGATCGGCTGCCCTTGTGGGCTGCATGGGTTGTGGATTTCTCATTTTCTACCCCCCATTTCCATATGGCACGCTTATGTGCACGGGGTGAGTGGCCCTTACATCTCCCTGACAAGTTTCTGCTTGATTGATGGAGAAACTGAGGCAGGGTGGTTGAATGAACTACCCAAGGTGGCACAACAGCTGCGAGTGGAGCCTCCTTCTGGAACTCTCTTCCTCCCCTTGCCCCAGACTGGGGAAGCAGCCCCAGATGGCAGCAATACAAAGAGAGAATCTGGTGGGTCAGTTCCCCCACCTAGATGGGCTGAGCGCCCCAGGAAGGGGTGCAGCATAGAGGATAGGAGAAGGCAGACTGTGGGAGGCCTCAGGCTGGGGCAAGCTGTGACCTAGAGGATTAGGGTCGGACGCTGGATGCTGGTGCGATTAAAGGCCAAGGCAGGTGGGCGGGCCAGCTCCTCTGTGCATCTGTGTCCTCCACTCAGACTAAATGTGGACTTCGCCGCCCCTCCCTCCAAGACGCTGAGCCCTATTCAGGAGGCAGCTCCCAGGATGCTCCCAGGCTCCTGGATCCCTGCTGGGCCCTTACGGCCCATTCACAGCCCACATTCTAACGGCTGCCCCGAACAGCCCCAGAGCAGCCCTGGTCAGGCCACCTCAATCCCACCCAGCCCAGACCCCATCAGGAGCACCTCACTACCAAAGTGGGTGAATCTGGGGCACAGTGCCTGGCGGAGGGGAGCTTCAGGACCAGCGGCACGGTATTAACAAGGAAATTGCATTGATGGGGCTTGTTTTCCCGAAAGCTCCAAACCACAGTTTGGATCTGCCTAATGATCCCAATCCTCCTTAAGCAGGCTGTGAAGGAGGAGGAAGGGTAGGATATGTGCCCAGAGAGGGTGGGCCACACCTCCCTCACAGTAGGATGCTCCCAGCTTTGCAGCAAGGGAAGCTGGTCTGGCCTCCAAGCCCAGGCCCTGGTGAGCTGCTGCCCTGCGAGAGGAAGGTAGCCCACTTTGTAATGAGGTAGTTGTGGCTTGGGAGTTTACTGTAAACTATACAAACCCTGGTTAGTGGTGGAGACAAGCATGAGGTTTGCCTTGTTCCTTGCTACCCCTGAGTGAGGGATGCAGCCTCTGTTAGAAGCTCCCAGCTTCCTTCTGGGGCAATGGGATGTACCTCTCTCCTGCTTCCTGGGCACTCACGCTCTCTCTGGCTCTCTCTGTCTCTTTCTCCCTTTGCCTCCCTTTCTCTCCCCTCCACGCCCCATACCCACTGTCAGCACCTGCCCTTGCTGTCATCTTCCTGGGGGTGGGGGTGGGGGTTGAAAGGTGTCCTGTGCATTCATGGAGCCCAGGCAGCCGGCCCATTGCTGCCTCTCCCTCCCCCTGCCCCAGCCGTCCTCCGGGCATCCCCAAGGCCTCATTATTAGGGTAGCGGTGACCCCCCATTGTCTGGCCTGTCTGGCCCTGCCATGAAAGGTAGAGTTTTGGCAGAGAACCGAGGCTCGGCCTGTTTCCAGCTTGTTCTCTGCTGTCTGGAGCCTGGAGCCTGTTACTATGCTCGGGGCAGGGCAGGCAGGCCCTGGTGGGGGGTGGGGGCTTGAGGAGCCACAGGGCAACCATGTCACTAGGACAACAGCAGGGAGCGCTGGAGGAGGAGATTGAGGGGGAGAGCAGGTGGCTCTTTGTCTGGAGCCTGATCCCAGCACCCCCACCGCACCCCCACCCCACTGCCCTCCCCAGCCTGGGAGGCAGCCCCTAGGAGGGGATTGGTGCTTGCTCCCAGGGCACGCAAAGCCACTGAGCTCCCTCCCCCAGGCCCAGGCAGGAGAGACTGCACAAGCTGTGCTGCAGACCAATGGCCCCCCTGCAGCTCCCACTGGGGGGCTTCCCAGGACTCCACCTGCTCCTTCTCAGCCCGCACCCCGCCCCCTATGTGTCCACCCAGCACAGGAGGGCCAGGCTAGTGAGACCCTGTGATGGAGTAGGGGTTGGCACAGGTGGCTTGTAGAGATGGGAGAGGTCCCAGGCACCAAGGAAACAGACCCTCCCTGGCTGCGGTTGCCACATTCCCTCTCCAGGGTCCATTTCCTTAGCTGAGCAATGAAGGAGGTCGGAGCTTTTGCTGTCCGGGGCTGTTTCCTGATTTAAAAATCTCTGCCTATGGTAGGGCTGTGAGACTCCTGGAGCCCCTTCCTCTCCTGGGCCCGCACTCACCTCTTTGGTCCTTAAATTTTGTTCCTGGGCATCAGAGCAGTCCCTGGAGCTGGAAGTCAGTGGCACCTGGCCATGGCTTCGAGGAGTGCTCGGCTTCCTGGAGGTGGAATCCTGGCTCTGCTGCTTGCCGAGCAAATCGCTTCACCTCTCCGTGCTAACTTTTCTGTGCCTCTATTTCCTCATCTGTAATCTGGGGACATGGATAGGATCTGCTACATAAGGTTGTGTAGGAGTCAAAGACATTAGATGCATAAGGTGCTTAAACAGTATTTGGCTCCATGAAAACACTCAGCAAATATTAGGTGTTTTTATTCTTCAAGATTTTTACTGAGCAACGAGTAGGTGAGTTTCCTGAAATACTTGATGTTGTGAACCAAACAGATGTCATCCATGAAACTTGGCATTTTGGCTTGAAGGTGGGAGATATACAGATTTTAAAATATGCCTCGGGACCAGGCGTGGTAGCTCATGCCTGTAATCCCAGTACTTTGGGAAGCTGAGGCAGGAGGATCGCTTAAGCCCAGGAGTTCAAGACCAGTCTGGGCAACGTAAATAATTTAAAAATTAGCTGGTTGTGGTGGCACACAACTGTGGTCCCAGCTACTTGAGAGGCTGAGGTGGGAGGATTTCTTGAGCCCAGGAGGTCGAGGCTTCAGTGAGCTATGATGGCACCGCTTCACCCCAGCCTGGGTGACAGAGCGAGATATTGTCTAAAACAAAAAACAATAGACCTCATTGGAGATGTCCTTTCTTGAATTCTGTGGAGATTTTTTTTTTTTTTTTTTAAGACGGAGTCTTGCTCTGTCGCCCAGGCTGGAGTGCAGTGGCACGATCCGGGCTCACTGCAAGCTCCGCCTCCCAGGTTCAGGCCATTCTCCTGCCTCAGCCTCCCAAGTGGCTGGGACTACAGGTGCCTGCAACCACGCCTGGCCAATTTTTTGTGTTTTTATTAGAGACGGGGTTTCACCGTGTTAGCCAGGACGATCTCGATCTCCTGACCTCGTGATCCACTCGCCTTGGCCTTCCAAAGTGCTGGGATCACAGGTGTGAGCCACTGCGCCCGGCCTTCTGTGGAGAATTGAAATAGCCCATGACTGGGACTCCTGACTGTTGCTCTTTGATTTTCTCAGAAATGCTACACACAAGGCCGGGCGCGGTGGCTCACGCTTGTAATCCCAGCACTTTGGGAGGCCGAGGCGGGCGGATCACGAGGTCAGGAGATCGAGACCACGGTGAAACCCCGTCTCTACTAAAAATACAAAAAATTAGCCAGGCGTGGTGGCGGGCGCCTGTAGTCCCAGCTACTCGGAGAGGCTGAGGCAGGAGAATGGCGTGAACCCGGGACGCGGAGCTTGCAGTGAGCCGAGATCGCGCCACTGCACTCCAGCCTGGGCGACAGAGCAAGACTCCGTCTCAAAAAAAAAAAAAAAAAGAAATGCTACACACAGAATCCACTTTCCTAAAATAGCCTTCATTGACCATCTAGAAAAGGCGAAAACATGGTTTTGGTATTCCGGACTCCCTTGTCATGCACACACATACACCCTCAATGTCTGTTTGCTTTTTAAACAACTCACAGCTGCATCTTCAGGATGCAGTGGAGTCTTATGTAGGGAAGCACCTTGTGAACAGGAAAACTCCTGGCATCCAGGAGATGCTTGGTGTTAAAAGTGTTGCCGTGGGCATTGGGTGGGCTCCGTGAGGAAAGGGATAGAAATGATAAGGTCTTCTCTGGGAGAGGTGACTAAGATCCTGCCTTTTCTTGTTTTTTTTTTTTGAGATGGAGTCTCACTCTGTCGCCCAGGCTGGAGTGCAGTGGTGCGATATTGGCTCACTGCAAGCTTCGCCTCCCGGGTTCACGCCATTGTCCTGCCTCAGTCTCCCGAGTAGCTGGGACTACAGGTGCCCGCCACCACGCCCAGCTAATTTTTTGTATTTTTAGTAGAGACGGGGTTTCACCGTGTTAGCCAGGATGGTCTCGATCTCCTGACCTTGTGATCCGCCCGCCTTGGCCTCCCAAAGTGCTGGGATTACAGGCTTGAGCCACCGCGCCTGGCCCGATCCTGCCTTTTCTAACTGAACTGATGAGGCTTTTCATGGAAAATCAGTGCCTGTCTGTTCATCTGAACACCCACTATTTATTCATCCACCAAATCTTGATTGAGTGCTGATAATGCCAGGCTGTGTGCTAAGTACCGGGGATAAGTTGTGATGCCAACCTGCGAGGCGCCGCGGTCCAAGGAGGAGGCAAAAGCAGACAGACACCAGTGTGGGCTGGAGGCCCAGAGGTCTGGACAGAACAGAGGGTGCAGTGAGAACAGGCCATGCCTGAGGGGAGCCTTCCAAGAGAAGGGCACATCTGAGTAGTCAGGAAGGGTGAGTCGGAGTCTTCCAGGGAGATGAAGGAAGAAAGGGAATCCCAGGCACAGGGACCCACGTGGTGCAAAGCTGCAAACGATGGAAGAGCACGGTGTAAAACACAGATGTGCACTCATACTCATGTGCGCGCACAAACACCCCCCAAAACAGTACAAAAACCACAAAGCAGAGTGTCTCTGGGGAGCCCCAATCCTCCCTGCCTGGGTGTGTGGGAGGGGCCATGGGAGGGCGGCCAGGGGCAGAAGGACTTGCAAGGCAGTCCTTGCTTCTTGCTCTCCGGGGCCCTCTGGCATCCCCCCTGGAGTCCCTCTGGCCCAGTTCCCTTTCCCTTTGCCAGTCGCAGCTGAAACGTCCTTCTCCTGTTGCCCTTTCCCCTGTCCCAGGCCCCAGAAGTTTCTCATCTTCCTCCACTCATTGCCTTTTCATTTGCACTTCCGTCTCCATGGTGAGAGGAGGCAGTTTAACCTCTCTGAGCCTCAGTTTCCTTATCCACACGAGATGGTTGGATTGGGTGATCCTGAAGGTCTGTAGGTCTTCCAGGACTTTAAGTGATTGTCATTCCTATTTAGCTGTTTCCCAGAGGGGTCCTTGGAAACCTCCCAGACACTGGCTGAGCCTCTGTTTGCCAGGGGCTGGGGACTAAAGCCAGTGAATAGTGGTGGAGATCAGGGCACCCACATCAGTGTGAAGAGGAGGTGGTGCCCTGCTGACCCTGCTGCTGTCTGCTTTTCCCTCAGTTTGACCCTGGGAACACAGGCTACATCAGCACAGGCAAGTTCCGGAGTCTTCTGGAGAGCCACAGCTCCAAGCTGGACCCGCACAAAAGGGAGGTACTCCTGGCTCTTGCCGACAGCCATGCGGATGGGCAGATCTGCTACCAGGATTTTGTCAGCCTAGTGAGTGCTCTGGGGCCCTTGGTACTGGGAGGGACCTGTTTGAGGGTTGTGGCTTCCACACATTTAAAGGATTTAGGCAATTCAAAGGATCTGTTGGCCTGCAGCATTGAAAAAGTCCAGGCTTCTGCAGGTGAAAGGGTGCCACCAAGGACTCATCTTCTCTTTGTCTCTAGGCTCTGCCCTCCGCAGTGTCAGCCCATCCTGAATTGCACCTGGCAATTTCAGACCCTTCCATTGTGGCAGCAAAGTGGCAGCAAAGTGGCTGCAGCTGTTCCAGCCCTCATACCCTCAGGCTGCACCTTGCAGAAGGGAGGGAGAGAGGGAGGGAGAGAGAGAAGAGGAGGGGAGGGGAGAGAGAGAAGAGGAGGGGAGGGAAGAGAGAGAGGAGAGAGAGAGAGAGATCCTTCTTGGGGTAGCTCTTGCACAAGGTCTGGTATTTTCTCCCTCTCATTGGCCTAGATTGGGTCAGTAGGATGGGTAGATTGAGTTAAACCAATCATTGCCCCACCCCTGTAGCTGAGAGTGGGGTCAGTTCCACCAAAATGAAGGGCTGCGAGTAGGTAGGGTCTTGGTAGTAGGAGAAGGGAGTGGGGGCCGGGAGGGTCAGTGCAGCACGTGGTAGAGCCAGAGCTCAGCAGATCTGCTCAGCAGATGCCCTGGGCTGCCAAAGAGGCTGGAGAAGAGAGGCCCGTGGATCCTGCCCAGCGGCCTGTATCTCGGAGCAGAGACTTCCCCTCACTGAGGGTTAGTGCTGCGCTATTTCAGGGGCTGCTGTGGACTGGGGTTCAGTGGGGTTAAGCAGGCGGTATTTCACTCACCATGGGATGCAGGCGACATCAGTAGAAAAGCGGGGTGAACAAGCAGGTTGAAAATAAGACCCAAAGTTTTTGCTGGGTTTCCCTATTGGTGAGATGGAGCTGGTCACCTCTCTTCATGTCACCCATGGAGGGTGCGAGAGTGAAATGACTTGTGTGAAGCGCCCCAGGCTCCTAGAATTCAAAGGCACCAGTGATGGGGGAGCCGCCACCACTGGAGCCTGTCATTGTGCCACATGAGCGCTCTGATGTGGATGCCCAGGCAGGGGAGATGTTTCAACAGCCTCTTGGCTGAGGTCCAGCCTTGGTCCAAGGGTTGGCGTGATTGCAGGGAGCTGCTGTGGGGTTTTTAGGAGTGGAGGAATCGACTGCTGTTCAGAGTGGACCCAGGGAGCAGACCTCGTGGAGGGCAAGGGACAGAGCTGAGCTGAGCAGGGGAGGGGGACAGTGAGGATTCATAGGATAAGTAGTGAGGGTGAGTCCTGTGACTTGGAACCCAGCAGTGCCACCAAAGACCAGGCCAAAGATTCGAGCCTGCCCAGGCTCATCCACATTCCCAGCCCCAGCACCTGTGTGTTTGCTGCAAGATGCCCTGCTGGGTCATAGGGCAGAGTAGGGCACGTGGGGCCCAGGAGTGGCTTCTCTCCAGCCAGGGGTCAATGGAGCCTCTGTGTGAGCTCAGGACAGCAAGTTTCTTGTTACTGCTGGGATTTCTGGGATTTCTCTGTTCAAATTCTGCACTGGATCTGTATGAGCAGGGCTGCCCTGGAGAGCAGGCAAAGAAGGGACTCACCAGAGGGGAAGCTCTGAGTAGGGCAGAGAGCTGAGGACCTGGAGTCTAGCAAACCTGGGTCCTGGTCTGGCTCTGCCTCTGCCGCTCACTGGGAAAGGGCCTCTGAGCCTGCCTTTTCCCATTTGTAAAATGGATCCAAAGGATCCTCTCTTTAGGTTGTTGCAGGGATCAAATAAAGTATTTGAATATTTTTGATGTCTCTTAATGTTCTTCCACCAGATAAACTCCTCTGCATCCTTTGTGAGCCTTTACCTGCCCAATCCAGGCAGAGCGAGTCAGCCTTTTTCAGAGCTCCCACAGTGCCTTGCCCAGGCCTCGTAGTACAGACCGCCGCACTGCATTACAGCCCAGCAGCCCGGGTAGTCGTGTATGAGTGTGCAGGTTGTATACTGTACGATGGTGCCTAGCTGAGAGATGATGGAGACCGAAATCTGGCCTGGACTTTGCCCACCAAGGCCTGGCATGGGTGCACCCATCCAGAAGAAGAGGCTCCTTTATCTGATTGGCACAACAGCTCCGTATGGGCTGGCATGGACTGTGGAGTCAGGCAGTTCCGTATTCGAATCCTGACTCTGTGGTTTACTAAGTATGAGTACCTGGGGAAACTACTCACCGTCTCCAAGCTTCAGTCCTCATATTTGTAACGTCAGAATAATACGGGGTGCCAAATAACTATGATGGCACCCTCTTTTGCTGTTTTTACACTTCTGTCTCCCCTTGTAAGCTCCATGAGGCCTGGGACCATGGTCACAACTGTGCCCAGCACAGCACTGGGCATGTGAGGGACGCAGGTGGATGGTGAGTGTGTACTGCTGCTGAGCCAGCTCCCACCACGGGTCTTCAGGGCCTCTGAGCCGTGTGTGTGTGTGTGTGTGTCTGTGTGTGTGTGTGTGTGTGTGTGCTGTGCACACCCCTGTGCAGGTGCAGCCTCAGGGACTGGGAGAGAGGCAGGTAAGAGTGGCCACAAAATAATCTGACATCGTGATCCTGTCTTGGCCTCACAATGTGCACAAGGCGCCTAACCCTGGCCTACATTTACAGAGCTCCTGGGCCATTGAGAAGAACTAGATCCAAGCTTTGTAGGCATGGAGAGAATGGGGATAGAGAATGGTTGGAAAAGGTTCATCTGGGACGGCCTGCTGGAGGGGGCGAGCTTTAAGCTAGATTTTGACTGTGAGAGACGGCAGAGCTCAGGAATGCGAGGTGGGGGGACCCTATAGATGGAAGTTCACAGCACCTGGCCTGGTCTGAACCTATATCCTCCCCAGCCATCTGCCCTCTGACAGGGCCTACAACCCCTGTGCCATGGTCTGGCCTGGTTCACCTCACCAGCCCACTGGGTTCCTGCCTTCGGGTTTAGCCTGATGTCCACTGCTGGGCCGAGAGTCCCAGGAATACATTGATAATCCCCACACCAGCAAACACAGGGACAGCTGAGGTGTGGGGTTGGGAGAGCCATATCTCTAGGATTTCTCCCCGTAAGAAGGGTCTAGAGTTGGCCTTGGAAGGCACGTGGGAGGTAACAGAGGCCTTGGGAGGCCAGGAGTCAGCAAGGCCACCTCCAGTCTCCGAGTCAGGCTGACCACTGGGTGAGGCTGCCAGAGCTCTACCCAGTGTGTGTCAGGGAAGCTTCAGGCTGCTGAGGATAGAGCTGGTCCCCAGGTGGGGCTCTGCAGCCAGTCCTTGGGCTTGCTGGGCAATCCAGGTCCTGTGAAGGCCCTCGGGAGTGGTGACCTTCCCCAGGCACAGCTTGGGTTTTGGCTCTGGGAGCCTCTCTGCAAACCCATCTAACCCAGGGCTGCCTGCCTCTTCCCAGGCTAGTGTGTCTGAGGGTGCTACCTCCTGTTCATCCTTTGATTCTCCCTCAGGCTTCACCTCCTCCAGGAAGCCTTCCTTGACCTCTGACCTCCCTGGGACTGGATTGGGCTCCCTCTTGTGTGCTCCCACAGCAGCCATCACTCTGAACTGTGATTGCTGGTTACTGATCTGTCTTGAGCACCACTGTATCCCTCCCTGTGCCTGGTAATGAGCCTGACACTTAGTAGTTGCTCAGTAAATTATGATGGACGGATGATGAGTGAGTGGATGAAGGAAGTTATAGTGAACACAAATACGGGCTCTGGAGGCTTACTGGGTGTGAACTTGATGGATTCCTAAAGCTCTCTGTGTCTCAGTTTCCTAATCCAGTAGAATGGGGATGTTAATAGTCCTTATCTAACGGGAAGACCGGTGATCATCAAATGAGCCAAAAGATGTGAAGGGCTGAGAATAACCCCTGGCGGCTAACAAGACCTTGGTGAATGTTGCCTCTTATTAACTATTATAGGAGAAAGGGAAATGCAGGGTCAGGCCTGGTGCAAGGAACATGCTGGCTGGGAAATGGGTGGGGAGCTTCGCTGGGCCCCAGCTCTGACCCTCTCCCCACTCCATTTCCTGCACAGATGAGCAACAAGCGTTCCAACAGCTTCCGCCAAGCCATCCTGCAGGGCAACCGCAGGCTAAGCAGCAAGGCCCTGCTGGAGGAGAAGGGGCTGAGCCTCTCGCAGCGACTCATCCGCCACGTGGCCTATGAGACCCTGCCCCGGGAAATTGACCGCAAGTGGTACTACGACAGCTACACCTGCTGCCCCCCACCCTGGTTCATGATCACAGTCACGCTGCTGGAGGCAAGGACAAGGGTGGGGAGGGGGTTGCTCTGTCTTGGGGGGTGGCGGGTATGGGGAGAGGAGCCAAGAGGATGACACAGATCATGGGGGAAGAGGGACATTTCTTCTCCGTTGAAGGGCAATGGTTGAGGATCAAATAATAGTTGTATCGCAAATCAGACTCTGTTGCAGTGCCTACCAGTGTTGTAACCCTGGACTGCAAAGAGATATTCCAAAGATTATTACTTCAAACAATACTTACTACAGCCAAATCCCCATAGGACCACTGGCCCCCACCCACCCCAAAACAACAGCAACAAAAATGATGTCATAAGTTCATTGACTTGGGAGATCTAGCCAGGCTAACTCATTAAAGCCAGTTTATTTAGTTCCTCCCTAGGTGGGTAATGTGGACCAGTCATTTGCTCCATTTTCCCGCCTGAAAATCAGAAATAACCAGACCTGCCCTCCCTCTCCCAGGACACCTTTATTTAAAGTGAGAGAATGGCTACTGGTGCTTTCTGAACACAAAAGCATCACACAAACACATCTGGGAGGGAGTGTGAACAGGTAAATATGGGCTTAACATTTTTAAAGAACATTCTCCCCTTAGGGAATCCTCTGTGCCTGTTGTTATGCTAAATTCTACTGCTTATGCAACAGAATCCAAAGGTACCCCTTGCTGTGTTGGTGCCCATGTGTGATAAAACTCAGTTCTGTTGGCTCTTCCACTCAAGAACCTGTGCAGCCCACCCCAGCTCCAGCTTCTGAAGGGATGCTTGGCTTCACTTTGGGATTTTATGATCTCCGCTGTTTCTCTTCCAAAGCCACGGGCCTAATTACCGCCTCTGCATATGTTCTGGTAAAGTTCCTGCCTAATCAAACGGCAGGATCGTTAAGCTTCACGGCATCCTTCTTTTTTTCTAAGTCAGAATATCTGGTCTGCAGGCCAGCATTCCCGTTTGTTGTTATGGCTTCATCCAAGTACATGTTGAAGTTGCGATTTTTCTGAGATATTCTTGGACTCGTTCTTCAAACGCTTACTGTGTTGGTCTATTTATTAACTTCTATTTGAGGCCCAATAATAACGAGATGCCTTGGAAGCAGGATTTGCAGCCAGGCCACCCTCATGGTATTAGGTGGACAGAATGGCTCCTCAGAGAGCCCAGGAGAATACAGCTACCAGGGGCCTAAGCCATTCCCAGGCTGAGCCCAGAAGATTTTAACCCCACACTAATTATAGCTTCCTTCTCTAAGTGTGTGCCGGGCAGGGGGCTGGCTCTTTGTGGATAGTTTATCACTTTTAAACCTCATGGCTACTCTGGAAGTCTAGGTATCGGTACCCATTTCCAGATAAAGAAACTGAGGGCCAGAGAATTCAGTTTGCCCAGGTTGATCAAGAGGAGCGATTTTGTGTCCAGATTGGTTCAGATGAACCTCAGCTATGTAAACCTGAACCACCAATCTAGAAGAAACTGGGAAGTGCTCAAATAGCTGAAATAATGATCTTAAAGCCCTCGGGCTATAACGCCCAAGGCTTTTGTCTTCTATACAGTTCTGGTAACCTGGCTTTCGGATTTCATAATGAATAGAAAATAGGAGGGACATGGTGCGAAGCAACAAAGGGGTCCACTACCAGCAAGCAATAGGAAACAGTAGCCGACAGCCTGGCAGTGAAGGAAGTGACAAAAGAAAAGTTTAAAGCAGACCTGAATCTTAAAGAAATACAAGAATTGGGCCGGGCGCCGTGGTTCACGCCTGTAATCCCAGCACTTTGGGACGCCAAGGCGGGCGGATCACGAGGTCAGGAGATCGAGACCATCCTGGTCTAACTCGGTGAAACCCCGTCTCTAATAAAAATACAAAAAATTAGCCGGGCGTGGTGGCGGGCGCCTGTGGTCCCAGCTACTCCGGAGGCTGAGGCAGGAGAATGGTGTGAACCCAGGAGGCAGAGCTTGCAGTGAGCGGAGATCGTGCCACTGCACTCCAGCCTGGGCAAGAAAGCGAGACTCTGTCTCAAAAAAAAAAAAGAAATACAAGAATTGGCTGAGTAAGAATTGGCTGAGTGCGGTGGCTCACACCTGTAATGCCAGCACTTTGGGAGGTCAGGGTGGGAGGATCTCTGGAGCCCAGGAGTCCAAGACGAGTCTGGACAACAATGTGAGACTCTGTCTCTACAAAAAATCAAAAAATTAGCCAGGCATGGTGGTGCATGCCTGTGGTCCTAGCTACATGGGAGGCTGAGGCAAGAGGATCGCTTCAGCCCAGGAGGTCGAGGCTGTAGTGAGCTGTGTCCATGCCACAGCACTCCAGCCTGAGTGACAGAGCGAGACCCTGTCTCAAAAAAAAAAAAAAAAAGAAAAGAAAATACAAGAATTTGGGGGCTTGGCTGGACGTGGTGGCTTACACCTGTAATCCCAGCACTTTCAAAGGCTGAGGTGGGCGGATCACTTGAGGTTAGGAGTTCAAGACCAGCCTGGGCAACATGGTGAAACCCCATCTCTACTAAAAATACAAAAATTAGTCGTGCGTCGTGGCGGGTGCCTATAATCCCAGCTACTCAGGAGGCTGAGACATAAGACTTGCTTGAACTCAGGAGGCAGAGGTTGCAGTGAGCCGAGACTGTGCAGTGCACTGCACTCCAGCCTGGGTGGCAGAACAAGACTCTTATTTCAAAACAAAAACAAAAACAAAAAATGCCATCTTCCTGGGGTTGCTGGAGAAAAAATCACTTTTTTTTTTTTTTTGAGACGGAGTCTAGCTCTGTCCCCCAGGCTGGAGTGCAATGGCGGGATCTCCGCTCACTGCAAGCTCCTCCTCCCGGGTTCACGCCATTCTCCTGCCTCAGCCTCTCAAGTATCTGGGACTACAGGCGCCCGCCACAATGCCCAGCTAATTTTTTGTATATTTAGTAGAGACGAGGTTTCACGGTGTTAGCCAGGATGGTCTCGATCTCCTGACCTCATGATCCACCGCGTCGGCCTCCCAAAGTGCTAGGATTACAGGCTTGAGCCACCGTGCCCGGCCAAAAGAATCACTCTTATAGCCCAGATCAATACCCGAGATATTCCTTTTTTTTTTCTTTTTTTTTTTTTTAGACGGAGTCTCCCTCTGTCACCCAGGCTGGAATGCCATGGCACAATCTTGGCTCACTGCAACCTCCGCCTCCTGGGTTCAAGCGATTCTCCTGCCTCAGCCTCCTGAGTAGCTGGGGTTACAGGTGCCTGCCGCCATGCCCAGCTAATTTTCGTATTTTTAGTAGAGATGGGGTTCCACCACGTTGGTCAGTCTGGTCTCAAACTCCTGACCTCGTGATCTGCCCACCTCGGCCTCCCAAAGTGCTGGGATTACAGGCGTGAGCCACTGCACCCAGCCCATACCTGAGATATTCTTAAACAGTTATGCATATGCCCTGATTAAGAACACAGGGATGTAAATGATACATTTTAGAAGGAGTCCCAGAAAAAAAAAAAAGAGTCAAGATAAATACCGTTTTAGAGATTAAACAAGTATGCTTCAGTCACGTGTGCAAAATCAACTTCTGTGGAATGTTGGTGAGAATGTGGAGAAATTGGAGCCCTTGTGCACTGTTGGTGGGAAAGTAAAATGGTGCAGCTGCTATGGAAAACAGTCTGGCATTTCCTCAAAAAATTAAACATAGAATTACCATATGATCCAGCAATTCCACTTCTGAATATATCCCAAAAGAATTGAAAGGGACTGGAAGAGATACTGATACACCCATATTCATAATAGCACTATTCACAGTAGTCAAAAGATACAAGCAACGTGAGTGTCCATCAGTAGGTGAATGGAGAAACAAAACGTGGTCTGTGTTTATAGTGGAGGGCAGGTGCGGTGGCTCACACCGGTAATACCAGCACTTTGGGAGGCCGAGGAAGGTGGATCACCTGAGGTCGGGAGTTCGAGACCGGCCTGGTTAACATGGTGAAACCCTGTCTCTACTAAAAATACAAAAATTAGCTGGGCATGGTGGCACACATCTAATCCCAGCTACTTGGGAAGCTGAGGCAGGAGAATTGCTTGAACCCGGGAGGCAGAGGTTGCAGTGAGCTGAGATCATGCCACTGCACTCCAGCCTGGGCAACAGAGCGAGACTCCATCTCAAAAAAAAAAAAAAAAAAAAGGAAGGGAAGGCTAGGTGCAGTGGCTCACGCCTATAATCTCAGCACTTGAGGAGGCAGGAGGATCGCTTGAGCCCAGGAGTTCAAGACCAGCCGGGAGGTAGAAGTTGCAAGCTGAGATTGCCCCACTGCACCCTAGCCAGGGCAACAGAGTGAGATCCTGTCTCAAAAAAAGGGGGATCATTCTGACACATGCTACAACATGGATGAACCTTGAAAATATTATACCAAGTGAAATAAGCCAGACACAAAAAGACAAATACTGTATGATTCCACTTATATGAGGTAGCTAGAGTAGTCAAATTCATGGACACAGAAAGTAGAATGGTGGTTGCCAGGGGCTGGAGGGAGGAGGCGGTGGGGCGTCATCGTTCAGTGGGTACAGAGTTTCAGTTTTGCAAATGAAGAGTTCTGTGGATGGATAGTAGTGATGGTAGCACAGCAACATGAATGTCATTTAATGCCACTGAACTGATTAAGGTCAGGCGCAGTGGCTCGTGCCTGTAATCCCAGCACTTTGGGAGGCTGAGGTGGGCAGGTCACATGAGGTTAGGACATGGTGAAACCCCAACCTGGTGAAACCCCATCTCTACTAAAAATTCAAAAATCAGCCAGGCGTGGTGTTGTACTCCTGTAATCCCGGAAACTTGGGAGGCTGAGTTAGGATAATCGCTTGAACCTGGGAGGTGGAGATTGCAGTGAGCCAAGATTGTATCATTGCACTCCAGCCTGGGCAACAGAGCAAGACCGTGTCTCAAAAAAAGACCTGAAAAATTGATTAAGATGGTAAATTTTATGTTTATTTCACTATAGTTTTTTAAGAAATCAACCTATGTGGAATTCGTCATCTCCCAAGTGGGTGCGTGAGTTATTACTGGAATTTAAGTTCAAAATCCTCCAAATCCTTTCTGCTTAGCACGGAGGAAGTGTGGGCAAAGAGACCCCGGGACCATGTTGTGGCCATTTGACACAAAATAAGCAAACAGAAGTGGGTGAGGGGTGGTTAAAAGCCCAGCTGAGACCAGGCGCGGTGGCTCACGCCTGTAATCCTAGCACTTTGGGAGGCCAAGGCGGGCGGATCACCTGAGGTTGGGAGTTCGAGACCAGCTTGACCAACATGGAGAAACCCCATCTCTACTAAAAAATACAAAACTAGCCAGGCGTGGTGGCACATGCCTGTAATCCCAGCTACTCAGGAGGCTGAGGCAGGAGAATCGCTTGAACCCAGGAGGTGGAGGTTGCCGTGAGCCGAGATTGTGCCATTGCACTCCAGCCTGGACAACGAGCGAAACTCCATCTCAAAAAAAAAAAAAAAATTCAGTTGATAACTTCCTGTAGGGACTCCCAGTGCTAGTCAGCACAGCAGGAAGTTTCCTGGGCAGTGTGCACCTAGTAACAGACTCTCTCTGTTCTGTCCAGGTTGCCTTTTTCCTCTACAATGGGGTGTCGCTAGGTCAATTTGTACTGCAGGTAACTCATCCACGTTACTTGAAGAACTCCCTGGTTTACCACCCACAGCTGCGAGCACAGGCTTGGCGCTACCTGACATACATCTTCATGCATGCAGGGTGAGTACCTGTCTTCTTTTGCTCTGTCAAAAGACCCTGCAGAAAAATAAGTGGTCAAGATAGCCTGGATTGAAATATAGTTTTTAGTTTATTTTTATCTATTTGGACACAGGATTTGGGATGGCTGCTTGAAACTCATTTAATACCAAAATATACAAGTAAATTATTGAGAGTGAATGGGAAAGGGAAAAATATATAAGAAGGAAAATGCTAAAAGCCAGCAGTGAGTACAGCACACACATATACAGCATTTGATTCTATGTACTTGCTAGAGGTGGCTTGAAAATTTATTCTAGTGCTTCCTAGTGGTTTCCTAGAGCTTTTGCTTTGGCCACTAGAGCAAAAAGGGATGTCAAGCCACCAGATTTATTGTCCAGAACTGTGTGTGAGTGCCCTCACTGTGTGTGTGAGTTCCTCCCAGTGTGTTCTCCATACATATAGAGGGTCTTCTTGAGGAACTCTGGCGATAATTATAGTTTCTGTTTATAGAGCCCTGTAGCCTGTTTTGGGGCTGGAGCACAATCACTTCTCACTGGTGCCTCCCACTTCATGATAAGGGCCTACCAGCTGGCCAGGTGACCACCCAGGTCCATATCGCTTGAAGAGCAGTCTGGAGGCTTTTATATGGTAGAAGCACTTTGATGGGAGAGGAGAGACCCCAGACACCAGGGCTCTGTGGTGTCTTCTCTTCTGTAGCCTCTCCAGAGAAGTGAAGGAGCTCACAGTTAGCCTGGGGAAAATCGTGGGGGTGCCTGGCCCTGGAGTGGGAACTGGGAAGGGGGTGACTCTGGCCCCAATGACACCATAATTCCCATTGCTCAGCAGAAAGACCCACAATGGCCAAGAGGGAGTTGTCCCATGAGCCTCCCTTCCCCTTAGCCTCTAAAGCAGGTGCAAGAGCTAATCCCGAATTGGCTGCACCTGCGGGGGAGGGCGCTTTCGGGTGAAGAGACCTGAATGAATGCCTTTGCTCGGGCCAAAGAGGACCATTGGTACACGCTACTTACCTTGTCTGGCTTGCCCCAGGCTTCGATCTTACAGGGCTAAGGAGCAGCAGGACGGCTGTCATGCTTCACTCACATCCACTCATGAGCCAGGGGTGACAACAGACACGGGGGCTTCCTTGCCCAGGCATCCTAAGCCAGTGGCTGCACGTGGGTTGGGACTGTCTGCCTTCTTTCCAGGACTGCCCCCTGACCTCTCTTGGTGCCTCAGGGTGAGGAAGGAGAATAGCCAAAGCCTCCCTGCTCCATCCTCCGCCTCCTAGAGCCAAAAGCAGTGAGTTGGGGGCATCTGAGCCCTGTCCCGGGAGCTTCCCAGGGGATGTCAGCTCAATTTAAATGAGACAGTGGGTGTTAAAGTGCTGTATAAAGTTGGAAGCGCCCGATTGATTTAGTAATAGTCATGTTACAATCTTTTCTGGTAACATGCACACAGCTAGATAGCCCACAATTTTAGCAGCAAGATCTAGTCACAGGTAGTATAGGGAGAAAGACGTTCACAGGGTCAGAAAACCTGGGGTCCAGCCGGGCGCGGTGGCTCACGCCTGTAATCCCAGCACTTTGGGAGGCCAAGGCAGGCGGATCACGAGGTCAGGAGATCAAGACTATCCTGGCTAACACCGTGAAACCCCGTCTCTACTAAAAAATACAAAAAAATTAGCCAGGCCTGGTGGCGGGCGCCTGTAATCCCACCTACTTGGGAGGCTGAGGCAGGAGAATGGCGTGAACCCAGTTGGCGGAGCTTGCAGTGAGCTGAGATCACACCACCGCACTCCAGCCTGGACGACAGAGAGAGACTCTATCTCAAAAAAAAAAAACAAAAAAACAGAAAACCTGAGATCCCATATCCTAGTCCTGAGGGTTTTGGAGCAGAATAGGTCTCTTTTTTTTTTTTTTTTTTTTTTTTTTTTTGAGGTGGAGTCTCACTCTGTCACCCAGGCTAGAGTGCAGTGGTGCGATCTTGGCTCACTGTGGCCTCCACCTCCTGGGTTCAAGCGATTCTCCTGCCTCAGCCCCCGAGTAGCTGGGACTACAGGTGCATGCCACCATTCCCAGCTAATTTTTGTATTTTTAGTAGAGACAGGGTTTCACCATATTGGCCAGGTTGATCTTGAACTCCTGACATCGTGATCCGCCCACCTCAGCCTCCCAAAGTGCTGGGATTACAGGCTTGAGCCACCGCACCTGGCCTAGGTCTCTTCTTATACCAGTAAAGAGAAACCTCCCTTATGAGACTTTAAGGGAAAGCTGTGAATTATGAAGTTATAAGATGTATCTTTAATGCCTATACTTGTTTTGAGAACATATTTTTCTGTAAACATCCGTAGCTCTTTTTTATTTTATTTTATTTTATTTATTTATTTTTATTTATTTTTTTTTTTTGAGAAGGAATCTCGCTCTTTTGCCCAGGCTGGAGTGCAATGGTGTGATCTCAGCTCACTGCATCCTCCACCTCCCGGGTTCAAGCTATTCTCCTGCCTCAGCTTCCTGAGTAGCTGGGATTACAGGCACCTGCCAGCCTCAGCTTCCCTAGTAGCTGGGAGTACAGGCGTCTGCCACGATGCCTGACTAATTTTTGTATTTTTAGTAAAGACGGGGTTTCACCACGCTGGCCAGGCTGGTCTCAAACTCCTGACCTCAGGTGATCCACCTGTCTGGGCCTCCCACAGTGCTAGGATTACAGGCATGAGCCACCACGCCCAGCTAACATCTGTAGCTCTTACAAATAGAGCCAGAACATGGCCAGGCACAATGGCTCATGCCTGTAATTCCAACACTTTGAGAGGCCGAGGTGAGTGGATCACTTGAGGTCAGGAGTTCGAGACCAGCCTGCCCAACATGGTGAAACCCCATCTCTACTAAAAATACAAAAATTAGCCGGGCATGGTGGCCTGTAATCCCAACTACTTGGGAGGCTGAGACAGGAGAATCGCTTGAACCCAGGAGGCAGAGGTTGCAGTGAGCTGAGATCATGCCACTTGCATTCCAGCCTAGTTGACAGAGCAAGACTCCATCTCAAAAAGCAAAACAAAACAGAAACAAACAAACAAAAAACAAAGAGAGCCAGAATGACCACATGGCCCAGTGAATGGAACAGCTCAGGCAGATTGGAGACCTGAACTGTTGTCTCAGTGTGGCCACTAACTGTGGCTGGTCACTATCTCTGAGCCTTGGTTTTTCACATGTTAACTGATGGAGTTGCTGGATCTTTTTTTTCTTTTTTTAGAGATGGGGTCTCACTATGTTGCCTAGACTGATCTTGAACTCCTGGGTTCAAGTGGTCCTCACACCCTGGCCTCTCAAAATGTTGGGCTTACGGGCGTGGGCCACTGTGCCCAGCCTAGCTGCTGGATCTTGACTGTGGTTAGTCTGTCTCACTGTGCCAAGTGAAATGCTGCCAGTCACCGCCCAGGCCTTGCACATGTGTTCCTGTCCCATCTGGAAGGAACACTCTTTCCAAGATGGTCTGTCTGAATTGTCATTCCTTCCTCTAGACCATGAGCTCCTCAAAGGCAGAGGTGGTCTTGTTCACTGCTGGATCCCTGGCATCTTGGGGGATGCAGGTGTTTGTTGAATGAATGAATGAATAGATGAATGAGTGAGTGTGGTCTCTCTGTCACAGGATAGAACACCTGGGACTCAATGTGGTGCTGCAGCTGCTGGTGGGGGTGCCCCTGGAGATGGTGCACGGAGCCACCCGAATTGGGCTTGTCTACGTGGCCGGTGTTGTGGCAGGTAGGCAGGTAGGCCCTGTGTCCACAAAGGCACACTGCCCCAGGGTGGGGTGGGAGACCCTGTGGGGTGGGGCAAGCCCCAGGCTTCCAGAACACACAGAAGATCCTCATCTCCAAGGCTCCTGACTTACCGGGCTGTCCTCCAGGCACACCCACCTCCCCATAAGGCTGGAGAGGGGACTGCTGCCCGGAGAGGGAGGTGTGTGGCAGGACGGGAGAGGAGAGCACTGGATTTGGGACAGGCTGGCCAACTGACTCTCGGTCCCACACCACCATGTGGTAGCTCTCTGAGCTTGGGGAAATTTCCTAACCTCTTTTGGCCATGTCAAGCTTTAAGAGGGAACTAATGAGATCTGCCTGTAGGGTTGCTAGGAGGGCGGAGTGAGTAAGGCAACAGATGGAACAACAGTGCTCCGAAAACTGCAAGGGCACAGTGAGATCCCCACAGGGGAATCAAAGGGGTGAGTGGACCCAGGTACCACCCTGGCCACGTAGCACCTGTCCCCAGAAAGAGAACTGGCTGCTACCCAGACCAACTGCAGTCCCCTTGCCTAACCCACTGCTGACAGGGAGTCTGGCCTAAGAGGCAGTGAGCCCTGGCTCCATCTGAAGGCATCTGGGCCTCCAGCTGACTGGGCACACGTGTGGCCAGTGACCATCCTTCATGGATAGTGGCCAGAGTGACTTCCAGTGAGCCTTCCACCTTCTGCCCCCTCCCCAGTGGGAGGTGAGGTGGGTGAAGTGAGCCGGGGAGAGCGTGGATTTCTGCAGGAAGAGTCTGCCAGCCAGGCCTCTGAACATGAGGATCTCCCTCGTGATGTCTCCAACTTTATTGCTGGCTGTTTTTTTTTTTTTTTTTTTTTTTTTTTTTTAACAAGGTTTGCCGCCTCAGCTCTTCAGCTTGACAGCTGTGCCCAAGGGAGCTTTGTGTGTATGTTTAAGTAAGATCTTAATCCTTTCTGAGTGGTATTAAAGTTGTCATCAGGAGAGCTGGGCAGCGTCAGCCTTGTAAACAACAGGCAGGCAGGGACCCTGGGAGTAACTGAAGTGGTTTCAGAAATCAAAGAGGAAGGGTCCCACCCCACCCACACGAGGCTGGTCTGCTAGTGCATGATGAACGCTTGGCCTGGGAGATTCACCCTGCACCGTCTCCTTCGCTCCTGTATGTGCTGAGGTTAAAATCATTGGCCACCTTGGACAGCACCCCTGCAAGCCCCTCCCAGAATCCAAGGCTCACCGTGTCCTTGAACAAAGGGCTAATGAGCATCTCTAAGTGCCAGACTTGTTCAGCCACCCACACACCCCCTAATCCTGACATCTGAGGATTGATAGCCCCATTTTCCATACCTCAATACCCAGAGACCCAGATGTTAAATAGCAAGGAACAGGGAAGACATGAATAACATTTGCAGTTCGTATTCAATTAGATGGGAATGCCAATAACCTAGAAGACAAAAATGGGATTCAAACGGACTCAGACCTCACCCAAACCAGGTGACATGCAGTGGGGAGACAGTGTAGGTGTCACCTCCCCAGTGACACCAGTGCAGAGTGGGAAGATTCAGACAGAAGCAGAGCTCATCACCTGAATGTGAGCATGTAGGGCTGTATCATTGAGCACATGGCATGCACTGTTCTGTCTGAGTCATTGATTAAGACCAGAGGGCACTTTGGTCACCACACATGTCATTGATCTCCATGATTGAGTTGATTGATCTGCCTCTGCTGTCTACCCTTTCCTGTCCTCCCAAGCTCTCCTCTGAGAGGGGAGCTGGTTTACAGCCAGCCAGCCCTAGATTGGACGGGTGGCAGTTATCAGTGCCTACCATATGCAGGCCGTAATTCATCCACACAGCAATGCTACGAGGTGGGCACTGTTACTTTCCCCCAGCACAGATATGGAAACCAAGGTTTAGACGGCTAAGTGGCTTGCCCAAGAAGACACAGCTAGAAAGTGATGGAGCTGGGCAGGGTCTGACCCCCAAGGCTGTGATCTCAACCACTATAATAGTATGACGAGAACCAAAAGGTGGTCCTTGTCCTTTTTGCAGTTAATTTATTGTCAGAAACCAAGGCAGACCAGGTGCAGTAGCTCACACCTGTAATCCCAACACTTTGGGAGGTCAAGGCAGGAGGATCGCTTGAGCCCAAGAGTTCGAGGCCAGGCTGAGCAACATAGGGAGACCCTGTCTCTACAAAAAACTTTTTAAAAAATTAGCCGGGCATGGTGGTGTAGGCCTGTAGTCCCAGCTACTTGGGAGGCTGATGCAGGAGGATCACTTGAGCCCAGGAGTCCAAGGCTGCAGTGAGCTGTGATAACACCACTGCACTCCAGCCTGGGTGACAGAGCAACACCCTGTCTCAAAAAAGAAAGAGAGAAAAAAAACAAAGGCGACCTTAATAGATGTCTGGCAGCCTTACTCTCTAATTCCTTCCCAGTGAAAGTGTTTCCAACCCACTTTGTAACGAGGAGAGCTAACCTCTATGGGGCATATACATGCTCCAGGCATATGATGAGGGGTTTGCGGATGATCGTGGGTGCTATACTCATCACTGCTGTCCTGTATGATGGGTACTATCACTCCCATTTTACAGGCAGCCCAGGGAGGTGAAATGACTTGCAGATTTGCTTACCGGAAAAGTCCTAGAATTAGGAAGGAGCCCTTCCCAAGCCCTGTGCTTCTTTCTTTCTTTTTTTTTTTTTTTTTTTTGAGACAGAATCTCACTCTGTCACCCAGTCTGGAGTGCAGTGGCATGATCTCAGCTCACTGCAACCTCCGCCTCTTGCATTCAAGCAGTTCTCTGCCTCAGCCTCCTGAATATCTGGGATTGCAGGCACCCACCACCGCGCCCGGCTAATTTTTTTGTATTTTTAGTAGAGACGGGGTTTCACCATCTTGGCCAGGTTAGTATTGAACTCCTGACCTCATGATCCACCCGCCTTGGCCTCCCAAAGTGCTGGGATTACAGACGTGAGCCACTGCACCCGGCAGCCCCCTGTGCTTCTTTCTAACCAACGCTTGAGGCCAATGTGAAAATCACTTATGGCTAGCAATTATATGGCACACAATGTAGGTATTTTAAAAACTGGTATCTTGGGCCGGGCAAAGTGGCTCACTCCTGTAATCCCAGCACTTTGAGAGGCTGAGGTGAGGGGATTGCTTGTGGCCAGGAGTTCAAGACCAGCCTAGGCAACATAGTGAGACCCCCATCTCTACCAAAAAAAAAAAAATCAATATCACCAATCTTATATTATAGATTATATAGATTACTAACCACGTGTGCATCCCCAGGGCCTAGCACAGGCCTTGGCACATGTTAGGCAATAAATATTTATAGAATAAAGGAAAGTCGGCGGGCGTGGTGGCTCACACCTGTAACCCTAGCACTTTGGGAGGCCGAGGCGAGCGGATCACATGAGATGGGGAGTTTGAGACCAGCCTGGCCAACATGGTGAAACCCTGTCTCTACTGAAAATACAAAAATTAGCCAGGCATGATGGCAGGCACCTGTAATCCCAGCTACTCGGGAAGCTGAGGCAGGAGAATTGCCTGAACCCAGGAGGCGGTGGTTGCAGTGAGCAGAAATCTCATCATTGCACCCCAGCCTGGGCAACGAGTGAAACTCCGTCTCAAAAAAAAAAAAAAAAAAAGGAAAGATACGTAAATAAAGTTACATTACTTAAAGATAAATGTTCTGCCAATTTTTATTTGGATTTTTTTTTTTTTTTTGAGACAGAGTCTCGCTCTGTCGCCCAGGCTGGAGTGCAGTGGCGCAATCTCGGCTCACTGCAAGCTCTGCCTCCCAGGTTCATGCCATTCTCCTGCCTCAGCCTCTCTGAGTAGCTGGGACTACAGGCGCCCGCCACCTCGGCCGGCTAATTTTTTTGTATTTTTAGTAGAGATGGGGTTTCACCGTGGTCTCGATCTCCTGACCTTGTGATCCGCGCGCCTCGGCCTCCCAAAGTGCTGGGATTACAAGTGTGAGCCACCGCGCCCGGCCTGTATTTTTTTAAGGCCAAAGAAGATGTTGAAGAACACCTGCTTTAAAATTTTATGGGCTAAAATTATCACAGCTGTACCTTATGGCAAAGTTGCCAGTTTATCTGTGTGCTGGCATGAACTTGGAATTTTGGGGTGCAGGATACAGAATTTGTAATCCTGATGAGAACTAAGGCCCATGGTTTGCCTCTCTGCAGAGGTGTGGCATGTCACTCCAGTTTGCCATTCTCTCCTAGTCCTCTGCCCCCATGACCTCTGTGGAATTCACACTGGTCTTATCTGCCTGTACCTGTTAGGATTGTTCAGAGCTCTTGAGGGGATTCCTCCCTGGCCCACACTTCCTGCCCGGGGAGGGCCTTTATTACTGTGTTTATGTGTACACAGCCCCATGTCTGTCTTTGGTCTCTCCCAGTTGCTCTAGTCCAGGCCTCACCTGCAGTCACTTGAAAGTCTTTGCTTTTTTTTGTTTTTTGGGTTTTTTTTTTGAGATGAAGCCTTGCTCTGTCATCCAGGCTGGAGTGTAGTGGCGCGATCTCGGCTCACTGCAACCTCTGCCTCCTAGGTTCAAGCGATTCTCGTGCCTCAGCATTCCGAGTAGCTGGGGGGCTATATGCGTGCGCCACCATGTCCAGCTAATTTGTGTATTTTTTTTTTTTTTCAGTAGCAATGGGGTTTCACCATGTTGGCCAGGTTGGTCTCGAACTCCTGACCTCAGGTGATCTGCCTGTCTCAGCCTCCCAAAGTGCTGGGATTACATAAGGGGTGAGCCACCACACCTGGCCCAAAAGTCTTTATATCACCAATGGGGGCAGGTGGATTCAGGCCATTACCTTTGAGGTTCCAGAACCGGGACCCGAGCCGCAGCCCCTGGATCTTAGGCCAAGACTCAGGTCACTGAATTTCTGATCTGGAAGGAACCAGGGAGGTCCCCTCCAGCACTGGCAAACTGTTCTCTAGGCCCCATCCCCACTTAGCCGGAGCTGCTGCCTGTGTTCTGCTCCATGGGTTAGGGCATCCCTGAAAGGTTTCCTTTGAAGAGAGTTTTGCTGCTCAAAAGTCGGAAAGCCTTAGACCTCATTTTATAGACGTGAAAGAAAACTGAAGCCCAAAGAATTCAGGGACTATGCCCAAAGGTCACACAGCTAGCTGACCAGGCCCCTTCCATACTCCTGCCACAATCCCACGCTGACCCCTGACCCTAGGGTCAGGACTCTGAGCTGTGGATAGGGTGAGGGAAAGGTCAGTGTGTACCAGCTTGACCCTGGCAGGGGCCCGTCCCTGCCTGGGGCTGCCCTGGGGCGGCTCTGCCTTGGTGGACTGTGCTGGGGCAGGGGCGAGGGAGTGGACTCTGGGCCAGTTTGTACAGACCTGCTCTGAGAAGAGAGGCCATCCTAGGGAGGCTGGGGCTTCCTCTGTCCAAAAGGTGATTAATGAGGGAGCAGCTTGGGCAGCCAGCCCTCATTGCAGCCCTGCAATGCAGCCTTCGCAGACAGCCCCACCAGGAGAGCGTGGGAAACCTTTGTCATGCAGATCCTGCTTCCTGTTTGTTTGCCACCCTGGGATTTTTCTTTCCTGTTATATATGGCTGACCCTGTGGCTAAGCAGTGAAAAAAGCAAAAGCAAAAAAAAGTTATCTGACAATAGATCAATACCTAATTAAAGCCAGAGGGAAGGCATGAAAGATTTATAGTTGCCCTGGGAGAGGAGGAGGACTTGGGAGTCCTCCGTTCATGACAGGTTTTTTTTTTTTTTTTTTTTTCTGAGAGATTACATCCCCCTTGAGACCAAGAATTGGTTGTGGGGACTCTCTTTCTTGAAGGATCTCAGTGAGTAGGGGAGGCCTTGATGGAGGTGGCGGCAGGGGAGGTAGAGGAGTTTATCGGGGGCTCTGCTGCCAGGTCCTTGGGTGCTGTCGTTGCTGGGCTGGGCCCAGCCTCTTCCTAAGCCTGTGGATCTTGTACCCCATAGAGCCTGCAGAATCTGGCTTTCTGCCTGTCCCTCCTTTCTCCAACAGCTAATTGGCTCTTGAGCCCCTGGGCATTTTCCAGTGGTAATTTCTGCACACTCACCCAGGCCAGCCACCTCTCATCCTCTGAGCCCTGGGCTCTACCTCCTAGTTATTTTTAGTCTCCCATGTCCTCCCTTGGAAGCCAAAGCATTGATCACACTTAAATGAGACCAGAACAATAAATTTCCCCTCTTCTCTTTGCTCAGCTTCCCTCCCAGGACAAGTTTGTCATCCCCCAGACCAAGCCTCGCATACCCTTCCTTTCCCCCAGAGGGTATGACATCATCTCTCTCTCTTCCCTGTGACTTTTCAAGGACATGTTTCCTCCAAAGGAGCCCCACTTGAGTGATGCTGTTGGCCTTTTGTGATTTAGCTGGGCTGAAGGAAGGGTGGACGTAACCCTAAGCAGTTTTCTAGATGCTGTTGAACAGAGGGAGAGATGGAAGAAGGTGGAGGTTAACCTCTGAGCCAGTTTGGGGTGTGGCTGCTAGAGAGGCCAAGGGTGCGGGCTTTGGTCAAGAACACGGGTGGGTTTTGCATCAGGCAGACCCAGATGCAAATCCAGGTTCCAGCACTTCCTTCCAGGAGACTCTGGGCTCAGTCTCCTCATCTCAGGAATGAGGCTACTGGTCCCTGCCTCAGAGGGCTGTCTTGAGGATTGAAGGGAAGAAAGTCTGTAAAATGTTTGCTTGGTATCCGTGTCACCTAGGTGGCAGCTGTTTCTGCAGTAACTACTGCTACTATTTTTGTTATGGTTCCAGAACCCTGACATAGCACCATGTCAGGCAGACGTTGGATTGAGAGGCAGATAATCCAGATAGAAGTCTGAATTTTACTTTGGGCAGGACACTTCCCTCTTTGAGTCAAAGAATCAAATGATTCTTTCAGCCAGAAATTAATCCTCTAAGAAATGCATTGGAGGCAGGGCTCTGTGGCTCACACCTGTAACCCCAGAACTTTGGGAGGCTGAGGCAAGAGGATTGCTTGAGTCCAGGAATTTGAGACCAGCCTGGGCAACATAGTAAGAGTCTGTCTCTACAAAGAAAAATACAAAAATTAGCTGGGCGTTGTGGCACACGACTGTAGTTCCAGCTACTTGGGAAGCTGGGGCAGGAGGATCACTTGAGCCTGGGGGTCAAGGCTGTAGTGAGCTGATCGTGCCACTGCACTCCAGCCTAAGTGACAGAGTTAGACCTTGTCTCAAAAAAGAAAAAAAGAAAGAAAGAGAAAGGAAGGAAGGGAGGGAGGGAGGGGGAGGGGAGAGGAGGGGAAGCTCTCAGGCAACATGGACTCAAAGGAGGAAGAGGTGGAGCATCTTGCTCTGGAGTCTTAGCACGCAGCCTGCAGAATCCAAGGCCTGGGGCTGGGGTGGGTGAGCCGAGTCCCACATTCCTGAGAATTCTCGCTGTCTTTCTGTACTAGGGTCCTTGGCGGTGTCTGTGGCTGACATGACCGCTCCAGTCGTGGGCTCTTCTGGAGGGGTGTATGCTCTCGTCTCTGCCCATCTGGCCAACATCGTCATGGTGAGCACCTCCCGTTCTCAATGTGTCTTTCTGGCCCTGTCCTCTGCCGTCACTGGGCCTGAGTATTAACCCACTGGAGCTGGCTCACCAAAAACCAGGCACACCTGACATGGAGCAGAGTTCTCACACACTCCTCACACTCTGCAGGCCCATTTCAAATGGGTGCCTTCCTGATGCGATTCCTATTTTCTCCAGTCACGGCTTGGCCTAGGACCACGCCCATCTGCCCCTTCTGCCTCTTTCCCATTCACCGACATTAAAGAGTTAACATTTGGTACCATCCTGGCTAATGCAGTGAAACTCCGTCTCTACTAAAAATACAAAAAATTAGCCAGGCGTGGTGGCGGACACCTGTAGTCCCAGCTACTCGGGAGGCTGAGGCAGGAGAATGGCGTGAACCCGGGAGGTGGAGCTTGCAGTGAGCCCAGATCACGCCACTGCACTCCAGCCTGGGTGACAGAGCGAGACTCTGTCTCAAAAAAAAAAAAAAAATTTGGTCACTAGCATATATGGCCATTGGAATTGCTTATTTATCATAGATTGTTAAAAGTAAAAGGGCCTTAGAGATTATCTCATCAAAATTCTCAAATAGGAAAGGAGGCTGTGAGAGGTTAAGTGACTTGTCCAAAGTCACAGTCAAGTTTGTGGCAAAATTAGGGCTTGAACCCATATCTCCTGACAACCACTCAAGAGTTGTTTCCCGGCCAGGCACAGTGGCTCACGCCCGTAATCCCAGCACTTTGGGAGGCCGAGGCAGGCGGATCATGAGGTCAAGAGATCAAGACCATCCTGGCCAACATGGTGAAACCCCGTCTCTACTAAAAAAATACCAGAATTAGCTGGGTGTGGTGGCGTGCTCCTGTAGTCCGAGCTACTCGGGAGGCTGAGGCAAGAGAATTGCTTGAACCCGGGAGGCGGAGGTTGCAGTGAGTCGAGATCTCACCACTGCACTCCATCCCGGGTGACAGAGCAAGACTCCGTCTCAAAAAAAAAGAGTTGTTCCCCTGTCCCATGACCAGTCTGTCATGGGAGGGGGGCACCACTCCATTTCTCACCCTCTGCCTTTTCCTGAAAGGTAGTACAGTGTGATAGTGAAGAACACGGTCTGTGGAGCCAGTCAGCCTAGGTCTAAATCCCTGCTACACTCTGGGCAAATTACTTAACTGCTTTGCACCTCACTTTCTACATCTGTGAAATGGAATGGGAGCTGGGCACAGTGGCTCAGGACTGTAATCCCAGCACTTTGAGAGGCTGAGGTGGGCAGATTGCATTGAGCTCAGGAGTTCAAGACCAGGCCAGGCAACATGGTGAAACTCCATCTCTATAAAAAATACAAGAATTAGCAGGGCACGGTGGTGCATGGCTATAGTCCCAGCTATTCCAGAGGCTGTGGCTGGAGAATCAGTTGAGCCTGGGAAGCAGAGGTTACAGTGAGCAGAGATTGCACCACTGCACACCAGCCTGGGCAACAGAGTGAGACCCTGTCTCAATTAAAAAAAAAAAAAAAAGAAAAGAAATGGAATGGTAAATGAAATAAAGTACAAATAACCACCTATATAAATGTAAATTTAATTTCCTTCTCCTGACAGAAGAGGCCAGGATGGGGTCAGACTAGACAAAGCCTTGAAGGCCAGAAATTGGGATCTGATAGTCTTAGAGGATATCAAAATCCTTTTTTTGGAGGCAGTCTGAAGGCTGAAGGCTGATGGAGGAGTCAGTGGCTAACCCTGCCCAATCCCTCTGCTGGCCTGGGAGCCTCCAGGTCTTACTTATCTATTTCCCAGTACCTGGCATACAGCTGGGAGCATGGTAGATGGTGCCCACTAGATTTTAGTGAATGATGGAAGGAAGGAACAATGTCCAGAAAAGGCATAGCTTTACTTTGGGATCCTCCTGTTCTCACCCACTCCTCCATCAGTGTCTTTGCCCACGTGGCAGATGTTTGAATGCTCAGTGATCGCAGTGCACAGGGCTTGGCGTTCCTGAATTATCCCATTTTTTTCTTCCTTATCAATCTTTCTGTCACCCACCCTGCTCCCAACCCTGTCCCTTTTGTTCTCATCAAAATGCCCATTGCACATTGAGCAAGAGAAGAGAGAGCACAAGAGGGAGGGGGAAAGAAAGGAAGAGAGGGGGAGAGACAGACAGACACTGAGTACCTGCCTATACTTGCTACTGGCCTGAATTTTGGCACCTTCAGGTGAGTGCTCAGAGAGAGGCTGTGGGTGTTGGGAAACGTGGAACGGTGAGCCTCTCAGTGTGTGTGTGCAGGTGTGTTTGCACATGCACACAGCTCAGTTTGTTGAAAACCTGAGTGCATGGGCTGCCTCCCATGGCCCTTTTAAATGGGTCATTCTGTATCAGTGCCACATCTTTCCCCAGACACAGCTTTTCCTCTGAATTCTGCCTCCTCCACTCCCCCCTCCCCCTGCCCCAATTCCTTTCAGTAGGGGAAGGAAATGCTAACCTCCTCCCTCCCATTCTGCCCAAGACTTGTATGTGTGTAGGGGTGATGAACAAGCTCAACTGAAAGAGAACACAGGAAGGAAGAAACACGCTGGCGTTCAGAACGATGCCCTGTTCCCACCCTCTTCCCCACCTCATGAGAAACAGCCCTGATGGCCCAGAAGTTCCCATGGTGAAGGCAGACCACTGAAGGACCATGGAGTAGGGCATGTTTGTCGAGAGAGGTGTGAGAGCAGTTTTGTTCCAGTTGACACTTCTCTCTGTCAAGTAGCCCATGGCCTGCAGCTGTGGAGATGAGCAGCCTCATCTGAAAGCCCAGTGCCTTCCAGAAGCAAACGGCTTTCCTTGGCCAGGTGGGAGCTGTGCAGTCCCCAGAGCGTGACACATGGGGTGCCCTTCTCTAGGAGGTTGTGTGGGTTGGGCGCACTGGCTCACACCTGTAATCCCAGCACTTTGGGGGGGAGGTCCACACAGGCAGATCACTTAAGCCCAGGAGTTCAAGACCAGCCTGGGCAACATCTCTACCCATCTCTACCAAAAATACAAAAAATTATCTTGGTGTGGTGTCATGCACCTGTGGTTCCAGCAACTCTGGAGGCTGAGGTGAGATCACCTGTGGTTCCAGCTACTCCAGAGGCTGGCTGAGATCACCTGAGCCAGAGAGGCAGAGGGCAGTGAGCTGAGATTGCATCACTGCACTCCAGCCAGGGCAACAGAGTGAAGACCTGTCTCAAAAAAAAGAAAGAAAGAAAGTTATGTGGTGTTTATTGACGATGAAAGAAAACTCATCGTCTCATTAAAAAGGCTGGTTTCTCTTTGTCAAGAGGCTACCTTTACTCAAATTAGTTTAGTGCTAAGCAATTCAGAGACGTGTTGGGTCGACCCATATGAAATTGCCCTTTCTGGCTGGGCACAGTGGCTCACGCCTGTAATCCCAGCACTTTGGGAGGCCGAGGCGGGCGGATCACGAGGTCAGGAGTTCGAGACCAGCCTGACCAACATGGTGAAACCCTGTTTCTACTAAAAACACCAAAATTAGCCAGGCGTGGTGGTAAGTGCCTATAATCCCAGCTACTCAGGAGGCTGAGGCGGTAGAATCACTTGAACCCAGGAGGCAGAGGTTGCAGTGAGCCAAGATCACACCATTGCACTCTAGCCTGGGTGACAGAGAGAGACCCTGTCTCAAAAAAAAATTGCCCTTTCTATGGGCCATCGGCATTTGAATATTGGCAACTTCATATGGATCTACCTAATAGATATACTATTGTTTTCAGCTTCAAAATGAAGGTTTGGAGTGTGTGTGTGTGTGTGTGTGTGTGTGTGTGTGTGTGTATGTGTGTGTGAGAGAGAGATACATGGTAAAGTACCTCATCAGAACTAAAAGTAGAAAAAGCATGGACTTGGGCCAGGCACAGTGGCTCACGCCTGTAATCCTGGTACTTTGGGAGGGCGAGGTGGGCAGATCAACTGAGGTTGGGAGTTTGTGACCAGCCTGACCAACATGGAGAAACCCCGTCTCTACTAAAAATACAAAATTAGCTGGGTGTGGTGGTGCATGCCTGTAATCCCAGCTACTCGGGAGGCTAAGGCAGGAGAATTGTTTGAACCCAGGAGGTGGAGGTTGTGGTGAGCCGAGATCACGCCATTGCACTCCAACCTGGGCAACAAGAACGAAACTCCGTCTCAAAAAAAAAAAAAGAGAAAAGAAAAAGCATGGACTTGAGAGAAAATCCACATTTGAGTACCAGTGTCACCATCTTAATAGCTATGAGTCTATTACTCAACTTCTTGGAGCCCCAGTTGTCTCATCTGTAATCCCATCTTCACAAAACAGTTGTTTGGGAGACGAGAAAATGGACAAAATATTTCAACAAAAGATCTAGAATGCAAAAAGCCCTATAATCAAGACTTTTTTTTTTTTTTTTTTGAGACAGGGTTTCGCTGTGTCGCCCAGGCTGGAGTGCAGTGGCACGATCTTGGCTCACTGCAACCACCACCTCCTGGGCTCAAGCGATCCTCTTGCCTCAGCCCCCCGAGTAGCTGGGACCACGGGCTCGTGCCACCATGCTCAGCTAACCATGTTGCCCAGGCTGGTCTCCAACTCCTGAACTCAAGCGATCCACCCGCCTCAGCCTCCCAAAATGCTGGGATTACAGGTGTGAGCCACCGTGCCCCACCAAGACTTCTTATTTTAAACATTAGAAATATAAGGCTGGGCGTGGTGGCTCACGCTTGTAATCCCAGCACTTTGGGAGGCTGAGGCGGGCGGATCACGAGGTCAGGAGATTGAGACCACGGGGAAACCCCATCTCCACTAAAAAAATACAAAAAATTAGCCGGGCGTGGTGGCGGGCGCCTGTAGTCCCAGCTACTCGGAGAGGCTGAGGCAGGAGAATGGCCTGAACCCGGGAGGCGGAGCTTGCAGTGAGCCGAGATCGCGCCACTGTACTCCAGCCTGGGCGACAGAACGAGACTCTGTCTCAAAAAAAAAAAAAAAATACAGATACACCTAATTGAATAATTTATTAATTGCCTCCTGCTGGCCAGAGTTCCATTTTTTAATCTACAAGATATTTACTTACACTTCACTGTGTATGATTGATGTTTTCCCAAAATGTTTGAGATCTGAATTTTCACAAACTGAACCACATTGTCAAAGCACAAGGGAAAATGGTTGCCTAACAGACACTAAAGATTTCTGTTATAAGGTTTACTTTACTGGCCAGGCACGGTGGCTCATGCCTGTAATCCCTGCACTTTGGGAGGCTGAGGCGGGCGGATCATGAGGTCAGGAGATCAAGACCATCCTGGCTAATATGTGAAACCCCATATCTACTAAAAAATACAAAAAATTGGCTGGCGCGGTGGCTCATGCCTGTAATCTCAGCACTTTGGGAGGCTGAGGCAGGCGGATCACAAGTTCAGGAGTTCGAGACCAGCCTGGCCAATATGGTGAAACCCCATCTCAACTAAAAATACAAAAATTAGCTGAGCGTGGTGGCAGGTGCCTGTAGTCCCAGCTACTCAGGAGGCTGAGGCAGAAGAATCGCTTGAACTCAGGAGGCGGAGGTTGCAGTGAGCCAAGTTGGTGCCACTGCACTCCAGCCTGGGCAACAGAGCGAGACTCCATCTAAAAAAAAAAAAAATACAAAAAATTAGCCAGGTGTGGTGGTGGGCGCCTGTGGTCCCAGCTACTCGGGAGGCTGAGGCAGGAAAATGGCGTGAACCTGGGAGGCAGAGCTTGCAGTGAGCCGAGATCACGCCACCACTTCAGCCTGGGCGACAGAGTGAGGCTCCATCAAAAAAAAAAAAAAAAAAAAAAAAAAAAAAAAGATTTACTTTATTAAGGAAAAATCTTTTTGTAGGACAAAGAATCACTCCCTAATTTATCTGTGTCATGCTTTCACATTCCCTGTGTTGGGTTTTCTTGAAGTCATTTCACAAGAAACCGTTTCTACTAGGGATAGATGTAGAAAGCTGTGGCCGGGGCCGGACGTGGTGGCTCACGCCTGTAATCCCAGCACTTTGGGAAGCCGAGGTGGGTGGATCATGAGCTCAGGAGTTCAAGACCAGCCTGGGCAAGATGGTGAAACCCCATCTCTACTGAAAGTACAAAAATTACAGCGCGCCTGTAATCCCAACTACTCAGGAGGCTGAGGCAGGAGAATTGCTTGAACCTGGGGGGCGGAGGTTGCAGTGAGCCGAGATCGCGCCACTGCACTCCAGCCTGGGTGACAGAGTGAGACTCCATCTCAAAAAAAAAAAAAAAAAAAAGAAAGCTGTGGCCGGGCGCGGTGGCTCACGCTTGTAATCCCAGCACTTTGGGAGGCCAAGGCGGGCGGATCATGAGGTCAGGAGATCGAGACCACGGTGAAACCCCGTCTCTACTAAAAATACAAAAAATTAGCCGGGCGAGGTGGCAGGCGCCTGTAGTCCCAGCTACTCGGAGAGGCTGAGGCAGGAGAATGGCGTGAACCCGGGAGGCGGAGCTAGCAGTGAGCCCAGATCGCGCCACTGCACTCCAGCCTGGGCAACAGAGCGAGACTCCGTCTAAAAAAAAAAAAAAAAAGAAAGCTGTATTGGAATGGAAGCTCCCTGCCTGGCTTTGAGCCTCTGCACTCTTAACCCGGTTGGGTGAGCAAGATGCTGAGGGGACTGCTTACCAACTTGTTCGCTGTGGGTGAGTTACTATCTCACTCTTTGAGGCTCTGGGAGAGAATGAAATTAAAGGGCCTGCAAAAGGTTTGTATTCCCCAAAGATCTGCAGGCTTTTCAGCTTTTATAGCAGCAGCAGTGCTGGCTGCATGTGAGATTTTTTTTCTTCTCTCCTGTTGTTTCAGTGCACTGATTTTATTGGCGGGAATATTGGATTGGGAAAGTAAGGCAGCTGGTTGGAAGCGGGGACTCTCTAGTTTAACCCCTCAGCTGCTGGGAGGCAGGTCATATTTACTGGCGTTCTTTCGCTCCATTAGTGGGCAGCTGGGACAGACAGCACAGGCACATGGAATGTGACCTCTGAAGTCTGGGTGGACAGAGCCCTGGACCAGGAGCCCAGTCAGCTCACCATTCACTCACTGTGACCTTGCACCAGCCCTCCTGAATCCTCAGTTTCTTCTTCCCTAAAGTGTGCAGCAGAGGGATGGACTGGATCAGCTTGGCAAGCTCCAGGGCTGTCAGGGTCCAGGCAGATGTTGTAAACCGATAAAGCAGGGCCTGGGAAGTGCTGTAGCAAAACTGGAGTCATTCAGATTCAGATTTTTTCAAGCCACTCTGCAGGGCAAACTCCCCGTCTTTGTCTCAGGTCAAGATATTGTCACACATTTAGATGATGCCTACTGTGTGCCAGGCAGTGGTCTTAGTGCTTTACATATATTCATTTCATTCTCAAAACCACCTGATGAGGTGGGTAGCTGACATAAGGTGCTATTGTTATCTCAGATTCACAAATGAAAACAATAGAGAAGAAGGAATTCTGAGCCACCCCACTGATGGCCAACCAGGCCAAAAATAAGGATGGTACGTTTAACATCTATCCCAGATAGGGTCCAGGAGGGGCATGGAGACAGGAGACCTCAGATAAAAGAGAGAGCTGTCCACACATTCTAACTTACTTTGCCTGATATTACCACTCAGGACATAGTGAAAGAGACACTGTCTTCAGATAAGATATTCACTTAGGCCAGGCTTGGTGGCTCATGCCTACAATTCCAGCACTTTGGGAGGCCGAGGAAGGTGAATTGCTTGAGCGCAGGAGTTCTGAACCAGCCTGAGCAACATAGGGAGACCCCATCTCTACAAAAAATTTAAAAATCAGCCGGGTGTGGTAGAGTGTGCCTATAGTCCCAGCTAGTTGGGAGGCTGAAGTGGGAGGATCACTTGAGCCCAGAAGGTCAAGGCTGCAGTGAGCCGTGATCATGCCACTTCACTCCAGCCTGGGCAATAGAGTGAGACCCTGTCTCAAAGGAAAAAAAAGAAAAATAATAAGATATTTACTCAGAGGGGGCCGAACACAAATGGCTCATGCTTGTAATCCCAGCACGTTTTGTTTCGTTGTTGTTTTGAGACAGAGTCTCACCCTTCGCCCAGGCTGGAGTGCAGTGGCGCAATATCGTCTCACTGCAGCCTCCACCTCCCAGGTTCAAGCAATTCTTGCGCCTCAGCCTCCAGAGTAGCTGGGGTTACAGGCATGTACCGCCACACCCAGCTAATTTTTTTATATGTTTAGTAGAGATGGGGTTTCGTTGTTTGCCAGGCTGGTCTTGAGCTCCTGGCCTCAAGTGATCCGCCTGCATCAGCCTCCCAAAGTGCTGGGATTACAGGCCTGAGCCACCACACCTGGCCTGTTGTTGTTTTTGAGAAAGGGTCTCACTCTGTTGCCCAGGCCAGAGTGCGCTGGTGCAATTTCAGCTCACTGCAACCTCCACCTCCTGGGCTCAAGCAATCCTCCCACCTCAGCCTCCTGAGTAGCTGGCACTACAGGTGCACACCACCATGCCCAGCTAATTTTTTATAGAGGCAGGGTTTCGCCATGTTGCCCATTCTGGTCTCGAACTCTCAGGCTCAAGCATTCCTCCTGCCTTGGCCTCTCCCAAAGCACTGGGATTATAGGCGTGAGCACCTGGCCTGTAATCCCAGCACTTTGGGAGGCCGAGGCTGGAGGACCACTTGAGGCCAGGAGTTCGAGACCAACCTGACAACATAGTGAAGTTTCATATCTACAAAAAATAAAAAATTTAGCCAGGTGTGGTGGCACATGCCCATAATCCTAGCTACCTGGGAAGCTGGGGCAGGAGGATTACTTGAGCCCAGGAGTTTGAGGCTGCAGTGAGCTATGATTGCATTGCTGCATTCCAGCCTGGTTGGCAGAGTGAAACCCTGTCTCTTAAAAAGAAAAAGTCTTCTGTACTTTTGCTTTTAATTGTGATAAATGTACATACCATAAAATGTACCATCTTAAAATATACAGTTACATTTTAAATGTACAGTTCAATGGCATTAAGTACATTCATACATTCACATTGTTGTACAATCATCGCCATCTGTCTCCAGAACTCTTTTCATCTTACAAAACTGAAACTCTGTACCCACTAAACAATGACTCCCCACCCCCTCCTCCCTCCAGCCCCTGGCAACCACCATTCTACTTTCTGTCTCCATGAATTTAATTACTCCATACTTCATCTAAGTGGAATCATACAGTATTTAGCTTTCTGTGACTGCCTTATTTCACTTAGCATAAGGTCCTCCAGGTTTATTCGTGCTGTAACATGGGTCAGAATTCCCTCCCTTTTTTTTTTTTTTTTGAGACGAGTCTCGCTCTGTCCCCCAGGCTGGAGTGCAGTGGCGCAATCTCGGCTCACTGCAAGCTCCACCTCCTGGGTTCACGCCATTTGCCTGCCTCAGCCTCCTAAGTAGCTGGGGCTACAGGTGCCCGCCACCGCGCCCGGCTAATTTTTTGTATTTTCAGTAGAGACGGGGTTTCACCGTGTTAGCCAGGATGGTCTCGATCGCCTTTGTCTTTGTGATCCGTCCGCCTCGGCCTCCCAAAGTGCTGGGATTATAGGCGTGAGCCACCGCCTTTTTAAGGCTGAATTGTATTCCGTTGTATGTATATATCAGCCGGTGAAAACGTTATCCTGCCATCTGCTTCTTAGCTTGGAACATGTCAGCAAGTGAAGATTAGACTTTCCACCTAAAAAGGGGGAAGGCAGGTGGCTCACCTCACCTTCTGTGAAGAAGGGGTTGCCGGTCAGTGAAGAAGAGTGGGGGAAGGGAGGAGGTGAGCAAGAAACCAAATTTACAGACATATGTATGTATATTTCATTTATCCATCCATCCATGGACACCAGGGTGGCTTCCACATCTTGCCTATGGTGAATAATGCTGCTATGAACATGGGTACCACTTTTTTATTTATTTTTTTTTTTGAGACAGAGTCTGGCTCAAGTGATCCACCCGCCTCAGCCTCCCAAAGTGCTGTGATTACAGGCATGAGCCACTGCGCCCAGCCGGGTATCACTTTTAAGGGAGAATTGAAACCCATGGAGGGGACATTATAGGGAAGGAAAGCCTGGCAAGCAACAGCAAGAAGAACCGTTAGGGGTGAGAGCCCTTCCCAGGGCTCCCAGGGAGGCAGGGAGCACCCCATCACGTGGGATGGAGGGCCATCTTGTTGGCTACTTGGCAGTGGGTGTCTGCCTTTGGGAAGAGATGTCCCATTAGATGCTTCCCAAGTTTCCTCCCATCCTAGGGTTTCAGCTTGAAAAGGGGCTGTGGTGCCCACCATCCGCTAACTGAGCCAGCTCAGATTGGGTCGCTAGATTCAGGGGAGGGCACTGACTCCTGTTTTGTTCCTCGTCTCCTGGCAAGGCTCCTCTGTGGGCAGACACCAGCAGATGACAACAATATCCTGCCATCTGCTTCCTAGCACGGAATATGTCGGCAAGCGAAGATAGGCTTTCCACCTAAAGCGGGACCGCGGGTGGCCCACACTTCACTTTCTGTGAAGAAGGGGTTGCCGGTCAGTGAGGGAGGATGGGGAGAAGGGAGGAGGTGGGCAAGAAATGAAGGCTGTGAGGATTTCCCCCTCTTTGGCATCTGCTCTGTGTCCTAATTGCTTGACTGAAGCTTTCATAGATGCTAGTGTCCATGCCAGTGTTCAGGGCCTCTGTAAAGTTACACGGGTGTTCCTGCAACCTCAAAGAAGTGCCAGACATGCCCCCGAGCTGGGTCTGGGCCAGGCAGCAAAGGCAGATTGGGTGGTGGGAGGGAACCAAAGTCCCCTGGTTGTGCCCTCCTTCCCTGGGGCTTATGTGTTCCGGGAAGATTCCGGGCTCATTTCTGTGCATGCCCACCTCTGTATAAATGAAATAGTGCTTTGAATGCACTGCAGGAGTGCCTCTCAAAGGAACCCTGTGGTGAAGTCTTTTGTAAAGTGAAAAGTCCTTTTGTAAAGTGAATAATTGTACTGTTTATCTGCTTTGGAGGTTCCAAGTTTTCCAAGATTCTCAGGGGAGAGAGGGAGTTGTTTGAAGGCCACCTGGCCCACCCCCTCTCCAGCATCTGATTCTCCACTGGAGCATCCTTTCCGAGTGACGTGAAACTCCCGATGGTGGGAAACTCACGACTCCTGCAAGACGGACCATTCTATCTCTGGAGAGTTCTGCTTACTAGAAATGGAAACTTACTCTGAGCTAAAAAGTCTCTCTCTGAAGTTTTCATCCATTGCATCTTCTGCTTGCAGGTTACACTGAATCGAATGTGCCCTTTCCTTGTGTTGACTCATTTGATATTTGACAACAATGAACTTGACCCCTGAGTCTCCTCTTTTTTGAACTAAAAGATCCTGGCTTCCCCATTCATTCCTCATTTGCAGGATTTTGAGCTCTTTTATCATCCTGATGGTTCTGCCTTGACTTTGCTTGGTTGGCTATCCTGCATCCTTTGCAACCATGGAGCTCAGCAGTGAATGCAGCTCTGAGATGTTCTCTGTCCATGTTGAGGAGACAGGGCCTCTCCTCTTCCTAGATCTGGAGTCCCTTCCTCTGTTAGTCGAGCTCAAGAACTTTTATGACAGGAGTAAACTTGCTGTTGCCTAAAATCTCAAAGCCATGTGGTGTGTTCTGCTACTAAGCCACAACCCTCTCATTCAGGACTTCGTGGAGATCCTTATTTTAATGTCAGGTTTTCTTAAGCAAGACACACCAGCAGAAGAGTGGTCTAATCTGGAACTGACTGAACTCTCCTTTTTCCCTAGAACTGGTCAGGCATGAAGTGCCAGTTCAAGCTGCTGCGGATGGCTGTGGCCCTTATCTGTAGTAAGTACTGATGGGGCACTGGGGGACCAAAGCCTGGCACCAGGCCCTGGGGTTCAAAGATGGCACAGTCCCTGCCCTTCACGGGCTTGTGGTCAAGAAAAAAAAAAGTGGGACATAATGATGTGCAAAAATGTAGGGATATTGTGAGAGCTGTCTGTTCTGCTGTGCTGCTTCGTAACCATTCATCTTTTATTTATTTATCTATTTTTAAAAATTATATTTCCATCTTTTTTTTTGAGACAGGGTGTCTCCCTCTGTCATCCAGGCTGCAGTGCAGTGGCACAATCATAGCTCACTGCAGCATCAGACTCCTGCCTGGGCTCTGGTGATCCTCCCTCTTCAGCCTCCCAGATAGCTGGGACTACACATGTGTGGTACCATGCCTGGCTGTTTAAAATTTTTTGCAGAGATGGGGGTCTTGCCATGTTGCCCAGGCTGGTGTTGAACTCCTGGGTTCAAGCAATCCTCCTGCCTTGGCCTCTCAAGTTGCTGGGATTACAGGTGTGAGTCACCATGCCCAGCCTTTTATTTTATGTGATGTTATGTTATGTTATGTTATATGTTATGTTATGTTATTTTATTTTTTTGAGATGGAGCCTCCCTCTGTCGCCCAGGCTAGACTACAGTGGCGTGATCTCAGCTCACCACAATCTCCACCTCCCGGGTTCAAGCGATTCTCCTGTCTCAGCCCCCCAAGTAGCTATGATTACAGGCACGTGCCACCACGCCCAGCTACTTTTTTGTATTTTTTGTAAAGACGGGGTTTCACCATGTTGGCCAGGCTGGTCTCAAACTCCTGACCTCAGGTGATCTGCCCGCCTTGGCCTTCTAAAGTGCTGGGATTATGGGCGTGAGCCACCACGCCTGGCCCCAGCCTATTTTTTCATCTTTTTATTGACGTATAATATAGAAACAGAAAAGTGCTTAAGGACCAGCACCCAGATCAAGACAAATAACTTCCTAACCTTTTTGGTCATGGAACTGATCCTTTGAGATCCCTTGTTGAAAGTCCAAGGCCCTGTCGCCAGAAAAATACATATATGTGCACTCGTGCATACACACATATATCAAAAGCTGCAGTTTTAGCAGGTTCACAAACTGTAACTAGTCCAAGAACCCCTAGGAACAAGATGTCTTCAGGGCCCTAGTTGGGAGAGCTCAGTTCTACCTACAGAGGTCGTTCTGAGTGTTAGAGGCAAGCGTGTGTCCACCAAGTAAACACGGTGTAAGAGGACATTTCAGGCAAAGCTGCAGCCTGAACTAACACATAGATGGGTGAAGGGTCATGGCCGGTGAGTTGGTTAGCAAAACCAAGAAATTCGTTTTGGGACTGTGTGTGATTTTGATCAGAGATAAAGTTAGTGAAATGGTATGAGTCAGATTGTTAAGGGCTTTAAATGCTAAGAAAAGAAAATGTACTTCACTTTGCATTCCCTGGGATCCCACTGGGGGGCTTTCAACAAGAGAGTTATTGATGGATAACCAGAGTTTTAGAAAACCAGTCAGGCTGCAGTGTGGAGAATAGATTGTGGGGACAAGGGGGATAAGACCAGAGGCCAAAGGGCTCTTTCTGAGATCGAAAGAGATGAGTCTGAATAGAAGCAGTGAAGGTAGGGGCCGGGCAGTGTGGCTGACGCCTGTACACCCAGCACTTTGGGAGGCCAAAGTGGGAGGATCACTTGAGCCCAGGAGTTCAAGACCAGCCTTGGCAATATAGCAAGACCTTGTCTCTACAAAAAAAAAAATACAAAAAAACTAGCCAGGCATGGTGGCTTGTGCCTGTAGTCCTAGCTACTTAGACGGAGGCAGGAAGATCTCTTGAGCCTAGGAGTTCAATACCAGCCTGGGCAACAGAGCAAGACCCTGTCTCTACAAAAAAAAAAAAAAAAAAAAAAATTAAAAATTAGCCAGGCATGGTGGCTTGTGCCTGTAGTCCTAGCCCAGGAGCTTGAGGCTGCCGTGAGCTATGATCATGCCACTGCACTTCAGCCTGTGTGACAGAGCGAGACCCTGCCTTAAAAAAAAAAAAAAAAAAAAAGAAAAGAAAAAAAGAAAAGGCCGGGCACAGTGGCTTATGCCTGTACTCCCAGCACTTTGAAAGGCTGAAGCAAGTAGATCACCTGAGGTCAGGAGTTCGAGACCAGCCTGACCAACATGGTGAAACCCTGTCTCTACTAAAAATACAAAAATTAGCCGGGTGTGGTGGCACGCGCCTGTAATCCCAGTTACTCAGGAGGCTGAGGCAGGAGAATCCCTTGAACCTGGGAGGCGGAGGTTGCAGTGAGCCGAGATCATGCCACTGCACTCCAGCCTCAGCAACAGAGCGAGACTCTGTCTCAAAAAAAAAATAAATAAATAAATAAAGCAATGAGGATAGAAGAGGGAGTGAACGCATTTTCTCATCCAGTCCTCCAAACCCACTTAAAAAGGGTATTATTATTAGCTTAATTTATAGGTAGAAACTCCAGGCTCAGACAGTTAGTTTCCTAGCCCAAGGTCACCCAGCTAAGAAGTGATAGAGCCAGAATTCAGAGCCAACCTGTGCCATTTCAAATGTCCCACATGTTAGCCAAGCTAGACAGCACCTGGGCTTTCTGTGGGTCAGCCACCTGCCGTGTAGGTAAGAGGAAGACTGAGTCCGAACAAACCTGGGATGGAGGGTCAGGCCTGGAAGAGCTCGCTTCAATTCACGTCCACCTTCCTTACTTCTTACCCCATGGCTTTCAAGAAATTGGGTCTGCCCCTGACCCTCTGTGGGTCTCTCTGGATCTGTTTCCTGGATGAAGCTGGAGGATCTCTCATCCCAGGAAGGACCTTCCAAGCCTTAAAACCTGAGGACTCCTTGAGTCAGGGCATTAGGGTGCAGTGGGGTGGCAGTGGGTATGGCATAGCTTCTGCGTCTGCTTAGGCTCTGAGTTTGTTCGTTTTTGAGGAAGGAAAGAGAAGCATGAGTCTTGTTTAAAAAAAAATCCGGCCAGACGCGGTGGTTCACGCCCGTAATCCCAGCACTTTGGAAGGCCGAGGCGGGCGGATCATGAGGTCAGGAGATAGAGACCATCCTGGCTAACACGGTGAAACCCCGTCTCTACTAAAAATACAAAATACCGAAGGCCGGGCGCGGTGGCTCAAGCCTGTAATCCCAGCACTTTGGGAGGCCGAGGCGGGCGGATCACGAGGTCAGGAGATCGAGACCATCCTGGCTAACACGGTGAAACCCCGTCTCTACTAAAAATACAAAAAAATTAGCCGGGCGTGTTGGCGGGCGCCTGTAGTCCCAGCTACTCGGGAGGCTGAGGCAGGAGAATGGCGTGAACCCGGGAGGCGGAGCTTGCAGTGAGTCGAGATCGCGCCACTGCACTCCAGCCTGGGCAACAGAGCGAGACTCCGTCTCAAAAAAAAAAATCCAACTGTAAACATCATAAAAACTAAAATGCTGTATCGGAGTTGGAGACCATCATCTTTCAAACCTCCTTTATCAAACTCTGGACCTGGGGAGCCAAGGCTGGAAGGCTGTCCCAGGGCAAGAGTGGGGGAGCGGAGGGCGGAGGGTCGGTCCCTGGATGCGCCTTTTCTGCCATCTATCGGCCATCCTTGGAGTTACAGGGCTCAGCCCAGAAGGCTGGGCAACCCCAAGGGAAATGAAGGTCCCTGGAGGTTCTGGCACCCCCTGCAGTGGTTAGGGTGGAGAGAAGTGCCCTGGCTGATTAACTGGTACCTAAAGAGGTATAAAATTCCCCTCAGAGGGCTTTATTTCAATGTCAAATTTGCCTTGGTTTTCTCATCTGTAAAATGGGAATAATAATACCTACCCTCAGTGTTCTTTTGGTAGTGGATAATGGGATGGCAGTTTCCTAGCACCCGTCGTTTCAAGATACTCATCCCCACTTGACTGGCTGACCCAAGAAGTTCACACAAGAAGCGTGGATTGGTGATCAGGATGAAGGCATCTTAGAATCTGTTAAGGGTCTGGGTGTGGTGGCTCATGCCTGTAATCCTAGCACTGTGAGAGGCTGAGGCAGGAGACTCACTTGAGCCCAGGAGTTCAGGCCTGAGCAACACAGTAGGACCTCATCTCTACAAAAAAAAAAAAAAAAAAAAAAAAAATTTAATTACCCAGATGTGGTGGTGGGTGCCTGTAGTCCCAGCTACTTGGGAGGCTGTGATGGTAGGATCACCTGAGCCCGGGAGGTTGAGGCTGAAGTGAGCTGTGATGGTGCCGCTGTACTCCAGCCTAGAGTGAGACCTGTGTCAACAAGAACAACAAAAAGAATCTGTTAAGCGGTCAATTCAGCAATTTGTTGGGGTCGGGGTTTTCTTTTTTTGTTTGTTTTTGAGACAGTCTTGCTCTGTCGCCCAGGCTGCAGCGCAGTAGCGCAATCTCAGCTCACTGCAACCTCCACCTCCTGGGTTCAAGCAATTCTGCCTCAGCTTCCTAAGTAGCTGGGATTACAGGAGCCCACCACCACACCCAGCTAATTTTTGTATTTTTAGTAGAGACAGGGTTTTACCATGTTGGCCAGGCTGGTCTCGAACTCCTGACCTCAAGTGATCCACCCACCTCGGCCTCCCAAAGTGCTGAGATTACAGGTGTGAGCTGCCGTGCCCGGCCAAATGTCACCTCTTTAGAGAGGTTTTGCGTGACTCCCTGAGCTAAAGAATTTCCCTCCTTAAACCAGGCATTGCTTTTACATCACCTGTTTCCCCCCATAGATGTCTCTCTTCCTGAAATTATCTTATGTATGTGATTGCTTACTGGTTTATTGCTAGACCCTGTAAGCTCTGGGAGAACAGAGATTTGCCTGCCTCCTTCACTACTGTGTCCCCAGTGCAGAGAATGGTGCTTGGCCTAATAGGGAATGAATTCATGGGTGGGTGATGAAGTGAAGGCCCTCAGCCCCTGCTCAGGGCCCTCCTGTGACATCTCTCTGCTTCCTCCCCTTGCAGTGAGCATGGAGTTCGGGCGGGCCGTGTGGCTCCGCTTCCACCCATCGGCCTATCCCCCGTGCCCTCACCCAAGCTTCATGGCGCACTTGGGTGGCGTGGCTGTGGGTATCACCCTGGGCGTGGTGGTCCTGAGGAACTACGAGCAGAGGCTCCAGGACCAGTCACTGTGGTGGATTTTTGTGGCCATGTACACCGTCTTCGTGCTGTTCGCCGTCTTCTGGAACATCTTTGCCTACACCCTGCTGGACTTGAAGCTGCCGCCTCCCCCCTGAGGGCTGGAGGCCCAAGGTCGGGGAGGGGAGGGAAAAGCAGCACCCACAGGGAGCGCCTTCAAGGTTTCTTCTCATCACCAGCTCAACTAGGCCGGGCAGGCGAGGACAGAAGACTCTGGGCCGCTATAATGTTTGTGTTTAGATTTGGACACACAGTGGAGACCCTTTTCTGAAAGGCACCTGGCGGAGGAGTTGATGTGGCTGCTGTTGTTTTTCTCGGCTGCTCTGATGACATCGGGCCAGGGTGAAGGTCTGGGGTGGGGTGTGAGAGTGGCCCTCCCTCACCTGGGCTGGGCTTCTTCCATGGGGCCTCGCTGCTGCGATTGAGCAGCAGCTTCTTCCTCATCCTCTACCCTCAGAGACCCTAAGAGACATGGGAAGGCTCGAGGGTTGTTGCAGCCAGGCATGGCCCATCTCTAGCTCAGAGATAATTGCAGGCCATGTGGTGTCTCCTTGACACCTGCTGGGTCTGGAGCTCCAGTAAGAAGAGGGCCTACTGGACATGTCAGCTGTGACCTGGCTGAAACCAGGGTGCCCTCCTGGGCTGGTTGGTGGGCACTGGGGCATGATCTGTTGTGCCTGGGTTGGGCAGAGCAGGGAGGCTGTAGGCTCTAGGCCCCCTCTTGTGCTGGGGGTACCCAGTGAGAGGGACCCAAGCAGGGGGAATAAACTTCATTCCAAGTTCCACCCTGGAGAAGACGACCCAGGACCAGCTTCAGACTTCTCCCTCCCTTTCTTCCAGGATATTGGCATCTCACACTGGTGCCCCAGCCTCCATGCTCAGCCTTGTTTTAGGGTCTTTTTCTTTCCTTTTGCTGCCCTAACACTACTTTGTGCCTCTCTTTGGTTATGGAGACAGTGTTTTGAAACATTCATGCGTGTGTGTGTGTGTGTGTGTGTGTGTGTGTGTATGTGACGGGAAAGGTCATTGAGGCAAGTCAGCGCCGGCAGAGAAGGCATGGCGGATGCAGGGGGCCCACGTAGGCGTCCGTGAGAGGTAAGAGACCATGGTGTGCTGTGGTTGCTGAGTGTCCTTGCTTTGATAAAGCCTGCCCCCTTCCTTCGCATCTCCTTTCCCTTCCACACCTGCCCCTGAGCATCACTGACTGGTGGCAGAATGGCGCTGCTGGAGGGAGAGCTCAAGGCCTCCGGGGATCCCTGGATGCTGAGGTTTGCCAGGTTCAGCTCTTGTTTCCCTCTGAGATGGCCTTCATATCCAAAAAGGTTCCATCCTATCTCCCTTAGGAGAGAAAGAGCTTTAGGGGTGCAAGAGAGGCTGGTGTAGGAATGTTGAGGCCATGTATCACTTTGAGTTAGGGGGACAGGAGGCTACAGGAAGAGGAAGTCAAATTTAGTTGGAAAACTTTGCCTTGGGAGAATTGTTGGGTGTGTGGACGAACCTCAGAGGGAGGGCAGCCAGTAACCTCAGGGGCTTCGATGCGGGAGAGAACACGGTGGTTATCAAATCCACCCCACCCCATTTTACAGGTGGGAAAACAAGATGGGGGGAATGACCCTCCTAATAGGAGCTGGTGCAGGCCCCGAATGGAGGGCATGAGGATGACCTTTGACAAAAGATGACACTCCCTTTATTGTGCTCTTGGAATTCTCAACCACTGACAGCCCAGAAGAACAAAGAACGCCAGGCCTGGGAGGAGGCAGGGGGCTGGGCGTGTCCCGAAACAGGGGCAGGAGTGTGGGAACGGTCTTCCTCCAGCCTCGTGCCCATCCAGGCACTTGAGTGTAGCGGGGTCCAGGGTCAGTCAGGCCAGGCATTTGGGGTCTTGGGCCACAGTGGCTTCCCATCCTGGTGACTACATGTAAATGGCCTCAGTCACTTACTGGCAGGCGAGCCCCAGCCATACCCCATCTTGGCCCACTGCTAAATAGATTGCCCTGGCCTCATCCACATATGTAGTTCCCTAGGTCCTGCTCCCCCGCGCCAGTGCCGTGCTGAGGGCCACAGCCTGTGGCACTGTGGGCCCACGTCTTTGGTGGTGTTGCGTCAGCCTGGGGCGTCTTGTGTGTGCCCTGCCCACCGTTCTCTGCCCTAGAGATAGAAAGATGTAGATGGAAGTCAGTGCCTTAGAGGAGGAGGCTCTGAGGCTGTGGGGCTGGGCTCAGGGAAGACCGGGGGAAGATGCAGAAGGAGCCAGGACATTGCTGCCTCTGCCTGGACTGCAGCCGCACTAAGCTGAGTGATGAGGTCCTTTCCTGGAGGGATGGAGAATCCCCTCCAGATTCCTGTCCTGGCCCGTGGGGCTTCTGTGGTGTGGGTGGAATGAGCAGAGTTCCACCTTTGTCTGGTATGACCTGGAGAGGGGGCTTCCTCTCTCAGGGGTGAGAAAGCATTGAACTAGAAGACTCTAGAAATCCCTCACAGAAGCACTCAGCTCCCTCGGGGACTCCCAGGGAAGCTTGTTACTGAGAAGGACAGTGGAGGCGGAATCGTGTCTCCCACCATGTTAAGTGTGTCCTCTGCTGCCAAGGACCCTCGTCTACACCTTAGACCACCGGCCCCAGCTGTTCCCCGTCAACACACCCACCTCCACCCCCTCTCCCAACCATGACTTCCAAGCGGGGCCACAGGGTGGGGTCATAGGGTCACTTCACCTGACCCAGGCCTCTCCCCAGGTCAGGAGGCAGCTGTCTGGTCAGAGGGGTTCCCTTTGTGGCATCTGGCTTTCTCCTCAGCAGGTCCCACCACCCTCTCAGCAGCACTTCCCCATGGCCAAGGCTGGCCATGTCCTCCCTGCCTCTTTCCTTGTCTGAGGTGGCTGCCGGCCCAGAGGGTGGTGTATAAATCTTCAGGCTGGTGGAGGTAGGTTGGCCTTTTATCCACAGGATACAGAAACTGAAAGCTGGGGAATCCCCAAACAGCAGCCATAGACTCACTGGCTCTCATTAAATGGGAGAGGAATCACAGAAACTGGGGAAGGGAAAACAAACCTTCAAAGGAGAAATTTCGCTTGAATGACACCGTTCATCATTCATTTTTTCATTAGGAAAAGCTCCCTAATGAGGCTCTTTGCCAGCTAATAGGACTGTCGATTTCCATGAGAACCATTCTTGCCCAGAGGATTACGGGAGCCATTGCTCACCAAGCCAGGATCTTCCCCCAGCGTCCAGTTTAATTTGCAAATACGTCATGCAGATTCCCTGGGTGCCGTGAAAGCCCTTCCTGGCATCATTCATGTTGCTCCCCATGATGGCTGGAAAGCACGGTTCTCCTCTGCCTTAAAAACAGTGTCCAACGGTGAACTGCCCCTCCGAGGACTTGAGTAAGTGGAAAAAACAAAACGCAAACTGCAATGTTTGTTTCTAAGTATTTTTGTATTGTGTACATTCTGTATATTTTTGTTGTAACATATTATTTGAGCACAAATTCCATTAAAGATTTTTTTTTTTCCAAGCCATTGGTTATTCAGGAAGTGACCTGAAGGGCAGGCATTAGGGCCTGTTTCATCTGGGTCTGGGTCAGGATGGGTGGGAGAGGGTGAACAGCAGCGATGGTGGATCTAGGATTTCTATAAAATACAGATTGGGGCATCAGTGCTTAGCACCAGTCTGTAGCTGTGTGCATCTTACTTAACTTTTCTCAAATCACTGAACTCTTTTGAGTGGTTGATGAAAGCTGTGATTTCTCTTCCCATAAAAATGTGTATGTAGGACGGCATGGTGGCTCACGCCTGTAATCCCAGCACTTTGGGAGGCCGAGGCGTGTGGATCACCTGAGGTCAGGAGTTCAAGACCAGCCTGGCCAACATGATGAAACCCTGTCTCTACTAAAAATACAAAAAATTAGCTGGGTGTGGTGGCACACGCCTGTAATCCCAGCTACTCAGGAAGCTAAGGCAAGAGAATCGCTTGAACCAGGGAGGCAGAGGTTGCAGTGAGCCGAGATCGCACCACTGCACTCCAGTGTGGCAACAGAGTGAGACTCCGTCTCAAAAAAAAAAAAAAAAAAAAAAAACAGGCCAGGCGCAGTGGCTCACGCCTGTAATCTCAGCACTTTGGGAGGCCGAAGTGGGTGGATCATGAGGTCAGGAGTTCGAGACCAGCCTGGCCAACACAGTTAAATCCTGTCTCTACTAAAAATGCAAAAATTAACTGGGCATTGTGGTGGGCACCTGTAATCCCAGCTACTCAGGAGGCTGAGGCAGGAGAATCGCTTGAACCCTGGAGGCAAAGGCTGCAGTGAGCCAAGATCATGCCACTAAACTCCAGCCTGGGCAACAGAACTAGACTCTGTCTCAAAATTTTAAAAAAAAGGAAAAGAAAAGAAAATGTAAATGCTGCAGAATCTATCCAAGAACAAACTTTAGAGTGCCATTAAGGCTAAAGGCCAAAGAACCCACTTCGGTTTAGAGTGTGGAGATCCAGCTTCCCTAGAAAGAGAAATCAGGATCCTCTCTGAGCATCAGTGCTCTTATAGGTCAACTTCAGGCTCAAGTACCTGAGCCATTTAAAGGCAAGTCCTGCCAGGCACGGTAGCTCATGCCTGTAATCCCAGCACTTTGGGAGGCCGAGGCAGGCAGATCACTTGAGGTCAGAAGTTCGAGACCAGCCTGGCCAAAATGACAAAACCACGTCTCTACTAATAATACAAAAAAACTGCCAGGTGCAGTGGCTCACGCCTATAATCCCAACACTTTGGGAGGCTGAGGCGGGCAGATCACGAGGTCAGGAGTTCCAGACCAGCCTGGCCAACATGGTGAAACCCTGTCTGTACTAAAAATACAAAAATTAGCCGGCGGTAGTGGTGCATGCCTGTAGTCCCAGCTACTCAGGAGGCTGAGGCAGAATTGCTTGAGCCTGGGAGGCAGAGGTTGCAGTGAGCCGAGATCCTGCCACAGCACTCCAATCTGGGTGACAGAGTGGACCCTGTCTCAATCAATCAATCAATCAATCAATAAAGGCAAGCTCCTTGGAGAGCCAGAAGCTGTTGAATTCTCTGCCTTTGCCTCCTCTCCCTTTTTTACTTTCCTGGTTCTTCCCTTCTATTGATACTAGATTCTCATTCTTCCATACATTAATAAGGCACTTCCCAATAATAAGGTAATTAAGAAATGAAGGGCCAGGCACAGTGGCTCGCACCTGTAATCCCAGCACTTTGGGAGGCCGAGGCAGGTGGATCACCTGAGGAGTTTGAGACCAGCCTGGCCAACATGGCAAAACCCCGTCTATACCAAAAATACAAAATTAGCCAAGCATGGTGGTGCATGCCTGTAGTCCCAGCTACTCGGGAGGCTGAGGCAGGAGAATCACTTGAACCCAGGAGGCAGAGGTTGCAGTGAGCCGAGATTGTGCCATTGCACTCCAGCCTGGGCAACAAGAGCGAAACTCTGTCTCAAAAAAAAAAAAAAAAAAAAAAAAGCCAGGTGCAGTGGCTCATGCCTGTAATCCTAGCACTTTGGGAGGCTGAGGTGGGCAGATCACCTGAGGTCGGGTGTTCGAGACTAGCCTGACCGTGGGGAAACCTTGTCTCTACTAGAAATACAAAATTAGCCAGGTGTGGTGGAACATGCCTGTAATTCCAGCTACTTGGGAGGCTGAGGCAGGAGAATCGCTTGAACCTGGGAGGCGGAGGCTGCAGTGGGCCGAGTTCGCGCCATTGCACTCCAGCCTGGGAAACAAGAGTGAAACTCTGTCTCAAAAAAAAAGAAGACAATTTCCTGTGTACCTACTATGTGCTAGGCACTGAGGTAGGCATTTCCACAGCTACTTTATGTGAACTAGGTATAAATATCCCCTTATTTATACACAAGGGAAAAGGTCAGAGAAATTTAGTTACTTGCTGGTAGTATGTGGCACAGCTGGCTTCACACCCAAGACTGCTGGTATCAAAGTTCATGCTGTCAGCCCTCAGGTATTTGCACAGGACGGTAAGGGCTCTAAGCATGTGCAGGCCTCAGGGTCTTTGTTTAAAGATCCATCTCATTGCATTAGGCCTAGGGCCATCCAGTAACAGGAATGAACCTTGGGACATTCACTCAGAGTTCGTGTAATAGGACCTTCACCTGATCAGCCCTCGTAGTAGTTTACAAGAAAAACCACAGCTGTCGATTCATTACTGCTTCCATATATATGTATTTTTTTCTCTTGTTGCCCAGGCTGGAGTGCAATGACGTGATCTCGGCTCACCGCAACCTCCAACTCCCAGGTTCAAGGAATTATCATCCTGCCTCAGCCTCCCGAGTAGCTGGGATTACAGGCACGGGCCACCATGCCTGGCTAATTTTGTATTTTTAGTAGAGATGGGGTTTCTCCATGTTGGCCAGGCTGGTCTCAAACTCCCGACCTCAGGTGATCTCGCCTCAGCCTCCCAAAGTGCTGGGATTACAAGCGTGAGCCACCATGCCTGGCCTATTTCTTTACATTTGAGACAGGGTCTTGCTCTGTTGCCCAGGTTGGAGCGTAGTGGTAGTCATAGCTCAGTTACTTTGAGCTCCTGGGCTCAAGCGATCTTCCAGCCTCAGCCTCCTGAGTAGCTGAGATATAGGCACATACCACCAGGTCCTGCTAATTTTATTTTTTGTAGAGATGGCGTTTCACTGTGTTGCCAGGCTGGTCTCGAACTCTTAGGCTCATGCAGTCCTCCTGCCTTGGCCTCTCAAAGTGCTGGGATTACAGGCCTGAGCCACCACACCCAGCCACATTTAGGAACTGTAGCAATTAAGAGAACGGGACTGTCCTCTCAGATCTCCAAGTGGAAAGACTTCATTGAAGTCAGCAGGGTTTCCATTAACTGAGAAGACACACTGTTAGGAAAGTGTGGTCCTAGTAACTGCATCTTATTTCCAAGAAACCCGCAGGCTTTCCTGGCACCTGGTCTAAGGGATCCTCTGGTAGAGGACAGGCATTCTGTCATGGTGAATAATGAATGAGAGTGAAAGGAAGTAACTTGGGTTATTGAGTTCTATGGGTATAACTACTGGACAATGAATAAAACATTGTGAGGGAAATTGCTCTTAGACTCTGCTTGATGCCTCCTGCAAGAAGCAGAAAGGTGTGTATCCCAGCAAGTGATTTGAGTTTCTTCAACAAATTCCTTAGTATAACAAGTATAATTTCCTCATAACCTTGTTGGGAATACAAATGTTAGGCTTGAGGACTGAGCTCATTAAACAAAAACAACTGTCTTGATGAGAAGCTAAGTTTTATTATTATAATTACAAATCAATTACAGAGAAACTGAAGCCATTCATACATGACAAACATACATTTCCTCTGTGTGTACAGCACACAAGTAATATACATAAATATATTCCATGTCTGAACAAATCCTTTTTAAAACTTTAAAAGCTGGCTGGGCGCAGTGGCTCACGCCTGTAATCCCGGCACTTTGGGAGGCCGAGGCGGGCGGATCACCAGGTGAAGAGATCGAGACCATCCTGGCTAACGCGGTGAAACCCCGTCTCTACTAAAAATACAAAAAAATTAGCCAGGCGTGGCGGCACACGCCTGTAGTCCCAGCTACTCGGGAGGCTGAGGCAGGAGAATCGCTTGAACCCGGGAGGTGGAGGTTGCAGTGATTCGAGATTGCACCACCACACTCCAGCCTGGGCGACAGAGTGAGACTCCGTCTCAAAAAATAAAACAAAAACAAAAACAAACAAAAAAACTTTAAAAGCCAAGATAGTAGCTTATTAAAATTTGAATACAGTACATGTTTCTAGTCATGAACTCTGTGGTTTCTTCTCATGACCAAGATATTCAGTTCCATGACAACATTTTCCTTGTCTATAGTAGTGATACACAGTTTGTCAGACTTATTTTTTTATTTTATTTTTTTGAGACGAGAGTCTCGCTCTCTCGCCCAGGCTTGAGTACAGTGGTGCGATCTTGACTCACTGCAAGCTGCGCCTCCCAGGTTCACGCCATTCTCCTGCCTCAGCCTCCTGAGTAGCTGGGACTACAGGTGCCTACCACCACGCCCGGCTAATTTTTTGTATTTTTAGTAGAGACAGGGTTTCACCGTGTTAGCCAGGATGGTCTCAATCTCCTGACCTCATGATCCACCCGCCTCGGCCTCTCAAAGTGCTGGGATTACAGGCATGAGCCACCGTGCCCAGCCACTCTCACTTTAATACTATGAAAAATGCTACTTAGATTTTTTTCTATACTGCCTACAATCCAAGTTATTAAAATTTAAAACCATATGAAAGCATTTATGAAGATTCTGAACTGTATTTCTCATTAAAAGAAAAGAAATGCTTGGTGAGTCATGTCCTGAGGCTTATGTAGAGAAGAAAGCAGAAGGCCATTGTCAGTCATTTTGAAAGTTAAAGCTCAGCACTTAATGTGAATTTAGATCCATTTAAGAAAGGATTCCTCAGTTTTATGGGTTTGTGCTCCTCTGAGCATCCTCAGGGAAGTGAGAACACAAGACTTCTGTTCTTCTAAGCAAAAATCATTATCAAATGAATTTATTAAAGAGCTATGCTGAGCAAATTGCAATTGTATGTATGTAGCTACATAGGCTTCCATGGGAATTGTAAATGGCTAGCTGAGGGCACTTTCAATTGATTCAGAGTAAAACAATCTGAGGCTTGTAACAAATGTACAAAAAACTAAAATCAATGAGCAACTCTAATAGGAAGAACCTGTTTGCATTCCTTATGTTACAGTTTGCTTGTAAACTGTATGTACTTTGTTTCTTTTTTCAACACTGTTTTAAAACTCCAGCATTTTCACCTAAAAGAAAACACAGGCGGCCGTGCGCGGTGGCTCATGCCTGTAATCCCAGCACTTTGGGAGGCTGAGGCGGGCGGATCACGAGGTCAGGAGATCCAGACCATCCTGGTTAACACGGTGAAACCCCGTCTCTACTAAAAATACAAAAAATTAGCCGGGCGAGGTGGCGGGCACCTGTAGTCCCAGCTACTCGGGAGGCTGAGGCAGGAGAATGGCGTGAACCCCGGGGGGCGGAGCTTGCAGTGAGCAGAGATCGCGCCACTGCACTCGGCGACAGCGAGACTCCGTCTCAAAAAAAAAAAAAAAGAAAAGAAAACACAGGCTCTTCATAAATACCTGTGAACAAATAAATGAAACGGTGACTGGGGGCGATTTCTGCAGTAGCTTTCTCTCAGAGATAATTTTTTTTTTTTGAGACAGAGTCTCGCTCTGTCGCCCAGGCCGGAGTGAGTGGCGCGATCTCGGCTCACTGCAAGCTCCGCCTCCCGAGTTCACGCCATTCTCCTGCCTCAGCCTCCAGAGTAGCTGGGACTACAGGCGCCCGCCACCAAGCCCGACTAATTTTTTGTATTTTAGTAGAGACGGGGTTTCACTGTGTTAGCCAGGATGGTCTCAATCTCCTAACCTCGTGATCTGCCCGCCTCGGCCTCCCAAAGTGCTGGGATTACAGGCTTGAGCCACCGCGCCCAGCTCAAAGATAATATTTTATCTTGAAGCTAGTGCATCGATTTTTAAAGCTCATTTAATTTTCTACATACTCAGGATTTGCATATTGACTTAAAATCTGACTTTATCATCCATGCCATTATCAACTAGACAAAAAAATGTATCAAGCACCCACAGGATGCACAGATCTATCTCTGAAATGGTGTAGTGGTATTAATCTGTTCTAAGACTAGGATTACATTTTTTTTTAAGAAGCTACAATCCACTAAAAAGGAAGTATTACGGTTTTTCGGAGAAGAAAAGCTGCTAAATACTGCAGCAAACTCAGGCTTTTCCTGAGAAGAGCCACAAACAAAATCATCTCTGAAATTTTTTAAGCAACAACTTCCTGAAGCCTGGAATTTATGGGGCCAGTGAGACACTAAAATTCCACAACTCTCACATACATATCTATCTAGGACTCAGTGAAGATGTTCCTCAGATTTTTGTTTAAGTTAAATTGGTAAAATACGAAAAGAAAATCTGTACTGAGTTTCAAATCATCTTAAATAGCAATCCTATGAACAATTATAACTGCAATTTCAAACAGTAAGACTTAATATACAAATATATTTGATCATACAGTTATCTCAAAACATACGATCAAAAACTTTGGTCAAGAGCTTCTTTCATGAATTCTTCAAGGACAGCTACCACATTTTTGGCTTCAGGCATTTCTTCATGTTCCACTTTAACAATCTTCAAAAGTATATCTCCACTACCACAGTTCTTTAGGAACATGTAACATTTAAACAAAGCATAATGATTCATTTCTGCCTGTCGGATAAATCTCTTCAAATTGTTTGTGTCTTGTATGGCCTAGAAAAAGATTACCCAGTTAAAAATGTGTTAAGTGAAATAATAATGAAGCTCAAAAAATAACTCCTATCCAGCTGAGAACTCAACATGTCTTCCTGAATTGTTTGCTTTTCATATTAAATATTTCCAAAATTTAAATTGCAGTATGCTTTGCTCTTGGTAGAAGAAGAAAATCTCTTTTTTTTTCTTGTTTCACTCTTGTTGCCCAGGCTGAAGCGCAATGGCTCGATCTCGGTTCACCACAAACTCTGCCTCCTGGGTTCAAGTGATTCTCCTGCCTCAGTCTCCCAAGTACCTGGAACTACAGGTGTGCGCCACCACACCAGGCTAATTTTCTATTTTTAGTAGAGACAGGGTTTCACCATGTTGGTCAAGCTGGTCTCGAACTTCTGACCTCAAGTGATCCACCCTCCTCGGCCTCCCAAAATGTTGGAATTACAGGCGTGAGCCACCACGCGCAGCCAAAAATCTCTTACACAAAATAAAAATACTTTAAAATAATCTGCTGCCTAGCATGGTGGCTCATGTCTGTAATCCCAACACTTTGGGAGCCCCAGGCAATAGGATTGCCTAAGGGCCTGTAGTTTGAGACTAGCCTGGGCAACACAGCGAGACCCCGTCTCTACAAAAAATAAAAATAATTAGCTGAGTGTGGTGGTGCACACCTGTAGTTCCAGCTACTCAGGAGGCTGAGACAGGAAGACTGCTTGAACCCAGGAGGTTAAGGCTGCAGTGAGCCATGACTGCACCACTGCACTCTAGCTTGAGTGACAGAGTAAGATTCTGTCTCTTAAAACAAACAAACAAAACTAAATAAGGTGACAACACGTCCCCATCAGAATTTTTTTTTTTAGACAGAGTCTCACTCTGTCCCGGAGTGCAGTGGCACAATCTGGGCTCATTGCAACCTCTGCCTCCTGGGTTCAAACAATTTTCGTGCCTCAGCCACCTGACATAGCCAGGATTACAGGCATGCGCCGCCAGGCCCAGCTAATTTTTATAATTTTAGTAGAGAAAGCGTTTTGCCATGTTGGCCAGGCTGGTCTTGAACTCCTGGCCTCAAGCAATCCACCTGCCATAGTCTCCCAAAGTGCTGGGATTATAGGCGTGAGCCACTGCGCCCAGCCCCCATCAGAATTTTGAAAACTTAGGCACTGAACCACTTTTTTTGTGCTTTCCAACTAAGTCACAGATTGTAAGACTGATGTTTCTTAAATATAAGCAAGCATTCAACCCAATTTATTAGAAATGATATGTATAGAGCTACCAAAAAATAAAGTAAATGTCTTCTGATAATTCCAGTTTTGAGAACATCCTAATTAACAGACATCACAGCTATAAAGCAATTTGTTACTCTGTCACTGGTACTAATTAAAATTCAGACAAAAATTTCATGTGGCACTTGGCACACAGCCAACTAATTACCTTTAGTTTAAAGTTCTCCAGTACTTGTCGGAAAAGAAAAGGGTTACCTCCTTCAGCACCATTTAAAAAAGCTTGCATCCAATCCTCACAAAACCGGTTACTTCCTATAAAACATTTCAGAGACTAAATAAAATGAAATTTTACAAAGCTTTATTTATTTATTTATTTGAGATGGAGATTCACTCTTGTTGCCCGGCTGGAGTGCAATCGCGCGATCTCGGCTCACTGCAACCTCCACCTCCTGGATTCAAGTGATTATCCTCCTGAGTAGCTGGGATTACAGGCGCCTGCCACCATGCCTGGCTAATTTTTTTATATTTTTAGTAGAGACGGGGTTTCACCATATTGGCCAGGCTGGTCTCAAACTCCTGAACTCAGATGATCCACTGCCTCAGCCTCCCAAAGTGCTGGGATTACAGGTGTGAGCCACCGTGCCCGACCCATTTATTTATTTATTTATTTTTATTTTTTATTTATTTTATTTTTTTTTTGAGACAGAGTCTCGCTCTGTCGCCCAGGCTGGAGTGCAGTGGTGCAATCTCGGCTCAGTGCAAGCTCCGCCTCCCGGGTTCACGCCATTCTCCTGCCTCAGCCTCTCCGAGTAGCTGGGACTACAGGTGCCCACCACCACGCCCGGCTAATTTTTTGTATTTTTAGTAGAGACGGAGTTTCACCGTGGTCTCGATCTCCTGACCTCGTGATCCGCCTGCCTCGGCCTCCCAAAGGGCTGGGATTAGAAGCGTGAGCCACCGTGCCCGGCCCCATTTATTTCTTTATAAAAACATCTTTAATGAATTATTTAAGACATGTATAATGGCCTAAAAAAACAGTGTGCTCACCACATGGCTAAGGAATACCAAAATGGCTGACGCCCACTGTATGCCCCTTCCCAATCACATCCCCCTTCCTTTCCCATCAGAAAGGATAATCATTCCCACAGATGTCTTTAAACTTTTCCCATACACCTTTGCACGTGTAAGCCTTATCTACATTATTCTGCATATGTTAAAACTTGTATGTATTTTTTCTTTTATGGCTATTTCACTAAATAGTATGTTTGAGAGCTATATTGACACAAGTAGCTCCAGTACATTCATTTTCACTGCTCTGTTATATTCCATTGCATGAATATAGCAGCTTATCAGTTTTCCTGTTGATAAACACTTAAATTGCTTCCAATTCCTTGCTTTTTCAAGTAATGCCTTTATGGACATTTTAAAATTCGTCTCCTTGTGTACACATACTGGAATTTTTTTATGTACCTAGGCGTGGAATTGCTAGGCATGGCATGATTTCCATGTTTCTAGAATTATATTGTTTTCAGCAAGTGGTTTCTCATGGTTTGAGATAACCATGTAAAACTGCACAAGGCAGGAAGAATAAGGTTGTATCATAGGCTCTCAGTGCAAAGATGGGGACTCGCAAGAGATGTAGGAAGGCTGCTTCAGAGGTTGTAGCTCACCTGCATTGCAGAACTGAGGCTGGGAGCTGCTGCAATCGATGACCACAGACTTATGCTGCTCCTCTGTCATGGCCATGCACAAAGAAGTCATGGTGCCTTCATGAATAAGTCCTTGAAGACTGGCCACACTCAGAAACCTGCCACACACACAAGTCCATTTCCACAAATAATATTGCAGGACGGAAGGGTGAAAACAAATTTATTTTGCACTGGGCTGGTGGGGAAGGGATGAGAGGAGCAGTTTACAAACATAGATGTCAATCTTGCTGTGGAAAAGCTTTTCTCTTTGAAAAAACTGTTCCTGCCAGGCGCGGTGGCTCACGCTTGTAATCCCAGCACTTTGGGAGGCCGAGGCGGGTGGATCACGAGGTCAGGAGATCGAGACCACGGTGAAACCCCATCTCTACTAAAAATACAAAAAAAAATTAGCCGGGCGTGGTGGCGGGCGCCTGTAGTCCCAGCTACTCGGAGAGGCTGAGGCAGGAGAATGGCGTGAACCCGGGAGGCGGAGCTTGCAGTGAGCCGAGATTGCGCCACTGCACTCCAGCCTGGGTGACAGAGCGAGACTCTGTCTCAAAAAAAAAAATAAATAATAAAAAAAAAAGAAAAAACTGTTCTTTACCTGTTAATGTCTCTCTTTGTTTTTTCATCTGATTCTTTAACTTCAACAGGAGTGTAACTCAAAGCCTATGAGAGAAAAATAAAGCCTGATTGGTACATACATTCCAGTTTTTCTTGAGCAGCTACTCATGACTAAATGTCCCCATAAGTCCCTACCACACTGGACAACGATTGACGGGCACTGGTCACAAGCTCTCCAGAGCCTTGTTCAGCCACTGCTCATTAACATTTTATAGAATTAAAATTGCTTTGGATTTTTGTTTTCCTTTTCAAATTGTTTTGGAAACCATACCTTTCCCAGATCACTTGGAAAAGTAATTATTTTAAAATGTTTTATCCTATTAGGAAGACTCAGCATTTGAAATTCAACTCTACCTTAGTAATATCACTTTCTAGATCTGAGAAAATAAAGTGTGGTCTATCTTGATAGCAAGCATAGTTTGAATATTTGGGGAGGGATGGGAGTCATGTTCAGAGAAAATGAGTATGTTTCTAAATCATCCAAAGTGATTCTCAGTTAAGGAAATCCTCTTGTTTGGCAGTACTTACAGCATGTAGCAGAAAGGTAAGCTTTTCCTGAAAGAGAAGAACAACCCTTTGGATTGGGCATACAACATCCTCAAACCAGCTGCTCAGATAGGATTTTATGTGACTCTCCAGGCCCCTTTCCTAAATCAAGAAAGAACATCATTTGCTTTAATATAAGCCTTTCCTTTAGAGGACTTCATATTTTCTTCATCATATCCTTGATGGTGAAAAAGACCAGGATAGACACCTCCCTTTTTAAAGCTAACACCACCAATTCAAAAAAAGAAATTGTGATATACCTTTCCTGGCTTGTTGGGCAGGGTGAGGATTAAATCTGTACTGAATTTATTTAAAACACACCAAGAAATGCATTCTATAAAATGAAGAGACTGAATAGGGTTCCATGCTATTTCTTCACAGGGAAGAGGTGGGCACTCACAAGTCCCTCTCCTCCCACTATACTGTGCACTCAATGGAGATACTAACTCAATAATCCTCATTTCCCTGGCACTTGTGGTACAGTGTCTAAAACATGCATAGTATGAGCTTATTAAATGCCTTTTGAATGACTAACGGCTTGTAGATAGAGAATTCATTCGTATTCAGAATGTGAACGGGGAAGGATACAAGTAACTCATCAAAGCACTCCACCTCACTCCAGATGTCAGACATGCTGCCATGAGCACATCTGGCTTTCTAGGCTATGCTGCTCCCTGAAGACTAGTGTCACACACGAAGAGCTCTAGTCTGGGAGAACAGCTCTATTAGACTTCCATCAGTTGCTCACTCCTGCACTATCCCTTCCTCTCTCCTGCAGTATCTTCTAAGTATGTGAAAAGTAAAACTACTACTATATATGTAATGGGTAGTACATTTGTGAGAGTCATGACTAACAACTGCTACAAGCTGAAAGCATTGTTTTTGTTTGCTTTTTTGAGACAGGGTCTCACTCTGTCATCCAGGCTGGAGTGCAGTGGTACAATCATAGCTCACTGCAGCCTCAACTTCCCAGGGTCAGGTGATCCTCCCACCGCAGCCTCCCAAGTAGCTAGGACTACAGGTGCGTGCCACCATGCCTGGCTAATTTTTGTATTTGTTGTAGAGATGGGGTTTCACCTTGTTGCCCAGGCTGGTCTTGAACTCCTGGGCTCAAGTGATCTGCCCGCTTTGGCCTCTCAAAGTGCTGAGATTACAGGTGTGAGCCACCACACCCAGCCAGTTTTTCAAAGGTTTGAATAAGTTGATATGGATATGCCTAATTCATAAAAGATCAATAATGAAAATAGAATGTTTTTAAGAATCTTTGATGTTGAGTTCAAGAACAGCCATACTATTGCATAGCATGTCTTTGGTGCCAGAGGCTGCATGGCCCAGTACTTCTGACCATAATATAAATCTTACATGCCTAGAAATCAGGAAAAGGACATCCTCTTCCTCACCAGGCATGTTACTACATGCCATTGAATAGATAGAACTTTTCATAGATACAAAACATCAGAAGCAGTCTTGTGAAACTTTCAGCACTTTTAGGACTGTTTCCTGTATCCCTTTAAAATCACCTGTAGGCTGGGTGCAGTGGCTCACACCTGTAATTCCAGCACTTTGGGAGGCCGAGGCAGGTGGATTACTTGAGCTCAGCAGTTCAAGACAAGCCTGGGCAATATGGCAAAACCCCACCTCTACCAAAAATACAATTAGCTGGGCATGGTGGTGCATGCCTGTGGTACCAGCTACTTGGAAGGCTGAGGCGGGAGGATCGCTGGAGCCCAGAAAAGGCTGCAGTAAGCCATGATCGTGCCACTGTACTCCAGCCTGGGTGATAGCGTGAGACCCTATCTCAAAAAATGAAAAAGAGAAAGGAACCACCTGTAGGGTGGGCACAATGGCTCACGTCTGTAATCTCAGCACTTTGGGTGGCTGAGGTGGGAGGATTGCTTGAGGCCAGGAATCCTAGACCAGCCTGGGCAACAAAGTGAGATCCCCATCTCGACAAAAAATACCAAAAGTTAGCCAGGCGTGTTGATATGTGCCTGTAGTCCCAGCTATTTGGGAAGCTGAGGCGAGAAGACTGCTTGAGCCCCAAGAGGCTGAGGCTGCCGTGAGCCTGATCGCACCACTGCCCTGCAGCCTGGGCAACAGAGCAAGACCCTGTCTAAAATTAACAAAAAAAAAAAAAGTCACCTCTCTACTAGCTCACAAGGTGGCGAGTTTCTAGAATATAGGTGTCTTTGTGTCTACCTATATGATCTGACAAGTAGAGCAATCACAGTATATTAATCATTTCAGTCGTTATTTTAATTTTTTATTTTTTTGAGATGGAGTCTCACTCTGTCGCTCAGGCTGGAGTGCAAGTGGTGCGATCTCGGCTCACTGAAACCTCTGCCTCCCGGGTTCAAGCAATTCTCCTGCCTCAGCCTCCCAAGTAGCTGGGACTACAGGTGCCTGCCACCATGCCCAGCTAATTTTTGTATTTTTAGTAGAGACAAAGTTTCATCATATTGACCAGGCTGGTCTCTGACCTTGTGATCTGCCCACCTTGGCCTCCCAAAATGCTGGGATTACAGGCGTGAGCCACCGAGCCTGGCCCCATTTCAGTCTTTAAAAACCATTAAGTCAGTCAGTCACCTTACCTCACAATTCATGTTATTTTTCAGCCCTTGAATGTACTTGTCCAATTCAAGCCTGAAAGTATGTTCTTAAGGAAGCAATAAAGGATGAATAATGAAGACAGTATTTCATCTGTCAACAAGAAATTTAAAATCTCTCAAATAATGTGAGCTGCAAATGCAAACAAGCCAAGGCAAAATGGCCACATGAAGGTATGAAATTCAACTAAATACACGAGGAGTAGAAAAGCTTTTTGGAGGTTGGTAGTAATATTCTTCCACCTGCCTTCCCATGTTTTCCTTCCTGATGTTCCCAAAAACCAAAGAAAGGATATAGCTCAAGTCCTTTTTCAGACCCTCCTAAAAAGCAGACCACATATTCTGAAGGGTTATGTTCAGAGTCTACTGTTACTGTTTCAGGAAGCAGTTTTTCATTTTGGAAAAGGCAGTAATAACAACCAACTCGGTAACCTGGAATTCTAGAAAAGAAAGAAAATGTAAAATGCATTATTTTGGTTACTCATGCATCTATAATTTTGTGGACTGCTCTGAATTCCAGTCATCTTGATCTGGCAACACCATTAAACTGCCCACTAACTCAGAGCTTCCCAGACTTCTCGTTGGTGTACTTGCAGCAGCAAAGAAAAATGAATGTATACCCTGGAGGGCTTTAGTTAAAGCAGCGACTACCATACATGAAATTTCTTTGAATTCTCCTGTCTTACATGAAAAATTCACACAAATTTCACTCTAGTTCATACCCATGTTTATATTTAAAAAAAGCATGTTCTCCCCTCTCCCAAACCTTCACAAATTGATGTTTCAGGCAGATGTGTCTGAAGGTGGCCTCATCCTTGGGAAGTGGCCTCAAACTCCTGAGGGGACCTGTATGCTAACTTCACGGTCTGAGTTGAACTATAATAAAGACGTGTAATGGAGGCCGGGCACAGTGGCTCACACCTGTAATCCCAGCACTTTGGGAGGCCAAGGCGGGTGAATCACCTGAGGTCAGGAGTTCGAGACCAGCCTGGCCAACATGGTGAAACCCCATCTCTACTAAAAATACAAAAATTAGCCAGGTATGGTGGTGCATGCCTGTAATCCCAGCTATTCGGGAGGCTGAGGCAGGAGAATTGCTTGAACCAGGGAGGCGGAGGTTGCAGTAAGCCAAGATCACGCTACTGTACTCCAGTCTGGGCAACAGAGTGAGACTCTATCTTAAAAAAAAAAAAAAATAGAGGTGTAATGGAAAGACAGTTGGAATTGGACTAATAATGCTGATGTTTAAGCCTGAACTCCATCAATTTGACCAGCCTCATGACCTGAGTTTACATAAACTTCTCTGAGTTTATTTCCTCATCTGAAAATGAAAATAAGAGTATCTGCTATATTTCCCCTTTGTAAGGAAAATTACATAAAAGTTTGTGAAAATACTTTACCAACTGTATACAAATTTAGTTTTAATAATCAACTCTTTTCTTCTTCTAAGTACAAAACTTATTAGCCTTGGCAACATGGTAGGACCCCATTTCTAAAAATAAAAAAATTAAAAAAAATTAAAAAATTAGCTGGGCATAGTAGTGCCTGCCTGCAGTCCCAGCTACTTGGGAGGCTGAGGTGATAGGATTGATTAAGCCCAGGAGGTCAAGGCTGCAGTGAGCTGTAATCGCACCACTGCACTCCAGCCTGGGCAACAAAGCAAGACCCTGTCTCAAAAAAAAAATAAACTAATTAAATAAAGTGCAATTGGGTGCCAGGGTCTCTGCCATTCAATTAATTCCATTCCACAAATGTTTATGTGTGAGGCCCAGTGCTCGGGCTGCCAGAGAATAAAAACAAATTCTGCAGGTCTAGTAGGAGCTGATCTTTTGGAGTTTCTCATCACTTCTCATATTTATTTCAGAAATAAAAACTCAGGACACAGCACATTTTGCACTTACTTTAGCTCCACAGATGCAACATTACCCAGCCCTTCAAAGACTGCACCTTTTGAAAGACGCTTAGCAATGAAACTGCGCAGCTCTGGCTCCACTTCGGATGGTAGATTAGTATCTGCCAAGGAGAGGCTTGACAAATGAAAGACACACATTCTTTACCAGTGGACTAGTGTATTCACACCCATTAAGTCAGACAGAATGGTACCAAAGCCAGGGGCTCTTTTAAGGACTGGGGAAAGCTGTCCTTATGACCCCTATTGGTGAGGCTTCTAGGAATGTATGCCACTAAGTATGATCTACCTCATCAAATAGCTTAAAATATTCCTATCTTTCCAGCTCATTCTCTCCAATACTGTGACTCCACTGGAACCCCCAATCCGCTGACCCTACCTCTTTTTCAGTCTCTCAAGTTTCTCATCTCACTTCTCTCCTTATTCTGCCTTAATTCCATGGTCAGTCATTATAATCACACCCCTGCGTACATTCTTATCTTTTTTATCTTTCAACTTTATTGAGGTATAATTGATGATTTAAAAATTTCAGGGCTGGGGCTGGGCGCAGTGGCTCACGCCTGTAATCCCAGCACTTTGGGAGGCCGAGGCGGGTGGACCACGAGGTCAAGAGATCGAGATCATCCTGGCTAACACGGTGAAACCCCGTCTCTACTAAAAAAAATACAAAAAAAATAGCCAGGCGTGGTGGCGGGTGCCTGTAGTCCTAGCCACTCGGGAGGCTGAGGCAGGAGAATGGCGTGAACCTGGGAGGCAGAGCTTGCAGTGAGCCGAGATCTGCACTCCAGCCTGGGCAACAGAGGAAGACTCTGTCTCAAAAAAAAAAAAAAAAAAAAAAATTTCAGGGCTGGGCAAGGTGGCTCATGCCTGTAATCCCAACACTTTGGGAGGCAGAGGTGGGCGAATCACTTGAGTCCAGGAGTTCAAGACCAGCCTGGGCAACATGGCAAAACCCCATCTCTACCAGAAATACAAAAATTAGCCAGGCATGGTGGTCAGTAGTCCCAGCTACTGGGGAGGCTGAGGTGAGAGGATCACCTGAGGCCGGGGAGGTTGACGCTGCAGCGAGCCAAGATCATGCCACTGCACTCCAGCCTGGGCAGCAGAGCAAGACCCTGTCTCAATTTAAAAGGAAAAAAAAAAAAGAATTTCTTTCTGGCTAATCACCAAGCACACTATCAGTATGTGGATTTGTTTGCCCCAGCCTTGAATGAACCAGCCAATGAGGAAATCAGGATGAGGTTCCTAGGGGATAGGAGGAATTGATGGTTTGACTCAGGGAAAGCTCAGTGGAAATAGAGTATCCGCTGACATGTACAGGCCAGAGATGCAGGGAAGATGAAAGCACATGCATGAATTATGGTGAAGCTCTTTTTACCTGAAATCATCACCAGAGGGAGTTTCTGCATTTGTGCCACTTGGGCTTCCGTCATCACTGTCCCCTCGTTGCTGTGCCAATCTGCAAGCCACAAAACCAATAGTGCTATCAATTTTGGGCTCTAAACCAAGAGGAGTATGGGGGCCTTGCAAGCAGGGTAAGGCAAGGAGTCAACTAAAAATGCTGCAATGTGGAAGTGCACTGCCTATCCTCATGACAAGGAAAACCCATACAGCAGTGAAGACAAGGGCCTCTTCTCTCTCTAGGCCACCTAACAGGTGGAGGAAAGGCTAAATACCCAGAAGGTTCAAGGAAACTCCTTTAAAAACTAAACTTGACAAGGCCAAGAAGGTTCCAGGAAAGTCAGTCAGAAGGAGGGAAAAGAGGAAGCAAGAACAGAGGAAAACCAGAGGGCGGGGATGGGGGTGTGTGTGACAGAAATGGGAGAAGTGGGGAGATAATGACAGAAAGGAGAGGGGACGGGAACTGAAATTAATGAGCGTGCGGGGCACTGCGCTAAACAAAGGGCAGCCGCGAGAGTAAGGGGCTGGGATGATATAGGAGCAGATGAAGGGCACAGGCATGGTTGGGCCAGGCATACAAGTCCACAATGGGGGCCGGGAAGAGCAGCGGGAGGCGAGGAGCGCCCTTCAGGCCAGAGACCTTGGCTGGGAGAGAAGAAGATGGCTTTTAGGAGCGGCCGGGCCGCTGGGCCGGGGGTGGGGTGCAAGGCCGGGCGGCGGGCCGGGGGCGGGGCCGCAGGGGCGGGCGGGCTGGCAGGCCGAGCTGGGCGCCAGCACCTGCTTCCGCGGTAGCTGTAAAGACAGTAGTGGCTGCTGGACGGCGGCTCGAGTCTCCGCTCCTCGGCTGAACCTCCCTCTTCGCTGCTCTCTAGTTCCTTTTCATCTCCATCCAGCGACTCCTGCAAGGAAGGGAGCATCGCGGCGGCCTCTGAGCGGCCCTGTGTCTCCGCCAAACCGCTCCCCTGCTGTCGTGCAGCCGTCGGTATCAGGGCTCGTCCGGCTCCCGGCCCTCGCACACCTGCGTTCCGCTGGTTTCCCCGGGTTCGCAGGCAAGGACTGGCCTGGAAAGGGAGGCTCTTCTCCCCACAGGGGCCGACAGGCGTACTGAGTTCGCCTTTACTGAAAAGCTTTTACCATTTATTTTGAACTTATTTTCCCTTGAGACATCTGGGAAACTTTCTATGTGATAAAGGTGGCACAACTACCTAGCCACATGGAAAAGAATAAGGCTACTCCTCTGCCTCCTTGCGCGAGTGCCAGCAGGCACAGACACCCGTTTGATCAAAAAGTTAAGAATTTAAAATGAATTTTGTTAAAGAGAAAATGTGGGATAATTTTGTTAATTCTTGAAGAAGGTCTTTCCAAACATAACAAAACACTTAAAAGTCATAAAGGAAAACGTTTAAAAAAATGACTACGTAAAAACTAAAAGGCTGGGCACGGTGGCTCACGCCTGTAATCCCAGTGCTTTGGGAGACCGACGCAGGCGGATCACTTGAGGTCAGGAGTTCAAGACCAGCCTGGGCAACATGGTGAAACTCTGTCTCTACTAAAAGTACAAAAAAATTAGCCAGGTGTGGTGGTTCACGCCTGTAATCCCAGCTACCCTTCCAGTCTCTGCCCATTACCCAGTTCTAACACCAATTCACATTTTCAGGTGTTTGTTTCTGCAACACCCCATTCTCTGGTACCAGTTTTCTGTCTCAGTCCATTTTATGATGCTATAAAAGGATACCAAAGACTGGGCAATTTATAATCACCTCTTAAAGGCCCCATTTCTTAATAGTCTTACAATGGTAATTACATTTCAACATGAATTTGGGAGTGGACAAACACTCAAACCATAGCGCCACGTGAAGGAGGCGGCAGACTGGAGTGATGTGTCTACAAACCAAGGAATGTCAAGGATTGATGGTCATCACCAGAAGCTAGGAGAGGACATGAAACACTTTCTCCCCTAGAGGCTTCAAGAGAGTATGTCCCCACCAGCACCTCCATGTCAACTTCTAGCCTCCAGAACTGTGAAATAATACATTTCCATTGTTTTAAGCCACCGTGTGTGTGTGCGTGCATGTGTTTTGTGTGTATTTTTTTATTTTTAGTAGTACAAATTTTATTCATAAATAAAACTTTATAAAGTTAAAAGCAGGGGCAGTTCCTATTTTTAAAAAGGAATAGTGGAAGGCAATCTGCCATTTCATTTAAAATTACAAGTTAGGTTTTTCAGATGGACAACAGTTGAGATCATTAAATCCCCTTCCTGCTTCTCAGATTTTCACAAAACAGCACATTAAATCCTCAGTCCTAAGGAATCACGGCAGAGATTCCAAATTGCCTCTCAATATCAAAGTGGATAGCACAGTTTTCTTCTCTTGCAATAAAGGTACTCATTTGATGAAGAAGGGAGTATAGCAGTCAAATTCTTAAAAGATTGTATTGCAGAAGTTACTGCCATGTCTTCATTTGCAATGGGTATCCTCACCTCTATCTCCCATTCAGTAACATTGTCAGTTTCCTTATCTCTCATTTCAACTACATTTAAAAGAGGATTCTGATTGCGGGCAACACATGACAGAGGCATTTCAGATTGGACAGTAGTCTCTTGAGATATACTTGATTTTAGTTTTAAGCAGAAGAACTTCCTGGAGAGGTTGAGTTACCACAGTCATGAGGATGGTAGAAAAACTCATAGTAGGTATTTGGCAAAACATAGGTTACAAGGCAACCATCTCCTAGAAACACTTCATCGAGGTTCATATACAAATTGTGAAATATCATGGGTTTAATCCTGGCACAGAACCAAAACTGGGTGCATTGTACTTGAATAGCTGACCAGTCCCCAGCACAGATCTATATCGAGGAATCGAGAAAAAAGAGCCCATTTAACCCCAAAATGGTCTTCATTTGCCCAGACTAAAAACCAAATCTCACTCAGGAAACAGCTGTATTTTTATTTTTTATAGAGACAGGGTATCACTTTGTTGCTCAGGCTGGTCTTGAACTCCTGGGCTCAAGTGATCCTTCTGCCCTATCCTCCCAAAGTGCTGAGATTACAGGTGTGAGCCACCGTGCCCAGGTGGTACGTGTTATAGCAGCCATAAGAAACTAATATGGTGGCTGGGTGCAGTGGCTCACGCCTGTAATCCCAGCACTTTGGGAGGCCGAGGTGGGCGGATCACAAGGTCAGGAGATCGAGACCATCCTGGCTAATATGGTGAAACCCCGTCTGTACTAAAAATACAAAAAATAAGCTCAGTGAGGTGTTGGGCGCCTGTAGTCCCAGCTACTCGGGAGGCTGAGGCAGGAGAATGGTGTGAACCTGGGAGGCAGAGTGCACTCCAGCCTGGGCCATAGAGCCAGACTCTGTCTCAAAAAAAAAAAAAAAAAAAGAAAGAAAGAAATACGGCCGGGCGCGGTGGCTCACACCTGTAATCCCAGCACTTTGGGAGGCTGAGGTGGGTGGATCACGAGGTCAGGAGTTTGAGGCCAGCCTGGCCAATATGGTGAAATCCCGTCACTACTGAAAATACAAAAGTTAGCCTGGCGTGGTGGCACACACCTGTAGTCCCAGCTACTCGGGAGGCTGAGGCAGAAGACTCACTTGAACCTGGGAGGCAGAGGTTGCAGTGAGCCGAAATCGTGCCACTGCACTCCAACCTGGGTGACAGAGTGAGACTCTGTCTCAAAAAAAAAAAAAAGAAAAGAAAAAAAGAAAGAAAGGAACTAATAGAGTCCCCCCAACAACGCCTTCTTCTATTCTTATCTGGATTTCTTCACATTCTTCCCTGTTAATCCCATTTTTTCTAGATTATGGTTTATTATCTTGATTTGCTCAAGTACTGCCTCCAATGTTATCCAAGAAAGGGTATATATAAAATAATTTTTAAGCCCTTGCATGTCTGAAAATATATCCTCACGTCTTTATTGTATTTTCACATTTGATTGGATATTCCTTAGAAACAGAATTTTAGGGGCCAGTCATGGTGGCACACACCTGTAATCCCAGCACTTTGGGAGGCTGAGGCAGGCGGATCACAAGGTCAGGAGTTCGAGACCAGCCTGGCCAACATGGTGAAACCCCGTCTCTATTAAAAACACAACAATTAGCCAGGCCTGGTGGTGCATGCCTGTGATCCCAGCTACTCAGGAGGCTGAGGCAGGAGAATCACTTGAACCTGGGAGGCGGAGGTTGCAGTGAGCCAAGATCATGCCACTGCTCTCCAGCCTGGGCAACAGAGTGAGTCTCCGTCTCAGGGGGAAAAAAAAGCAATAGAATTTTAGGTTGATATGATCGGACATTGAATTCAAGGTCAAAAAGAATTCCCCTGGCCAGGCGCGGTGGCACACACCTGTAATCCCAGCACTTTGGAAGGCTGAGGCAGGCAGATCACAAGGTCAGGAGATTGAGACCATCCTGGCCAACATGGTGAAACCCTGTTTCTACTGAAAATATAAGAATTAGCCGGGCGTGGTGGCGCACGCCTGTAGTCCCAGCCACTCGGGGGTCTGAGGCAGGAGAATCCCCATGTTCATCAGGCTAGTCTCGAACTCCTGACCTCGTGATCCGCCCTCCTCAGCCTCCCAAAGTGCTGGGATTACAGGCATGAGCCACTGTGCCTGGTCCAAATCAACCATTTCTCCAAGGACCTCAGGTTGCTTTTACTGGAGAATGGTATTACAAACCAAGATCTGGGGGCCAAGTATGCTTGATATGGGACATTATTGCTTCTAGGCCCTCTCAGCTGATATATGTATCTATACTAACTTTAGTATATACACATATCCATAAATATTTCTCTATGTATCTATTTTAAAATAAACACGAGTTCATACTGGTGTCTCCAGCTCTAATCCATGGCCGCATGGATCATTCTAGCCTCCTCCTCTTGCTTAGCTATAAACCCACTAGAACAATGAGAGGCATGGCATGGTGGCTCATGCTTGTTAATCTTAACACTTTGAGAAGCTAAGGCAGGAGGATCACTTGAGCCCAGGAGTTCAAGACCAGCCTGGACAACAAAGCAAGACTTTATCTCTACAAAAAATACAAAAATTAGCAAGGCATGGTGGCATGGCCCTGTAGTCCCTGCTACTCCGTGGGCTGAGGTGAGAGGATCCATTGAGCCCAGGAGATCAAGGCTGCAGTGTCCTATGATTGCACCACTGTACACTACCAGCCTGGGCCACCGAAGCCCTGCTAATTTTTAATTTTTTCGTAGAGACAGGATATTGCTTTGTTGCCCAGGCTCACCTTAAACTTCGGGCTTCAAGTGATTCTCCCACCTCAGCCTTCCAAGGTGCTGGGATTACAGGAATGAGCTAGCGCACCAGGCCTTCTTTAATTTCTAACAGGAATTTTTTTTTTTTTTTTTTTTTTTTTTGAGACGGAGTCTCGCTCTGTTGTCAGGCTGGAGTGCAGTGGCACGATCTCGGCTCACTGCAACCTCTGCCTCCCAGGTTCAAGCGATTCTCCTGCCTCAGCTTCCTGAGTAGCTGGAACTACAGGCACACACCACTAGGCCCAGCTAATTTTTGTATTTTTAGCAGAGACAGGGTTTCACCATGTTGGCCAGGATGGTCTCAATCTCTTCACCTCAGGTGATCCTCCTGCCTAAGCCTCCCAACTAACAGCAATATTTTATTGCTTTCATAGTAAAAGTGTTTTAATCTGTTTGTGGTGCTGCAACAAACACCACAGACTGGAGAATTTATGAATAACAGAATTGTATTTCTTTCTTTTTTTTTTTGGGGGGATGGAGTCTCACTCTGACGCCAAGGCTGGAGTACAGTGGCACAATCTCAGCTCACTGCAACCTCTACCTGCCAGGTTCAAGCCTCAGCCCGGGTTCTCCTGCCTCAGCCTCCTGAGTAGCTGGGATTACAGGCACCCACCACAATGCCCATCTAATTTTTGTATTTTTAGTAGAGACAGGATTTTGCCATGTTGGCAAGGCTGGTCTCGAACTCTTGATCTCAGGTGATCAACCCACCTCGGCCTCCCAAAGTGCTGGGATTACAGGCATGAGCCACCACACCTGGCCAGAATTTTATTTTCTTTCTTTTTTTTATCCCGAGATGGAGTTTTGCTCTTATTGCACAGGCTGGAGTGCAACGGTGCGATCTCGGCTCACTACAACCTCTGCCTCCTCGGTTCAAGTCATTCTCCTGCCTCAGCCTTCAGAGTAGCTGGGATTACAGGCACCTGCCACCATATCCAGCTATTTTTTTTGTATTTTTTAGTAGAGACAGGGTTTCATCATGTTGGCCACGCTGGTCTCGAACTCCTGACCTCAGGTGATCCACCCACCTCAGCCTCCCAAAGTGTTGGGATTACAGGGGTGAGCCACCACCACACCCAGTGAATTTTATTTTCTTATAGTCTGGAAATTTGGAAATCCAAGATCAAGGCACTAATACTCCGTGTCTGATGAGGGCATTCTTGCTGCATCCTCATTTGGTTGAAGGCAAGAGAGAGTAGAGTTTAGTTCCTTCCAGCACTTTAATAAAATCACTAATCTCCCCCCCCGCCCCCGCCCCGTTTACTCATGATTTAATCACCTGGTAAAGGTCCTACCACTTAATGCTATCACATTGGTGATTATGTTTCAAGCAGTTGGGGGGGATATTCAGCACACTGCAATATGGTTTTAAACTTTTTCATTTTTTAATTTATTTTTTCATAGAGATGGTCTCACTATGGTGCCCAGGTTGGTCTCACACTCCTGGCCTCAAGCCACCCTCCTGCCTCGGTCTCCCAAAGCACAGCGATTACAGGCTTGAGCAACTGCACCCAGCCTGAACTTCTTTTTTTTTTTTTTTTTTTCTTTTTGAGACAGAGTCTTGCTCTGCCGCCCAGGCTGGAGTGCAGCAGAGTGATCTCGGCTCACTGCAGCCTCCACCTCCCGGGTTCAAGAGATTCTCCTGCCTCAGCCTCCGGAGTAGCTGGGATTACAGGCGTGCCCCACCACGCCTGGCTAATTTTTTTTTTTTTGGTATTTTTAGTAAAGACCAGGTTTCACCATGTTGACGAGGCTGGTTTTGAACTCCTGATCTCAGGTGATCCACCCGCCTCAGCCTCCCAAAGTGCTGGGATTACGGGTGTGAGCCACTGCGCCCAGTCTAAACCGATCCTTTAAAATTCAAATTTAATTCAGCTCCACACATGCTTTGTGTTTTTGGGCAAATTATTCCAGCTCTCTTAAGTCTCTTTTATCTCATCTCTATTAACAAGTTGACGAAAATGGCTCATACCCCAGAGGCTGAGACAAATAATGTTAAAACTTACTACAATGCTTGGCACACGGTAGGTGCTCCATGGATGTCTGCTATTATTTTTTGCTTTTAATAGTAACACATAATTTACATTACTAGCTATTACTATATGCTAAGCTCTGTTCTAAGTGCAGCCAGATGAAGTTTAAGTGCCTTGCCCAAAATCAGGCAGCTAGGCAGTGGCACTGGTGGACCATGAACCCAAGCACTGGGCTTTTAACCACCTCTCACTTGCATGATCCTCCGGTTGCCCTCTTAGAACCACTCTGTGCCTTCTCAGAGACTTCGGCATGAAATCCAACTTCTGAGAATGCTTCTAGGGTTCGCCAGAACCTGCCTTTGCTAGCCTCCCTAGGATTATCTCTTGTGACCAGCACCTTCACTGACAGCTCCAGTCTTTTTTTTTGAGACAGAGTCTCACTCTGCCACCCAGGCTGGAATGCAATGGCGAGATCTCGGCTCACTGCAACCTTTACCTCCCAGGTCCAAGTGATTCTCCTGCCTCATTCTCCCGAGTAGCTGAGGTTACAGGCGCCTGCCACTACGCCCGGCTAATTTTTGTATTTTTAGTAGAGACAGGGTTTCACCATGTCAGCCAGGCTGGTCTCGAACTCCTGACCTCAAGTGATCCGCCTGCCTCGGCCGTGGCCCATAGTGTTGGGATTACTGGCGTGAGCCACCGCGCCCGGCTATCAGCTCCAGTCTTACCACGATTAGTTTTTCACGTGCTAATCGCCCAACCTCAAAGACTTAAACTCTTTGCTCCCTTACTAAGATACCCTTTCCTTTACCTTGCTTGCTCCCGGTGACTCCTCAAGAAACCTTTCTTGTGTCGGGCGCAGCGGCTCAAGCCTGCAATCCAGCACTTTGAGAGGCGGAGGCGGGCGGATCACTTGAGCCCAGGAGTTCGAGACCAGCCTCGCTAACATGGTGAAACCCCATTCTACTAAAAATACAAAAATTAGCAGGGCTTGGTGGCGCGGGCCTGCAGTCCCAACTACTCAGGAGGCTGAGGCAGGAGAATCGCTTGAACCCGGGAGACGGAGGTTGCAGTGAGCAACGATCGTGCCGCTGCACTCCAGCCTGGGCGACAGAGCGAGACTTGGTCTCAGAAAAATAAAACAAAACAAACAAAAACAAAACCTTTCTTGACAACCCAACGACCACTACCACTACGGCCGCCCTAGGACTCCCGCTCTCTGAGGTCCTACAGCACTTCGCATATCCCCCAACGCCGCATTGAGGACTCTGCGTTGTGTACTCGTCTGTCACCAATCTGCGAGTTGCAGAGACTAACTTCTTTGGTTTAGCATTTAATAGGCACATAATCAACATTTACTGTTCAATTGAAACAAAATTAAAATTGGGCGCTGTCTCTATCTTTATTTGTGATCGGCCCTAACTGCACTGGCAATCTTTTCCGTTTCTTTGTTTTCTGTTTTCCCTCCGCATGCCCCTTCGCGTACCTAGGGGCTCCAGCTCCTTTTCAAAAGAAACCCAAACTGCTCCGCAAGCACAGCCAGCGAAAGCGAAAGACTCTCAAACGGACAAGATGGCTGCCACCTCTTCGCGCCTCTTAGTCCCACCCACTCAGGGCGGAGGTCTGCGTCATGTGACCCTCCCCTTCTTGGCTCCGCCTCCTACCGCAGTGCCTGACGGGAGGCGGAGCAGGGAACGAGGCCGTCGGCCATTTTGTGTCTGCTTCCTGTGGGACGTGGTGGTAGCCGTTGGGTCGGGGAAGTGAGGGATTTTTCGCCTCGTGTCTCCTGTTTCTTTTCTCCTCCCTTTTACTGTGCCGGTAGAACACAGTTATGGGTCGCAAGAAGAAGAAGCAGCTGAAGCCGTGGTGCTGGTATCCTTTGTCGGTTTGAAGTCGAGGTCGCGTTAGGTTGCCGGTTGGTGGGGCCTGGGACTGGGAGGCCTGGATTTGGCTTACGGCGTGGAGCGTTTGTATTTAGGCGTCTGCGTGGGTGGCCTGGTGGCTGGGATTGGACTTGGGAAGGCTTCTAGGAAAATGGGGTTCCGAGGTCGACGGAGTTCCGAGGTCGATAGGCTCTTGCAGTTGTGGGTCGTGTGACTCTGTGACTCAGGAGGATCTTGTTTGGTGCGAATTTTGGACTCTGGGAGGCGGCCTGGACCCCTCCGCCATGGACAGTGTCCCGTAGGGACTGTTCAGCCACATTCCGTTGTTTTGGTGACGATTCAACAAAGGGACTTTTCTTCGAGTGCGATAGGCTTATTACTTTCATGGAGGGTTGGGGACAGCTTCCCAGTCTGTCACCCACTTTATCTGTTTTTATTTACTTTATGTGTGTTTTGTGTTTATTTTTTCGAATTGGCGGTTTAGTAAAGAACCAAGTTAGTCAACCCCGGTTTCGAACCTTTTTTTTTTTTTTTTTTTTTTCTTTTCGGGGCGGGAGGAGAACTAGCTTCCGTGTCTCACCCAGAGGCGCCTTAATCTTCAGGAAGCGTTCTCACAGGGTGGAGTTTCTGTTACCCAACTTTGTAGGACTAAAAAGTGCCTATCTTATTAGAAAGGAAAACTCTTACTACAGTGTGGTATTATTTAATGCTTTTTCCGGAAGCGTTAATATTCTTTACATTAAAATTGATTTTATTTACTGTTTTGTACGTAAAGGCGGCTTGTTGCAGTACTGCGTTTATTTATGTAACAGTTTTAAAAATAGCTTAAATACGGTTACGAATTTTGTAGTGTGATTTTAGGAAAATCTGAGTAGTGAGGTAAGAATTCTGTTTTATTGATTTAGTAAGAATTCTGTTTTATTGATTTTATTGATCCGTGAATTTAAATACATTGCTTGGCAACATAAATTCATACGGAATTGGAAACAACTTTATGGATTGTTCATTCGAAATTATGTGATTATTGTTCACCATATAGTTAATCTTAGATTCTAAATATTGCTAAATTCCTAATCCAGTTATTGCTATCGTCTTCATATCTAGTGAAGTAATTGTCTTGACAGAACCTTGGGGATTTCTTAACTCTTTCCCGTCCTCAGGGTGCGTTTATAAATGTTGAAATACTTACAACAAAAGTTTCACCGACATCTCTGTTAAACATAGGAATTTGACAAAGTGTATTGCTGATTACTGAGATGTGTTTTTTGGGGTGGTGAAGAGAGCTGGGCTTCTAGGAAATTGAAAATACTGAAATAACATGGCAAGTGTAGTCCCTAATTGTGTAATAAATATAAAAAGCAGAGTTTCTATACAGTACCATTTTGGTTTTAGCTGTTCCCATATTGTAATGTTATCCATGTTTTTATTATAGGCAGTGTCATCATTAGGCTGTTTTTGTGCCTTAACAGTATTGATCAGGTATTGTAATAGAGATTTTGATGATGAGAAGATCCTTATTCAGCACCAAAAAGCAAAGCATTTTAAATGCCATATATGTCACAAGAAATTGTATACAGGACCTGGCTTAGCTATTCATTGCATGCAGGTAAGGATTTTTCTTTTGTATTTATTGTCCGCTTGTGATTTGGAAACAACTTGAAAGAATAATCTTTTTTATTTTTTTCAGTTTCGGTCTTGTCGCCCAGGCTGGAGTGCAATGGTGCAATCTCGGCCCAGTGCAACCTCTGCCTCTCGGGTTCAAGCTATTCTTCTGCCTCAGCCTCCCGAGTAGCTGGGACTACAGGCGGCCGCCACCATGCCCGGCTAATTTTTTGTATTTTTAGTAGAGACTGGGATTTCACCATGTTGGCCAGGCTGGTCTCGAACTCCTGACCTCAGGTGATCCACCCACCTGGGCCTCCCAGAGTGCTGGGATTACAGGCATGAGCCACCGCGCCTGGCGGAAAGAATAATCATTTATTTCTCTGACAACTGTAGTTTTTTTTGTTGTTGTTCATTTACTTGCTGCAAAAGATAGCCAGTCAGCCTTAAAAAAAAACAAATTTGTTCGATAGCCATCAAGACAATAAACAAAACTGGCTTTTTCTGTTTAAAGAGGGTTTGTATTTGTATTTAGTTTGATAGTACCTTACTAGGTTAGATTGGTAACAGATCGAAATCACAAAATATTTCCTGAGTACTTGGAGCAGAGAACAAGGATCAGCGATTTAGATTTTGTAGGTGGTCTGGCCATAAGAATTAATACTTAGTTAGCAGTCATTACTTACTGCCATTGAAGGATTTGTTATTATCTGTAGCTTGGGGCTAGGCTAATTTCAGCACTTTATTTATTGGACTTCTTTTGGAATGGCAGCATTGTACTTTTTGCTTTTGTTTTTAAGAGATGGCCTTGCTCTGTGGCCCAGGCTGGATTGCAGTGACATGGTTATGGCTCACTGCAGCCTCATATTCCTGGGTTCTAGCCATCTTCCTGCCTCGTTCTCCCAAAGCCTTGGGATTATGGGCATGAGCCATTGTGCCAGCCCAGAATTGTATTTCATTTAATAATTTCTAGGGCCGGGTGCGGTGGCTCACGCTTGTAATCCCAGCACTTTGGGAGGCCGAGGCGGGCGGATCACGAGGTCAGGAGATCGTGATCTCTACTAAAAATACAAAAAATTAGCCCGACGTGGTGGCTGGCGCCTGTAGTCCCAGCTACTGGGAGAGGCTGAGGCAGGAGAATGGCGTGAACCCGGGAGGCGGAGCTTGCAGTGAGCCGAGATTGTGCCACTGCACTCCAGCCTGGGTGACAGAGCGAGACTCCGTCTCAAAAAAAAAAAAAAAAAAAAAAAATATATATATATATATATAATTTCTAGGTTTTGGTGGGGCGTGGTGGCTCACGCCTCTAATCCCAGCACTTTGGGAGGCCAAGGTGGGTGGATCACAAGGTCCGGAGTTCAAGACAGCCTGACCAACATGGTGAAACCCCTTTTCTACTAAAGATACAAAAATTAGCAGGGTGTGTTGGCATGCGCCTGTAATCCCGGCTACTGGGGAGACTGAGGCAAGAGAATCATTTGAACCGTGGAGGCAGAGGTTGCAGTGAGCTGAGTTTGTGCCACTGCACTCCAGCCTGGGTGACAGAGACTCTGTCTCAAAAAAAAAAAAAAAAAAAGTGTTAGAGAACCTACTACATGTTAGACCCACAGCTGTTCACTGTTGCAGCCATTAGTTACATGTGACTATTTAAAATTATATAAATATCTAAATGCTCAGTTTCTCTGTCACATAGCTAACTATTATATTGGGTTATGTGGGTAAGAACATTTTATTTTGATTGATTGACAGGGTCTCACTCTGTTGTCCAGGCTGGAGTGCAGATCGTAGCTCACTGCAACTCAACTTTGAACTCCCTTACTCAAATGATCCTTCCACCTTAGCCTCCTGAGTACCTGGGACAACAGTTGTGTGCCACCATACCCGGCTATTTTTAAAGTTTTATTTTTGTAGAGACAGGGTCTCACTGTGTTGCACAGGCTGGTCTCCCAACTCCCGGGATCAATCGATTCTCCCACTTGGCCTCCCAAAGTGCTGGAATTACAGTTGTGAGCCACTGAGCCCAGCCATTTTCTTTAATTCTGAATGAAATGGGGGTTTAAATAGAGATGTATGCTATGCTCTGTCACCTTTTTTTTTTTGAAAGGGAGTTTTACTTTTGTCTTGTGCTCACTGCAGCCTCCGCCTCCTGGGCTTAAGTGATTCTCGTGCATCAGCCTTCTGAGTAGCTAGGATTACAGGTGTGCACCACCGTGCCTGCCTGAGTTGTATTTTTAGTAGTGATGGGTTTCACCACGTTGGCCAGGCTGGTCTTGAACTCCTGGCCTCAAGTGATCCCGTCCACTTTGGCCTCCCAAAGTGCTGGGATTACAGGCATAAGTCACTGCAGCTGGCCTCTGTTAGACTTTTTTTTTTTTTTTTTTCTTGAGACGGAGTCTCTTTCGCCCAGGCTAGAGTACAGTGGGCGCGATCTTGGCTCACTGCAGCCTCTGCTCTCTGGGTTCAAGCAATTCTGCCTCAGCCTCCCGAGTAGCTGGGATTACAGATGCCTGCCATTGTGCCTGGCTAATTGTTTTGTATTTTTAGTAGAAATGGGGTTTCACCATCTTGGCCAGGCTGGTCTTGAACTCCTGACCTCCTCATCCACCTTCCTTGGCCTCCCAAAGTGCTGGGATTACAGGCATGAGCCACCGTGCCCAGCCTGTAAGACTTTTTAAAAGGATTTTTCTGGCTGCAGGGTTGAAAGTAAAGTGCAGAGTACAGTGAGACCAGTTTAGAAGACTTGGAATATTCCAGACAAGAGGAGATGGTGACAGAGACCAGAGTTTGATAGGTTAGATATGGGATATAAGAAAAAGTGAGGAGTTGAGGGTGGTCTCAAGATGTTGATCTCAAGATGGTCTGGCTAGGTGCAGTGGCTCACGCCTGTAATCAGCACTTTGGCAGGCCAAGATGGACTAATCACTTGATCCTAATAGTTCGAGACTAGCCTGGGCAATGTAATGAGACCCTGTCTCTACAAAAAATGCAAAGTTGGGCATGGCGGCATGTGCCTGTGTCCCAGCTACTTGGGAGGCTGAGGCAGGAGGATCACTTGAGCTGGGGAGGACAAAACTGCAGTGAGCCATGATAGCACTACTCGGCTCCAACTTGGGTTACAAGAGTGAAACCCCGTCTCAAAAATGTTTTATCCGAGCATATACCGAGATGTGAAAAGCTACAGGGATAATAGGCTTAAGAATGAGAATAAGGGAGTCCTCTGTTAATTTTGAGTGTAGGTATGTTTGAGGTCTATTAAATATCCAGATGAAAAGGTTACCTAAGCAGTTTGATGTACAAGTCAGGAGTTCATAGAAATTAAAACAGGAGATAGAAATTTGGAAGCATATAATGTAAGGGTGGATAGTTTAAGCTGTGCTACTAGATGTCCTTTTTAAGTACTATAGCGTGGATGGAAATTAGGTGCTCTCTGCTCTGGGCCACTTCCAACATTTGAAGGTCAGGAGATTAAAAGGAATCATCCAAGGAGATTGAAAGGTAGAAAAACCAAGAGTAGTGCCCTGGAAGTCAATGATGTGTTTCAAGGAGTGAGTTATTTAACTGAGTCAAATGCTGGTTCAGTAAGAGGACTGAGACTGGGTTAATAAGGTCATTGGTGATGTGACAAAGAGCGATTGCCAAGAGTGGTGAGGGTGAAGTGTGATTACGGTGCTTTGAAGAGACAAAGGGAGAGGAAGCGGAGGCACTCTTAGGGAGTTGCACTTTATGAAGAGCAGAGAAGTGGATTGGAAACTGCAAGGAGGTTAGTTGAGAAACTTAGTAACATTATTAATTGTCTAAGTGCCTTTATTTAGTCCTATTTTCACAGCAACCTGTGAGATAGGCCTGGCAGTTAAATCATACCAATTTTATAGATGATAAACCCTAAGACATTATTAGTAAGTTAGGTGGTTCCCTGCAGTTCCTCATCAATGCTTGCTCCTGTCTTTTCAACCAAGACCCTATGACTTTGCTTGGCAAGGTCCCAAGAAATCTAATTCTGGCTGTACCATAATAGGTACACCTTTAAATTAATTGTTGCCCTTCTCATAAATGTAGTGAAGATTAGTGTGTATGTGAATGTCATTGTTTATAGAATGCCTGTTGCATTTATTAAAGAATAGCAAAATATTGGGAAACAGGGCAATTAAGTCACTTGTTAAGCTGCTTTATCCATAAATGTTTTAATTGCAACATAAGGAACAGCTTTTAACAATCAGATATTAAGATAATTTCTGAGTTTGATTTGCATGCCGCAGTTTCAAATCTTTAAGTGAGATACATTGCTAAGAAGAAAATACTTAGCTTTTTGTAGTTACTTTTCTGTTCATACATGAAAATGTCTTAGGAGGAAAGAAAAAATGAGTATTTGGGCAAATATATCTAAGTCATTAGCCTAAATGAGTGTTTCTCAAACTTGAGCATGCATTAGCATTTCCAGAAAGGCTTGATAGTCTAGGCAAAATACTTTGACATCTACTTCAGCAAAATGGCTTGCTGAAGAAACCAAGACTGGCAGGGATATTACATTATTGGCAAAAGTTATCCAGATCTGAAGATTAGAAGCACTTATGTAGCAAAACAACATAATGAAAAAAAATCCCAGATTTTCAGTGTGTTGCAATAAACATGTTAAAGTGCCTCAGGGCTGGGCATGGTGGCTCACCTCCGTAACCCAGCACTTGAGGACACTGAGGCAGGTGGATCCCTTGAGTTCAGGAGTTTGAGACCAGCCTGGGGAACATAACAAAACCCCCTCGCCACAGAAAATACAAAAATTAGCCAGGCATGGTGGCGCACACCTGTAGTCCCAGTTACTTGGGAGGCTGAGGTGGGAGGGTGGCTTGAGCTTGGGAGGCAGAGGTTCCAGTGAACTGAGATAATGCCACTGTACTCCTGCCTGGGTGGCAGAGTGAGACCCTGTCTTAAAAAAAAAAAAAAAAAAGTAAAATAAAATGCCTCACCTAACTCATTAGATACAAGTGATACTGCTTGTAAATGTAACTTTTCTAGTTTGTAACCTGAGGCTTGTCTCAACATCTATACTTAGAAAATTTGCTATTCTAATTATTATTATTATTATTTTTTTTTTTTTGAGACAAAATCTCGCTCTCTTGCCCAGGCTAGAGTGCCGTGGCACAGTCTCAGCTCACTGTAACCTCTGCCTCCCATGTTCAAGCGATTCTTCTGCCTCGGCCTCCTGAGTAGCTGGGATTACAGGCACGTACCACCATGCCCAGCTAATTTTTGTATTTTTAGTAGAGATGAGATTTCACCATGTTGGTCAGGCTGGTCTCAAACTCTTGACCTCGTGAGCCGCCTGCCTCAGCCTCCCAAAGTGCTGGGATTATAGCCATGAGCCACCGCACCTGACTTTTCATTTTTTTTTTATTTATTTTTTTTGGAGACAGTCTCGCGGTATCGGCCCAGGCTGGAGTGCTCACTGCAACCTCTGCCTCCCAGGTTCAAGTGATTCTCATGCCTCAGACAGGCTGGGATTACGGGTGTGCACCACCACGCCCCGCGAATTTTTTTTTTTTTTTTTTTTTTTTTTTTTTTTTTTTTTTTTTTTTTTTTTTTGAGGGACTCTGCCTCTCGCGCAGGCTGGATTGCAGTGGTGCGACCTCTGCTCACTTCAAGTGATTCTCCCTCCTCAGCCTCCCCAGTAGCTGGGATTACAGGCAGCCCCCACCACACCCAGCTAATTTTTGTATTTTTAGTTGGGACAGGGTTTTGCCATGTTGGCCAGGCTGGTCTCAAACTCCTGACCTGACCTCAGGCGATCCACCTGTCTCGGCCTCCAAGTGCTGGGATTACAGATGTGAGCCACCTCGCTTGGCTATATTCTAATTCTTTTTTTTTTTTTTTTTGTCTTGCTCTGTCACCCAGGCTGGAGTGCAGTGGCACAATCTCAGCTCACTGCAAGCTCCGCCTCCTGGGTTCACGTCATTCTCCTGCCTCAGCCTCTCCGAGTAGTTGGGACTACAGGCGCCCGCCACCACGCCCGGCTAATTTTTTTGTATTTTTAGTAGAGACGGGGTTTCACCGTGGTCTTGATCTCCTGACCTTGTGATCTGCCCGCCTCGGCCTCCCAAAGTGCTGGGATTACAAGCGTGAGCCACCGCACCCAGCCTATTTCTAATTCTTAATATGAGGCTGTTTCATAATCTTTACTTAATTCACGCTTGAAACATCCCTGATATGGATAGGACTACTAGTTACTGCTAATTATTGAAGTAATCAAGATTATTTGGTAAAAGAATGTTTATTGAATGCTTACTGTGTGTTAGACATCTTGTCAAGTGTTTTTTATATACAATATTTAATCCTAAAAACAACTCTAGAAATTAGCTATTATTGTAGGTGAAATAAACTGAGGCTTAGAAGTCCACTGACATGCTTAATGTCACAGAACTAGTGAATGGCAAAACTGGGAGTTGGCTCTACATGGCCTCCCTATAGAACATTTATTCTTTATACTAAGCAGTCTTTGATTAGCTTGGAATTATTCTCAAAAAAGACTTTTATCTAATGGAAATTGTTGTTGTTAGGTACATAAAGAAACAATAGATGCCGTACCAAATGCAATACCTGGAAGAACAGACATAGAATTGGAAATATATGGTATGGAAGGTATTCCAGAAAAAGACATGGATGAAAGACGACGACTTCTTGAACAGAAAACACAAGGTAAATATTGGGATAAGTTTTATTTTTATTTTTATTGAGACAGAGGCTTACTCTGTCTAGCCGAGGCTGGAGTACAGTGGTGTGATCTCGGCTCTCTGCATCTTCTGCCTCCGGGGTTTAAGTGATTGTTGGTTTGTTTTTTTCTTTTTTTGAGGTGGAGTCTTGCTCTGTTGCCAGGCTAGAGTGCAGTAGCATGATCTCGGCTCACTGCACTGCAACCTCTGCCTCCCAGGTTCAAGCGATTCTCTTGCCTTGGCCTCCTGAGTAGCTGGCACTACAGGCATGCACCACCACGCCTGGCTAGTTTTTGTGTTTTTAGATACAGGGTTTTACCATGTTGGCCAGGCTGGTCTCAAACTCCAGACCCTAAGTTGTGATTTGCCCACTTCGGCCTCCCAAAATGCTGGGATTACAGGCGCAAGCCACCATGCCCAGCCTTAAGTGATTCTTGTGCCTCAGCCACCTGAGTAGCTGGGACTACAGGTGTGTGCCACCACACCCAGCTGATTTTTGTTTGTTTTTGTTTTTGTTTTGAGATGGAGTCTCACTCTGTTGCCCAGGCTGGAGTGCAGTGGTGCGATCTTGGCTCACCACAACCTCCGCTTCGCAGGTTCAAGCGATTCTCCTGCCTCAGCCTTCGGAGTAGCTGGAATTAGAGGTGTGCGCCACCACACCTGGCTAATTTTTGTGTTTTTAGTAGAGACGGGGTTTCACCATGTTGGTCAGGCTGGTCTTGAACTTCTGACCTCGTGATCTGCCCGCCTCGGCCTCCCAAAGTGCTGGGATTGGAGACGTGAGGCACCACACCTGGCCTAGTTTTTATATTTTTTAGTAGAAACGGGGTTTCACCATGTTGGTCAGGCTGGTCTCAAACTCCTGACCTCAAGCAGTCTACCCGCCGAGGTCTCCCAAAGTGCTGAGATTACAGGTGTGAGCCACCATCTCTCTCCCCTTGTGGTAATATTCTTTTTTCAGCCTCACTTAAGCCCAGAGTTAGTATTTTCAATTATAAATTTAATGGTAGGGTAGTTGCAGTGGCTCACACCTGTAGTCCCAGCACTATGGGCAGGCAGTGCAGGAAGATTGCTTGAGCCCAGAAATTGGGAGACCAACCTAGGCAATAGAGAAAGACACCCTGTCTTTACAAAAAAATACAAAAATTACCTGGGCGTGGTGGCACATGCCTATAGTCTCAGCTGAGGTAGGAGGATCTCTTGAGCCCAGGGGGTTGAGGCTTCAGTGAGCTGTGAATTCTTCATTCCAGTCTGGGCAACAGAGTGAGATCTTATCTAGATAAATCGAGTGATTGATCACTTGATAGATAAGGTAGATAAAATTGAATGGTAGATGATAGATTTATTCGGAATTTAAAATTTGAGCTCTGTTTTTGAAGACATGCTTGATTTGTATATATGCAGTACCATTTGGATCATTCCATTTTCTTACATTATTATTCATAATTGAATTCCAAATAGAATTAGCAAGTGTTAAGGCATATGAAAATGAAGGACTCCTATAATTTCAGTGCTTTACGTGGCTGAGGCCGTAGGATCACTTGAGGCCAAAAGTTCAAGACCTCACCTTTACAAAAAAAAAAAAAAAAGATCCAGTGTGGTGGCATGTGTCTGCGGTCCCAGCTACTTGGGAGACTGAGGCGGGAGGATCACTTCAGCCCAGGAGTTTGAGAGTGCAGTGAGCTGCAGTCGTGCTACTGCTGTCCAGCCTGCGTTACAGAGCAAGACCCTACTAAAAATGTAAAAGAAAAAATACTGATTTAGGATAATCATTTTACCTTTTATAGGACAGGGAAAGAACGTTAACCTTGTTTAATATAGGGTGAAAACACATTTGAAGAACATAGAGCAGTATTAATTGAATTTTTGGGGAAGAAAAATCTCATGAACTAATTTTACCCATATACGTGTTTTTAAATATTGAATGTTGTAAATAAACTTACTTAGTTTTTACTCTATGGAAATAATTAAGATTTTTTTTTAACAGAAAGTCAAAAAAAGAAGCAACAAGATGATTCTGATGAATATGACGACGACGACTCCGCAGCCTCTACTTCATTTCAGCCACAGCCTGTTCAACCTCAACAAGGTTATATTCCCCCAATGGCACAGCCGGGACTGCCACCAGTACCAGGAGCACCAGGAATGCCTCCAGGTAGCACATCGGATTGCTTAAAATCTAACATTTTTAGGACATTATTGATATTGTATCCAAGTATTACTTTTCTTTCCTCTAACTCTTTAATATTTGTTATTATTTTGATTGAAATTCTTGCTTGTAGGCATACCTCCATTAATGCCAGGTGTTCCTCCTCTGATGCCAGGAATGCCACCAGTTATGCCAGGCATGCCACCTGGGTAAGAAAATTCTTTTAATTGTGTTGTAGGCTTTTGCCTAGTAATTGATCTTTTTCAATTTGGATGTTATATGAATGAAATGTTACTTTCCATTTTTTGCTTCTAGAAGTTATGGGCTCTATAAATTTTGTCTAATAAAGGGATCAACCAATAAATTTAAGGTATATAAATTTGCATCTGAGTAATAGATTTTTGGGTTTTAGGGTATATGTAAGCAACCATCTACTTCAATTGCATTTACTGTGATTAAAGTAGTTGGTTATTTATAGATTTGCGTTTCTGAGATTCAGAATTATCTGTGACACTTTGTAGTTGTGACAAGAAGCAGAGAAACTGTAAATGATTTATTTGTCAAAGCATCAAAACTAAAATGAATATGAGGTGCTTGTGCCCATCACTTTTACTTAAATATTGTTGGATGTGAGAGGTATACAATACACTTTCCCACTGTATTTTGAAAATCACAGTTAGATTTTGATTTTGTCATACATTTTCACAGATTGCATCATCAGAGAAAATACACCCAGTCATTTTGCGGTGAAAACATGTAAGCATCTCATTCATAATGTAATTCAGGAGGTATAATCATACTGTCATTTTTTTTATGTGTGTGTTTAATGGTATCTATTCATTTGACTTGAGAAATTTTCTAACCTTCCTCACTAAAACTTGCAAGCTAATTAACGCAGGTCTCTTAAAGAAGGAAAATAAAACATCTTTTAGGAAATAGTAATAGACCCATATAAACATACTTCAAACGTGCAGTGATTTTCTCCAAACTATTGAAAGTAATGGGACCTGATAATAAGGGTTAGTATTTAAGAAAGACTATATTCTATGAAATTACATGCTTTATTATTATAGGATGTAATGGAATTTTCTAATCTATTAATAGAAGTTAATCTTCTGATAAAAATTTTAAATCAAGAACTGAATTTACCCACAAAAATTTAAAAAATTTTAAAGAAAATTGACCAATTTGTCATTTTTTAAGTGAATTGGATACTGATATTTGAAGGTGAGCTCTTTTAGGGGAAAAAAATAAGTGGGTTGTGTTTTTAAGTCATGGTTTAGTGTTAGGTAGTTATTGTAAATAGGCCATCTGGTTTTACTTTTGAGTGTCTTTAATTTTGGTGGTAGTATTTCCTTTCTCTAAAAAAAAAAAAAAGTATGTGTGTGTGTGTATGTATTTGACACAGGGTCTCTTATTCTGTCGCCCAGACTACAGTGCAGTGGTGCAGTCACAGCTTACTGCAGCCTTGACCTCCTGGGCTCAAGTGATTCTCCCACCTCAGCCCCCATCTGGGACTACAGGCGCACACTACTGCACCCAGCTAATGTTTAAAATTTTTGCTTTTTTAAAAAGATACGGTCTCACTTTTTGCCCAGCCTGGTCTTGAACTCCTGGGTTCAAGCAGTCCTTGAGGCTTGGCCTCTCAAAACTTCTGGGATTATAGGTGTGAGCTGCTGCACTTAGCCAAATAAAAAATCTAATTTCACAGGGTATATTCATTCAATCTTTTTCTTTTGAAAATCCAACACAACTCTGAGCTAGAGATTTCTTCTTTTTCTTTAATACTCTGTGTGGATATTTTCCAAATGGAAGAAGTGGTGAATTTGCTTTCCCATTACACATATTTTAGATGAGGCCTCTTGTACATACTGACAGTATATTTGTTCTCAGTGACTTTAAATGTTTTGTCAACATTTTTTTTTCTTTTACTGGTAAACCAAAGAGTTTGCTGGGTTTTAGACAGTTTATTTTGATAGGATTGTTACAGTGTGTTGTGTGTTCTTTTAGCTTTGATTCATTTCAGTATTAGAGGTCAGATTCAAGTCTTCTATCTAGTGTTGTTTCAGGCTTTAGCCAGAATATTTTTTAATGGTTTATGCTGTTCATTAACTTACTGTTTCTTGAAATTTGCTTTCTAATAGAATGATGCCAATGGGTGGAATGATGCCACCTGGACCAGGAATACCACCTCTGATGCCTGGAATGCCACCAGGTATGATATGTTAGACAATTTCCTTTTAATATGATGTACAGGCTTTATTTCTAAGTTTTTTTAGACATCTGTGGGCGTTGGTATAATGAAATTTAAAAATTTTTGTAAGTTGCAAGTTCATGTGAGAAGTGTTATATGGACCCTTTTTTAAAAAATGTATTTTAGTAGGTATCTCGGCTCACTGCAACCTCTGCCTCGCAGGTTCAAGCGATTCTTCTGCCTCAGCCTCCTGAGTAGCTGGGATTACAGGTGCCTGCCACCACACCTGGCTAATTTTTGTGTATTTAGCAGAGATGGGGTTTCACCATGTTGACCAGGTTGGTCTTGAACTTCTGGCCTCAGGTGATCCACCCGCCTCGGCCTCCCAAAGTGCTGGGATTACAGGCGTGAGCCACCATGCCTGGCTGGCCCTTTCTTGAAGTTTGAAATAGATGATAGGTTTCAAAGCAGCCAAAGTGAGTCATGGCCTGTGTGCTGAATCTCATGTACTTAAGATAGGTTTCAAAGCAGCCAAAGTGAGTCACGGCCTGTGTGCTGAATCTCATGTACTTAAGAGCGCTTGTATTTGTTAGGAATGTTTCAGACAAGTAATAGAGAAATCCAACAAACTTTTTTTTTTTTTTTGAGATGGAATCTCGCTCTGTCACCCAGGCTGGAGCATGATCTTGGCTCACTGCAACCTCTGCTTCTGGGGTTCAAGTGATTCTCCTGCCTCAGCCTCTCGAGTAGCTGGGAGTACAGACGCCCACTACCACGCCTGGCTCATTTTTGTATTTTTAGTAGAGACGGGGTTTCGCCATGTTGGCCAGCTGGTCTCAAACTCCTGACCTCAGGTTATCCGCCTGCCTTGGCCTCCCAAAGTGCTGGGATTACAGGCTTGAGCCACTGTGCCTGTCCCCAACAAACTATATTAAAAGGTGTAGACATTTATTGTCTCAGTCAACAAAAAAGTGGTAGATTCAGTGGCTCAATGATATTTATTAACCCATGCTTTTTTGACTTTGCTAACCTTAGCTTTTTTTCCTCAGAAATGTCATTTGGTTATGAGACGGCTCAGACAAGAAGGGGTGTCGGTTGTAGTGCACTCTACATTTTCTTTTCTTCTTCTTCTTCTTTTTTTTTTTTTTTTTTTGGAGACAGGGTGTTGGTCTGATACCCGTGCTGATGTGCCGTGGCACGATCATAGCTCACTGCAGCCGCAGCCTCCCGAAGTGCTGGGATTACAGGTGTGAGTGAACCTCAGCACTTGGCCTCCTTTTTCTTCTATTTGGAAGCAAAATAACTTTCCCAGAAGCTCTTTAGCTCCTTACATATTATGCTGTGAGGGAACCTGGGAAGTTAAGTATATAGAATTTGGCCTATAAAGCAGGAAATACAGCACAAGGAAAGGGATTTGGTTGGCCAGCAAGATGTGCCACACGAGGCTATCAGATTTTTTTTTCTTTTTTTCTTTTTCTTTTTTTTTTGAGATGGAGTCTTGGTCTGTCGCCCAGGCTGGAGAGCAGTGGTGCGATTTCAGCTCACCACAACATCCGCCTCCTGGGTTCAAGCGATTCTCCCCTGCCTCAGCCTCCTGAGTAGCTGGGATTATAGGCGTGTGCCACCACACCCGACAAATTGTTGTATTTTTAATAGAGATGGGGTTTCACCGTGTTGGTCAGGCTGGTCTCGAACTCCTGACCTCCTGATCCATCTGCCTCAGCCTCCCAAAGTGCTGGGATTATAGTTGTGAGCCACCGCACCTGGCCCTAGCCTGCTTTTTGTGTTGGTGTGTTTGCAATCCATAGCATATTTAGAGTACTGAAATGATAGTTGATGTAAATGGACACAGGAAAAATAAAGCATCAACAAACTATGAATAATTGCCAGGCAGTTCCATATACATTATGTTGTGACACATATTTAGGTATTTAAAAGAATACAGAATAATAATTGATGTTCATTTGAGAATGTGAAGTCATTAAAAGTTTTGTCATGTTGAGGAAGTTTAAAGTATGTAGTAGTGATATGTTTAACTTTGGAAAAGTTTTTATTGTTCATGATATTTGATTCATCAGTTTTTACTGTAATTTGCACTAGGATTCAGGGAGCATTTAAATATCTGTCTTGTAGATGATTGAAATAATTCTTTTATATATTGCAAGAAGTTTGCTAAATCAGTAGGACCAGTAAGCATAATTGCCAAATGTTTTCCCCATGCAGCAGGGTCTAGTGTTATCTTCCACTTTGTAAAATTCTGAAGCAGTACAAAGGAAGGGAAAATTTGAGGTAAGAATGTTGCATGGGGCAAATGCCTAAGTTCCTTGGATTTAGTCGAGTCATTGAGCAGTTAATTGTTAATAACTTTGTAGTATAGAAGCGTTTTTTCCTACACTAAATTTTTCAGTGACTCAATTTCCCCAAACATTTCTTCTCTGCAGGTATGCCCCCACCTGTTCCACGTCCTGGAATTCCTCCAATGACCCAAGCACAGGCTGTTTCAGCGCCAGGTATTCTTAATAGACCACCTGCACCAACAGCAACCGTACCTGCTCCACAGCCTCCAGTTACTAAGCCTCTTTTCCCCAGTGCTGGACAGGTAAGGTGAAAATCCTGAAAAGGAGTGCACTTATATTTAAAGATAAAGTACAGTTGTTCACAGAAGTCTTTGAAATTTTCATAAGTCAATTTTTTTGTTTACAATATTTTTAATATTAAATATACTAAAAGGTGGCTTATCCGCTTCCATGTTTACACACTGATTTCCTCTACCCATAAAAGGTTGAATGGAGCCAAAGTTAGTATGTTACTTTTTCATAGTTGTGAACCCTATTTATTCTTAGTGTTTTTTTGTTGTTGTTTTTTTTTAAGCTAGTGAAAGTTTAATATCTGGAGTGTTTAGAAGTTTTCCTTTACTGACTAAACTGTGAATGGAAGGACACCAAAGATGAGCATTCTTAAGACGGTAGCAAATCATTTGTCAGGCTCTGCCTCTAGTATGGAACAGTGATGAGCTACAATGCCGCACTTGTGCTAAAATGGTGTAAATGGCTTTTGACCTAGGCACGCTAGTATTTCTTACTGGTCTTTTTTCAAAACTTTTTTTCCAGAGCATAAGTGAAAGATGCTTCTGTTCTATATGGTGTGCACATAATGGTTAACACCTTTGCTTTTTTTCCTTGTTTCATTGAGAATTAAGCAGATTCAGATTTAATTTATTCAGAATTTAGATCAGGATGTATGTTTATTCATTTTCTTTTTTAGATTATCCCTTAGATTTTTTTAAATTTTTTTTTTCTGTTTGTGGGTGCTAAATTAAAAGCATTTTCTTTAAGTGCCTTTTTGTTAAGCACATTAACCTAGCTTTTATGGTGGGTGGGAATTTTATGTATTGAGAGATGTAAAACTTTTGGCAAAAATCTTTTGTAGAGAATCATTGATACAGAATTGGATTGAAGTGTCAGTATTTGTACATCATTCTCAGTTTCAGGTATCATTCTTGAAATAATGCAAAACAGTAGTTTTAGAAAAGAAACTAGTTAACTAGGTTTTATTGGTATAGAATTAAAATTTTGAGGCTCATACTTTAATTTTGTTTATTGTAAATGCATTAACTGCCTGCCTTTTAAAATAAGTGACATTTGATTGCATTAAATTTTGCATTTACAAATATGCAATCTACTAAAAAGTCTACCACATGGCTTATTTTGACCCATTTGTTTGGAGACTTTTCATTGTTTCCTTTCTTTTATGCTACAGATGGGGACACCTGTCACAAGCTCAAGTACAGCTTCATCCAATTCAGAAAGTCTGTCTGCATCTTCTAAAGCTCTGTTTCCTAGCACAGCACAAGTACGCAGGAAGTTGCAGTTTAAAATTGTTAAAATGGCTTTATAACTTAACCCTTTGGACCCTACTTAAAAAATGAATATTTTTCCAAAAATATACTGTGTTTACTTTTTTAAAGCAAAATGAATGCTATATAAGTCAAATGGTATTTAAAAATTTGAATTCATGCTGAACAAAACTACCCCAAACTCCTATGGTTCTAAAGGGTTAAAAGCATGTAAGCAGTAAATGCATTATAGTGGCCAATGGTTAGCCTGATGCATGATTAAGCTATTTTGATTTATGCTGTTTAATGCATCACATTTAATGTAAGAAAATTTAATACTGCTTTGTTCTAAAGTTGGCCTAGTCTACATGTTTTAGGTGTGTGTTATTATGAAAAGTAACACATTTGTTACTGATAACTTGCTACTTTAAAAGATCCTGCTAAATTAACCATTTTGTCCGTGATAATTATCCAGCCATTGTTAATTTGGAGGGGATTTTATAGAATACTACTAAAGGATGTATTTTTAATGTGTCACCATTTACACTCATTGTTCATGTTATACTTAGTAGCTGGAGTTTAAACTCATATTCTGTAGTTTTTTTTTTTTTTTAGCTGTTTGATAGATTAATAACTAAACTTATTAATAGAACATTAAAAATAGAACACATGCTATTCTATTATACTGTATTTCAGCAATCTGGAATAAATACAAAGCATTGTAAATTTAATTTTTGGTGAGGAGGTAGAAGACATCTAACAAGTTAAATATACAATCTTATTTCCACTGCTGTGTTGTGGGTGTGACTTTAACCCAGCATCTTTTGATATTTTTATGGTTATCTCGAATTTTGTGGAGTGTTTATCACATGTTAACTTTGTTTTAATTTCATTTAAAGTTTGGTCCTTTATTAATGTTGATGCCTTGTTTTAAGTTAAACTGTTGTAGATATAGCTAATTTAAGGTTTTGAAGTTTTGTTGATGAAGTATTGTATTTTAACAGGCTCAGGCAGCTGTCCAAGGACCTGTTGGTACAGATTTCAAACCCTTAAATAGTACCCCTGCAACAACTACAGAACCCCCAAAGCCTACATTCCCTGCTTATACACAGTCTACAGCTTCAACAACTAGTACAACAAATAGTACTGCAGCTAAACCAGCGGCTTCAATAACAAGTAAGCCTGCTACACTTACAACAACTAGTGCAACCAGTAAGTTGATCCATCCAGATGAGGATATATCCCTGGTAAGTTGCTTTTAGTTTTCTATGAGCAGCACTTGATTTAAAGCCATTATGGCAGTTCGTCCCTTTAAAATAAGTGTTAATTTGAACTCAGTTGGTCTGTGATCTGGTTTAATGCTTACTAAGTGGTTTTTGCCATTCTGATTCTTAAGAAATCATAAAATACTTAAAGTGGACGGATATTGCATGTTTCGGTCTTAGATGCTTTCTCTCCCCTTCCTCCAGACTGTTTCTAAAAGAAGACAGTAAGTCAGATTCTTAACTCTCTTAAAAATCATTTTAGTTAAACATAAGTTTGCATATGTTAATTGAATAAACGTTAAGTGTGAAGTAGATCTGCAGATCCCTTAAGTCCCATATGAATGAATTAATTTTGATATGAAGTTAACGTTTAGAATGTTGATAATGGCCAGGCGTGGTGGCTCGGGCCTATAATTCCAGCACTTTGGGAGGCCAAGACAGGCAGATCACTTGATCAGGAGTTTAAGACCAGCCTGGCCAACATGGTGAAACCTCATCAATACAAAAATTAGCGGTGTGTAGTGGCGGGCGCCTGTAATCCCAGCTACTCAGGAGACTGAGGCGGGATAATCAGTTGAACCTGGGAGGTGGAGGTTGCGTTGAGCCAAGATTGCACCACTGCACTCCAGCCTGGGCAACAGAGCGAGACTCCATCTCAAAAAAAAAAAAAAAAAAAAAAGAAAAAATAGAATGTTGGCCGGGCACGCAGTGGCTCACACCTGTAATCCCAGCACTTTGGAAGGCCGAGGCAGGTGGATCACCTGAGGGTCGGGAGTTTGAGACCAGCCTCACCAACATGGAGAAACCCCATCTCTACTAAAAATACAAAATTAGCCGGGTGTGGTGGTGCATGCCTGTAATCCCAGCTACTCCGGAGGCTGAGGCAGGAGAATCCCTTGAACCCAGGAGGCGGAGGTTGTGGTGAGCTGAGACCAGGCCATTGCACTCCAGCCTGGGCAATGAGTGAAACTCTGTCTCAAAAAAAAAAAAAGCATTTTAATAACAATACTTCATTAGATAGTTTCTTGTTGAAGCAATTTGTAATTCCTGGAAAGTTGTTAGCCATGCTTCAAGTTTACAAATAGGTGAAGTTTTAAGGTATCTAGAGTTTAAGTAGTTGGATTGGTTTGTCTGGCAAAAGTAAATAGTTTGGGATGTAAGGGTAAATTTTTGAAAATTACTCTTAACGTTGTAAGATTTTAGATGCATGCCTTTATGCTTGATGAGCCTCTGCATTCGAGTATTTAGCCTTGCGCTTATTTTTATTCCCAGGAGGAGAGAAGGGCACAGTTACCTAAGTATCAACGTAATCTTCCTCGGCCAGGACAGGCCCCCATCGGTAATCCACCAGTTGGACCAATTGGAGGTATGATGCCACCACAGCCAGGCATCCCACAGCAACAAGGAATGAGACCCCCAATGCCACCTCATGGTATTCCTCTTTTTATGTTTTTCATATTCAGTGGATTTTCTAAGTTCACGCATAAAATATTAAATTTATCTGCAGTATATGTTGCATTTAGAAGTACAATGCGTAACAATCTATTTTTTTGTGTTTGAAATTCTTGGTTTTTTAGGTCAGTATGGTGGTCATCATCAAGGCATGCCAGGATACCTTCCTGGTGCTATGCCCCCGTATGGGCAGGGACCGCCAATGGTGCCCCCTTACCAGGGTGGGCCTCCTCGACCTCCGATGGGAATGAGACCTCCTGTAATGTCGCAAGGTGGCCGTTACTGATCTTACTTCATCCAGTCTAATAGGTTTGGAGATTAAACCTTTTCTCAACTTGTGCTGTTTATATAGCCAAGCTTCCGTCAATAAGGCTTCATTGTGACTTTAACAAACATTATCTTCCCACATACCAGGAACTATTGGACATTTATTTTACATGGGAAAAATTATTTGGAATAATAAAGCAGGAACTTTTCCTGAAGTTGCAATTTATACTGTATGGCTTCTTTTTCATGTTTCATCTAGGTTTTTAGAAGTGAAGTATAGTAAATTTGGTTCGTTAAATTGTGAAGGCGCTGGAATTACATGAACATACCACCTTAGTAAAGGCAAGTTCTGTAAGCTTACATTGCTATTTGTAAAGTTTGCCTTCACAGCATTTCAGATGCTGTTGGACTTCATGTCCCCAACCTAGCTTGGTGAGGGCTGTAACTGTTTCCAAGTACTTGTACATTGGAAGTCTGAATGTGTAACAATATTTAATGTATTTAGAGTTCCTCATGTTGCAGGGTTTAAGAAATCTGACCCACCAAGGTCATGTGACTTTTCTGTACTGTTAAACTTCATTGTAATAAAATGAGAGAAAAATTTATGCCTTTTTATTCATAACCCAGCTGTGGACCACTGCCTGAAAGGTTTGTACAGATGCATGCCACAGTAGATGTCCACATAATAAAATTCATAGTTACCAATGCAGTTTTGATATATCATTGGATTCTGTCTTTGAGTTGTAGGTTATTTCTTAGCTGCATGTTTTAAACTGAATTTGCATAGAGTTGTATGTTAATGTTTCAGTTAAGAGAAAAACTTAGATACATGAGTCATTACATAATGGGTATGAAATCTTTATAATCACCCTTCCACCCTCTATGGTGTCAGTACACATCACGTGTCATAGATACTTAAAATGTAAATGTTAACACTTTTCCTTCCTGCTGAGATGTTTAGAGCCTAGTGCCAGACCCATTCATTTCCTTTTGATTATTTTTGAGACTCAGTACTGCATGGACCTCAGAAGCTTTTCAGGTACAAACTTCTAGAAGCTTAGGTGCATGCAGTAATAGCTTCTTGTGCTGTTAATGGGTTATATATTCTAAGTGTAATGCTGAGAATCTAAATGTGTCTCTGTTGGGATGGTTAACAGATGGATTGGCAATTTTTAATTTTATTATGTTCCTGGAAGATTACATTATTCATTTGAATACCTTCTGTTATTAAGCGTAGGTAGCCTTACTGTGCAACTTTTTATCCTTGGAAATTTTGAATGTTGTGTTCTTACAGAGAGCTTTTCTGTAGAGATGACTGCTATTCAATGTTTTGTGTTGCAACCTCTCTAAATAATAGCTTCTTGTTGACCTTTTTGGGATTTGTTTTTCTGATCTTTACTTTTGCAGGGTAGTTTTATGATTTTTTAGGCATCAAATAACCTATGCAAAGTATTAATATAATGAACTCAAGTTGAGTTTTTCTCATTATAAAGTTAAGACTTCTAAGAAAATGGTAACATTTCTTTATAACTTTCCTGTGAAGGTATAGATAAAAGACATGAACTCTGAAGTTGTACGGAAAAAGGGCTTTAACTTTGAAGGAAAATATATTGAAAAGTGATTTAGCCATCACAAAAGAGTTTGTATTTATGTGACAGATAAAAGTCATACCTTTAAGCAAAACATTGCAAGTATTATAAAGCTGAATGCTATTTTAACTCACATTGGCTGGATGCAGTGGCTCACGCCTGTAATCCCAGCCCTCTGGAAGGCTGAGATGGGAGGATTGCCTGAGTCCAGGAGTTTGAGACCAGCCTGGCCAACATTGCCAAACCCCATCTGTACAAAACATTTAAAAATTAGCCAGGTGCGTTAGTGTGTGTCTGTGGTCCCAGCTGCCCAAGAGGCTGAGGAAGGAGGATCTTCCTCCTTCCGAGGCTGCGGTGAACTATGTTCACTCCAGCCTGGGCAACAGAGCGAGACTCTGTCAAAAAATAAATTAAAATATCTGATTATTTGGCTTCAATGATTTTGGCTCTTGTGCTTATGGTACCATAGTGGTACAAAAATTTTCATAGTTTGAAAATAAAACATAACATATTTTGCCAATAACGTATTTCCTTCTGCCAGCAGCCAAGTCCCAAACCACTTTCCCCTCTGAACCTCTGCTTACCTAAATGGTTTCAAAATTAATACATGCTGCTTTGATTTGGCAGCACACTTAATATACTGCTGAAGGAAAACCTCTGTTGAAAATCTTGAAGATAAAAATGGTGTGATGGGCCGGGCGTAGTGGCTCACGCCTGTAATCCCAGCACTTTGGGAGGCCCAGGCGGGTGGATCACGAGGTCAGGAGATCAAGACCATCCTGGCTAACACAGTGAAACCCCGTCTCTACTAAAAATGCAAAAAATTAGCCAGGCGTAGTGGCGGGCGCCTGTCCCAGCTACTCTGGAGGCTCTGGAGGCTGAGGCAGGAGAATGGTGTGAACCCGGGAGGCGGAGCTTGCAGTGAGCGGAGATCGCACCACTGCACTCTAGCCTGGGCGACAGATCGAGACTCCGTCTCAAAAAAAAAAATGGTGTGATTAAATTTAGAATAATTAAGTAAGGGATGCTTTCCCAAATTCTCAAGAATTTCATGTATACGGTTATTGACAAACTGCAATAGGGTTAGTAGACCTGTTTCAGAAATTATGTGAAGCTTTATTTGCATTTTATGCAAAGAAGGTTGATACTTTATAGCAAGATTTTTTGCTCTCTGTATAGGTCTGATGGGCAAAAATGGAACTTTTAAATATGGGATAGAATTCTAATTAAAAATTAATTGGAAGTGTTAGGCATTGGCACATAAAACTTAAGCTCATGAGTTCCTGAGTTTGTAGCTATAGGCTCAGAGGTGGTGTAGCCATTTAATATATTTGAAGTGTAATTTTTGCATGCATCCAAACGTAATTAAGCTTCTAGAAAATACCTTTTATCTAAATGCTTCTGGGGTCCATAGTGTGGTTGAATTATGAGCGGAGCAAATTATATTCATATAATTAACTGACTCAACCTTCCTTAAGTAACAGATGAAGTTGAGTCAAAGTGGATGCCAGCTTCCCTCACAGAAGACAACTTTTGGGACTTGATAATTCAGGCAGGCATTGTGATTGTCATAATTAAGGAAGCTGTAAGGTTAGTAGGGCTGGCAGCTTTGGCTCTACCTTACATCCACCCCTTTTAGAAAAACAAGAAAACATTTGTCTGGCACTAGTTTCTGTTGTATAAGTTTTCATACTGTGTAACAGTAACAAGACCACAGCAGGTGAGGATTAATTTTTGAGTGGCTGCTGGAATTACTTGATTTGAATACTTAGTATTTTAGTAGTCTCTCACACATTTGCCATTAGGTATGAATAAAATATTCCTGCTATTCCACTAAGTTACATTTTGAACTTAGACTCACCTTAATTAAACTTAATTAATTGGGGAGGGGGATTCCCCAACAAAAAGAAGTACGGGCTAAGAATGGAATTGTAGTGGACAGTAGTTAAAAACAAAGCTGCTCCTTTTGCTTGCTTGATCATGGGATTTTTTTAAAAAAAATTTTAATGCATGTCTTTTAAATTAATTGGGAACTGTTTTTCTAAAATTAAAATTTTCTTCTTCCTATAGCCCTGCCATAGGACAGGCTGAGGCTGAGTCTCAGTGTTGCCCTGTTCAGTCTGAGGCAAGTGGGATTTATTTTATTCCTTATAGGGGCTTTCACAGCTTTATGGCTGTTGGATATTTATGTCCCCAAACTTGCAGCAAGTTTGGTGAAGGCCCCTAAATTTAATTAAACTTAGGATTTTTATACTCTTTTGGCAGAGAAGGCTCTATATTAATATTCACGTTTGACTGTGGTGTTAATAAACATAAGTATTTCATACACAATTTTATGTAATTTGCTTTGTGTTACATAATTAACAGCTTCAGTAAAGCTTGTGTTATATTGCACTTCAGTAAATTGACAAAATTTGATGTTTTTGATTTGGAGGCAAGAAATGTTTCATTCAAATTTTCTACTTTCACTTCTAGGAAAATCTTACTGGTTTTATTTTCTCCATAAACTATTAAATTTAACCTCAAGGATAAGTTTAATCATTGGAAATGCCACTGGATACTGAAATCTGCGTTCTTTTTTTTGAGACGGAGTTTCATTCTTATCACCCAGGATGGAGTGCAGTGGTGCGATCTCGGCTCACTGCAACCTCTGCCTCCTGGGTTCAAGCGATTCTCCTGCCTCAGCCTCCCGAGTAGCTGGGATTGTAGGCTCCCGCCACCACATCTGGCTGTTTTTTCAGTAGGGATGGGGTTTTGCTGTGTTGGCAAGGCTGGTCTCAAACTCCTGACCTCAGGTGATCCACCCATCTCAGCCTCCCAAAGTGCTGGAGTAACAGGTGTGAGCCACTGCGCCTGGCCAAAATCTGCATTCTTTTTTGTTTTTTGTTTGTTTGTTTGTTTGTTTTTTTGAGACAGAGTCTTGCTCTGTCACCCAGGCTGGAGTGCAGTAGCGCGATCTCAACTCACTACAACCTCCACCTCCTGGATTCAAGCGATTCTCCTGTTTCAGCCTCCTGAGTAGCTGGGACTACAGGTGCGTGCCACCACGCCCAGCTAATTTTTTGTATTTTTAGTAGAGACGGGGTTTCACCGTGTTAGCCAGGATGGTCTCGATCTCCTGACTTTGTGATCCCCCCGCCTCGGCCTCCCAAAGTGCTGGGATTACAGGCGTGGGCCACCGCGCTTGGCCAAAATCTGCATTCTTAATCACCGACTTATGCATTGAATGTTAAGGCTAAAAGATCATCTGGAAATGCTTAATTTTAAAATATTTTCAAGCCTCACCACATTAGAGCAAATGTTAATGTAGAGCCCTGTAAAGGTGGGAAGGTGGTGTCGATGTGTGTGCTTGTGTATATGGGGGTATAGACCATATAGTTGATATAACAGCAGAATTTGGGTGTTACAGACCTTTCAGCATGGATGGATTACTAATTTTCAGGTATCGAAACTGAAATTTGATACCTGATCCTGTGGTAAAGTATGTTAAACTATGGTTTTGGAGTGATTATTTTGAGGTTCATTTTCAGCCTCACTGAACAGTGTTTTATGCACATGTGAAAAGTATCCACATTTGTTTCCAACTAAAATTTGCTTTTATTTGGTGAGAAAAGTTGTGTGTGTGTGTTTGTTATAGGGAATCATTAGGGAATTGGAAGAGAGGCCAAAAACAAACCTGAATTACTTTTGTTTCTTGTGTTTGAGCCACGATTCTATCCAGATAGCAGTTTACTCTGAGCAGTAACAATGAACAAACAGTATAGCATTTAGCAAACCTGGAATTGTTTGTATATGGTTTTCATTCTTGGAAGCATAAAGAAAAAATATGCATTAAATGAATTACAAATTTTGACTTGTTAAATAACATGTTTTTCACTATAACTAATAGGATTTTAATATTTAAAGAATTTTGTTGCTTCCATGACAAAATATTCCACTGGACTATTTTATAACCTCAGTAATCAACATTTAAGAGTCCTTAATTGGAGATCTGTTTATTACCTACCATCCCCCAATATGCTGAAATCTTTCTAAGTTGCTTGTCTTAATTCTAATGGTGATAATTGATAAAAGTGTGCTGGAAATACAGGCTCTTATCTGCTTGAGTACTGGGGGTGGGAAGGATTTAGTAATGTCATAATCTGTTGAAGGTAATATCTATAGAGAACTAAGATAGTTCCTTTTTTTTTTTTGTAATTCTGTGACTCAGACAAATAAGATTTCGAGAATTATGTAGTTTTTAGATGTCTGTAACATCCACTGGTAAAACTTGGCAAATGAAAGAAAATGGTGAAGTCACCACTTTAACTGAGTTAAAATTTTGTTTGAATAAGCTGATGAAAGTAGACATGTACCCTAGAAGTAGATACTCTAAAATTTATACAGACATGAATGTCTTTTTTAAAAGGTTGTCGTTATTGACCTAATATTGAATAATCTTTCTGCGTTATTCCAAATTGAAATTTGTTTGCTCTTCATTGTAACTTTTATGGAAAAGTCCTTTAAAAGGGGATTCAATTATAAGGCTATTTGGCTATAGGGCAGATTTTTATAAGTAAACATTCCCCCAGTTCCACTTATGCTAACTGTCTCATGACAGTAAAGTTTACTCGTTTTTAAAAACCCCTTCTCAGTATTTTAATTTCTGTCATTGAATCATTTAAATAATAACCTTTTGTTTTTATAGCAAAGAAATCATCTGACTTTTCTGTGTGATGTTTCTTGACAAAATAAGCACTTCATGTATGGTCATGTACATAATGGATTTTCATTAATTTTGTGATTAGTGCTGAATTTTCTAAACTAGTATCTTAAGCTCTTAGGCACCCTATTATGGATCTAATTCAAACCAATATGTAGGAAATGGAGAAAGTAGGACTTCAGTTTGAGCCTCCCAATAACTTTAAATATATCCACCTTTTCCAAGTGTTTAAGCCCTAAAACATCTATCTTTACTTTTTTAGCTGGCATTTTTGTTAGAATATAGATTAAGTTTTAAAGTAACATTTAAAAAAAATCTTCAGTAAGATAATTGCTTTTAATAAGCACTGTATTTTTCTTACTCTTGGCTCTATACATTTTTGCATAATATTTTCGTCTTGAAAAAATTTTCATTTTCTTAACTCTGGAAAGTAATAGTTTGGAACTAAATTAGTTTGAGAAATCTGAATCATCTCTGTTTTAATCTGTTCAATTAGTCTCTTGTATTCTCAGGGGAAAATGTCTTTATTTTACTAAGCAGAAGTAGTGGTCATATTGAGGCAGAGATTTGTAGCCCAAACGAGGTAGGTCTTAGCTGAAACTAATTTGAACTATTCCTATTTGAAGCAAATTGAACACTATTATAAATCCAAACTGGCTAATTAGATGGAAACTTTGATGGTTAGGTTCTTTAAGAGGCATACAATCAGTTATGAGAATGTTTATGTTTATGTTTTAATTTCTATCAAAATAACCTCAGAGGAGGTACATGTGAGTAAACTGTCTTAATGGTTGATTACTTGGAACCCACCCATTAATTCTAAATGATGTAACGGTCTGTAAGGTAGTAATCTGGCACAGCTTCAGTAATGTATGCTGTGTTTGTAAAAAGGTGAAGTCCTTTATTGACATTTTCTAAGCCCTCTGACATTGTTAGTGTCTGGGTTGGTTGGTTTGCATTAGGGTTGAATCTGTTCCTTCATCATTGGTTAAGTCTGAGGAACTAAGTGAAATTCATTGATGGCCAACTTGGATAAAAATGAAGAATGATATTTTCCCAGTTTACTACACATGGACCAATAGTGATTATTTGGGAGAGAACACTGGGTAGTGTTCTTTGACTTAAGAACCTTAAATGTATTGAAAAGTAACAGCGTTCTTGCTCATGATTTGCATTTGTTACTGAGGTCTCACCATAGTATTTTAATGTAGCTTCTTATTAAAATTTTATTCATAAATAGTTTAGCAATCACAGAGGTCAAAAAAAAAAAAATTTGCACCATCATATCCCAGTCTTTACTAATAAAATGAGGCTACTTAAGTACCCAAGTGGAGCAAGGGAAGAGTTACTACCGTTACTGTAAGTCTGAGTTAGAAAAAATACAGAGCATCTAGTTATTGAGCAAAGCCCCCTTTTACCTGGTTGCTTATTCAAAGAGAAACAATAGAATTTGCTTCTCAATACATGTTTTTAAAATTGAGAATCTCTGATGTGACAAAATCAATTTTTACGAAAGTTGAATTAAAAACTTTTTAAAATTGCTTGTCTGTAGGGGTGTGTCTACATATTCGTTTAAATTTAGAAATCCCCACATGTTTAAGATATATGCCCATCCCCTTTGTAGAGTAATCAAAATTTCTATCACAATTCACATACTGGAATACATAGTAAAATTGAGATGTGTCCAAGAGATTTTCATTGTTAATTAGCTCATTCTAAATAGCCAATATAAGGTAACTTTTGTTTAAAAAAAAAAAAATAGGGAAAAGTTTTAAATGTATTAATAACAGGCTCTGAGGAAATTTAATGCACATTGACTTTTTAAACTATGGATTGAACTCCTCAGTTTAATACAATTTGTGTTTTTGTTAACTAGCAGCAGAATTTCAGCATTTGCTACTTACTGGTAGAGAAGAAAAATCCCACAGCCCTGCCAGTACAGGTTAGTTTAATCTGTAAGTACCTGATGTTCCTATTTTTTTCAAACATATCCATGTAACTCACACAAGGAAGAAAGCTGTGCGGTTACTTAAATGTTAATATAACTAATAATAGATCCATTGGACACTTTTAAACACTCAGTACTTGGGCCAAAGTAGATCTAGGTTTGCTAACCCCAGTTGTAATAAAGGTGTAATACTGCTCCTTTGTTATCTCCTTGTGGTTCAACCTAAGTAGATACATTGTACATAAAAGGAAAAGACAGTTGGAGTTGGCTGTGCCCTTGCTGATAGATGATATGGAGTCCAGGGCTTTGGGTCCAGGGTCTTTTACTTAAGCTATTTCATGGTGGTTCTCACATTCACCTTTTAACTTTTTACAGTATGAATCAACCTAAGAAAAAAGGCAAGTTTCCTCACATCTAGAAATGATAAATGGTGTACAGTCATAAGCTAGAATATGTTTTTATAATGCTTTTTTGTTCTTTTAGCAACACTTGTAAATACAAGTACTCCTTTTTTTTGTTCTTTTTTTGTAAACTATAACGTATTCTGTTGGTGTACCAGTGAGTTCATTTTACTGTGAACTAAGAATAACATACCTTTTTAATATTGAAAGTTGACTACCCATCAAGAAATGTAGCTAGATTCTTCATGTAACACTTTTGAGGGGCAGTGGGGACATAATGGGTCGTAGAAGATGTGTTTAACATTTTTATTTTTTTTTTATTCTACCCGAGTTCATTGTTGTTTGAACAATCCTCTAAAGATTTCCTTTAACCTCTAAATGTTGTGCTTTTAGGTTGATAACAAACGTAAAGCACTGAGGAGGGAGGAATAAAGCATACAAGTTAATTTCTAATTTTCGCAAGCCTGAACCATCCTCATCTGATAGTAGGATGTATGGCTTCTTCCTTTTCACCTTGTGTGATGTTTAATTTGAGACGATCTAGCCATAAAACTAGTAATCTTGAATTCCTCTTGAGCTGGATGGTGATTAGCCATTGTGAAAACAGATTATATGGAAATTGTGCATATTGCTAAATTTTAAAACATGGATTTATCAACTAATAATAAAATATATCTTACAAGATAACCACTTGTTTTTTAGTGTAAAATTGCACAAGGGCTTAAGTTTCATTGCCTTTCACAGTTTAATCTGTATATGAAATGGTGTAGATACAGTGGAAATGGTTTTCCTTAAAACCATCTCTTTAAAGCTGCCTTTCTGGTGAGTACTATTTTATACTTTTATATATTATAATTTTACCTTCTAAAATTAACTGAAATAGGACACTTTGATTAAAGAGGTGAGCACTCTGAATTTCTACATCTTTGGATATTACTTGAATCAAGAATATTAGAAAATTATTTTACCACCTGGCATTTCCCTTTTAATTTGCTAGTTCACTTTTTTCTGACCTTCACTTAACAGACTATAAATACAAAAACTTTTAACACATAAATTATTTCATTTTGGTGAGATGGAATAAATGTTTAAAACTAGTATTTAAGAAAGTTCTTAAACATTTTCTTTTTAGTTGGCAGCCAAAAGATTTTTCTTAGTGCTTTGGAGACACTGCATAGGTGTAAAATTAAGATACCAGAACTTCATTCTGTTCTTGTTGAAGCTGTTATTGCAGTGATTCATGAGCAGTAAGCTGGAGTTAGAGTGGAAGAAGGGTTTACCAAAATTCTTCATGCAGACCAGTTATTTACAGGGTTTCTTTGAGAGACTTAAAATTTCAAAAGTAGTATTTAAGCCACTCTAACCCTGCATGAAAAATTGGAGTTAGAAATACTGGTTTCCGAGACCACGTACACCAGTGAAAATTAGCTTCTGAGTATATTTCTGATTTATGCCCTGCTTTATTTAGCCTCGCTATATGTAACACATGGATTATTTTTTCCCTCTAGTTTTTAACTACATCCTAGATTAAAACCAGCATATGCTAAGAATGTTTTTACATCCTGTGATCTTTGTGAACCAATAATAAACAGTCAACTCTGATGCTTTTTAGTATGAACAGTGATAGTTTTCTAAAATCTGAAAATCAATACCTGAGTATGTGATGTGGCAATGCATTCTCCTAGATAAGCACTAAACAAAGTATGGACCCTCAATTTGTGTCTTTAAGATTTAAAGTGAAGTAAATTTCTAAGGAACTGTGTCCTTTCCTAGCAGGAATAAACAGTGAAAATTTGGTAAGTATTTAAGTGCATGTAATAGTGATGAGAGTAAGTAGCCAAATTTCCATAGTATAAGATAATGTTTAAAAGTGAGCAATAATTATTTCATCTGTTTTGCGACTTAATGTATGTGTATTTAACATTTTTTACAAATTTGTGTGCATAAAGATTAAATTGGAACATACCTTACTCCTTTGTCTGGTTTTTTTATTTTGTATGGTGCTTTAAATACTAATTTTATATTTCAAGCTTTTTGCAGGGTAGAAATAAGTGGCTGTTAAAGAAAATACCTTCAAGAAGAATTATTTCAATGTCCCTTTTTAAAACTCGATGATGGCTTTCAGTTTACTTAAGTCTTCTGTTTTTCAGCTCCAGTTAAAACTGACAATAGGCAGCTATCAAAAATGGAAAAAATCTTGTGCTGTTTCTGGAATATTAGAGGAATCAGTTAATAATAGTAAAGTGATACTAACCCAATACTTGATGTGCAGTTTTTAAAGCAGTTTTTAAATTGAGAGAAAAGGGGCTGGGCCCGGCTGAAGCAGGTGGATCACCTGAGGTCAGGAGTTTAAGACCAGCCTGGCCAACATAGTGAAACCCCGTCTCTACTAAAAATACAAAAATCAGCCGGGTGTGGTGGGACGTGCCTGTAACCCCAGCTACTGGGGAGGCTGAGGCAGGAAAATCGCTTGAACCTGGGAGGAGGAGGAGGAGGTTGCAGTGAGCCAAGATGGCGCCATTGCACTCCAGCCTGGGTGACAGAGTGAGACTCCGTCTCAAAAAAAAAAAAAAACAGGTGATAAGATTTGGGAGTCTATTCCCTGGGATGTTGTATTAATAATAAAGTGATAATAAATTAAGGTTAAAGTGAAGTGTTCAATTGTTACACCAGGAAAGATTGATTATTTCTGAGGAAAAGGCCCGTTTATTTCCAAACTAGTCTGTAGTGGTTTAGAGTAAGCATTATTTTATGAAGTGGTACAAGATCGCAAAGGTTAGTAAAGGGACCTGTCTGTCAGGTCAATCTTTAGGCTTCACTTTTACTGGCAAGGGATTATGTGAAGAGTAAGTCATACAAGGGATATGATTGTAAGGAGGTCCTGAACAACGCATGATAAATGTTAGTCCATGTGTATTATTAAATGGTCTAAAGAAAAATCATGACTGATCGCATAATTTTTAATGTAAGTAAACGAGCTCACTAAGGGTAATTAAATACTAGCTTTTAAAATTTAAAGTTCTCACGAATATTAGTGCATCTTGTCACTTTGATTTGTCACCTGGTTAAATAGTTGGAAGCTTGTGCAAATGAAAAATGGAAGACTACATTTGTATATATATCTGTATAATTTTTTATTTACTAGTAGGTTCAGAGAGAGAGAGATGTTCCTTAACATGTAGCCATGTAATTAGAACTCAAGGGACATTGAAATGTTTTTCTTTTTCAGATGGTCTGGGGCTATTTACTTACTTTAAGCCAAGTCTACCATTTGAAAAATGGTGCTTTATTTCCATATCTGAAGCCTGAAGTTATTTTTTAGTTTGTTTTCATCTAAAAGTGGAAAGATTTTTGCTTCTGCGTTATTAAGAGCCTCTTGGGAGGAGATGGTTATCTCCTTCACTCATTAACCTTTGAGTGCTTGTTATCTACAAAGATGAATAAAGTCTTTCATTTATTATTTGTGATACTTGTCTGAGCCCATTTTTTAAATTTGTATCCAGAACAGTTATGTATTAAGAAGGTATTATGATATGCATCAGTTGTCCTGAGCAGTTTTTGTTGTATCCTGGGAACTGTAAGGAAGAATTATCTTTATTAAATACAGAATATCTACAGGAAAAGTAAGGGGTAAAAGAGCACGCTTAGTGTGCATATTTTGTATGTGATAGTGTGTTGAGGTTGGATAGGTAGATGAGCCAGAAGAAACAGTGATTTAGAGTGAGCATAAAACTAGAGCTTGCAACCAAATCCTTGCTTTTCTATTATTTGTTATATGACCTGGAACAAGTTACTTCTCAAATGGTAGTCATAAGTTTCATAGGTTTGTGAGAAACAAGTTAATATATGTAAAAGAGTTTGGCCTGGCACTTTGTAAGTGCTTGGTATTTTCTGTATGTTTACTTGAAAGAACTAACACACTATACATTTGTGCTAACCTTGTTAGATGACAGGAAATGGTGGGAGCAGACAGTTATTGCAAATCAAAAAATTTCATTTAGCACATATATATGAATGCCCACAGTGTGCTTTGATATTATCCTTTGCACATAGTAGAGAGGAAGTGCATCTGAGTAGAGACTTTGGAACTGAGGATTTAAGAAGCCAGTCTTTGCACAAAGTCTCATTGGGTAACTGTTTTGGGTAGTAGGTGTGCAGAAACCATAAGATGGGAAAGCATAACATCTTGAACAAAAAATGAGTTCTGAATGGTGGGTGGGATGGATGGGGGTGTGTGCATGTAGGGTGAGTGGAGATGGGAGAGAGAGATAGGCCAAGTCACACAATGGACCATGGTTTGAATGTCATTCTAATGGAAGTCTTTTGAAGAACTTGGAGCTGGTGAGTAATACATGGTTTATGATTAACAGATTATCCTAAGTTGGTTGGCAGTGGGGCAGGGTGGGTTGGTGGGCAGTATGAGGATCAGTTAGAAGGCAAGAAGAACCTGGCCCCAAACATCTCAAGAGTAACTGAGTAATGACTTACTGGATAGTCATGGGAGAAGTTAGAAGATGCTAACCTTGAATGTGTGAAACACAGGAAAAGACAAAAAGCAAAATACTGATGCTGGGTACAGTGGCTTATGCCTGTAAACTCAGCAACTGAGGCTGAGTTGGGAGGATTGCTTCAGGCCATGAGTTCAAGGCTGCAGTGAACCATGATGGTGCCACTGCACTCACTGGTGCCTGGGCAACAGTGAGACCCCCAGCTCAAAAAGGAGACATTGGGAATACAGTGGGTTGGGTTGGGGTTTTTTTATTTATTTTTTTGGACGCTGTTTAGGCTGCACTTAATCTGTAAGACTTACTTAGGAAATGTTTGTTGGAGATCGAGTAAGACATTGAGAGGCAAATAAGTTTCTTCAAGAGTCTAAGAAGGATACAGCAGTAACAAAGTGAAAATGCCCTCAAAGGACGTAAAATTTGGAGAAAGCAAATTCCATCTGTGTGATCTCAGGATAGTGGCATTTGAAGTAGGTCTTGAATTGTTAGGATTTGGGCAAATTGGGAAAAAAAGTGTTAGAAGAAAGATGAGAAAACCCAACAATATGAGGCTTATGAAGGGAAGTTGTAAAGAATGAGGTCATTGGAGTCTAAAGTGTAAAGTTCCTTGAATACCACATTAGGCATATACATTTTCTCTAGGAGTTGGGGTGTCTTGGGATTCTTGGCACAAAAACAACAACTGCCTGGGTGTGATGGCTCACACCTGTAATCCCAGCACTTTAAGAGGCTAGGTGGGCAGGTAATGAGGTCAGGAGTTCAGGAGCAGCCTGGCCAACATGGTGAAACTGTCTCTACTGAAAATACAAAAGTTAGCCGGGCGTGGTGGCAGGTACCTGTAATCCCAGCTACTCGGGAGGCTGAGGCAGGAGAATCGCTTGAACCCGGAAGGCAGAGGTTGCAGTGACCCAAGGTCATGCCACTGCACTCCAGCCTGGACAAGGAGTGGGACTCCATCTCAAAAAACAAAAACACATTGACTAGAGCAGTGGCTGTGGTTTTGGACCCAATGTGTCTTGAGAAGCACCCGGAGTATCACTGGAGCCTGCCACTATTTGCCGGCACCACAGGATATTTCCATATCACTACCATCTGGGTGACAGGGAATAATAAAATTTAGAAACCGTAACTGGGCCTAACAGCTATTGACTTGGTGAGTTGAGACTAGAACCATCTTACGTTCAGTAAGGCCAGTTTAAAGTGTTTTGGAAGCCTTATATACCTGAGGCCATTGTTTTTCTTGGTCACTTTACAAACTTTCTTAATTTTTTTACTACTCCCCACAATTATAGGACATTGTTCCCCTGCCCAGAAACCTTTGTTATCACCACATAACTTGTATTTTGTAGTAACGGAACACCCGTCTTTCTGAATTCTTCATGGAACTTTCCTGAAAGCTGGTTCTGAGTCTCTACCAATGTATATTCATACATTGTGGATGTATTATAACCATGTACAATGGAAGTGAGCAATGTATAACCGTATGTCTCAATATTTGCTAGGATCATGATGCTGTAAAGCAATTGATAGTTACCCTTTTCACTTATTCCCCTGGCTATTCCACATCGCTGCTTTTCCTCATCCGTTGGTGCCATAAACACATTTGTCTGATGGCTTTCTGATTCATGAAGATGGTAAAAGCCAAGGCCTTGAACTTGTAGATACCTACCATATCTATAAAATCTGTATTTGCATCCTTTTTTATCACACTGTACTAGGCATCCATTTACAGCTCTCTCACTATGCTCTGGAATCCAACTTTTGCCATTGTAGTGGTCTCCTTGTTCCTTTTTGTGTTTCTTCAGCTTCCTATCCTGTTTTTTTTTTTTTTTGGCAGTGGGGAGACGGAGTCTCCCTCTGTTGCCCAGGCTGGAGTGCAGTGGCGCAGTTTTGGCTCACTGCACCTCCGCCTCCCGAGTCCAAACGATTCTCCTGCCTCAGGCTCTTGAGTAGCTGGGACTAACAAGTGTGTGCCACCATGCCTGGCTAATTTTTTGTATTTTTAGTAGAGACGGGGTTTCACCGTGTTAGCCAGGAGGGTCTCGATTTCCTGACCTTTTTATCCGCCCGCCTTGGCCTACCAAAGTGCTGGGATTACAGGCATGAGCCACCGCACCCGGCCTGTTTCTCATTCTTTTAATGACTCCTTTTTCCTAGGATAAAATTTGGATAAAATAGGAGTCAAGAATGAGGCTCAGGGTTTACTTCTGAAAAGTCTTGGCTCAAAGACCCTTCATAATCTGACTCCTGCTTATCTTTCCAAAATAATTTCTTGCCATTCTCCTTAAACTCTCAACACCCTCTCTGCCCCTTAGTACTTTGACTTGTGTAACTTCCACTTCCTCACATGCCAAATACTAGTTTAGAGTTAATTCCCTCTTACAAATCCCTGATCCTCTGTGATGACCTTCATACATGCTTTCATTGCATTATGTACTTACCATCAATTTGTGTGTTTATATTGGACTGCAACCTCGGAGGCAGGACTGTGTCTTGTTCGTTGCATTCCTAAAACTTGGCACATTGCACAACACTTAAAAAGAGGCACTTAATTGCTGGGTTAAATTGAGTTGCTAGTAATGGGTTAAATTTTTTTTTTTTTTTTTTTTTTTTGAGATGGAGTCTTGCTCTGTCACCCAGGCTAGAGTGCAGTGGCGCAATCTCGGCTCACCACAACCTCCACCTCTCAGGTTAAAGCGATTCTCCTGCCTCCGTCTCTTCAGTAGCTGGGATTACAGGCGCTCTCCATCACATCTGGCTAATTTTTGTATTGTTTGTTTGTTTTTGAGACGGAGTCTCGCCCTGTTGCCCAGGCTAGAGTGCAGTGGCGCAATCTCGGCTCACTGCAACCTCCGCATCCTGGGTTCAAGCGATTCTCCTGCCCCAGCCTCCCGAGTAGCTGGGATTATAGGTGCACCCTACCATGCTGGGCTAATTTTTGTAATTTTTTAGTAGAGACGGGGTTTCACCATGTTGGTCAGGCTGGTCTTGCCTCGGCCTCCCAGAGTGCTGGGATTACGGGCGTGAGCCACCACACCCAGCAGGGTTAATTTATTTCATCAAAACAGACTAGAGGTTTAGAGGGATGTGCCTTTATTTGAATATTGTGCAATTTAAACCTGACTCAGTCATACTGCCCTTTTGAGCAGGATCTTTAGAACAGGTACTTGTGATTGGCTAAAGAATAATCCCTGACAATAGCAAAGGTCTCTCGGGCAGAACTGTTCCAACAAAACAATGAAATCTGTATTTGTTTAAGATAAGGATTTTTGAAAAGCAACTTTTCCTGTGGCATGTCTGCTAGAATAAAAGTTTCTCGTTTTATTTATGGTGAAAGAATAGCTTTAGTTTGGAATAGAGGTAGGCTAGACCAGTGATTGCAAACTGAAACACCTGCAAGAACCAGATAGATTATAGAACTGGGTGAAACAAGCCAGTTGGGGAGTGGGGAACTCGTGACCCTTACAAATGAGGCTCATGCTGGGTGCATTGCTTGGCCACAGTGGCCAGCTTTCAGTTTTTTTCTAGAGAAGTTAGATCTCTTAGTTATTTAAAGAGAATTTAAACACTGTGCTAATCACACCTGCAGGACAGTTTTTCTTGTAGATCACCAGTGTGGGATTTTTTTTATGAAAGCTGATGTTTGCGGAAATTTGTATCAACAGGAGGAAAGCCAGATAATCCCAGAGAGGTAGGTTTGATGATGGACAAGAGGTAGATGATGGAGTATGATGTTGGGAAACAAGCCACTGAATAGACTGGTGCAGTTGATCCAGTAATTGGCTATTGTGATTGAGCTGCAGGTTGTAGGTGTAAATAAATAAATAAATTAGTGTTCGGCATCAATATTTCAGTTCCTAGATAGGCTTTTGGGAAATGCAGTATCCCAACAGACTGAGATCACAAAAGTAAAATTTCAGAACAATCAATGAACATTTTTGGACGGGGAGGGACCTATCTTGGATATAGTCATAATAGGTGACTAAGTTTATTACTGTGGGGTTTGAAAGAGGTTATTTTACCTCTGATTCGTAGTGCTTGGCACCTAGTGGGCAGTAAGTGTTTGTTACATTGAGTAGGTTTATCTCTGTGATGCCATCCTCAAAGAAAGCTATGTCTGATAGCTGGCAGGGTGTTGGCAAAGCATACTTTAGTCCTCAGTTTCTCAGTAAATAGTGGTGAGACAAAAAGGTAAAATATTTAACTCCAGTAGTTCATAATTACCAAGAGTATATAATATTTTACCTGCTTTCTGGAAATTTGTACAAAGTCCATACTGTTCCTTTTCTTAAAAGTACATTTTCTTTATGTTTAAAGTGTTGCGTGTTACTTTTAAAAATCTAAGGCCAGGTGTGGTGGCTCATTCCTGTAATCCCAGCACTTTGGGAGGCTGAGGCAGGCGGATGACTTGAGGTCAGGAGTCCAAGACCAGCCTGACCAACATGGTGAAACCCCATCTTTACTAGAAAATACAAAAATTAGCCAGGCATAGTGGTGCATACCTGTGGTCCCAGCTACTGCGGAGGCTAAGGTGGGAGAATCTCTTTGAGCCCAGATCGCTCCACTGCACTCTAGCCTGGGTGACAGAGTGAGACTGTTATCTCAAAATAAATATAAGTAAAAATCTAATGTGGATTAAACAAAAGAAATTGTTTTCTGCTCCCAGCTACAGTCCCCAGGAAGAACTAGATTTGTCCCTTGTTATCCAAAGACTGGTTCCAGGACTTCCCTTTGATACTAAAATCTGCAGATTCTCAAGTCCTTGATATGAAAACGACGTAGTATGTGGATATTACCTATGCACATCCTCCCATATACTTTAAATCATCTCTAAATTACCTAAATTTTTTTTTTTTCTTAAGTGAGACAGGGTCTCACACCCATCATCCAGACCCAGGCCGGTGTGCAGTGGCCTATTCACAGCTCACTGTAGCCTTGACTTCCCGGCTCAGATGATCCACGTCAGCCGCCTGAGAAGCTGAAATTACAGGCACACACAACCATGCCTGGCTAATTTTTTTTTTTTTTTTTTTTTTTTTGAGACGGAGTCTCGCTCTGTCGCCCAGGCTGGAGTGCAGTGGCGCAGTCTTGGCTCACTGCAAGCTCCGCCTCCCGGGTTCATGCCGTTCTCCTGCCTCAGCCTCTCCGAGTAGCTGGGACTACAGGCGCCCGCCACCACGCCCGGCTAATTTTTTGTATTTTTTAGTAGAGACGGGGTTTCACCGTGGTCTCGATCTCCTGACCTCGTGATCCGCCCGCCTCGGCCTCCCAAAGTGCTGGGATTACAAGCGTGAGCCACCGTGCCTGGCTATACTTTTTTTTTTTTTTTTGGAGACGTTGTCTTGCTCTGTCTCCAGGCTGGAGTGCAGTCACGCGATCTCAGCTCACTGCAATCTCCGTCTCCCAGGTTCAAGCGGTTCTCCTGCCTCAGTCTCCCACGTAGCTGGGATCACAGGCACGCGCCACCACGCCTGGCTAATTTTTGTATTTTTAGTTGAGACGGGGTTTCACCATGTTGGCCAGGATGGTCTTGATCTCTTGACCTCGTGATCCGCCTGCCTCGGCCTCTCAAAGTGCTGGGATTACAGGCATGAACCACTGTGCCCGGCCTAATACAATGTACTTTATAAGATAGACCAATACCAACAGCTAATAAATAATAGAACAGTTATAACAACATACTGTAATAAAAGTTATGTGAATGTGGTCTCTCCTCCTCTCAAAATATGATACTGTACTCATCTATTTTCAGACCACAGCTGACCATGGGTAACTGAAACCATGGAAAGCCAAATCTGAGATAAGGGAGAACTACTGTACAGACACTTTTTTATTGACCTCATCTAGGCAGCCTCAGTTTTGTTTTGTTTGCTTTTTGAGATGGAGTCTCCCTCTGTCCCCCAGGATGGAGTGCAGTGGCATGATCTTGGCTCACTGTAACCTCCACCTCCCGGGTTCAAGCGATTCTCCTGCTTCGGCTTCCTGGGCATCTGGGATTACAGGAAGTTTATTTCTATCTTTATCCAGATTGCTGGTTTTGCAATGCCTCTTTGCACAAGACTTTCTCTGGCTCACTTTGTTATGTTCCCTCTAGAATGAGGCACTGGTAAGAAACATCCCTGTTCCCTACCCTAGTAGTGGAAAAACCCTAGTCCTGGAAACCCAAGATACCTGAATTGGTTCTTCCCAACTCCCCCTCAAGAGAGGGAGACACTTTTAGCTTGTATTTTGGTTTACGGGTTAAAAGTTTTATATTAGGATCAGAATGATTGCATCTGGTTTGAAGACTGAAATTTTTTTAGACAGGGTCTTGCTCTGTCACCCAGGCTGGAGTGCAGTGGTGTGATCACAGCTCACCGCAGCCTCAACCTCCTGGACTCAAGCAATCCTCTCTCAGCCTCCCAGAGTGCTGGGATTACAGGTGTGAACCATGCACCTGGCCCTAAGAGTTGAATTTTTAAAACCTACTTAAAATTACTGTCTTTGTAAAACCATACGAAATTAGAACCAGAAGTTGCCTTAAAGATCTAGTCTAATCAGTCTAATCTCATTTTGTAGGGAGAAGATTTGCTTGTAATACCTGTAGGATATGGCAAAGTAGAACATGTAACCCTGGCCACGGTGGCTCATGTCTGTGATCCCAGCACTTTGGGAGGCCGAGGCAGGCAGACTGCTTGAACCCAGTGAGACCAGCCTGGCCAACGTGGCAAAACCCCATCTCTAAAAAAAAAAAAAAAAAAATTAAAAATTAGCAAGCCATGGTGGTGCGCAACTGTAGTCCCAGGTACTTGAGAGGCTGAGGTTGGAGGATCATCTTAACCCCAAGGAGATGGAGGCTACAATGAGCTGTGTTCACACCACTGTACCTGAGCCTGGGCAACAGAGTAAGACGCTGTTTCAAACAAAAACGTGTAATCAAAAACAGCAAAATGCTTAGTTCTTTGTAAATGCAACATTTTAGGCTACTGTTTATTTACCAATAGGACTTTTTTTTTCTCTCCTTATTTGTAAACTTAGCTATATATGTTTCTTACTCTTTGGTCTTGTTTACTTTTAGAAGTTGAGGAGATTGGGAGGCCCAGGCAGGTGGATGGCTTGAGCTCAGGAGTTTGAAACCAGCCTGGGCAACATGGCGAAACTCCATCTCTACAAAAAAATACAAAAATTAGCTGGGCACGATGGCGTGCATCTGTAGTTCCAGCTTCTTGGGAGGCTGAGATGAGAGGATCACTTAAGCCTGGGAAGTCGAGGCTGTAGTGAGCTGAGATCACACCACTGAACTTCAGCCTGGGCGACAGAATGAGACAGCCAAAATAGGAAAAAAAAAGAGAAAAAAGGTGGAGGACAGAGGCATCCTAAGGTGATGGGACATTTTACTTTTAATTTTAATTTTTATTTTTTTTTGAGACGGAGTCTCATTCTGTTGCCCAGGCTGGAGTGCAGTGGTGCAATCTCGACTCACTGCAACCTCCGCCTCCCGGGTTCAAGCAATTCTCTGCCTCAGCCTCTCGAGTAGCTGGGATTACAGGTGCCCACCACCACGCCTGGCTACTTTTTTGTATTTTTAGTAGAGACGGGGTTTCACCATCTTGGCCAGGCTGGTCTTGAACTCCTGACATTGTGATTCACCCGCCTCAGCCTCCCGAAGTGCTGGGATTACAGGCATGAGCCACCGTGCCTGGCCTAATTTTTATTTTTTTTTTACTCGTGTACATGAATCAATTTTTATTTCTTTTTACTTAAGTGACATTTTTAATCTTTCTACTGGGGATTTGTAATTCAGATTTCTAAAATATTTTAATCATCAAAGACAATGGTTTCTTTTTTTAAAATTTTTTTTGAGATGAAGTCTCACTCTGTTGCCCAAGTTGGAGTGCAGTGGCATGATCTTGGCTCACTGCAACCTCCACCTCCCTGGTTCAAGTGATTCTCCTGCCTCAGCCTCCTGAGTAACTGCAAGCGTGTGCCACCGTGCCCAGCAAATGTTTGTATTTTTAGTAGAGATGGGGTTTCACTATGTTGGCCAGGCTTGTGTTGAACTCCTGGCCTCGTGATCCATCTGCCTCAGCCTCCCAAAGTGCTGGGATTACAGGCATGAGCCACTGTGCCCAGCCGAAGACAATTAGTATGTATGTATGTATGTATGTATGTATGTATGTATGTATGTATGTATTTATTTTGAGACGGAGTCTTGCTCTGTCGCCCAGGCTGGAGTGCAGTGGCGCGATCTCGGCTCACTGCAAGCTCTGCGTCCCGGGTTCACACCATTCTCCCGCCTCAGCCTCCCGAATAGCTGGGACTACAGGCACCTGCCACCACGCCCGGCTAATTTTTTGTATTTTTAGTAGAGATGGGGTTTCATTGTGTTAGCCAGGATGGTCTCAATCTCCTGACCTTGTGATCTGCCTGCCTCAGCCTTCCAAAGTGTTGGGATTACAGGCGTGAGCCACCATGCCTGGCCCAAAGACAAGTATTAATCCCATTTCATCTTAGAACTTTTTCTTAAATTTTCATGCATTAGGATTTTCTCAAGAATGTACTGTCTTCCTGAAAACTCTTATTTGCCTATATATTATACTTTACATCTTCAACTCATTTACTAATAAGTTGTTAGATTTAACCCAGTGTCTTCCTTGTAATTTCCTTCTCTCCAGCACAACTAGTGTACTTTTTATGTTTTCTTGATGTTAATGAAGATTAGTAAAGGGTACCAGGTACAATTTTAAAAATTTAAGTGAACCCAGCTGATATATTTGCCTTAATTTTATTGCTGACAGACTACATCTAAATATGTGAAAGAAAAAAAGTGATACTCATAACTTCAAAAGTTTAAATTGTGTTGAAGATTGTGTTCATTTAAGTTTAATTGTTCCAGTTTACTCACTGGAACACCTGTAATCCCAGCACTTTGGGAGGCCGAGGTGGGTGGATCACCTTAGGTCAGGAGTTCAAGACCAGCATGGCGAAACCCCACCTCTACTAAAAATACAAAAAAAAAAAAAAAAAAATTAGCTGGGCGTGTTCGTGCACACCTGTAATCCCAGCTACTCGGGAGGCTGAGGCACAAGAATTGCTTGAACCCAGGAGGCGGAGGTTGCAGTGAGCTGAGATCACGCCGCTGCACTCCAGCCTGGGTGAACAGAGTGAGACTGTCTGTTTTTGTTTTGTTTTGTTATGGAGTCTCAGTCTGTCGCCAGGCTGGAGTGCAGTGGCGCAATCTTGGTTCATTGCAACCTCCGACTCCCTGGTTCAAGCGATTCTCCTGCCTCAGCCTCCCAAGTAGCTGGGATTACAGGCGTGCCCCACCATGCCTGGCTAATTTTTTTTTTGATATTTTTAGTAAAGACCGGGTTTCACCATGTTGGCCAGGATGGTCTGGATCTCCTGACCCCATGATCTGCCCTGTCAGCCTCTCAAAAGTGCTGGGATTACAGGCATGAGCCACCTCGCCTGGCATGAGACTCTGTCTCAAAAAAAAAAAAAAAAAGAAAAAAAAAACTGCTCTGGGCGAGGTGGCTCACGCCTGTAATCCCAGCACTTTGGGAGGCTGAGGCCGAAGGATTACCTGAGATCAGGAGTTCAAGACCAGCCTGGCCAAAGTGGTGAAACCCCATGTTGTCTCTACTAAAAATGCAAAAATTAGCCAGGTGTGGGGGCGGGTGCCTGTAATCCCAGGTACTCTGGAGGCTGAGGCAGGAGAATTGCTTGAACCTGGAGGCAGAGGTTGCAGTGATCCAAGATCGTACCACTGCACTCTAGCATGGGGGACAGAGCGATAATCTGTCTGAAAAAAAAAATGGAATAATACAAAATTATACTAAGATTCATTCATGTTATTTTTTGTGGCTGCAGTGCCTTCATTTCCACTGTATAGTATTTCATTGTCTGATGTACCAGAATGTATCCACTCTGTTTTTGATGCATGTTTGGATGTGCAGTCTTTTGCTTTATGAAAAGTGCTGCTGTAAAAATTATTATTATCTGTGTCTCCTGATGCATATGTGAAAGGGTTTTTCTAGGAGTGAAATTGCTGGATAATATGTAAATAATAAACATAAGAAAATGTCAAATTATTTTCCAAAGTAGTTGAATCAAGTTTACTCCACCAGCAATGTATAGAGTTCTCATTGATCCATATCTTCTCCAACATTTAGGTTTCTCACATTTTACATTTTTTTGCCAGTGAAATGTACATAAAATGTATCTTATGGTTTAATCTTTGTTTTTTTTTTTTAAACTCAGTCTTTCTGCTTTTATTCTTTATTCTCTACTGAAAATAATTTGGTTTAGATTTAGACTTAGATTGATAAAATTAAAAAAAGAATTTGGGCTGGGTGTGTTGGCTCACTCCTGTTATCTCAGCACTTTGGGAGACTCAGGTGGGTGCATCATTTGAGCTCAGGAGTTCAAGACCAGCCTGGGCAACATGGTGAAAACCCATCTTTATTAAAAAATACAAAAAAATTAGCTTAGCATGGTGGTTCATGCCAGTGGTCCCAGCTATGGGGGAGGCTGAGGTGGGAGGATGGCTTCAGCCCAGAAGGTCAAGGTTGCAGTGAGCCAAGATTGTACCACTGCACTCCAGTTTGGGCAAAACAGCCAGACCCTGTCTCAAAAAAAAAAAAAAAAAGTTATTTTTTGTTGTTCTGATTACAAAATTAGCACAAATATATTCATTTTCAACCAATATTATGGGCTATAATATGTTTCAGGGTCCTAGGGAAATACATTAGGTAAACAAAACAGACAAGCCCTTCCTCTCATAGAGCTTCCATTCTAGTTTTGGAGATTAACATTAAACAAAGAAGATAACTTTTAATTTCAGATACTGATAAAGTGCCATGAAGACAAAAAAACAGAGTAAAATAATAGTGGTTGGTGGAGTTGGGACTCCTTTAGGTTAGATGAACGAGGAAGGCCTTTCTGAGGAATTGAATTTTGTGTGAGCTATATCTAAGTGATCGAAAGGAGCCAGCCATGTGAAGAAGGCACAGGACGAGTGTCTTAGGCAGTAGGAGCAGGAATTCTAAAGGTCAAGAGGTGGGGAACAAACTGGTCAAAATTAAAGAATAAGAAGAAAGCAAGGCAGGCACACTGGAGCATGCCTGTAATCCCAGTTACTTGGGAGGCAGAGGTGGGAGGATCACTTAAGCCCAGGAGTCAAGACCAGTCTGGGCAACATAGCAAGATCCCATCTCAGAGGGAAAAAAATGTATATAAAAGAAACCAGGCCAGGCGCGGTGGCTCACGCCTGTAATTCCAGCAGTTTGCGAGGCTGGGGCAGGCAGGTCACCTGAGGTCGGGAGTTGGAGACCAGCCTGACCAACATGGAGAAATCCCATCTCTAACACAAAGTTAGCCAGGTGTGGTGGTGCGTGCTGTAATCCCAGCTACTCGGGAAGCTGAGGCAGGAGAATCGCTTGAACCTGGGAGGCAGAGGTTGCAGTGAGCCGAGATCACGCCATTGCACTCCAGCCTGGGAAACAAGAGCGAAAACTCAGTCAAAAAAAAAAAAAAAAGAACTCACCCTTAATCCAACCATCCAGAGATAACCATGTTAACATTTTTTGTTTGTTTTTTGAGATGGAGTTTTGCTCTTGTCGCGCAGGCTGGAGTTCAATGGTGCAATCTCGGCTCACCACAACCTCCGCCTCCCAGGTTCAAGCGATTCCTCTGCCTCAGCCTCCCAAGTAGCTGGGACTACAGGTGTGTACCACCACGCCTGGCTAATGTTTTGTATTTTTAGTAGAGTCGGGCATTCACTGTGTTGGCCAGGATGGTCTCAATCTCTTGACTTCATGATCTGCCTGCCTTGACCTCCCAAAGTGGTGGGATTACAGGTGTGAGCCACTGTGCCCAGCCACCATGTAAACATTTTGATGCAAGTTCTTTTTTTTTTTTTTTTCCCGAAATGGGATTCTTGCTCTGTTGCCCAGGCTAGAGTTGCAACGGTGTGATCTGAGCTCACTGCAACCTCCATCTCTCAGGTTCAAGCAATCCTCCTGAGTAGCTGGGATTAGAGGTGCGCAGCCACGCTCAGCTAATTTTTGTATTCTTAATAGAGATGGGGTTTCACCATGTTAGCCAGGCTAGTTTCCAACTCCTTACCTCATGATCTGTCCGCCTCAGCCTCCCAAAGTGCTGGGATTACAGGCGTGAGCCACCATACCCAGCCACTGACACAAGTTCTTGCACACATTTCTCTATGCATCTTTCGTATTCCCCCTATTTTCTGGTGAGTTAAATGGTAAGGTGTCTTTTTATTTTATTCATGGTTACTTTTTTGTAGTAATATTAAATAATATTATGTGAATGTTGTATGAAAGTTTATTGTGGTTTTATTCATGAATTGTAACATATTTACATTCTGCTTTGTAGCCACAATCACTATTACTATGCTTATTTTTCTTTGCAAGTCTAAATATTAACTGTTAGTCCTTTCACCTCACAAATTCCAAATCAAAAGTGTTTTTTTCTTATTAAAGAAGAAAGTTGGTTGCCTGGATGATATCTTCAGGTATATTTTTCTTATGTTTATGTAAAATACATATAACAAAATTTACCATCTTAATCATTTTTTAAAATTTATTTATTTTTTTTTCGAGACAGAGTCTTGCTCTATCGCCAAGGCTGGAGTGCAGTGGTGCAATCTTGACTCAGCACAACCTCCGCCTCCTGGGTTCAAGCGATTCTCCTGCCTCAGCCTCCTGAGTAGCTGAGATTACAAGCGCCCACCATCACGCCCAGCTAATTTTTATATTTTTAGTAGAGACAGGGTTTCGCCAGGCTGGTCTCGAACTGCTGACCTCAGGTGATCTGCCCATTCCAGTGAATCCACAGAAAATTTTAGGATGCTGGCAAGCAAGTGATTGAAATGATGTGAAGTCTTTTATTTTTCTTTTATTTTTTGTATGTGGCAAGAGCTTCTGTGAAATTCATTTCCTCTATCAGAATTTGGCTCTTCCTTGCTTCCACAACTCTGCTATTTATTTGCCCCTGTTATAATACATATATAGTAAAGGGAGTAAAACAAATTTAAAATAAAAACGTATTAAATTATAAAATATATTCCTATTTTTATAAAATGTGGAAAGGATATATGACTTCTGATTGAGCTGTTAAGGTGAGCTCAACTTCAACACAATTCCTCTGCCTCAAACATGTAGCAATAAATAAATGTTTAAAAAGGAAAAACATATGACTAAAAATAGAAGAGAGGCCAGGCACGTTGGCTCACACCTGTAATCCTAGCACTTTGGGAGGCTGAGGCAGGTGGATCACCTGAGGTCAAGAGTTTGAGACCAGCCTGGCCAACATGGCGAAACCCCGTCTTTACTAAAAATTAGCTGGGCGTGGTGGCACATACCTGTAATCCCAGCTACTCGGGAGGCTGAGGCAAGAGAATCACTTGAACCCAGGAGGCGGAGGTTGCAGTGAGCTGAGATTGTGCCACTGCACTAGAGCCTGGGTGACAGGGTGAGACTCAATCTCAAAAAAAAAAAAAAGGAGAAAGCTCTAGTGGCAAGTGAGGCTCACAGTGAGACTCCAGCTCTTAGTGGAGAATCAGTGTTTGCTGGGACTTTGACTTCTTTCTGTAAAACAGATCCTTAGGAGAACTCCATGGCAGAGATGCCTGGAGCTGGGAGTATTCCTCAAAGCCGAGGCCCAGGATGGGTGCTAGTCTGTGAAAGCAGGCTGATAAAAGGTTTGACTGTCTGTCTGGGACTATTGCTTTGTAAGAAAGTGGGCCTAGTGAGGGTGAGGGAGAAAAACATGACTTTTTGACCAAAAACAGCAAAGTAGTCTGTCTGCTGAAGTGACTGAATCTGTAATATTAGTGTATCAGCACAGAAGGTTCGAAACACTATGAAGTCCTAGATCTTGATTGAAGGCTCTGGAGGAACAGGTGGAGCCAACTGCACATCTTCTAGATAAAGTAGAGTAAGAGAAAGAAAAGGGAGAGATTTAAAAAGTAAGAAGGCGGCCGGGAATGCTGGCTCACGCCTGTAATCCCAGCACTTTGGGAGGCTCGAGGTGGGTGGATCACAAGGTCAGGAGATCGAGACCATCCTGGCTAACACGGTGAAACCCCATCTCTACTAAAAATACAAAAATTTAGCCGGGCGTGGTGGCAGGCGCCTGTAGTCCCACCTACTTGGGAGGCTGAGGCAGGAGAATGGTATGAACCCAGGAGGCGGAGTTTGCAGTGAGCCGAGATCGCGCCACTGCACTCCAACCTGGGCGACAGAGCAAGACTCCATCTCAAAAAAAAAAAAAAAAGTAAGACAAAACCTTAACTTTTCATTCAAAGATACTGAAAAACTTAATGCTAAGAAAGGAATGACAGATCACATTTGAGAAGATAATAACTGAACATTTTCTAGAATTCGGACCGGGACGGTGGCTCACACCTGTAATCCCAGCACTTTGGGAGGTCGAGGCGGGTGGATTGCTTGTGCCCAGGAGTTCAAGACCAGCCTGGGCAACATGACAAAACCCTATCTCTACAAAAAATTAGCGGGATATTGTGGTGCTTGCCTGTAGTCCCAGCTATCCAGAAGGCTGAGGTGGAAGGATCACCTAAGCCTGGTGGTTGAAGCTGCAGTGAGCCAAGATTGCACCACTGCATTCCAGCCTGTGTGACACAGTGAGACCCTGTCTCAAAAAAAAAAAAAAAATTACTAAAGGATATGCCTCTGCAAGAAGAAAAGTTAATCCAGAAGGAAAGTGTGGGCATCAAGAAGCAAAAAGGTAGTTTCTATAGTGGGAGCAGTGGTTGACTTAAAGTAATGTGACCATAGGAATTAATTTAACAGGTCAGTAAGTTTAAATTATTTATTGACTCTAAACCCTTTTTTGTGATGGAAGGCCAAAATAATTTTTTTTTTTTGAGATGGTCTCACTCTGCAATGGCATGATCATGGCTCACTGCAGCCTCAACCTCTGGGGCTTGAGTGATCCTCCCGCCTCAGCCTCCTGAGTAACTGGACTATAGGCATGCTCCACCACACCCAGCTAATTTTGTTTTATTTTTTTCTTTTTGGTAGAAATGAGGTTTTGCCATGTTGCCCAGGCTGGTCTCAAACTCTTGGCCTCAAGCGATCCTTCTGCTTTGGCTTCTCAAAGTGCTGGGTTTAGAGGTGTGAGCCACTATGCCTGGCCTGAAATGATTTTTTTTTTTTTTTTTTTTTTGGAGACAGGGTCTCACTCTGTCACCCAGGCTGGCATGCAGTGCCACGATATTGGCTCACTGCAACCTCTGCCTCCTGGGTTCAAGTGATTATCCTACCTCATCCTCTCAAGTAGCTGGGATTACAGGCGTGCACCACCACATTTTTGTATTTTTAGTAGAGACGGGGTCTCACCATGTTGGCCAAGCTGGTCTTGAACTCCTGACCTCAAATGATCTATCTGACTTGGCCTCCTAAAGTGCTGAGATTACAGGTGTGAACCACTGTGGCTGGCCCCAAAATAAAAGTTTATTTTTGTTTTTGTTTTTCCCGAAATAAAAATTTAAACCAAGACAAAAATGTAACGAGTGGCGTTATTTGTACATTTTTGCAGATCTCTTTAATGTTTGTCTTAATAGAAGTCAGCTGGATTCTCATATATGCTTCTGTGTTCAGTATGTCGCAGTATTTTCTGGGTTGAAGTACCCGAAGAAAATCCAACCTCACACAGACAAGTAGTTGGGAAAGGGATTATTTTAATAGCTTTTTCACTTGAAAGCTTAAATGTTTTCTGTTACAACAAATACTGAGTTGTTTTTCTTGAAGTGACAGGGTTACTTCATTTTTGAGAAAATGTCTGCCACATACCCACATCTGTAGATCCGTGGTTGTCTATCAGTTATTCTTGCAAATAAAAATGGTGCTCCCTGAGAAAAGTAGCTGGTTCAGCCCAACTCAAAGAATTGCAATGTCTTTCCATGAGACAACTCTTGTATTTCTGTGTGTGGAAGTGTTTTATGCATGCTTCCCATGTTATCACAACTTTTAAAAAATGTGTATTCATGGGTCAAGGATTTATAAAATTAACAATGTTTATTTTCTCATCTGGGGCAATCTTAAGTGAAACTGGCTTTTTCTGTGAGTGCATGATGAAGAATACAGTGACTAATGGGACAGTTTGATAACACTGCCTAGATTCATACTAAGACACCAGCTCTTTTACCCATCATCAGTTTTGTACCATTAATGCAAATGTCAATCAATTGAGAACAATTTGTAGTATTATTATAAAAATAGCTTTAACCTTTCAGACCCTTGAAAAGGGTATGGGGAACATACTCTGAGAAGTGCTGCCCTAAATAGTAATAGCGAGAGAGGACCTGTCCAATGGTCCTCTCTTCACATTCCCCAGGAAGAGAGACATAGCTGCAGACATTTAGAGTAGACATAAAGTTAAGTGTGTCGCTTTAAAATCAAGAGTAACTACTAAAAAACCCAGACACATCTATAGTTTTCAAATTAGCACAGCTAAAAAAGGGAATATAGAAATCAATTCAATAGAAGGAAGGAAGAGACTCAGAAAAAGGGATAACATCTTGGGTGTGATGGCTCATGCCTATAATCCCAGCTGAGGTGGGAGGACCTGGGCAACACATAGTGAGACCCTGTCTCTACAAAAAATATAAAAAATTAACCAGATGTGCTGGTGCACACCTAAAGTCCCAGCTGCTTGGGAGGCCGAGATGGGAGGATTGCTTGAGCCCAGGAGATTGAAGCTGCAGTGAGCTGTGATTGTGCCAGTACATTCCAGCCTGGATGACAGAGACCTTGTCTCGTTTTAATACAACAATGGGGAAAAGAAGTTCAAGAAGGAAATCAGAAATCTCATGAGTATAAAAAATCTCATGAGTATAAAAAAAAAAAGGAAGAGAAGCAAAATTCTTACAAATTTGGCAGTGTGCTAAAATAATATATGAGGCTGGATGCAGTGACTCACACCTGTAATCCCAGCACTTTGGGAGGCCAAGGCAGATGGATCATCTGAGGTCTGGAGTTCGATACCAGCCTGGCCAACATGACAAAACCCTGTCTCTACTAAAAATACAAAAAATTGGCTGGGCATAATCCCGCTACTCGGGAGGCTGAAGCAGGACAATCGCTTGAACCCAGGAGGTGAGGTTGCAGTGAGCCGAGATCGCGCCATTGCACTTCAGCCTGGGCAAGAAGAGTGAAACTCTGTCCCAAAATAAATAATAAAAATAAAATAATATACAATAGACAAGGAGGATTTATTCTGGAATGCAGTAATTTCTTTCTTTTTTATTTTAGGGGCAGAGTCTTGCTCTATCACCCAGGCTGGAATTCAGTGGCAAGGCCTTTGCTTACTGCAGTCTCAACCTCCTGGGCTCAAGCTATCCTCCCACTACCTCAGCCTCTCCAGGAGCTGGGACTACAGGCACATACCACCCACTAACAATTATCACCTGGCTAATTATTGAATTTTTGTATAATTTTTTGTACAGACAAGGTCTCACTTTGCTACCCAGGCTGGTCTTGAATTGGACTCAAGTGATCCTCTTGCCTTGGCTTCTCAAAGTGTTGGGATTACAGGCATGAACAACTGCACCCAGTTCAAGAATTTAATTCTTTGAAAATATTTACACTTTTTTGCTCAAAATTCTCCTGTGGCAAAAATACAGAGTTCTGCCCTGAGGGCCTTTGCACCTCTGGTTCCTTCAGCCTAGCATGGACTTTCTTTTTTTTCAGAGACAGACTCTCATTCTGTCACCCAGGCTGGAGTGCAGTGGTATAGTCACAGCTCATTGCAGCCTCGAACTCCTAGACTCAAGTGATCCTCCTTCCTCACCCTCCCAAATTGCTGGGATTACACACATGAACCACCATTCCTGACCTTGTACTTTGTTTGTTTGTTTGTTTTTTTGGAGTCTTGCTCTGTCGCCCAGGCTGGAGTACAGTGGTGCGATCTCAGCTCACTGCAACCTCCACCTCCTGGGTTCAAACAGTTCTCCTGCCTCAGCCTCCCAAGTAGCTGGGACTACAGGCGTCCACCACCACACCTGGTTAATTTTTGTATTTTTAGTAGAGACAGGGTTTCACTCTATTGGCCAGGCCGGTCTCCAACTCGTGACCTCAGGTGATCCACCCACCTCAGCCTCCCAAAGTGCTGGGATTACAGGAGTGAGCCACTGAGCCCGGCCTATCTGTCTGTCTGTCTGTCTGTCTATTTATTTTTGAGATGGAGTCTCACTCTGTCGCCCAGGCTGGAGCGCAGTGGTGTGATCTCGGCTCACCGCAACCTCCGCCTCCCGGGTTCAAGCGATTCTCCTGCCGCCCGGCTAATTTTTTGTATTTTTGGTAGAGACGGGGTTTCACTGTGTTAGCCAGGATGGTCTCGATCTCCTGACCTCGTGATGTGCCTGCCTCGGCCTCCCAAAGTGTACTTTTTTTTTTTCCTTTTGGGAGTCTTGCTCTGTCACCCAGGCTGGAGTGCAGTGGTGTGATCTCAGCTCACTGCAATTTCCATCTCCTGGATTCAAGCAATTCTCCTGCATCAGCCTCCCAAGTAGCTGGGACTACAGGTGTGCACTACCACGCCTGGTTAATTTTTGTATTTTTATAGAGACAGGGTTTCACTATGTTGGCCAGACTGGTCTTGAACTCCTGACCTCAGGTGATTCACCCACCTTAGCCTCCCAAAGTGCTGGGATTACAGGCGTGAGCCACTATGCCCAGCCCTTATACATCTTTTATTGCAATCTTAGTTATAAACAAAGTAGAAGTATTTATTTTTATTTTATTTTATTTTATTTTGAGATAGAGTTTCACTCTTGTTGCTCAGGCTGGAGTGCAATGGCGTGATCTTGGCTCACGGCACCCTCTGCCTCCTGGGTTCAAGTGATTCTCCTGCCTCAGCCTCCCGAGCAGCTGGTATTACAGGCACCCGCCACAACACCCAGCTAATTTTTTGTATTTTTAGTACGATGGGGTTTCACCATGTTGACTAGGCTGGTCTTGAACTCCTGACCTCAGGTAATCCACTGGCCTCGGCCTCCCAAAGTGCTGGAATTATAGGCGTGAGCCACCGCGCCAGGCCTATTTATTTTTTGGGATGATGTCTCAATCTTTTGCCCAGGCTGGAGTGCAGTGGCGTGATCTCAGCTCACTACAACCTCTGCCTCCCGGGTTCAAGCGATTCTCCTGCCTCACCCTCCTGAGTAGCTGGGACTACAGGCACGCACCCCCGTGCCCAGCTAATTTTTGTGTGTTTAGTAGAGACTACGTTGGCCAGGCTGGCCTCGAACTCCTGATCTCATGATCCACCCACCTTGCCCTCCCAAAGTGTTGGGATTACAGGCGTGAGTCACCGCGCCCAGCCAATATTTATTTATTTATTTACTTACTTACTTAACATAGAGACAGGATCTTGCTCTGTCATCCAGGCTAGAATGCAGTGTTGCCATCCCATCATAGCTCACTGCAGCCTCAAACTCCTGAACTCAAGTAATCCTCCTGCCTCAGCCTCCCCAGTAGCTGGGACTACAGGCGTGTGCCACCATGCCTAAGTTTTAAATTTTTTTGTAGAGATGGGGTCTCACCATGTTGCCCAGGCTGGTCTCACATTCCTGGGCTCAAACAATCCTCCCATCTCAGCCTCCCAAAGTGCCTGGATTACAGGTGTGAGCCACTGCGCCTGGCCTACTCAAAGTCCTATCTGGGAAAATGCTATCTGGTGATAATGTGTAATTTTCAATTTTTAAAAAAATTGGTTCTGTAATAGTCTTTTAGGCCCTTCCCCTTTGTATAAAGATGTATTTATAAGTAAATGAATTATGAAATTGGTTCATTTCCATCTTTTTAAAAGGTAGTCAAAAATAATTGTCAGATGCAATGAGATATTGGATGAGCTGCATAGGTAAGATATAAGCAGTGTACAAAGTGGGATAAAAATGCCACTTTACATACTTCTTTTTTTATTTTTTTGAGACAGAGTTTTATTCTTATTGCCCAGGATGAAGTGTGGTGGCTCGATCTTGGCTCACTGCAACTTCCACCTTCCAGTTTCAAGCAATTCTTCTGCCCTAGCCTCTCGAGTAGCTGGGATTACAGGCATGTGCCACCATGCCCGGCTAATTTTTTTGTATTTTTAGTTGAGACGGGGTTTCACCATGTTGGCCAGGCTGGTCTGGAGCTCCTGACTTCAGGTGATCTGCCCACTTCGACTCCGAAAGTACTGGGGTTATAGGCGTGAGCCACCATGCCCGGCCCACTTTTCATACTTTCTAAAACAATATTTAGGGATTTTTGTGTTAGCCACTCTCCTATCTCGTTTCTCCAATTGAAGTAATGCATAAATCTTACATTCCCTTTTTTCTCTCATTCTTGGATAGAATGAATGTCTATAATGAAAAGAGCTTCATATCAATAGCCCTCTCAGATTTGTTCTGAATTTTGCCAAATATTTGTATAACTCTGCAAAAGACTTTCTTTCTCTGCCTTCTCCTTTAGAGGGAAAAACAAACGGTAGTGTGACAGCTTACCTCCTAGCGTTGTTGTGAGGTTTGGCTGGCACAAGATAAAGTGCCGTGTAATTACTCTGAAATGTTTGTAATTAATAAAGAAATGAATTGTAGGCACTTTGTCAGTAGAAACCACTGTGATTTGGAAATGCAATATTTCAATAATAAAGACTATAAATTTTAAAAAAGAAAAAAATTCTCTCCAAATTATAAATTAAATGGTATACATAATGACTTTCCTTAGAACTTGAAAAGCTTAACCCAAAATTTATATGAAAAGGCAAGAGCCTGGAATGGTTAAGACAACGTTAAAGAAGAAGAAGAGGCCGGGTGCGGTGGCTCACACTTGTAATCCCAGCACTTTGGGAGGCCGAGGCGGGCGGATCACGAGGTCAGGAGATCGAGACCACGGTGAAACCCTGTCTCTACTAAAAAATACAAAAAAATTAGCCCGGTGTGGTGGCGGGCGCCTGTAGTCCCAGCTACTCGGAGAGGCTGAGGCAGGAGAATGGCGGGAACCCGGGAGGTGGAGCTTGCAGTGAGCCGAGATTGCGCCACTGCACTCCAGCCTGAGTGACAGAGTGAGACTCCGTCTCAAAAAAAAAAAAAAAAAAAAGAAGAAGAAGAAGAATGTGAGACTTACCCTTATAGAGACCACAATTAACCATAAAGCCGTAGATGTTCTCAAGCCTAGTGTAGTGCCTGACACAGACAGTAGTCAATGAATGTTTGCTCAGTAGACTGATGGGTGGAACAATGAGTTGCTTGGGAGTCAGGATTAACTCTGGAAGTGGTAGTTGTGGGAAGGGTTGAACCTGAAGATTAGGGTGACTCAGAACTGCAAAGACCAGGGAAGTTGAGTTCTGAGAAAGGGCAGGACAGAGAGCTGACTAATTTGTTTCATTTGTCTACACATACCCTTAAGCAAATTTTATCTTGTACAGTTTGAGTATGGGGTTTGTGTTTGCGTAAAATTCAGCAAGCCTGTAACAGGAATGTACTCAGTATTAAGTGTGGTGTCAGATTGGCTGCAGTGTAGGAAAGCTTTTATTCCATGGGAAAGAAGTCCATGATTTTTGGAGCTATCTATTATGCAGTTATGTTGCTTTAGATTTAGTTATTTGTATCTCATGATTGAAATAGTATTTTAAATTGGGGACATCTTTTGTTTGGGAGAGGTTGTTTAGAAATGACAGGTGAAGAATAAAATTATTAGAGTAAAATTCGGCCGTATGTGACATGGGCATTAATGATCCAATGATTTATATATGCCAGTAATAGAATTTACAAAGGACAGCCAATAGTGAGATGCTGTTCTCTGGTGGCATTCTGGTAATAAACAGCTCTCGTATGGTGCTTGATAGTTTTCCAAAGTACTTTTGCATACCTTATGTTATTTGTGCCTCCAAGGTATGTAAAGGAGGTTTATTTCAATTCAGTGATCATTTATTGAGCAGGTTTTGTGCCAAGTTTTGTACTAGATCTTGGGAAACCAGCAATAAGACAAAGAACTTGACTCCAAGTTAAGATAGACAGATAACACTGGGATATACGCACAACCAGGAGTTTAAGTTTGGAAACAATAATTAAGGAGGGAGACACATATGATTAGGATGTGGTAATAGTAGGTTGTGATGGCTTTCCTAGGCTTTGTTAAATTTTTTGTTTCAAGGAAGAATTGTGTGTTTTACACCACTTTGAAACTATCTTTCACAATTTACATAGCTGATAATACACTTTTTTTTTTTTTTTTTTTACGCAGTCTAGCTCTGTTGCCCAGGCTGCAGTGCAGTGGCACGATCTCAGCTCACTGCAGTCTCTGCCTCCTGGGCTCAAGCGGTTCTCCTGCCTCAGCCTCCCAAGTAGCTGGGACTATAGACGCGCACTACCATGCCTGGCTAATTTTTGTATTTTTAGTAGCGACAAGTTTCACCATGTTGGCCAGGCTGATCTCAAACTCCCTACCTCAAGTGATCTGCTGCTTTGGCCTCCCAAAGTGCTGGGATTACAGGCATGAGCCACTGCGCCCGAACATCTGATGATATACTTTTTTTTTGAGACAACATCTTGTTCTGTCACCCAGGTTGGAGTGCTGTGATTTCAGCTCACTGCAACCTCCGCTTCCCGGGTTCAAGTGATTTTCCCGCCTCAGCCTTCTGAGTAGCTGGGACTACAGACACGCACCACCACACCTGGCTAAATTTTTGTATTTTTAGTAGAGACGGGGGTCTCACCATGTTGGCCAGGCTGGTCTTGAACTCCTGACCTCAGGTGATCCATCCTCCTTGGCCTCCCAATGTGCTGGGATTACAGGCGTGAGCCACCACACCCTGATGATATACTTTTGAAAACTATATTACATTTTCTACAGTTACACTGTCTTTCCTCTGAAAAATCTGGATGATCTGTTAGAACATTTGACCTAAGCTACACTCTTTGATAATGTATTTGTGGAAGGAATGATTAAGTGCATAATTTAGTCCTTTGCATACAAAATGCAATTTTGTTTATTAGAAATATTTTAGATAATGCTTTGTAGGATTTTTGTGTTATTTTTAGATCTGAAAAAGATGAAGAAGAATAAAACATGGCAAGTCTAGAGGGAGGCACTGCTTGAAGTGCGTGAAACAAATCAAGCATCAACAAAAATAGAAGCCCTTGAGATGAAGAACAGAAAATCTGTGATTATTATCATTATTAGCTTCACAGGGATGTTGAAGTGATCAGGATATCAATGACATAATTAAGTGGAATTATATTTTTAAAATTTGAGAAATAAGGAAACCATTGCTTTAGGATATGTCTCTTATGTACTCAGAAAAGCTTGCTTTTGTAAGTTAAGCCTCAGTGATGAATAAATAGTGCATTTGTGGCTGGGCGTGGTAGCTCATGCCTGCAATCCCAGCACTTTGGGAGGTTGAGGCAGACAGATCACCTGAGGTCAGGAGTTTGAGACAAGCCTGGCCAACATGGTGAAACCCTGTTTCTACTAGAAATACAAAAAATAAGCCGGGCATGGTGGTGCACACCTGTAGTCCCAGCTACTCGGGAAGCTGAGGCAGGAGAATCGCTTGAACCCAGGAGGCAGAGGTTGCAGTGAGTCGAGATTGCACCACTGCACTCCAGCCTGGGCAACGGAGTGAGACTCCATCTAAAAAAAAAAAAAAAGTGCATTTGTATTAATTACATGGATACAATTCTGTATACCAAAGAAAAATATCCACATTTACTGCAGATTCTTTTGTAGGCTGTGTAGAATTTTACTTCAGGCTGGGTGTGGTGGCTCACACCTGTAATCCCAGCGCTTTGGGAGGCCAAGGCAGGCGGATCACAAGGTCAGGAGATTGAGACCATCTTGGCCAACATGGTGAAACCCTGTCTCTTCTAAAATACAAAAAATTAGCCGGGCATGGTGGCGTGTGCCTGTAACACCAGCTACTTGGGAGGCTGAGGCAGGGGACTCACTTGAACCCGGGAGGTGGAACTTGCAGTGAGCTGAGATCACGCCACTGTACTCCAGCCTGGTGACAGAGCAAGACTCCGTCGCAAAAAACAAAAAAAAAGAATTTCTTACTCATATGAACTTGACCCTGTGAACACTATAAGAAAAACTTCTTTGCTACAGGTTGATTTTCTTTTGGAATGGGATCCCTTTATTCTGATAATTGATTCTAACAGAAGACTTCTACTCAATGTGATAATGGAATGATTTGGAGTAACTCTACTATCAAATCAGGGAAAGCTAGGCTCCAGGGTGATCCAGAGGTTCTGCTGTCACCTTACAAAGCCAAGACAAGATTTTTCACCAGGATTGGCCTTTGAATAACATATACGTTCCATAACAATACCTGGAAGGAGGCATGTGTTTACATGGCCTAGTGATTTTCTCTGGTTGCTTTTGTGGAATTCAGATGCTGATTTTATCAGTGACTAACCATGACGTGTGGGGACATTGTAAGATAATTGGTAAGTTTTGGAAAATCTCACAGTGGCTGGGTAATTTGACTTCCTTTTTGTGCAGGATTTGGGGATGAGAATGGCATTCTTTTCTTCTTCTTCTTCTAAAAGCTGGAATCTTGCTATGTTGCCCTGGCAGGACTCGAACTCCTGCGCTCAAGCAGTCTTCCTGCCTTGGCCTCTGAGTAGCTAGAACTATAGGTGCATACCACTGCTCCTGGTGAAAGTGGCCAGGAATTGAAAGAACAGAAATTTTGTTGGCGGAGTGATTTGTGCTGTCTCTAGCAAAATAACACTGGGCGAGTAACTTGGCCTCTCTGAATTTCAGTTTCTTTATTTGTGAAAAGAAACTAATATTAGCCAGGTGCAGTGGCTCACGCCTGTAATCCCAGCACTTTGGGAGGCCAAGGCAGGAGGATCCCTTCAGCCCAGAAGTTCAAGATTGGCCTGGGCAACATAGCTAGACCCCATCTCTAAAAAAAGTAAAAAATAAGTCAAGCATGGTGGTGTGTGCTTGTGGTCCCAGCTACTTGGGAGGCTGAGGTGGGAGAATTGCTTGAGCCTGGGAGGTTGTGGCTGCAGTGAGCCTTGATTTCGCCACTGCACATGGCCTGGGCAACAGAGCGAGACCCTGTCTCAGAAAAAAGCCCACAAACTGATATTACTTTATAGGGTCTTGTGAAAATAAAATAAGACATTAGCATAGTGCCTAGCATACAATAAATATAATTATTCTATTATCAATAATATAAACATGGAGGGCGATTATTAGCTCATTTGCTACTCAAAGGTATGTAACTCATTAAAGATGCATTCTCTTCTAATATTAAGTTTCCATTGTTAATACAGAAATAGTCCAGGTGTGGTGGTTCGTGCCTGTAATCTCAGCACTTTGGGAGGCTGAAGCAGGTAGAGAAGTTCAATTTTCTTTTCTCCCTGCAGGTGCTGCTGTCAAGCTTGAATGAAAGGTATCTCATGGGTGGGCGCGGTGGCTCATGCCTGCAATCCCAGCACTTTGGGAGGCCAAGGCAGGCGGATCGCTTGAGCTCAGGAGTTTGAGACCAGCCTGGACAAAACCCCATCCCTGTAAAAAATACAAAAATTAGCTGGGTGTGGTGGCGCACACTTATAGTCCCAGCTACTCAGGAGGCTGAAGTGGGAGGATCACTTGAGCCTGGGAGGCAAAGGCTTGCAGTGAGCCCAGATTGCACCACTGCACTCTAGCCTGGGTGACAGAGTGAGACCATATCTCAAAAAAAAAAAAAAAAAAAAATCAAACATTTCAATAGAAACATTACTGTATAAGGTATTAAAATTATGTATTAACATTTGATCACCAAAGGAAATATAAGCATTATTGCATTCTATCTTCTAGTATTGTTAAATTTCTTTATTTAGTCGATGTTGTATTAAAGTTAAATAAATGCATCCTTGTTTCTATTGCTTTTTGTTTTTAGACTAGAAGTTGTTATTCAGGAAGAATAGAGACCAGGCTATATTTGTAAGGGTTGTGAAAGAAATCTTATAAAAGATAAACTAAGATTAGGCAGTATTAGGTAGATGCAAAAGCATCAGAATGCATAGGATGAGTAGGATACAAAGTGTTGTTGAAAAGCCTTGGCTGGGCACAGTGGCTCATGCCTGTAGTCCCAGAACTTTGGGAGGCCAAGGTGGGAGGATCCATAGAGTCAAGGAGTTTGAGACTGGCCCAGGCAACATAGTGAGACCCCCATCTCTTGAAAAAAAAAAAAAAAGAAAAAAAAAAAAAGGAAAACCTTATGTTTCAGAGCTAAGTGTCTGTTTTTAAACAAATATAGCCTTAGATGTCCTGAAAAAAATTTGTAAAGGTAAATTTGGTTTGGGGTAGAGGTCAGGGAGCACTTGCAGATGGGATACAGAGAATTTGGAAAACAAGCAGGGTTCCAAAGTACTGAGCAATTTTCAGGAGGAGTATAAAAGCCTAGGGGATAATTCCTATGCATCTCCATAGGAAATTTATTTGATAGCTGTATTTTCAGGACCTGTTGACATTTTATTCATCCTTAAAGGCCTCTTTCAGTTGCCATTTCCCCTGAAGTCTTCTCAGTTTTTCTACTAGCTAATAAGAACCCATTTCTCTCTTTTTTTTCTTTTTTTTTTTTTTCTGACAGAGTCTCACTGTCGCCCAGGCTGGAGTGCAGTGGTGCGATGTCGGCTCTCCCAACCTCCGCCTTCCGGGTTTAAGCAATTCTCTGCCTCAGCCTCCTGAGTAGCTAGGATTACAGGCGCGTGCCACCATGCCTGGCTAATTTTTATATTTTTTAGTAGAGACGGGGTCTCACCATGTTGGCCAGGCTGGTCTTGAACTCCTGACCTCAGGTGATCCGCCCACCTCGGCCTCCCAAAGTGCCAGGATTACAGGGATGAGCCACCACGCCTAGCCAAGAACCATTTTCTCTTTAGACAAAAGGAACCGTTGTTTGGAGTAGCATTTTATTTATACTTATAAAATGTTATGTTACAGTTTGTGTTGTTACATGAATGTATTTGTCTCTTAAATCATGGTATAGTGTGAAGAAAATGAGTTCTCAGGTTGGAAATATCTGGATTTGAGTACTAGCTCTGACCTTTCCAACAATGTGTCTTTTTGTCATATAATGTTTCCTTTCCAACAATGTGTCTTTTTGTCATATAATGTTTATTTTCATAGGGTTGTTGGGAGGATTAAATGAAATTATATCTGTAAAGTACCTTTTATAACCTGCTAATATGCAGGTCATAATCTAATGGTATAGAATTTTTGTTCTGTACTCTTTGATAAGAATTCTAAGGAGGTGGTTTGGAAAGAGAAATTTACAGATACCAGATGAAATCCAAAACCCAGGTATACAACGAGTCATACGCAAGATCTCTGTCTGTTAATCTGCCTCATGAAAATGATGAACCAGGAGAATCTATGGGACAGTAGGAAAAGCTGCCAGTCACTCAGATTGTAATAACATTTACCTTATACGTTTATAATGGAAATCCTGCCACTATTTACACCAGAAACAGTTTCTATTGAGAAAATGTATTTTAATAGAAAATTCTCATTTAAAATTTGGGCAGATATCTGTATTGTTGAGTTAACCAAATGAGAAGAGAAAAATCCTTACAATGTAGCTTGTCATTTACCTGACTTGATGCAGACTGCTTTGCGTAGTAATCATGCAGCACTATCAAGACTTTGTACATAGTGTCAGAATCCATCTACGTAAGATGTAATATGGACTGATGCCAAGCGAGCCTGGGGTGGAAATCAGAACTGGATGCAAATCCTGATGTTATCTGAGAACAGGCACCTGTTATATAGGCTGTGTTACTGTGGCAAAGATAATGTTAAGCCGGGCGCGGTGACTCACGCTTGTAATCCCAGCACTTTGGGAGGCCGAGGCGGGTGGATCACGAGGTCAGGAGATCGAGACCACGGTGAAACCCCGTCTCTACTAAAAATACAAAAAATTAGCCGGGCCTGGTGGCGGGCGCCTGTAGTCCCAGCTACTCGGAGAGGCTGAGGCAGGAGAATGGCGTGAACCCGGGAGGCGGAGCTTGCAGTGAGCCGAGATTGCGCCACTGCACTCCAGCCTGGGCGACAGAGCGAGACTCCGTCTCAAAAAAAAAAATAAAATAAAATAAAAAAATAAATGTGGGTTTGAGAGGCCTACCCTGAAATGTACAAGATCCTGCCCAGACATCACAGATCTAACGATATGCTAGTTATTATTTGTTGACATGTCTTAAAGAAATGTTCATCAGGGCCTCAGAAAGCAAGGCAGAGAAGAGGTCCCTGAAATTTACTAGCTTGCACCAAACCATCAGATAAAGGTAGGTTAATATTTGACTGAGAAAACTCTTCAAAAAGAGACAGTGAAATACTCTTGAGATGAATCCAGGTATTAAAAAGCTCAGGAAAAAAAATTGTCTCTGGAAAAAAAAAAGAATCAAGGAGAGATTGCTCTCTCTTGCGGTGAGGCGCAGTGGCTCATACCTGTAATCCCAGCACTTTGGGAGGCCAAAGCAGGAAGGTCACTTGAGCCCAGGAGTTTGAGACCAACCTTGGGCAACATAGTGAGACCCCATCTCTGAAATTATGTAAATAAAAATAAAAAAGAGAAAGCAAATAACCCCAAAATAACCATTTTATTTTTGTTTTTTATTATTTTTATTTTTTTTTTGATACTGAGTCTCACTCTGTCGCCCAGGTTGGAGTGCAGTGGCGCATTCTCGGCTCACTGCAACCTCTGCCTCCCGGCTTCAAGTGATTCTCCTGCCTCAGCCTCCCAAGTAGATGGGATTACACATCCAGGTATGTGCCACCACGCCCGTCTAATTTTTAGTAGAGACAGGGTTTCACCATGTTGGCCAGGCTGGTCTCGAACTTCTGACTTCAAGTGATCTGCCCGCCTCAGCCTCCGTAAGTGCTAGGATTACAGGCATGAGCCACTGTGCCCAGCCAACTTTTATTTTAATAATAGAGATGCAATCTCACTATGTTGCCCAAGTTGGTCTTGAACTTCTGAGTTCAAGGGATCCTCCCACCTCAGCCTCCCAAAGTGCAAGGATTACAGGCATAAGCCACTGTGCCTGGCCAAAATAACTATTTTATTTTATTTTATTTATTTATTTTTTTTGAGACGGAGTCTCGCTCTGTCGCCCAGGCTGGAGTGCAGTGGCGCAATCTCGGCTCACTGCAAGCTCCGCCTCCCGGGTTCACGCCATTCTCCTGCCTGAGCCTCTCCGAGTAGCTGGGACAACAGGCGCCCGCCACCACGCCCGGCTAATTTTTTTTTGTATTTTTAGTAGAGACGGGGTTTCACCGTGGTCTCGATCTCCTGACCTCGTGATCCGCCCGCCTCGGCCTCCCAAAGTGCTGGGATTACAAGCATGAGCCACCGCGCCCGGCTGACTATTTTAATATTAAGTTAAGAATAGTACAGACCAGGCACAGTGGCTCATGCCTATAATCCCAGCACTATGAGAGGTCGAGGTGGATGGATCACAAGGTCAGGAGTTTAAGACCAGCCTGGCCAACGTGGTGAAACCCTATCTCCACTAAAAATACAAAAAAAAAAAATTATCCGGGCGTGGTAGTAGGCACCTGTAATCCCAGCTACTGGGGAGGTTGAGGCAGGAGAATCACTTGAACTTGGGAGGCAGAGGTTGCAGTGAGCCGAGATTGCACCACTGCACTTCAGCCTGGGCGATAAGAGCGAAAGTCCGTCTCAAAAAAAAAAAAAAAAAAAAAGTAAAAGCCTGGGCACGGTGGTTCACACCTGTAATCCCAGCACTTTGGGAGGCTGAGGCAGGTGGATCACCTGAGTTCAGGAGTTTGAGACCAGCCTGGCCAACGTGGTGAAACCCCGTCTCTACTAAAAATATAAAAATTAGCCGGGCATGGTGTCACTTGCCTGTAATCCCAGCTACTCAGGAGGCTGAGGTAGGAGAATCACTTGAACCCAGGAGGCAGAGGTTGCAGTTAGCCAAGACTGCGCCACTGCACTCCAACTTGGGCGACAGAGAAAGACTCTGTCTTAAAAAAAAAAAAGTACAGTAGGGAAATTATAGTTAACAATAATTTATTGTATAGCCCAGGCAACATAGCAAGACCCTGTCTCTACAAAAAAACAATTTTTTTAATTAGCTGCGTGTGCTGGTGCACACCTGTAGGGAGGCTGAGGCAGGAGGATCACTTGGGCCCAGGAGTTTGAGGTTACAGCGAGCTATAACTGTATTGTGCCACTGCACTCTAGCCTGGGTGACAGAGCAAGACCCTGTCTCTAAAAAAACAAAATAAAAATTTATTGTATATTTCAGAATAGCTAGAAAAGAATTGTAATGTTTCCAGCACAATGTTTGTGGTAATGGATATTCCAATTACCCTGATTTGATCATTATACATTGTATACAGGTGTCAAAATATCACATGTACCCCAAAAATATGTACAACATGATGTATCAATTTAAAAAAAGAAAACATTCCAAACATCTCTCCCTCTATGTGTATATACAGATAGGAAGACGGATGGAGAGATGAATGAACAATAAAATATATAAAGGAAATCATACATGATACATTTTAGGGACAGTTTAATAGGTATTTGATGTATTTGAAGATCAGCTGTTAGCTCTCATCCACACTGACTGTCAGTAGATTTTTGAAGGTAGTAACAGATACATAGGTAACCAAAGTATAGAGAGCTTGTTTGGTGAATCTTCATCCTTATTATGTTTTCTAGATGACCACACAGGGATACACTATGGGATAGTCCTTATCTTTTGGCCCAGACAGCTATGTTGAACTTGGTATCAATGTGCACATCTGGAGTCCCCATCTCCTTCATGGTGAATTTCTGGATCTCTAAGTGCCTCCTGAGGAGCTTGCTTTGCTTTTTTTTTTTTTTTTTTTGGAGACGGAGTCTCACTCTGTTGCCCAGGCTGGAGTGCAGTAGTGTGATCTCGGCTCACTGCAACCTCCACTTCCCGGGTTCGAGTGATTCTCCTGCCTCAGCCTCCCAAGTAGCTGGGACTACTGGTGCACACCACTGTGCCTAGCTAAAATTTTTTAAATTTTTTTTAGAGATGGAGTTTCACTATGTTGGCCAGGCTGGTCTCCAACTCCTGACCTCGTGATCTGCCCACCTAGGTCTCCCAAAGTGCTGAGATTACGGGCGTGAGCCACCGCGTCCAGCCCCAGGGCTTGCTTTTTGAAGCCCACTCCATGGAGGCACCTGTGAATACTGATGGTGTATTCTCGGGTCACCACCTGGTAGATGCAGAATGGCCCGTTCTTTTTTGCCATCCTTTTCAGGAACCATTCTGCCAGGCCCAAATTGGAAAGCTTACATGATAATTTTTAACAAAAATAGTATTTTATTGGTGGTGATCTGAGTACATTTGCAGTTTTCCTCCTTTTCCCCAAACTCTAGAATGACAGGAAGAAAGTATTTAATGTATTCATAGAAGCATTTGAAAACAAGACGAATTCTCTTACGAGAAATTCTCTGCTAAAATTAGATGGGAGTGAATCGAAGAGGGTAATGGCAGTCCGGTGTATATGTGGGAATTCAACTCATAGTACTACCTCAAGAAGTGGGAGCTCTATTCTCACATTGCCGGTAGTGAAAACTGGAAGCAGGATGAAGACTCATTATGGGAGCTGGTACAGTGCAGACCCATTCTCCCTGTACCCGCCCTGGCCTCCCATCTGTAAGTCATGCATCTGCAACCACTATCTCCAGACAGGAGCAGTGTCTCAGAGGTAGAGCAGTGCCTCAAGTGGCTGACAATACCAGGGAGAAATAAGGAGCACTTAGGCCTGGAAAACTAGCTAGGCATCTTTTCTTATAGCATACTCTACACATCTTCCAGTCTTACTGAAAAACACATGGAGCGTAAGTTTTCGTCATCTTCTTTCTCAGCTTTCATAATCTTTTCATCTTTTTCTTTTTTTTGAGATGGAGTCTTGCTCTGTTACCAGGCTGGAGTGCAGTGGTGCGATCTCGGCTCACTGCAACCTCCACCTCCTGGGTTCAAGCGATTCTCCTGCCTCAGCCTCCCGAGTAGCTGGGACTACAGGCACATGCCACCATGCCCGGCTAATTTATTGTATTTTTAGTAGAGACGGGGTTTCACCATATTAGCCAGGATGACCTCAATCTCCTGACCTCGTGATCCGCCCTCCTCGGCCTCCCAAAGTGCTGGGATTACAGGCATGAGCCACCGTGCCCAGCCCTCATCATCTTTATCTTTAACCTTTGTGATATGTTCATGTGTTTCCTTAAGATGTCTCATTTATTCCTTTTTTAATGATGCCGTTTCGATCCTGTCTGTTTCCTTGTCTCTTCAATCTTCCTCTTCATCTCAAGTTGTCTTATCATATTGTCTTTGGGCCTTTTTTTTTTTTTTTTTTTTTTTTTTTGAGACGGAGTCTCGCTCTGTCGCCCAGGCTGGAGTGCAGTGGCGCAATCTCGGCTCACTGCAAGCTCCGCCTCCCAGGTTCACGCCATTCTCCTGCCTCAGCCTCTCCGAGTAGCTGGGACTACAGGCGCCCGCCACCGCGCCCGGCTAATTTTTTGTATTTTTAGTAGAGACGGGGTTTCACCGTGGTCTCGATCTCCTGACCTCGTGATCCACCCGCCTCGGCCTCCCAAAGTGCTGGGATTACAAGCGTGAGCCACCGCGGCCGGCCGGGCCTTTTTTAAAAAGAGAATTCATGGCCAGGCGCGGTAGCTCACGCCTATAATCCCAGCACTTTGGGAGGCCGAGGTGGGTGGATCACCTGAGGTCAGGAGTTCGAGACCAGCCTGGCAAACCTGGTGAAACTCCATCTCTACTAAAAATACAAAAATTAGCTGGGTGTGGCAGTGGGCACCTGTAATCCCAGCTACTTGGGAGGCTGAGGCAGGAGAATAACTTGAATCCTGGAGGCGGAGGTTGCAGTGAGCTGAGATCATGCCACTGCACTCCAGCCTGGGTGACAGAGGGAGACTCCATCTCAAAAAAAAAAAAAAAGAAAGAACGACAGTTCATTCTATTATTAGATTGTTGTATAAAACAAATCACTTGTGGTAATTTCCTTTCATTTCTTGAGTTATGCTATCTTCCAGAATGAGGTTGGTTATTGCAGGTTTGGAAAGGTCTTTATTTTCCCTCATGCCTGACTGGTAGAGGATCAAATTCTAAGCTGAAAACAGAGTTTTATTTATTTTTATTTATTTATTTTTTTGAGACAGGGTTTCACTCTGTAGATCCTGTACAGAGGCTGTAGTGTAGTGGCACGGTCACGGCTCACTGCAGCCTTGACCTCGTGGGCTCAAGTGATCCTCCCACCTCACTCTCCTGAGTAGCTGGGACTACAGGCTCAAGCCACCATTCCCGGCTAATTTTTGCATTTTTTGTAGAGACAGGTTTTCGCCATGTTGCCTAGGCTGGTCTAGGACTCCCGGGCTCAAGCAATCTGCTTGCCTTGGCCTCCTAAAGTGCTGAGACTGCAGGCATGAGCCACTGTACCCAGCCACTGAAAACAATAGTTTAATTTTTATTATATTTACAGATATTTTTCAGCAACCATACTTTTTATTTCCAAGATCTCTTTCTTGTTCTCTGTTCCTTTTCTATAGCAGACTATATTTTGTTAAACTGATTAAATATATTCCTAAAAACTTTCTGAGTATACTTTCTGAAATTTTGAATTTCAAAATAGTTCCTTTCCATTAAATTCTGTTTGTTTACTTTGGTTCTGCTCTGTTTGCTTTGCTATTTCTTCAAATTTCTGGGAGTTCTTGGCTGTCCATTCCTATTTAAGAATATAGGCATGTAGTATGGACCATCTATACTGTCTTGTAGATAATCTGTTTCTCTAGTATAGGCTCACTCCAGGATGGGTAAGCTGGCTCAGGTTTCTTTCTACAAGGGTGGTATATGTCAAGTGTTAGGCACAGAATGCACAGAGAAGGAGCAGTCTGGGAGGTGAGGTCCTCTGAAATTCCAAGATGAGAGAGGTTCCCACTCTTAGGGCCAGCATTCACTCTAGAAGACCTACTGTATCTAGGCAGATCATTCTTTTCTGAGACAGAGTCTTGCTCTGTTGCCCAGGCTGGAGTGCAGTGGCACGATCTCGGCTCACTAAAACCTCCACCACCTGGGTTCAAGCAATTCTCCTGTCTCAGCCTCCTGAGTAGCTGGGACTACAGGCGCATGCCACCATGCCCGGCTAATTTTTGTATTTTTAATAGAGATGGGGTTTCACCATATTGGTCAGGCTGGTTTCGAACTCCTGACCTCAGGTGATCCACCTGCCTCGGCCTCCTGAAGTGTTGGGATTACAGGCTTGAGCCACCGCACTCAGCCAGATCATTCTTTTTAATCTTTGCTTATCTGATGTGCAAAAAAGTCAGAAGCTTTAATGATTAAGAAAGAATAAAATTAAATGGACTAAGCATTTTTGAGAAACTAAAAAACGAATGACAAAATAAATGAAAGGAAAATAAAGAAAAAGAAGTAAAGGCCGGGCGCGGTGGCTCACGCCTGTAATCCCAGCACTTTGGGAGGCTGAGGCAGGTGGATCACGAGGTCAGGAGATCGAGACCATCCTGGCTAACATGGTGAAACCCCGTCTCTATTAAAAAATACAAAAAATTAGCCAGGCGTGGTGGCGGGTGCCTGTAGTCCAAGCTACTCAGAAGGCTGAGGCAGGATAATGGCGTGAACCCGGAAAAAAAAAAAAAAAAGATAAGTAAAGATCAGCTGGGTGTGGTGGCTCATGCTACCACTTTGGGAGGCTGAGGTGAGAGGATTGCTTGAGCTCAGGACTTTGAGGCCAGCGTGGGCAACACTGGGAGAAACAGCCTCTGTAACAAAAAATAAATCAAAAAAATTAGCTGAGTGTGATGGTGCATACCTGCAGTCATAGCTACTTGGGAGGCTGAGGTGGGAGGATCTCTTGAGCCTGGGAGTTGGAAGTTGCAGTGAGCCAAGAACGCACCACCACACACTGCATTCCAGCCTGTGTGACAGACCAGGACTGAAAAAAAAAAAAAAGAGTAAAGATTAAAGCAGAAATTAGTGAATAAAACCCAGAAAACAATCAAATTAATGACAAATCTAAGAATTTGTCTTTTAAAATGGCATTGAAATAGAAAAATCTCTATTAAGATAAATATAAAGAAGCAAATTAAATACAAAGAAGCATTAAATATATTGCATTAGGAATGAGACAAATGAATGTGATCAGATCTCGTGGAGGTTTAAAACATTCAAGATAATCTTTTTAATTTAATTTTTTTATTATTATTAAATTTCTTTTTATAGAGATGAGGTCTGGCTGGGTGTGGCGGCTCATGCCTGTAATCCCAGCACTTTGGGAGGCCGAGGTGGGTGGATCACCCGAGGTTGAGAGTTTGAGACTAGCCTGGCCAACATGGTAAAACCCTGTCTCTACTAAAAATACAAAATTAGCTGGGTGTGATGGCACACGCCTGTAGTCCCACCTACTCAGGAGGCTGAGACAAGAGAATCACTTGAGCTTGGGAGGTGGGGATTGCAGTGAGCCGAGATCATGCCACTGCACTACAGCCTGGGTGACGAGTGAGACTCTGTCATAAAATAAAATGTAAAATAAAATAAAATAAAAAATAAATAAGGTTTTGCTATGTTGCCCAGGCTGGTCTTGAACTCCTGGGCTCAAGAGATGCTCCCACTTAGGCCTCCTAAAGTGCTGGGATTTCAGGTGTGAGCCACCATGCCCAGCCCCAAGAGAATCTTGTGCTAATAATTCTGAAACTCATAATGAAATAAATATTTTAGGAAGGTGTATATTACCAAAATTTAGTCATGAAGTAGGAAAAGTAGCTGGACACAGTGGCTCATGCCTGTAATCCAGCACTTTGGGAGGCTGAGGCAGGAGAATCACTTGAGGCTAGGAGTTTGAGACCAGCCTGGGCAACATAGTGAGATCCACATCTAAAAAAAAAAAAAAAAGAAGAAGAAGAAGTAAAAAAGGTGATAGGCTGGATGCAGTGGCTTATTCCTGTAATCCCAGCACTTTGGTTTGGGAGGCCGAGGTGGGCAGATCACGAGATCAGGAGTTCGAGACCAGCCTGGCCAACATGATGAAAACCTGTCTCTACTAAAAATACAAAAATTAGCTGAGCGTGGTGGTACATGCCTGTAATCCCAGCTACTCAGGAGGCTGAGGCAGGAGAATCACTTGAACCTGGGAGGTAGAGGTTGCAGTGAACAAAGATCACGCCACTGCACTCCAGCCTGGGCAACAAGAGCAAAACTCCATCTCAAAAAATAAATAAATAAATAAAGGTGATAAAAGTAGGTAGAAAAGTGAGAAATTATCCTAAGACTATCCCTACTCCAACTAGAATTGGGCTAGTTCTATAGAGTTTTATGGGCAAGCTCTAATTGTGATACTTCCTATCTGAATATTTACACACCTCTAACAAAACATCCATAATATTTACTTCTTTCTATTCAGTTCTCTGGTAAATTAGATAAGAAAAGGCAGATGTTCTAAACTTGTACTATCTACCTACCTACTCAACAGATGCTAATAGGTGTCAAGGCTTGCCCTAAGAGCTGGTAACAAAGATGAACGAAAGATCCACAACTTAAAAATATTAGGATATATTTATATCATTTATATCAAAGATATATTTATATCATTTCATTTGGAGGCAGCAAGCTCCTCTTTTATTATTATATCCCTGCTGGTGAGAAATAACCCCATTTGTATCTTACGGTGAATATGATCGCTGATTATGTTAAATACTTAGAAGGCCCGGCACGATGGCTCATGCCTGTAATTCCAGAACTTTGGGAGGCCAGGGCGGGCAGATAACCTGAGGTCAGGAGTTCAAAACCACCTGGCCAACATGGCGAAAACCCATCTCTACAAAGAAAATACGAAAATTAGCCAGGCGTAGTGGCACATGCCTATAGTCCCAGCTACTCGTGAGGCTGAGGCAGGAGAATCCCTTGAACCCGGGAGGCAGAGGATGCAGTGAGCTGAGATCATGCCACTTGCATTCCAGCCTGGGTGACAGAGTGAGACTTCATCTAAAAAAAAAAAAAAATTGTGCGCCTGTAGTCCCAGCTACTCAGGAGGCTGAGGCAGGAGAATCGCTTGAACCCGGGAGACAGAGGTTGCAGTGAGCTGAGATTGCACCACTGCACTCCAGCCTGAGCAATGGAGCAAGACTCTATCTCCAAAAAAATAAATAAATAAATAAAAATAAAATAAAAAATAAATAAAATTAAGAAACCACAACAAATACTCAGAGATAGAGGATGTTGGTGGGGTTAAGAGGAGGAAAAATCTAGTACTAGGAATGTTGTGGAAGTGGTGGCTATTTTTTAATTTTTTATTTTTATTTATATATACTTTTTGAGACAGAGTATCTCTCTGTTGCCCAGGCTGGTGTGCAATGGCGTGATCTTGACTCACTGCAACCTCTGCCTCCCAGGTTCAAGCGATTCTCCTGTCTCAGCCTCCTGAGTAGCTGGGTTACAGGTGCCTGAGTGGTGGCTGTTTTAAAGGAATTGGTTTCAAGTTTTTACAATTGTGAACTCCATCAATAAAAACGGGGGGGTATATACCCCCCATTATATGTATATCTGTTTATTCATAAATAATATTAATGTACCATATTTAATTTATATAAATTCAATTATAAGTAATATTCCATGTGTTTATATATTATAAAACATGAATAAAATACAACATTTTAAAGTTAAAGATGAAAAATAATATTTTAAAATCAATTTTTTTTCTTTATTTTAGAGATGGGTTCTCACTGTGTTGGCTAGATTTGTCTTGAACTGCTGACCTCAAGCAATCCTCCTGCCTCAGCCTCCCAAAGTGCTAGGATTACAGGTGCGAGCCACCATGCCCGGCTAATTTTGGTATTTTTAGTAGAGACAAGGTTTTGCCATGTTGGCCAGACTGGTCTCCAACTCCTGACCTCAGGTGATCTGCCCTCCTTGGCCTCACAAAGTGCTGGGATTACAAGCGTGAGCCACCACGCCTGGCCCATAATTGTCTTTCTAACTGAGTAGAATATAGGGGCCAAGGACTTCGCGTTGTTTCTGTATTCCCAGTACCTAGATTAGTACCTGGAAAATAGTAGGGGCTCAATAAATGTCTGATAAATGAATGAATATTAAGAATGATAGGCTGGGCATGGTGGCTCACGCTTGTAACTCCAGCACTTTGGGAGGCTGAGTTGGGTGGATTACCCTCAGGAGTTCAAGACCAGCATGGCCAACATGGTGAAACCCCATCTGTACTAAAAATACAAAAATTAGCCAGGTGTGGTGGCCTGTGCCTGTACTCCCAGATACTTGGGAGGCTGAGGTGGGAGAATTGCTTGAACTTGAGAGGTAGAGGTTGGAGTGAACCAAGATCATGAGACTGCACTGCAGCCTAGGTGACAGAGTGAGACCTTGTCTCAAAAAAAAAAAAAAAAAAAGGAAGGAAGGAAGAAAGAAAGAAAAGAAAGAAAGATTGGCTGATACCAGGCAGGAGGATCTCTCAAGCCCAGGAGTTCAAGACCAGCCTGGGCAACATAGTGACTTTAAAAACAAAAGAATGATAGGTTGGGCATGATGGCTCACACCTGTAATCCCAGAGCTTCGGGAGGCCAAGCTGGAAGGATCACTTGAGGACAGGAGTAGTTCAAGACCAGTCTGGGCAACACACAGTGAGTCCCTGTCTTAAAAAGACTGGGCACAGTGGCTCATGCCTGTAATCCCAGCATTTTGGGAGGCCGAGGCGGGTGGATCATGAGGTCAAGAGTTTGAGACCAGCCTGGCCAACATGGTGAAACCCCGTCTCTACTAAGAATACAAAAATTAGCCGGGGGTGTTGGCATATGACTGTAATCCCAACTACTTGGGAGGCTGAGGCAGGAGAGTCGCTTGAACCCAGCAGGCAGAGGTTGCAGTGAGCCGAGATCATGCCACTGCACTCCAGCCTGGGCAACAGAGCAAGACTCTGTCTCAAAAAAAAAAAAAAAAAAAAAAGGAAAAGAAAAGAAAAAAGAAAGGAATCATAGTTAAAAAGCAAAGAAAAAAAGTATAAGATCAGAGTAGTAAGCATAAGTGTATCTTTCAGCAGCTCTGGTTGGAGGAGGGATGGTGATACGGTTTGGCTTTGTGTCCCTGTCCAAATCTCAGGTCTAATTGTAATCCCAAGTGTTGGAGGAGGGGCCTGATGGGAGGTGATTGGATCATGGGGCAGCTTCTAATGGTTTAGCACCATCCCTCTAGGGCTGCTTGTTTAAATGCATGTAGCACCTCTCGCACTCACCTCTCTGTTGCTGGTCATGTGAATATGTGCTTGCTTCCCCTTAGCTTTCTGCTATGATTGCAAGTTTCCTGAGGCCTCCCCAGAAGCAAAAGCTTGTACAGCCCACAGAACCATGAACCGATTAAATCTCTTTTCTGTATAAATTACCCAGTCTCAGGTAGTTCTTTATAGCAGTGTGAGAATGGACTAATACAGAAAATTGGTACCAGAGAAGTGGGGCATTGCTATAAACATACCTGAAAATGTGGAAGTGACTTTGGGATTGGGTAATGGGCAGAGGTTGGAACAGTTTGGAGAGCTCAGAAGACAGGAAGATGAGGGAAAGTTTGGAACTTCCTAGAGACTTATTGAATGGTTGTGACCAAAATGCTGATAGTGATATGGACAATGAAGTCCAGCCCAAGGTGGTCTCAGATGGAGATGAGGAACTTACTGGAAACTGGAGTGAAGGTCACTCTTGCTATGCTTTAGCAAAGAGACTGGTGGCATTGTGCCCCTGCTCTAGGGATCTGTTGAACTTTGAACTTGAGAGAAATGATTTAGGGTATCTGGTGGAAGAAATTTCTAAGTAGTAAAGCATTTAACAGTGGGTGCTTCTAACAGTGTATGCTTATATGCATGTGCAAAGAGATTATCTGAAACTGGAATTTATATTTAAAAGAGAAGCAGAACACAAATTTTGGAAAATTTGCAGCCCAGCTATGTGGTAGAAAAGAAAAACCCATTTTCTGGGGAAGAATTCAAGCAGGTTGCAGGAATTTGAATAAGTGAAGAGGAGCCAAATGTTAATAGCCAAGACAATGGGGAAAATGCCTCCAAGGCACTTTAGAGACCTTCGTGGCAGCCCCTTCCATCACAGGCCTGGAGGCCTGGGGTGCGGGGATGGTTCTGTGGGGCAGGCCCAGGGCCCCGCTGCTGTGTGAAGCCTTGAAACATGGCACCCTGCATCGTGATCACTCAGCTCCAGCCATGGCTAAAAGGGGCCGAGGTACAGCTCAGCCATTGTTTCCGAGGATGCAAGCTAAAAGCCTTAGTGGCTTCCATGTGGTATTAAGCCTGCATGTGGGCAGAGGGCAAGAATTGAGGCTTGGGAGCTTCCACCTAGATTTCAGATGGAAACACCTGGATGTCCATGCAGAAGTCTGCTGCAGGGGTGGAGCCCTCATGGAGAACCTCTACTAGGGCAATGCAGAGGTGAAATATGGGGTTAGAGTCCCCACACAAGAGTCCCCACTGGGGCACTGCGTAGTGGAGCTGTGAGAAGAGGGCCACCACCTTCCAGACCCCAGAATGGTAGATCCATAAATGGCTTGCACTGTGCACCTGGAAAAGCCACAGGCACTGAACACCAGCCCATGAAAACACCTGCAGGGGCTGTACCCTGCAAGGTTACAGAGATACAACTGTCTAAAGCCTTGGGAGCCCACCCCTTGCATCAGTGTGGACTGGATGTGACACATAGAGTCAAAGGAGATTATTTTGGAGCTTTAAGATTTAATGACTGCCCTGCTGGGTTTTGGACTTGCATGGGGCATATAGCCCCTTTGTTTTGGCTGAATTCTTTCTCTTAGAATGGGTGTATTTACCCAAGGCCTATATCCGCATTGTATCTTGAAAGCAACTAACTTGATTACTTGTTTTTGACTTTACAGGCTCATAGGTGGAAGGGAAGTCTTGCCTTGTCTCAGATGAGACTTTGGACTTGGACTTTTGAGTTAATGCTAGAATGAGTTAAGACTTTGAGGGACTGTTAGGAAGGCATGATTGTGTTTTGAAATGTGAGAAGGACATGAGATTTGTGAGGGGCCAGGGGCAGAATGATATGGTTTGGCTCTGTGTCCTTGCCCTAATCTCATGTCTAATTATAATCCTCAGTGTTGAAGGAGGGGCCTGGTGGGAGGTGATTTGATCATTGGGGCAGTTTCTAATGGTTTAGCACCATCCCCTTAGTGCTGCTTGTTTAAAAGTGTGTAGCACCTCCCCCACCCCCCTCTCTTCTGCCAGTCATGTGAAGATGTGCTTGCTTGCCCTTTGCCTTCCACTCTGATTGTAAGTTTTCTGAGGCCTCTCCAGAAGCAGAAACCTGTACAGCCTACAGAACCATGAGCTGATTAAACCTCTTATCTTTTTTTTTCTTTTTCCCCCGAGAGGAGTCTCACTCTGTCACCCAGGCTGGTGTTCAGTGGTGCGATCTCAACTTACTGCAACCTCTGCCTCCCAGGTTCAAGTGATTCTTGTGCCTCAGCCAACTGAGTAGCAGGGATTACAGGCACCCACCACCATGCCCGGCTAATTTTTGTATTTTTCGTAGAGACAGGGTGTTGCCATGTTGGCCAGGCTGGTCTTGAACACCTGACCTCAGGTGATCCACCCACCTCGGCCTCCCAAAGTGCTGGGATTACAGGCATGAGCTCCTGTGCCCAGCCTAAATCTCTTTTCCTTATAAATTACCCAGTCTTAGGTAGTTCATTGTAGCAGTGTGATAACAGACTAATACAGATGGAATTTATCTTCTGATAGTCTTGGGGCTTGGATTTTAAACCACATATAGGGAAAGAGACAAGGGCTTTAGCTTGGTCAACATGGAAATTGAAACTAAGATACCTATCTAAAGCCAGGATGCTCAAAGGGCTGTCCCTTCAATGAAAGAGGTAGCCAGGAAAAAAAAAAAAAGCTATCCTCCCCTGTATCCCCTGACACAGGCAGCCAACAAGGAAACATATTTGTTTCAGCCTGGGTAGAAAAATAAATAAAAATCTGCTCTGGTAAATTGTAACTTTATGGCTTTCTCATTTGGGAATTGTATTAGGCTGTTTTTGTGTTGCTACAAAGAAATACCAGAGGCCTGGTGTAGTGGCTCACACCTATAATCCCAGCACTTTGGAAGGCCAAGGCAGGTGGATCACTTGAGGTCAGGAGTTTGAGACCAGCCTGGCCAACATGGCAAAACCCCATCTCTACTAAAACTACAAAATAATTAGCCGGGTATGGTGGCTCATGCCTGTAATCCCAGCTACTTGGGAGGCTGAGGGACAAGAATTGCTTGAGCCCAGGAGGCAGAGGTTGCAGTGAGCCAAGATTGCACTACTGCACTCCAGCACGGGCGACAGAGTGAGACTCTGTCTCAAAAAAGTAAAAGAAAAAGAAATACCCGAGACTGAATAATTTATCAGAAATGAGGTTTAATTGGCTCATGGTTCTGCAGCTGCACAGGAAGCCATGTGGCATCTGCTTTTGGGGAAGCTTCAGGAAGCTTCTAATCATGGCAGAAGGCAAAGTGGGAGCAGGCACATCACATGGTGAAAGCAGGAGCAAGAGAGAGCAAGGTGCCACACTTTTATTTTATATATATATATATATATATATATATATTTTTTTTTTTTTTTTTTTTTTTTTTTTTTTTTTTTGAGATGGAGTCTCTCTCTGTCGCCAGGCTGGAGTACAGTGGTGCGATCTTGGCTCCCTGCAACCTCTGCCTCCTGGGTTCAAGTGATTCTCCTGCCTCAGCCTCATGAGTAGCTGGGACTACTGGCGTGCGCCACCACACCCAGCTAATTTTTGTATTTTTAGTAGAAGACGGGGTTTCACTATGTTGGCCAGGATGGTCTCGATCTCTTGACCTCGTGATCTGCCCACCTTGGCCTCCCAAAGTGCTGGGATTACAGGTGTGAGCCACTGCGCCCAGCCTATTGTTTTTATATATTTTTTATTTAATATTTTTCAGATTGCTCAGCCTCTCGAGTAGCTAGGATTATATGCGCCCACCACCATGCCTGGCCAATTTTTGTATTTTTACTAGAGATGGGGTTTCACCATGTTGGCCAGGCTGATCTCGAACTCTTGGCCTCAAGTGATTTGCCCACCTTGGCCTCCCAAAGTGCTGTGATTACAGGTGTGAGCTACCATGCCCAGCCAAGGTGCCACACTTTTAAACAGCCAGGTCTTGAGAGAAGTCACTTGCTATCATGAGGACAGCACCAAGGGATGGTACTAAACCATTCATAAGAAATCAACCCCCATGATCCAGTCATCTCCCTCCAGGCGCCACCTCCAATACTGGGAATTACAATTCAACATGAGATTTGGGCAGAGACACACATTCAAACTATATCAGGGATTAAATCATATTATCTTTGTAGTGGAGAAATTCCCCAAACTCTGTAAACTAACATCAATGTAGTCATGAACACATAATATTGAGATGTGATTGCAGAAGTGAACTCAACCCAGATCTCCTAGGAATAACAAAGATAAAACCCAGTTGAAGATGAGCTCATAATCCATAATTACAAACACAGGAGAAAACAATCCTGCAGGAGGGAGAGTCAGCAGACACAACAAACTGCAGGATGAGGCTCCCACGAACAGCAATAATGATCAGATACAGATTAGAGACTTTGTTTTAAAGAATGAAAAACGCAAAAGAAGGAATGCAAAGCATAAGAAAATAATATGATACTTTGAAAAAAGTCAGCTTTAGAGAAGGACCAAACCAATCTTGTAGAAATAAAAAAATAGGTTTTATTTATTTTTTTCTTAAAATTTTCATTATTTTCTCTGGGCACGGTGGCTCACGCCTGTAATCCCAGCACTGTGGGAGGCCGAGGCAGGCAGATCACCTGAGGTTGGGAATTCGAGACCAGCCTGACCAACCTGGAGAAACCCTATCTCTACTAAAAATACAAAATTAGCTGGGCATGGTGGCTCATGCCTGTAATCTCAGCTACTCGGGAGACTGAGGCAGGAGAATCGCTTGAACCCGGGAGGCAGAGGTTGCGGTGAGCCGAGATCACCCCATTGCACTCCTGTCTGGGCAACAAGAGCGAAACTCCGTCTCAAAAAAAAAATTATTAATTATTTACGAGTAACAAAAGCCCAATATGTGTTAACATAAGTAATTTTTTTGAAAAATAGCTATTTTTCACATATTAAGACTCACAAAAAATAACTATTTTTCTAAACAACAAGAAAAATTCATTAGTGAGAAGAGTCCCACTGCTTTACTTTTTTGAGACAGTCTTGCTCTGTTGCCCAGGCTGGAGTGCAGTGGCGCGATCTCGTCTCACTGCAACCTCCGCCTCCCGTGTTCATGCCATTCTTCTGCCTCAGCCTCCCGAGTAGCTGGGACCACAGGTGCCCACCACCACGCCCGGCTAATTTTTTGTATTTTTAGTAGAGATGGGATTTCACCATGTTAGCCAGGATGGTCTTGATCTCCTGATCTCATGATTCGCCTGCCTTGGCCTCCCAAAGTGCTGGGATTACAGGCATGAGCCACTGCGCCTGGCCATGCTTTACATTTTTGCAAGTCTCTTTAATGTCTAATGGTAGATGAAAGCTAGATTCTCATATCTACTTCTTTATTCAGCCTGTTATATCACACCAGATAGCTTCTCAAAAATTCCTCTGGACACTCATGAGAAAATGAGAGTGCAAAAGATAAATTATGTCTTAGTGTTCTAAAAATAGCTTTGACCTAGAATAGAATACTCTTCAAAGGCTCTTGAAGACCCCCAGACCATACTTTGAGAACCACTGCTCTAGACGAATGTCATCATTTTACAAATAAGGACCCTGGACCTCAGAGAGAGTAAATGAGAAATCCAACATCACACAGCCTGTCAATAGTAGGATACAGACATTAGACGTTTTGTCTCACTTCTCTGGGTTTAGGTTCTCAATTGGAAACCTGGGAAATACACCCTAATGGCCTGTCCTATTCCCTGTAAGTTGCAAAGGCTGTCACAATATATTACCCCCAACCCACTTTTTAAAAATAAATTAATAATTTTAAAAATAATTTAAATTAATAAATCAACAAACTTGGTAAATTTTGTAACAGGCATACTGTGTTTGAATCTAAACTACAATATTTGAATTCTGATTTCTATTTGAACAGAACACTAAGGCAAATTCGACTGCATCCTATTCCATGGAAGCTAGTAATGACAAACTGCACAGTAAATATCATAGATAAATATGGAAAGCAGATTACCCATAATATCAGTATTTATCATATATCCTGTGTCTGAAATACAATTCAATTATACATATTTCAGAAAAATGTTATCAAGTACTAGCTGAAAGGGTGGTGGGTACATTAAGAGACTGCAAATAAACTGGTGATCACAAGAACTTTTTTAGATAAAATGGAGTTGCACCGAAATGTAGATATTTATAATTCCCTAACCCGACCTTATTTTTGTCTTTTAAAGAAAACCAAGAAATCTTCTTGGCCACCTAGAAATGATTTCCTTTGTATCCTACCAGATGGTTCAGATCTTCTTTAAATGGAACATAGTCTTGTTCTTTTGAAGAACACAGGGCCCAGAAGGAGGAAATTGTTCCCAGGGAACCCACTCCCAACTTTCATTTTTTTTCAGGCTCTACATTCTTTGGTTCTGAATCATGAGTCACGTCCACTTCTCCTTTCATTAATACAGTAACATAATGGTAATTCTCCTTCTCAATGAAAGAATTCACAACTGAGGCAAAGCGAACATTTTTCAGGTGAAGAGCTTCTTCCCAGGTTTCCCTTTGAGCACATTCTTCCCAGCTCTCACTGAACTCCAAATGACCCCCAGAGAGCTGAAAACTGCCGGTTCCAAACGACCCTTTCCTCTTCCCCAGGAGGACAGAACGCGGATGCTTGCAGCTGGTCACCACAACTCAGACTTTGACTCTCGGCGGCCGCCCCTGCGGCTCCACGTTGGCTGTCATAGTGCAAGCAGGAGGACCAAAAAATATGTTTTAAGTTGGTTAACATTAAAGTTGAGTGAATGGGCTGGGCGCGATGGCTCATGCTTGTAATCCCAGCACTTTGGGAGGCCAAGGCGGGTGGATCACTTGAGGTCAGGAGTTCGAAACCAGCCTGGCCAACATGGTGAAACCCCGTCTCTACTACGAATACAAAAAAAAAAAACAAAACCCCAACAACAATAACAACAACAAAATAGGCGTGGTGGCATGCGCCTGTAGTACCAGCTGCTCAGGGGACTGAGGCCAGAGAATCGCTTGAACCCAGGAGGCAGAGGTTGCAGTGAGCTGAGATTGCACCACTGCACTCCAGCCTGGGCAACAGAGTGAGACTCTGTCTGGAAAACAAAACAAAACAAGTTTAGTGGATGGATTAAGTAGCAGATTAGAAAGAGTTGATGATATAATCCAGCAACTATTAAATGAGATTAAGAAAATTCCTTGTACGGTAGTATGGAGAGACAAGGAGCTAGAAAACATAAAAGATATGGAAAAGAGATGCAGATAGTTTTACACAGTCCAATAGAAATATAATATGAGATACATACATACATAATTTAAAATTTTCTAGTGCCAACCTAACAGAAAGTAAAAAGAAACACAAGAAATTAATCCAAAATATTATTTCATCATGTAATATAAAATCATGAATAAATATTTTATATTCTTTTTTTCCTACTGTCTTTGAAACCCAGTGTGTATTTTGCACTTATACCACACGCAGCTCAGTTTGGACTAGCTAGGGCTCAACAGCCATATGTGGCTAGTGACTACTATACTAGACGATGAAGATCTAACTTACATGTAATAAGATTTCCAAGAGAAAAGGGAGACAGAGAAGGCAATATTTGAAGAGATAATGGCAGATAATTTTCCAGGATTACTGGGAGGCAGGAATCCTGAGATTCAGGAAAGCTGGTGCATCCTGATCAGGATGTAAATATTTTGTAGTGAAGCTGATAAAAGCTGAAAACAAAAAATTTGTTAAAATTAACTACAGGGAAAAGATAGATTACCTACAAAGGAACTTCAGTTAGACTGAAGACAGTCACCTTTAAAATGTTGACTGAAAAGTTACAATGTAGGAATTTTATACCTACTTGAACTATCAATAAAGAGTGAGAGTAAAATAAAGTCAAAGACAAGGTTATCATTAACAGACTTTCACTAAAAGAGAACAGTAATACAATTCAAATACGATAAGGTGTCTGGAGGTCTGGGGAGATGTGGCAGTATGTGAGAGAAGGGTTCCCCAAAAGAGATAAAAACACAATGTATATTTTCCTTTTTTTTTTTTTTTTTTTTACTATTTCTCCCCCTCTCCAGAGCTCAAATGGTAATGAATGCGTAGTTATGGAGTCAGCACTAGTGTAGAACTGCAAGCCTTAACTCCTTGTCATAGTGTTAGGGAAGCAGGAGCCTAGGAGAGCCAGAATAAGGCCATTTTAAAATCAACTCCGTCTTTTTTTTTTGAGATGGAATCTCCCTCTTGTTGCCCAGGCTGGAGTGCAGTGGCACAATCTCAGCTCACTGCAACCTCTGCCTCCTGGGTTCAAGCGATTCTCCTGCCTCAGCCTCCTGGGTAGCTGGGATTACAGGTGCCTGCCACCACGCCTGGCTAATTTTTCTACTTTTAGTAGAGATGGGGTTTCACCATGCTGGCCAAGTTGGTCTTGAACTCCTGACCTCAGGTGATCCGCCCGCCTCAGCCTCCCAAAGTATTGGGATTACAGACGGCCAATCAACTCCATCTTAAAACCAGCAAGACACACCACACGCAGTGGCTCACTCCTGTAATCCCAGCACGTTGGGAGGCTGTCTAGGCAGATCACCTGAGGTCAGGAGTTAAAGACCAGCCTGGCCAACATGGCGAAACCCTGTCTTTACTAAAAATACAAAAATTAGGCCCAGTGTGGTGGTGGGCACCTTTAATCCCAGCTACTCGGGAGGCTGAGGCAGGAGAATCGCTTGAACCTTGGAGGCAGAGGTTGCAGTGAGCCAAGATCGCACCACTGCACTCCAGCCTGGGCAACAGGAGCGAAACTCCGTTTCAAAAAAAAAAATTAGCTGTGTGTGGTGGTGCACGCCTGTAATCCCAGCTACTGGGAGGCTGAAGCAGGAGAATCACTTGAACCCGGAAGGCAGAGGTTGCAGTGAGCCGAGATTGCGCCATTGCACTCCAGCCTGGGCAACAAGAGTGAGACTCTGAAAAAAAAAAAACTAGCATGACCCATGGTCATAAGATGTTTATAGTTGAGGAAACAACCTAAAGATTACCTGCAAGGACAGACTTCTACAAAAACAGAAAAGCCCAGATGTCCCAATACCCATAACAAGATTTGCTTTCAAGATAATTATGCTTTTTTTAAAGATAGTTATGCTTTGATGTACTTACACAGTAGAATGTCAAGGATAGGTTTCTTTAAATCAATACCATAATAAATTTGGTCATGCTGTCTGCCCATCTGCATGTAGGCACAGCTTAGTTTAGTATTTGTATAGACAAAGATCCCTATAGAAGAAAAACTTAGACTATGTATTCCTCCACTTGCTTTCTGAGGACACTCTATTCTATAGTGAAGTAGCTTTCAATAAACTATTTCTTCTCACTGCACTCCGATTCTCCTTGAATTCTTCCCGGTGCGAGAGCCAAGAACCTTCTCTTGGGGTCTGGACCAAGACTCCTTTTTCCGGTAACAATAGGGTAGGAGAGAGAGGAGAAGGAGGAGCATATATGCTTGTATTGGCAGGATAGTACATCATAGTATTCCTCTATTTGCTCAACTTTGGGATACAAAATGTTTAGAACAGTGAACAATCAAGAACTATATAGAAAAAAATTGTTTTGGAATATAGAGTAGCATAGGGAAGATTAGGGCTGTGTAGCATGTTTGGGGGTGGCATGAGGACAGAAAGAAGCATGACAGGGAGGGGAGGGAGATGAGACTGAGGGTGAGGAAGCTTAAGATGGGAACTACAACTGACAATTGATCACCACTGTATTACTATGAAAATTATCTGTTGGGCTGCGGGCAGTGGCTGATGCCTGTAATCCCAGCACTTTGGGAGGCCGAGGTGGGTAGATCACCTGAGGTTGGGAGTTTAAGACCAGTCTGACCAACATGGAGAAACCCCGTCTCTATTAAAAATACAAAATCAGCCAGGTGTGATGGTGGGCGCCTGTGATCCCAGCTACTCGGGAGGCTGAAGCAGGAGAATTGCTTGAACCTGGGAGGCGGAGGTTGAGGTGAGCCGAGATCATGCCATTGCACTCCAGCCGAGGCAAGAACGAACTCCGTCTCCAAAAAAAAAAAAAAAAAAAAAAAAAAAAGGAAAATAGAACTGACAATTGATCACCACTCTATTACTGTGAAAATTATCTATTAAAGATTCATTTAGCCCTCCAACTGGACTCCCTGAGGAAGGGGAGTAGTGGGTGCTAATCGGCTAATTTAATCGGCAACTTAATTGCAATTTTAATAACTGCCACTGATTGAATACTTATATATGTGTCAGTCATAGCACTGAAGTGTTCTACTGTCTTTAAAAATTTAAACTTCAAAGCTGGGCACAGTGGTGTGTACCTGTAATTCCGGCTAGTTGGGAGACTAAGGCAGGAGGATGGCTTGAATCCAGGGGTTGCCTTGGCAACATAGCAAGATCCTGTCTTTTAAAAAAAATAAATTTCAACAAATCTGTGAAGTAAAATTTTAAAATTGTGGTGAAATATGAATAACATCAAATTTATCATTTTAACCATTTAAAATTATACAGTTCTGGCCTGGCGCGGTGGCTCACCCATGTAATCCCAGCACTTTGGGAGGCCAAGACAGGCAGATCACTTGAGGTCAGAAGTTCATGACTAGCCTGGCCAACATGGTGAAACCCTCTCTCTACTAAAAACGCAAAAATTAGCAGAGCACGGTGGCGAGTGCCTGTAGTCCCAGCTACTCAGAAGGCCGAGGCACAAGAATCTCTTGAACCCAGGAGGCAGAGGTTACAGTGAGCCGAGATCACACCACTGCACTCCAGCCTGGGTGACAATGTGAGACTCCATCTCAAAAAACAAAACAAAACAAAACAAAACAAAAAAAAAAAAAGTTCTGTGCATTCCATACAGTCACATTATTGTACAACCATTAAGTAAACTTGATTTTTAAAATAGTTTTACTGATGATCAAACTTTGTATCAGATAGTTTAAGTAATTTGACTATTAGTTGGTAGCAGAGATAATATTGAGCTCCATGTTTGTCTGACTTCAAATTCTGTGCTCATTTTCCATAGCATGTAGTCCTGCAGCCTTTTGGAGGGAGATGAAATTGGCTGAAAGTGAAATAGGCTGGGCATAGTGGCTCATGCCTGTCATCCCAGCACTTTGGGAGGTCAAGGTGGGGGGAATCCCTTGAGGCCAGGAGTTTGAGACCAGCCTGGGCAACATAGCAAGAACTTGTCTCTCAAAAAAAGAAATCAGCCGGGCCAGGCACAGTGGCTGACGCCTGTAATCCCAGCACTTTGGGAGGCCGAGGCAGGCGGATCACGAGGTCAGCAGATCGAGACCATCCTGCCTAACACGGTGAAACCCTCTCTCTACTAAAAATACAAAAAATCAGCTGGGTGTGGTGGCGGGCGCCTACAGTCCCAGCTACTCAGGAGGCTGAGGCAGGAGAATGGCATGAACCCAGGAGGCGGAGGTTGCAGTGAGCAGAGATTGAGCCACTGCACTCTAGCCTGGGCAAGAGAGCAAGACTCCACCTCAAAAAAAAAAAAAAATCAACCAGGCATTGTAGTGCATCCCTATAGTCCCAGCTACTCAGGAGGCTGAGGCAGGAGGATCACTTGAGCCCAGGAGTTTAAGGCTACAGTGAGCTATGATCATGCCACTGCTCTCCAGCCTAGGCAACAGAGCATGACTCTGTCTCTAAAATCCTTTTTTTTTTTTTGAGACGAAGTCTTGCTCTGTTGCCCTGGCTGGAGCGCAGTGGTCTGATCTTGGCTTACTGTAACCCCCACCTCCTGGGTTCAAGTGATTCTCCCGCCTCAGCCTCCCGAGTAGCTGGGATTACAAGCGCCTGCTACCATGTCCAGCTAATTTTTGTATTTTTAGTAGAGACAGGTTTTCGCCATGTTGGCCAGGCAGGTCTTGAACTCCTGACCTCAGGTGATCCACCCACCTCGGCCTCCCAAAATGCCGGGATTACAGGTGTAAGCCACTGTGCCCGGCCTGTCTCTAAAAAACTTAAAATTAAAAAAAAATGTAAAAATAAAATTTACATTAAAAAAATTTAAAAATTGACGTAATAAAATCACAGACTGTGTTAAATGCTAGGAAGGAAATAGAGTGATGTGATGGTTACTAGATTGAAGGCATAAGAGATTACTTATGATGGGATTGCACAGAAGGCCACTTTGTGGAAATGACCTTTGAGCTGAAACCTTTGAGGGGAAAATATAAAGGCTTTGAAGTGAGAAGGAACGTGGCATGTTTGAGACAAAAAAAAAAAAAAAAGAAAAGAAAACGGAGTCAGCTGAGCAAAGTGTGTAAGGGGCAAAGTGATAAGAGTTGAAGTTGGAGAAGTAGGCAGGTGCCAGATTATGCAACACTTCGTGGACCACAGTAAGGAGGATGCTAACCAGACTCTCACAAGGCCAGAGCATTAGAGATATACAGAGGAGGTACAAAGAATCTCAAAGTGGGGAAGAATGGCATGGTAAGAGGGCAAGTGTGACATTGAGAATGTCACATTTCTGAGAATGACTTTCATTTTAGTAATACTTACATTTAGGGACATTGTTAACCTATCAATGCAATCAATGACAGGTGACTACTACATAGTAGTTTGTGATCCCTATAATACAGAGTCTCAGTATTAGGTAATGAAGATGGCCTCCCAAAGTGCTGGAATTACAGGTGGTGAGCTACATTTTATTATCCCTGTTTCGTAGATGAGAAAACCAAAGATCAGAGAAATTAAGAAACATGTTAAAGTCATCAGCTACTAAGTGGCTAGCCTAGTTGAAGGCAAATATTGGATTTTCCTTCCGTTCCCCTGGAGGTGCCGTGGGAAAATCTCATAAATCTCTCTCTCTCTCTCTTTTTTTTTTTGAGACAGAGTCTCACTCTGTCACCCAGGCTGGAGTGCAGTGGCGTGATCTCGGCTCACTGCAACCTCCGCCTCCTGGGTTCAAGCAATTCTCCTGCCTCAGCCTCCTGAGTAGCTGGGATTACAGGCACACACCACCATGCCTGGCTACTTTTTTTGTGCTTTTAGTAGAGACGGGGTTTTGCCGTGTTGGCCAGGCTGGTCTCAAACACCTGACATCGTGATCTGCCCGCCTCAGCCTCCCAAAGTGCTGAGATTACAGGCATTCAGGCCACCGCACCTGGCCCCTAAATCTCTTTTATGCCATTTGTAATGATTGAAAGTCCAGTCTAGCCTAAAGCAAAACTTTAATTTCATATCTAACTTAAAGCTTTTCCCCTGTCTCTAAGTCTCAGGCAGTGGAAAATTTGTGTTTGGTCTGCAGTTTCACTCTTTTCATTCTCCACCCTCTCACTCTGCTGTTTCTGGGTCTCCTCTAGGGTGGAGGAGGTTTTGGTGAAAGCAGAGAAGTAGGAGGAATTAAAAGAGGTCAAGGTCTCTTCTCTTACATGACTGATGACGTCAGAGGCAGAGACCCAGGTGCTGGTTCTTTCTTGTTGGGAGCATTTATGTGTTCTTGTGTTCTTTGGAGGATCTACCTGTGGATCTCAAGACTCCCATCAGTGACTGCCTCCTGAAGTCCACACTTCCGGCATCTTATTTCTGGGTCTCCTTACCCTAGCATACGGCCCTACTGAATAGGTTCCTTTAAGAAGGTCCCGGATGATCTACCTTTTCAGCATCCTCTTGGCTCATAAGAACCTTGCCATGTCAAACACAGGGAGTGGAAGCTACCCTATTGTTGCCTTTTCTCCCTCTCCTATTGTACAGTGTGCCAGCCAGCTTCCCTAATTCAGAATTCTGTAGGCTAGAAGTGAGTGCCCATCTTCATGAATGTGCACACATGCCAAACTCCTCAAGAGACATGTCTAGTTCATCTCAAAACTTTCACCATGATGATCACACAGGGATGGGCTCATGAGTTTCCACAGTCAGCAAGACTCACTAGCTTGGGAGAAAGATCTGGCAGCACTCCTAGTCTTTTACAGTGGAGGTCCCCAACCCTGGGCCAAGGACCATTACTGGTCAGTGGCCTGTTAGGAACCAGGCCACACAGCAGGAGGTGAGCGGTTGGGGAGCCAGCATTACTGCCTGAGCTCTGCCCCCTGTCAGATCAGCTGCAGCATTATATTCTCATAGGTGGCAAACCCTATTGTGAACTGAGCATGCCAGGGATTTAGGTTGCCTGCTCCTTATGAGAATCTAATGCCTGATGATCTGAGGTGGAACAGTTTCATCTCGAAACCATCCCCCCTCCTCACATCCGTGGAAAAATTGTCTTCCACAAAACTGGTCCCTGGTGCCAAAAATGTTGGGGTCCACTGTTTTATAGTACCCCCTCTTTGTAGTGAGGCCAGCACTCTATCCTCTCCTATGATTTCTTCTAAAGCCTCCCACCTCAGCCTCCCAAGTAGCTGAGACTACAGGGGTGCACTACCACACCCGGATAATTTTCGTATTTTTAGTAGAGTCGGGGTCTATGTTGCCCAGGCTGATCTTGAACTCCTGGGCTCAAGCGATCTGCCCACCTCGCCCTCCCAAAGTGCTGGGATTACAGGCGTGAGCCACTGTGCCTTGCTAGAAGCCATTTAATCCAACTCTCCATCAAAGTCATGAATCCTGTTTACGACAACCTGATGAGATGTCATCTACTTTTCACGTGAGCACACCCAGGAATTAGGAAGGCATTCCCTAACCGGCAGCTCTCAGCTCGCCCAATCACGATTTGAACTTCACCAAATAACTCAAACCCTCTGTTTCCTCACGTATTAAAGGGGAGTAAATATCTTCTTTACAGAACATTGTTGGGAGAATAAAAGGAGATAGAGGAATATAAATGGCCTAATCCACTTACAGAGGAGGGTGTGCAATGTTAGTCCCCTTTATGCGTCCTTTTATAGGACAGCACATTCCATTTTTGGATCGTCATCACCTAGAGAAAGGTCTTCCTTAATACTGAATTGTCTTTGTATCCTTTTAGCACCTTTCTTAAGTTTAACCCTAAGTGGTCTCATAGAATGTCATTTTTCCGCCCACACGACGTCTTCACTGATATCTGTGACTTTAGTTGAAGGGGCTGAAGATATTGGGAAGAATAATTCAATTTTTTCCTTCCCTCCCTACGTCCGTCCCTCCCTCCATTCCCTCCATCCCTTCCTTCCTTCCTTCCTTTTTTTTTTTTTTTTTTTTTTTTGAGCTGGGGAGCTGGGTGAGGCTTCTGTGGATTCCCAAGAGGTATTTGTGGCGTGAATAGAGCAAAGGTGATGTTTCACTTCATCACGTCCAGCACTGTCCCAAGGTTAAATGGGCGAGTGAGGACAGTTTTCACCGGTCCTGGCAGGTTTGCCCACCTGCCGGCCAGCGTTCTGCGGGAGTCAAGCCTGGAAAGCGTGTGTGCGGCGCAGAGGCGTCAGACACTGGAACGCATTCGAATGGTGCTATTCTTTGTCTGCCACATAGCGAGCACTTTATAAGGTCACTTATCGTCCTGAATGAATGGTTAAATCGTGGAAGCCGCAAAGAAAGCCACACAGCTTTGACTCAATACCTAGCCCGGTACTCAGGAACCCCTCTCAGGGGTGCGCGAGCGGGGCCGGAATCAAGAAGCCTCTTTTAGGGTGGGCGGGGACAGATCTTGAGCTCCCACTGCAGGGCACCGCCTCTTTTCCTCGCCGGCCGCCCGCCAGGAGGCGCTGGGGAGCTTGCAGCCCACCTGCGAGGCGGTCCCGCTCTCCCCACCCCTCAGCCCGCGCCAGGCGGAGAGACTACAACTCGCGGAGAGACTACAACTCCCGGAGTGCTCTGGGAACGGAGCCGCGGGAGCTACAGGCGGAGGGACGCGAGGGCGGGCTTTCCGGGTGTGTGTTTCCGGCGTCGGCGGCCGCGGCCGGGGACGGTGTGAGAGCAGTAAGATGGCGGCGGCGGCGGTGGTGGAGTTCCAGAGAGCCCAGTCTCTACTCAGCACCGACCGGGAGGCCTCCATCGACATCCTCCACTCCATCGGTAAAGGTCGCCGCGCCGCCTCCCCGGCCCTGCCGGCCCAGCTCGGCTTATGTCGGTCGGCGGTAGCGGAGAGGGGCCGGGCCAGCCGGCTCTGGTGCTGCTGACTCACTGTGTGTGTGAGGGGGGCCGGGCCGGGGGCGCAGGCCGCTCGGAGCTCCCCAGAGCCCCCCAGGTCTCACTCTTGTGGGACGGCTTGAGGCAATCCCCGGGTCCCCTCGCCTGCTGCTGACTCACGGGGGGCTCAGCGTAGGGTGGGAGAGTGGGCCGAGCCGGGCCCCCACCCCTCCCTAGCCGTGTCCCCGGCTCTGGCCCGCAGGAGCTGGTCTGGGACCTGGAGCAGTGCCGGCCGGCGTGCTTGTCACGGACTGGTCCTAGAGTCTCTACTTGAAATTGAAAGGCCTTGGCGAAACCAGCTCAGGACAGGCATTTCCCGCCGTTGTAATCAGCACAGCCTGCTCCGGGTGGGAGCGCGAGCGCTTGCTCTTCTCTGGGAGTTTCCTTCCACGGGACGCTGGGAGCTGCTACTCCTCAGCCCACGGCAGAAAGCTCCACTAAGAGGAGGGTCTCTTTCAGAATGTGGGAAATTCAGGGGTGACACACACCTCAGATTGGCATTTGGTTTGTGGAGGTGGCCGAGACGCTCATCTGCCCTGTGTAGGGTGTAAGAGTGAGGTGTTGGAGCGGGACTGCCTGGCTAGAGGAGGTGACTAATCTTTCCAGACTCCCTGTAGGGGTTGGAAGTGAGTTAAGGGAGTTAGTTGTCAGCCGCGGAGTTCAGGGAATTCTTTGGAACGGGTCGGCTGCATGTTGCCGGAAAAATTAAAATTTCTTAACACTAATACGATGGTCTTACACCTGCACACAACAGGAAAACTGAAATGGGAACCCCAGCCAGTCGCTTCCGGCAGCTTTCTGTTGGGATTCAAGTGTGAACAGAAATTTATAATGACAGAGGAAGACTTTAATGTTCACTCATAAAGGATTCAATTAGGGCTTGGACCAGCTCTTCACTGCACATGTAATGGAATCTTTTTAGTGTAATTTGGGAAGATTTGAATTGGCTCAACAAGTAGTATGAGAATGCACCTGTATGTGGGACTTGCAAGATGTTGGCGTTTGACTTAGTGTGTTGAATTTTGGTATTCCAGACCTGCACAGAGAAAGGACATTGACAAGATCTTGATACTTTATCATTGGGGATACTAGAGAAGGAGAGGAAGTGGGCATCAAGATGTATCTTTGAATGATATTGGTAAAAGGTGTTTCATTTTAAAAGTTCTGATCTTAGGTCAGTTACTTCTACGAAACCAGAGTCATCTCAATCACCGTTACATGGATATTTTATTTTGAGTACACACTATTATTTAGAACTAATGTGAGGAACATGAATTTTAATTGTCGGTGCCTAGTACCTAATATTTTGTCTTTCATAAAGTAGAAATTACGTTAAATATTACAATTAGAGTATTTCCTGTTGGCCCACTATTCTAGGGGAGAGTTCCCTGAAAGCTTCACTGTTAGAGCAAGCTTGAGTCATGATGGTTGACGGCCTTACTTTTTCTGGACTCCATCATGGAGTATCAAAATCTTGGTTTTTGTCAAGTCATGATGCTTTGTAAGAGTAGTAGTAACTAGTGATGATCACTACAAACTTGGAGAGGCTATTCCATGTTTGAATGTTAAAATAGTTATTAACTGTTGAAAATAGGACAGATAGCACAAAGTTATTTTAACAGACCTCAATGCATTAAAAAGCAGCAGTCTCTCCTAAGTGTAGCTGTGCAGGATCTGGGGCTTTGATAGAGTTGTTTTTCTTGAATGGCTTTATAGACCTGCTTATCCCTAACACACCCATCAGCTGAGGCTTTGCACAGACCTAAAGTTTATTGAAAGGCTTTTGACTTATAGGCATCAGTAACTTGGTCAATTGATTTTAGCTTGTGGCATAAACGCACAGGCATGTTTAATATCTTCACATAAAATAGTGACTGGCACAGATCTTGGCACCATGAGTATGAAGGATTTGTTTTGTTTTAATTTTGCTTTAACCAAGTGACCACAACAGAAACTTAATGTAAGTAAGCAAAATTCTGCTGGGTAGAATGGAAAGGCACATTTAAAATCAAAGAGAAGAATCCTTTTTTTTTGTGATTTACATGGAGTATATTCTATGTATATATGATCTTTTTTTTTTTCTGGCTTAGAGTTATTTTTTTTTAAACTCTAGAATTTGTCTTTTGGTAAATATGTTTGAGTTTGTAATGGATCTTATGAGGGTGAAATTTCCCTCAGTCTTCATTTTTTGGTCAGAATTTTAAGAGGGTTTGCATTTTCCTCTCCCAGTGAAGCGTGACATTCAGGAAAACGATGAAGAGGCAGTTCAAGTCAAAGAGCAGAGCATCCTGGAACTGGGATCTCTCCTGGCAAAGACTGGACAAGCTGCAGGTAATTGCTACACATGGATTGTACCTGAAATGCTCAGTGAAATTCCTGTCTTTTGTTGAAGAATCATGGGACTGATCTGCAAACTGAATTCAGCTTTATTTTCTTGGCAACTTGTTGAGCTTCAGTTTTTTAGCAGGCAATTAAGTGGCCTTTAAACTCACTTCTTTCATGGTAGTTTAGTTTTGCAAATGAGAGGCAATCTTATTTTTGTTGGGATATAGTGATTTCTGATTTGTTTCTGGTTTTTGAATTCTCACTGTATTCCCTTATATAGAGGCAGCAACAGTTTTCAATAATTTCACTGAGCAACTCTGATGTATTTAAGATAGATAACAACTTTAAGCGCCTGATTTAAAAATGACAAAGGATTTTGTATCCGAGTGACTCACCGTCATTTTTTTCTGATAGATTCAGAATGAGAATGATTAAGACATTAAATGGAGCCTTCCGAAGGCTTCTCCATTCGTACCTAGGACTTTGTGCACATCATTGCTCAAACATTCTAGTTGTAATTGAACCATTGACTGATTAGATTTGACATAATATTCTGATGATGGGTGTGTCCTTGGAATGAGAAGGGAGTCCTTTTGATCAGGAAGGACCTTTTACCAGTAAAGTGGTAGTAGTATTTAGAGAGAAGTCTGTTTAAACTTAAATGGGTGATTTTTGTCAAGTTTAAAGTGAATTTAGAGCTCATTTTATTAGATTGGATTAAGATCTGGTAAGTGACCTCATGAATTATTTTCCCTAAAATTATGTTGTTGGTCAAGAGAATGATGGGGGTTAGTTAGCACAACTTCTTGAACTTGAGAACTTAAGATTTTTTTCTTTTTTCTTTTCTTTTTTTTTTGAGATGGGGTCTCGCTGTGTCACCCGGTCACCCGGGCTGGAGTGCAGTGGCGCGATCTTGGCTCACTGCAACCTCCGCCTCCTGGGTTCAAGCGATTCTCCTGCCTCAGCCTCCGGAATAGCTGGAATTACAGGCACGCGCCACCAAGCCTGGCTAATTTTTGTATTTTTAATAGAGATGGGGTTTCACCGTGTTGATCGGGCTGGTCTTGAACTCCTGACCTCATGATCCACCCACCTCGGCCTCCCAAAGTGCTGGGATTCCAGGCGTGAGCCATTGTGCCCTGCCAGTGATTTTTTTCAATTAAAGGTAACTAACTTATTAATTATTAGGCTCAGTCTATAGAGCTGAATAAAGATGTATGAAATTGTGAGGATGTGTTTACATGGGACTTATATCTTACTTAAAACATCATTAAGTAGCTATAAAAAGAACCATCCATAATGGTTTTTGAGTGCTATGAACTCTTTTTTTTTTTTTTAAATTTTTTTTTTTTTTTTTTGAGACAGAGTTTTGCTCTTGTTACCCAGGCTGGAGTGCAAATGGTGCGATCTCGGCTCACTGCAACCTCCGCCTCCCAGGTTCAAGGGATTCTCTTACCTCAGCCTCCCGAGTAGCTGGGATTGCCAGCATGCGCCAGTATGCCTGGCTAATTTTGTATTTTTTTTCTTAGTAGAGGCGAGGTTTCACCATGTTGGTCAGGCTAGTCTTGAACTCCTGACCTCAGGTGATCTACCTGCCTCGGCCTCCCAAAATGATGGGATTACAGGTGTGAGCCACCGTGCCTGGCCAAGTGGTTACTCTTTTAAACACATACATGGTTTAACTTAATTGAATCCTCGAAACAACTTGAAGTAGGTACTGTAACCATTTTACACATGAGGATACTGAGCACAGAAAAGTTAAATAACTTACCAAAGCTCATTCAACTAATAACTGGTAGACCTAGGATTTGAACTCATGTAGTCTTACTTCAGAGCCCGTATAGCCACATGACATCATGGTTACTGCTTTCCTATAACTGTCTACTTAAATGAATTATCATTGGTGGGTGGTGTCTTTTCATCTTAGGCTGACTTCCCTCCTATTTAACATACATAAGGATTCCACTTGTCTGTCAGTTAATTTGAGCTTAGGGGGTTCCAAAACAGTTTTGATAATTACTCCATGCAAAATATAATAAGGTAATTTTTCTGAATTATAAAGCCAACTGAAGTGATGTTAAAAGTTTTTTTGTTGTTAGCCAGGCGTGGTGGCTCATGCCTGTAATCCCAGCACTTTGGTAGGCTGAGGTAGGAGGATCCCTTGAGCCCAGGAATTTGAGACCAGCTCTGGCAACATAGCGAGACCCCGTCTCTACAAAAAATAGAAAAATTAGCTGGGTGTGGTGTTATGTGTCTGTAGTCCCAGCTACTCTGGAGGCTGAGGTGGGAGGATTGCTTGAGCCAAGGAGGTTGAGGCTCTAGTGAGCTGTGGTCACACTGCTATGCTCTAGCCTGGGTGACAGAGCAAGACCCTGTCTCAAAAAAAGATTTTTTTGTTGTTGAAATATCCAAATTTCTACTTTCCTCCAGTGGCATGAATTAAGAACAGTGTGTGGTATATAGTCAACACTTCAGTTAATTTTCATCCAAAAATGTTACTGTTTTGCTTGAAATTCCTATTTTATATGTATTCTCCCCTTATTTCTTGCCCTTCCTGCCTTGTGACCTGAGAAGTTTAGAAGTGTACTGCTAAACCTATTGGAATTTAATAGATGAATTATAAGAACTTTCAAAAACATTTCCATGTTATTTATTGTTTTCTAAGAAAGTTTGATGAGTATAGGTATACACAATGGGAACGCTAAGGAAGTGTTGAGGCCTACATATATTTAGCTGTCTTTGCTATTAATGATAGATAGGTTGTATTGTTTGCTCCCTGAGAACAGAAAATATGTCTGTTCCATTAATGTTCAGTTTTGTTTTTTATGCATTTAATAAATGCATAGCATTGTGCTAAGTATTCTACTCAAAAATTTAAGATAGGATCTCTGGCCAACAAAAATCACTTGGGGATTACCAAATAAAACAATGTCTGATGTGTAATTGTGATTGCAAGTAGTGTTAGTAGTGTTGAGCATCATCAGACATGATGCCTAGGCTCAGGATTTCATAGCCTAAAACTTTTAAAAGGAATCTGTTGAGTTCTGTGAGGTCCTGCCTCAGGCTCCCAAGTAGCTGGAACTACAGGTGCCCACCACCACCTCCGGTTAATTTTTGTATTTTTAGTAGAGGCGGAGTTTCATCATGTTGTCCAGGCTGATCTCAGGCTCCTGACCTCAAATGATCCACCCACCTCGGCCTTCCAAAGTGTTGTGATTATAGGCATGAGCCACTGTGCCCGGCCTTTTTTTTGAGACCGAGTCTCACTCTGTTGCCCAGGCTGGAGTGCAGTGGTGTGATCTTGGCTCACTGCAACTTCTGCCTCCTGGGTTCAAGCGATTCTCGTGCCTCAGCCTCCCCAAGTAGCTGGGACTACAGGCATGAGCCACCATGCTAGGCTAATTTTTTTTTTTTTCTTTTAGTAGAGACGAAGTTTCACCATGTTGGCCAGGCTGGTCTTGGACTCCTGACCTCAGGTGATCCACCCGCCTCGGCCTCCCAAAGTGCTGGGATTCTGGGTGTGAGCCACCGCGCCCAGCCAAGTAATGTGAGGTTCTGACAAGGAAAATCTGGTCATATAATTGCAAATAATCCCAGTAAGAATAGGAGGAAGGCCGGGCGCGGTGGCTCATGCTTGTAATCCCAGCACTTTGGGAGGCCGAGGTGGGCGGATCATGAGGTCAGGAGATCGAGACCACGGTGAAACCCCGTCTCTACTAAAAATACAAAAAAATTAGCTGGGTGTGGTGGCGGGCGCCTGTAGTCCCAGCTACTCGGAGAGGCTGAGGCAGGAGAATGGCGTGAACCCGGGAGGCGGAGCTTGCAGTGAGCCGAGATCGCTCCACTGCACTCTAGCCTGGGGGACAGAGCGAGACTCTGTCTCAAAAAAAAAAAAAAAAAAAAAAAAAAAAAAAAAAAAAAAAAAAATAGGAAGTCAGTATGATTTTATGGGACTTAAAAAAAAATTAACTCAGTATGTATGAAAATGGAAAGAAATAGGAAATACAAACAAGAACGAATATAAAACAGTAGTAGACTAAAACAGAGGATGAACTGAGTCTGAAAAATGGCAGCTGGGCACAGTGGCTCACGCCTGTAATCCCAGGACTTTGGGAAGCTGAGGTGGGAGGATTGCTTGAAGCCAGGAGTTATGTGGACCAGTTTGGACCACATAGCGAAGACCCTATCTCTGTTAAAAATTTTTTTTTAAAAAGCAGCATGGGTAACAGAAGGAGACCCCATATCTACAAAAAATTGACTGGGTGTGGTGGTGCGTGCCTGTGTCCCAGGTACTTGGGAAACAGGCAGGAGGATCACTTGAGCCTGGGAAGTCAAGGCTGCAGTGAGCCATGATTGTGCCATTGTACTACAGCCTGGGTGACTGAGTGAGGCTCTTTCTAAAAAAAAAAAAAAAAAAAAAAAAAAAAAAAAAAAAGAAATGCAGGGGGGCAACTAAGAGATCATTTGCTTCTCTCTTGGGGTAAGAAGAATAACACTCAGTGCTTAGAGAAAATATTGTAATGCTAGCAGGTGTTAGAGAGAAAAGCAGACTGCTTAGCTCATGTTTCACTTCTGCCTTTTCTAGGAAGGAAAATGATTTTCAAACTGCAAAAGATAGAAATAACAGCAGAAAGAGATAATTAATCGTAGGTGAGAGAAGACAGAGCAGATAGTCTCTGTAAATAAGTTCAGGTCTCTAGGCTCTAACAGTTTCTTTTATTATCAAAAAAATAGTTCTAGCAGATATAACTATAGAGCCATATGTTATTCTGAGAAAAATCATGGAGAGGTATAAGGAAACTGAGGCAAATGTTATCCTGCCTTTCAAGAGGGTAATGCAAAGAATAGATGTATTCACTGTGTGCTGCACATTGAAATAAAGAAATTAAAAAGAAAGAGTAGACACTATACATGGTCATCAGTGGTAGAGTTCTGGGACAGATTATTTGATAAGGAGATAGTAATCTCTTAAAAAACAGTGGAATTATTGTGAACAGATTATTCAGATTCACCTTAGTTCTCTCTGTTTGTTTTGTTTTGTTTTGTTTTGTTTTTTTGAGGCAGAGTCTCACTTTGTCACCTAAGCTGGAGTGCAGTGGCACAATCTTGGCTCACTGCAGCCTCGACCTCCTGGACTCAAGCAGTGCTCTTGCCTCAGCCCCCCAAGTAACTGGGACTATAGGCCTTCACCACCATGCCTGGCCAATTTTTGTAGAGAGGGGGTTTCGCCATGTTGCCCAGGCTGGTCTTAAACTCCTGGGCTCAAGCAATCTGCCCGTCTTGGCCTTCCAAAGTGCTAGGATTATAGGTGTGAACCACTGCACCCAGCCTAGTTCTCTTTTTGATTAGCTTTATCAGACCCATAGATTTTCAGGGGTCTGCATGCCACCTGTTTTTTTAAATAAAGTTTTATTGTAACAAAGCCACGCCCATTTGTTTCCGCATTGTGTGTGACTGGCTGAGTTCAGGATCTGCTACTAAGACCAAATAACCTGCAAAGCCAAAAAAATTTACTATCTGGCTCTTCACAGAAAAAGTTTGCCAGCCTCTGGATTAGAGGAATGATATAGACTACATATCTGATGTAAGCAGGGTAGTTGAACATTTGCCGTAATATTAATATCACAGGTATAGGTTATGAATTTACAATGGGCTGAATAACTGTATCCAAAACATGTTAATAAATGGATCATTTGTCAACCTGAAGGGAAGTCTTCAGGCACTGTGTCATGAGGATCTGTACTTGTTTTTCTGGTCAGCATCTGGAATCATGGTTAAAGCCATTTCAGAAGGGATGCTTATTTTTGTAGATGACTCAGTACAGTTAGAAGACAGAATTAAAATTCACAGTTATTGCCAAAGTCAGGAAGATTAAATTCAGTTGTGATAAGGATTAAGTTATATACTTAAAGTATTTTTCAAAACAGAGGAAGTTGGGGGGAATTACCTGTTTCGACAGTAGTCTATTAAAAAGGACTTTAATGGGCTCAGTCTGAACAGAGAGAGGTGTTAGAAAAAGCAAAACATGGTATCTTGTGTTACATATCATGGCCAGATCAAGAGAATTAAATTGCCTCCTGGTCTACTGTCAGACCCTACCTGGAGCAATTGTTTTCATTTCTGGGTACCACAAAATACCACAAGTAGTACCTTTACAAAGTAGAGTTTGTTCAGAGGAGAGCAACTAAGTTACCTAGAGACAAGGACTTTGGAGGAACAGTTGAAATAGCCAAAGATGTTAAGCTTGGATAAAGGTAAAATTAGAGAAATGTAAATGAGAATTATCTTTAAGTATTTAAAGCCATGTGAAAGAAGGTATAGATTTGTGTTTCGTGTTTCAAAAAGGAATAATTTGTTTTGGCCAACATTGGAATAGGCTGCTTTGTGAACATTTCTGTGACTAGAAATCATTCAGAATTGTTCAGGCACAGGAGGAAATTCTGTGGGAGAAGGGACATTGCTTCAGACTACTTTTAAAAAGCTATCATTACATAATATAATTGAAATAAATTCAAAATGAATTTGAGGGGGAGAATCACTGTAGACTGGAGTTACATGGAAAACTCAATAGGACTTCAGATGGACCTAAAAGGATATATAAGATTTATATAGGCTGAGAAGATGGCAAGACATTTCAGATGGGATTATGGCATTAGTGCCTCTTGAAAGCAGGAGTATATACTGTAGTCTTGTGCAGAGGTGAATGAGGTGGCAGAATGGCAAAAAGTTTTAAACATGGGGAATCAAAGGTCATTACTGGGGAGTGAAGGGAAAAGATGAACTTTTCTACTCTATATCAAGTTCTTGAGTACCGAACACAGTCCCATGCATTCTCTGACTATTCAGGCAGATGAGGATTTCAGGGCCTTGAGTTAGCATTCTCTGGAGGGTGAAGTTTGCTTGCCCTGAATTAGAGTTCTCAGGAGGGTGAGTCTGCAATTGGAGAATATTAAAGAGGCAGTGGCACTAAAGTAATTTTAACCTACATTCCAAAAATACCTCCTTAGTTGTTTAGTTGAAACATTCTCTAATTTTTACTATTTGACAAGCATATCTCTAGTTTATTGTTTCGAAAGATGTTTCTTTAGAGTTCATATACTGCCCTCTTTTATATAGTGGGAGAAAAGCTCTATGATGGATCCCTTTTTTGGTCATAGTTTAAGACTTAGGTTTTGAAGATTAATGAGGAATTTAAAAGAGATATAGCAGCACTTTAAGGGCAAAACACTCTTCTATGTGAAAAGTTTATGCAGAAGAGTGCCAGGGAAGTGATAATGCAGAAAGGCTAAACTGGGGAGCACTGCAGAAAGACAGGAAAAAGGAATCTGGAGTAGAAAATCTCTGTCTAAGGGGAACAGCTGAAGCAGACTTGGGAATTAGAAAAAAATTACTTCTATAACCTGATCATATTTATTGGTTGTGAGGAAGTAATTTTGTGAAGGTGGCAGGGGCACAGCATATTTCATGTTCTAGAAAACTGCTTTTTGAGATTATGAATACTTGGCTGTTTATCTTTCATTAAGATGGATAAATGAAGCAGAGACATGAGCTTTTCCTGGAACTTCATAGTAATCCAGTGGCTGAGTAGGGAACAGAATGCAAATTCGGTATATGATGTTAACTTGTTTTTGCTATTCTGCTATGTGCTAGGAATGCTTTAAACTCCTAGTAAGTTTCACTTAGACTGATTCTAGTGATGTAAGTACTGATTTTTATGACGTTGGGTCAGTTTCTTAAGTGGGTATTTTGTCTCAAATGTTGATGTTTACTTCTCTTTTTGAATTGCCTTTCATACAGAGCTTGGAGGACTCCTGAAGTATGTACGGCCCTTCTTGAATTCCATCAGCAAGGCTAAAGCAGCTCGCCTGGTCCGATCTCTTCTTGATCTGTTTCTTGATATGGAAGCAGCTACAGGACAGGAGGTAAGTGATATTAATGACAGAAAGTAGACAATATGGAGAAAAGTTTGTTTCCATGAAAGAAATGCCTGCCTGCACTTTAGTACTAATGTGGAAGGGAAAGCTGGGAGGACAGCGCAGGACTTATCATGTCAGTTTCTCTTTGTTACAGGGCATTTGATACTTTGGGTCTGTTCCATGCTTTGCTTTGTAAGTGGAGATTGTCAGTGGTCCCTGGAATCCTCATTACATCAGGGTCACAAACTGATTCTTGTCTTTGAGGTATTGTATTGCCACACCTTTGTAATGTTTTCTGTGTCTGTGGTACCTTTCATCTTGTGTCACAAAGCTCCTTCTGAGCACTAATTAAGTCTTGTGGTATTCCTTCTTAGCATGTTTTGTACTGCATATATGCCTTTATTGAGGGGTGAGCATCCATCCGTTTGTGTCTCATTGTGCAGAAGTGACTCTGGTGTTCCTGTACGTGTCCCACAAGTTCAGACTAGACCCTGAGCTCTATTAAAGAGTGCTTCTCTGTCATCACTGAATCTTTTCCAACCTTCTCAAAGATAACTGTATTTACTGCAATTCAGGAAGAGACACATACCAAAATTAAACATCATTCTGTAAAAAGTGGCAGATTCAAGCAGGGTATATTGTCATTGCTTGAATCTGTTTGTAGGAAGAATATAGTTGTTGTTTTTCTTATGGATACATTGATCAGTACTCACTGAGTGCCTGCTACGTGTTAGGCACTGTTTTAGGTATTGGGGATACAGCTGTAAAAACACAGTCACTGTTGTCATGAGGATTATTTTTTAATGGGGAAGGCAGGCAATAAACAAATATAAAATGTCAGATAATGTAAGAGCAGAATTGCTATTAGTTGGTTATATGTCTGATTGTTTGCTGTAGCCTCTGTGGGCATGAAAGGTATGAAAGGCCATAGTAGCATATTGAATAAATGGGAATTTCAGAAACCTAGGACACATGGATCCTACTTTAGAATCATACCTTTTGTAAAATCTGGCTTTAATGATTCTTTGAATCCTGATTTAAACACTATATACTAACTTTATTTGTAGAAAATTCATTTGTAGAGTAGTCTTCAGATTTATATCTCTGGCAAAACTGATGATAGTATATAAAAAGATGGCTATTTTGAATTAAAGTGTCAGTTATTTTAATGAAAAAATTAAAAGTTATTTAGGGTATTAGTCTTGTCTAACTTTTTTTTTAAATTATACTTTAAAAAACTCATGAGGCCGGGCGCGGTGGCTCACGCCTGTAATCCCAGCACTTTGGGAGGCCGAGGCAGGCGGGTCATGAGGTCAGGAGATCGAGACCATCCTGGCTAACATGGTGAAACCTCGTTTCTACTAAAAATACAAAAAAATTAGCCAGGTGTGGTGGCGGGCGCCTGTAGTCCCAGCTACTTGGGGGATTGAGGCAGGAGAATGGCGTGAACCCAGGAGGCGGAGCTTGCAGTGAGCCGAGATCGTGCCACTGCACTCTAGACTGTGCAACAGAGTGAGACTCTGTCTCAAAAAAAAAAAAAAAAAAAAAAAAAACTCATGAAAGTGGTACCATCCTTTGTTTGAAATAGAGTACCTTAAAATAGACTGATTGGTAAATGTTAATTTGAAACTGACTGATAAATGTTACTTGGAAATTTTTGGGCAGAAAAGTTAATTATGGAAGCTGCTCCTTTTTGCACACCGAAGTTTCTGAAATTATCCGTCCCCATAACCTAGAGCTCACTCAGCAGATAGAACAGCATTTGTTTTTTTATCGGTGACGGAGTTTCACTCTTGTTGCCCAGGCTGGAGTGCAATGGCGTGATCTTGGCTCACTGCAACCTCCGCCTCCCAGGTTCAAGGGATTCTCCTGTCTCAGCCTTCTGAGTAGCTGGGACTACAAGCATGCATCACCATGCCTGGCTAATTTTTTTTTTTTTTTTTTGAGACGGAGTCTTGCTCTGTCGCCCAGGCTGGAGTGCAGTGGCACGAACTCAGCTCACTGCAAGCTCTGCCTCCTGGATTCACGCCATTCTCTTGCCTCAGCCTCCCCAGTAGCTGGGACTACAGGCACCCGCCACCATGTTTGGCTAATTTTTTGTAATTTTTTAGTAGAGACAGGGTTTCACAGTGTTAGTATGGTCTTGATCTCCTGACCTCGTGATCCGCCCACCTCGGCCTCCCAAAATGCTGGGATTACAGGTGTGAGCCACCGTGCCCAGCCCTCATTTTATATTTTTAGTAGAGATGGGGGTTTCACCATGTTGGTCAGGCTGGTCTTGAACTCGTGACCTTAGGTGATCCACCCTCCTCGGCTTCCCAAAGTGCTGGGATTACAGGCATGAGCCACTGCGCCTGACCTGCATTTGTTTAATGATCATTTCTCCTATTCCTTTGTGGAAATCCATTCAAGTCATATTTTAGTGCTCTGCTATAGTTCGCTAGTAGGATTTCCTGGGCTTTGTCATATGGCTCCCTGACTGGTTAGGCTCTCCCTTAACTGTGGTTATATGTTGTCATTGTTCATTGCACATTACATTTATATAAACTAAAGACCTTTCTTCCTTTCCTTAGGGTGAAAGGAAACACTTTTAGGCATTGTATCATTTTATCATCAGTGTCATTTTAGTTTTTAGTAAAGGCTGTTTTTGTTTTCGTTTTTTGAGACCAAGCCTTGCTCTGCTGCCCAGGCTGGAGTGCAGTGGCACAATCTTGGCTCACTGTAGCCTCAACCTCCTGGAGTCAAGTGATCCTCTTGCCTCAGCCTCCTGAGTAGCTGGAACTACAGGCATGCACCACCACACTCAGCTAATTTTTGTATTTTTGTAGAGATGAGGTTTTGTCATGTTGCCCAGGCTGGTCTTGAACTCCTAGGCTCAAATGATCTGCCTGCCTTGCCCTTCCAAGTCCTGGGATTACAGGCGTGCAGCACTATGCCTGGCTAAGGCTGATTTTTTTGATGGTTAGCAGCTTTGCTTTTATCATGAACCAGAGTCTTATTCCACTAAGTAGGACTTCTTTTGGTAATTTTTGTGGATTATAGGTTATTTGCTTGTTTTGGAGCAAATTGTGAATCATCCAGACTGTCTCACCTGCACCTCAAACTCAATATGGGCAACCTCAACATCCAGCCATTTGTTAAATTTTGTCAATTCAGCTTTCTTCATTGTCTGCTTCTCCACCTCTTTTGTATTTGTTCTCTCTCCCTCTCTCTCTCTTTTTTTTTTTCCAAGATGGAGTCTTGCTCTGTCACCCAGGCTGGAGTGCAGTGTTGTGATCTTGGCTCACTGTAACCTCCGCCTTCTGGGTTCAAACAATTCTCCTGCCTCAGCCTCCCGAGTAGCTGGGATTACAGGTACCTGCCACCGCACCTGGCTAATTTTTGTATTTTTAGTAGAGACGGAGTTTCACCATGTTGGCTAGGCTGGTCTCAAACTCCTGACCTTGTGATCCACCGGCCTCGGCCTCCCAAAGTACTGGGATTATAGGCGTGAGCTACTGCGCCCAGCCGTGTTCACTCTTTACAACTACCATCTAGTTTGGTTCTTAATTATTTTTTACTTGGACTACTGCAAAAGCCTTATTCCATCGTTGTCAGAGATACCTTACCAAATAGCCCTCTGATAATTTTATTCCTCTTCGTCTTCTCCCACAACTCAAACCTTCAGTGGCTTTCCATTGCCTGCAGAATTAGATAATTAATGGTTTTCTATAATACAACCTACTGCAACCTACTGCAGTAATCTAATCTCCCAGGACTCTACTAAGCATATCAAACATGTCAGCCATGTTGGATCCCTGGCTGTTTGCTGAACAAGCCTGTATGACCCTCGTGCTGTACCTTTCTCTATCATAGTCTTATCTCAAGTTCTACCTCCTCTGAACTCTTTCCTTCCTGACTTTAATGTGGTTTTAACTCTTTCAGTGACTCACATTGTATTTTGTACGTGCTCTATTTCTGAGTATTCTGCCTTGTATGACAGTTGCTTTACACTTGCCTTACCTCCTTTACTGTAATACAGTCTCACTCAGGTGAAGCACTGTGTGCCTTGCAGTACCACAGAGGCTTCCTCATTCCCAGTATAGTTCAGATTCCTTAACCATGGCTACCTCTGACCACATCCACTATACTAGTCTCCTTTTACTTTCTTTACAGCTGTAATTACTGGCCTTATTGCCTTGTGCTTCAAACTGTCTGGGGTTGGGACATTTATATACATATGGATTGCTGTCAGCTTGATCTTAATAGGGTTTTTTTTCCTTTACACTGTTTCAAGTCTTTGCTCACATCTTACCTCCTCAGAGACTTTCCTTGATCACCCTGTCTTTGTTTCCTTTTTAAAAATATTTATTTTTTACAAAATTAGCCAGGTGTGGTGGTGCATCCCTGTCATCCCAGGTACTCAGGTGGCTGAGGCACAAGAATCGCTTGAATCCAGGAGGTAGAGGTTCCAGTGAGCCGAGATCGTGCCACTGCACTCCAACCTGGGCAAGAGTAAGAAGAGTGAGACTCTGTCTCAAAATATATATATATATATATATATATATTTTTTACTTATATACTCTTAAGTGTTGTATCCCTAGCACTTAGAGTACTTTGGCTTGAAGAAGCTGCATACCTATTTGTTGAAGGAATGTATGGACTGTGCCTGTGCCTTCCCTATGGTAGATGTGCAGTGGTATGCTCACAGCTGACTGCAGCCTCAACTTCCTGGGCTCAGGTGATTCTCCCACCTCAGCCTCCCAAATAACTGGGACTACAGGTACACACCATGACGCCTGGCTAATTTTTTTTGTTTGTTTGTATTTTTAGTAGAGACGGGATTTTGCTATGTTGTTGCTCAGGCTGGTCTCAAACTTCTGGGCTCAAGTGATCCTCTGGACTCGGCCTCCCAAAGTGCTGGGATTACAGATGTGAGACACCATGCCCAGCCAGGAAATACTTTGTTGAATTAAGATCTGAGTTTATTGAATTGAAATGTAAGCATGTAGAAAGTTACTACATTCGTTTAGGTAACTCAAGGTCTCTGACTTGGGGAAATAGGATATAATTTTTTTTTTAGTTCTTTTTTCTTTTTGAAATAGAGTCTAGCTCTGTCTCCCAGGCTGGAGTGCAGTGGTGTGATCTTGGTTCACTACAACTTCTGTCTCCCGGGTTCAAGTGATCCTCCTGCCTTAGCCTCCTGAGTAGCTGGGATTACAGGTGCACGCCACCACACCTAGCTTATTTTTATATTTTTAGTAGAGATGGGCTTTTGCCATGTTGGCCAGGGTGGTCTTGAACTTCTGACCTCAGGTGATCCGCCTGTCTTGGCCTCCCAAAGTGCCAGGATTATAGGTGTGAGCCACCACACCCGGCCTTGTTCTTAGTTCTTATAAAATTTTTTGATTGGATGTTGGGAAAGAATAGACAAGCAAGTCATAGGTGGATGGCTATCATGGTAGTATTGAGGCCTGAGGCAAAATGGGAAGTTTTATTTATTTTATTTATTTGAAATGGGGGTCTTGGTCTGTGGCCCACATTGGGGTGCGGGGTGCGATTGTAGTTCACTGTAACCTTGAACACCTGGGCTCAAGCAGTCCTCTTGCCTCAGCCTCCCAAGTTGCTGGGACGGCAGATGTACACCACTACACCTGGTTAATTAAAACAATTTTTTGTAGAGATAGGGTCTTGCTGTGTTGCCCAGGCTGGTCTCAAACTCCTGGCCTCAAGTGATCTGCTTGCCTCAGCCTGCCAAAGTGCCTGGATTACGGATGTGAGTCACTGTGCCTGGTTTAAATAAGACGTTTTCGAATACTGTTAAGACAGCTAGGCCGGGCTTGGTGGCTCACGCTTGTAATCCCAGCACTTTGGGAGGCCGAGGCGGGTGGATCACGAGGTCAGGAGATCGAGACCACGGTGAAACCCTGTCTCTACTAAAAATACAAAAAAATTAGCTGGACGTGGTGGCGGGCGCCTGTAGTCCCAGCTACTCGGGAGGCTGAGGCAGGAGAATGGCGTGAACCCAGGAGGTGGAGCTTGCAGTGAGCCGAGATCGCGCCACTGCACTCCAGCCTGGGTGACAGAGCGAGACTCCATCTCAAAAAAAAAAAAAAAAAAGACAGCTAGAGTTTTGTGTTAAGGAGTTTGGTACTGAGAGTATAAGAGAGGGGATTTCCCTTGCTTTTTTCTATTTGAGGACTAACTATAAGACAGATATATCTGGCTGGGCGCGGTGGCTCACGCCTGTGGTCCCAGCACTTTGGGAGGCCGAGTGGGTGGATTGTGAGGTCAGGAGATCGAGACTATCTTGGCTAACACGGTGAAACCTCGTCTCTACTAAAAATACAAAAAATTAGCTGGGCGTGGTGGCGGGCGCCTGTAGTCCCAGCTACTGGGGAGGCTGAGGCAGGAGAATGGCGTGAACCCGGGAGGTGGAGCTTGCAGTGAGCAGAGATCGTGCCACTGCACTCCAGCCTGGGTGAGACACTGTCTCAAAAAAAAAAAAAGACATATATCTATAGAACCATCTTCAGCTTGCTATTCCCAAAGTTGGTATGATTCAGGTTATGATCTGTTCATTTAAATGCAAGGTTTGGAGCCTAGAAAGTGAGGGCATGTGAGTCGGGGAGTGAGAGAGTGAGGATGGGTTGGTTGGCAAGGGCTGGGGAGTGGAAAAGTAAGGTGAAGAGGAGGGAAGGAAGACTGAACCAGACTCTTGCCAAATAGTGAACTCAACTTTCCTTCCAGGGATCTCTGGGGAGTAGCCTATGGGCAACTTTTCTGGTATAGTCTACCCAACTGAAACACAATAGCACTTTCTCTTTTTTTTTTTTTTTTTTTTTGAGACGGAGTGTTGCACTGTCGCCCGGGCTGGAGTGCAATGGCATGATCTCGGCTCACTGCAACTTCTGCCTCCCAGGTTCCGGTGATTCTCCTGTCTCAGCCTCCCGAGTAGCTGGGATTACAGTTGCACACCAGCACACCCAGCTAATTTTTTGTATTTTTAGTAGAGATGGGGTTTCACTATGTTGGCCAGACTGGTCTCGAACCCCTGACCTCGTGATCCTCCCGCTTTGGCCTCCCAAAGTGCTGGGATTACAGGCATGAGCCACCGCGCCCGACCCACAATAGCACGTCTTAGGAAACCTCTGTACTAAAAATACAAAAGTTAGCTGAGCATAGTGGCAGGCGCCTGCAATCCCAGCTACTCAGGAGGCTGAGGCAGGAGAAGTGCTTGAACCCAAGAGGTGGAGGTTGCAGTGACCTGAGATTGCTCCATTGCACCCCAGCCTGGGCATCAAAAGCGAGACTCCGTCTCAAAAAAAAAAAAGAAAGAAAAAAAGAAAAGAAAAAAAGAAAAAAGATATCCAGTTCGTGTAAGAAAAAAAAATCCTTGTTGTAGGAGAAACATCTGTGATGACCTTAACTTAAGGCTGGGTTAAGATAGATAGAGTGCTGGAGTTAGGCACAAGTTCTGGTGCCAGCAGCAGATATATGTGATAGTCCAGATATTAACCGATTAGTAGTCCTTAGGTGAATTCATCTCATACAATTGTGATATAGCTTGCTTTTATTTTAGTTTTTCGTTCTGTCTTATTTTTAGAGAATTTTTATGAGGTCAGTTGAGTTTAGAGTTGGAGATTAGGTAGCCACCAGGGGGCTCCAGTGAGGAGTTACAAAGGTTTTGCTGGTTCTCTTACTGGCAAATCCTCTAATGTTACCCGTCAGTTCACCTTAGGTGAATCACTTAGTATCTGGACTATCAGGGAAATGGAGGCAGGTGAATTGCAGGAGTGTAATTCATTGTTTCTTAATTAGAGATATACTTTAAGTGACCAAGCTCTATTCTAGACTAATGAATCAACAGCCAAGGCATTCTTTTTTTTGGTAGAAGAGATAACTTACAGAGGAATATTTCTAAGTCCCAGGTATTCATTTTTGTGTCCTTTGGAAAAACTCCCTGGGTAAAACGGGCGGCGGGGGGGGGCATTTCTTACCCTTTCAAGTCATATAGAACCAAACACTTATATTTCCTTTGCTAAGACTATTCAGAGAAATATTTTCAGTTCCATTTATATTAGAAATCTTACTTTGAATTTAGCTTTTCAGAATATAACTCAAAACTCTGCAATTGTGATAAAGCTTGCTTTTATTTTAGTTTTTGGTTCTGTCTTATTTTTAGAGAATTTTTATGAGGTCAGTTGAGTTTAGAGTTGGAGATTAGGTAGCCACCAGGGGGCTCCAGTGAGGAGCTGTAAAGGTTTTGTTGGTTCTCTTCCTGGTGAATCCTCTGAATACCGTGTAATGTTATCTGTTAATTTATTTACAGAGCTAGAATTTAGGATCTAAAAGTAGAAGATCCTGTCAATTTGGATTATGTCCTTGTAGTTTTTCCTTCTTATAGCATTTCTTTTCTTTTCTTTTTTTTTTTTTTTTTTTTGAGACGGAGTTTCACTCTTGTTGCCCAGGCTGGAGTGCAATGGTGCGATCTCAGCTCACTGCAACCTCCACCTCCCAGGTTCAAGGGATTCTCCTACCTCAGCCTCCCGAGTAGCTGGGATTACAAGCATGAGCCACCATGCCTGGCTAATTTTTTCTATTTTTAGTAGAGATAGGATTTCTCCATGTTGGTCAGGCTGGTCTTGAACTCCCGACCACAGGTGATCCACCTGCCTTGGCCTCCCAAATTGCTGGGATTACAGGCATGAGCCACTGCGCCTGGCCAGCATTTCTTAGGAGAATGTTGGATTTATATAAAAACCTGTTGTATTAGCAATTAGTTCTCTGGAGAGCTCAGTTTCTCATTTCTTTTGCTCTTATGCTCTAGTTAGCAACCTTAATATAAAACTTGCAGTAACCAAAGTGATAGAAGATCTGCAGTACTTAATATTTACTTTGTCAAAGCTAGCATGTCAGGGATACCTGATGGTGTGCTAGACTGTCTAGCATTGAGTGCTGCTTTAAGTCAGTTACTTTGCACCTTACCTTACTACTTAGGTGGCAGATAGGAGTAGGGGTTCAGATGCCTTTAAATAAAGCTTAAAAGCGCTTTTACTTGTTAGGCTAATTCTAATTTCTCTTTTTTTTTATTAAAAAAATTTTTTTAAAGACTAGTCAAAGTGCAGTAGTGAGAAGCAGGGAAAGAATAGATCAGGAGCTCAATCTGTAACTGACTGTGAACAATCGAGATTACTCACTACCTTCAGACCAGCTTTTATCCCCTTTAATACAAGCTAAGTTACTGTACCTGTTTGCTTTAAGAGTGATGATGAATTGATTAGTTGCACTGCTTAGAATCTGAAAGGGAAAAGGCCAGTTGGACCTTTTGAGTCTTAAAAGCAACTGCTAGGAATGAGGCATTAGTGCTTAGGATGAGAATTTCTCCCCTTTATTACCTGTGTATTATACATTACCATTACTATTTCTAACCAGGGAGAATCTGTGCTTTAAAAATTCCTAATCTGTCATAGAAACCTACATTCCAGGGCTATACATGTTGTTTGGAAGTTCTTGGTCTCTGCACGGTAGGTAGGAGTCTTGAAGATAGAGCTCTTTTTCTAAAAAACATAATCTAAGCACAAAGGTATTTTATGTGTAAAAAGCCAAGTTGATGCTCCATTATGATATAACTATTACACATTGAGATACTGTGGATCAGACACTAAATAGAGCAACATGGATAATATGTAAGGAGGGAATTTAAGCTGTTCTCCAAAGCATGGTTTGTGGGAAGAATTTGAGGGCATAATGTTGCATGTACTGTCTCTCCTTATTGCAGGTCGAGCTGTGTTTAGAGTGCATCGAATGGGCCAAGTCAGAGAAAAGAACTTTCTTACGCCAAGCTTTGGAGGTAGGTTTTACATTAGTACTCATTTCAGGTCTCTAAGCATGAGACAGAGGGTGAATGTAAGCAGTACCATCCTTATCAAAAGTATCTTCAGCAACTTTGTAATTACCTAGATACCGAAAAATTATTCATAGTAGCCCCACTTATGAAAATTGCTCTGATTGAAGTTTTGAGACAGATTTGCTACTTGGCTCAGAGTAATAAGCAACAACATGGTAAAGTTAACAGTCATTTGCTGGCTATAATAGGAGACAATACATTGGCTAGATCATCTCTTATGCTGAATTTGATGCTATCATCAGAAATTGCATATTTAACAGTAACAGTTCTGTGACTGTCAATCTTTGATTTATTTCTGTGGCTTTTTTTTTTTCCCCCTTCAGTCAATGCCTTTTCTCTTTCCTAGGCAAGACTGGTGTCTTTGTACTTTGATACCAAGAGGTACCAGGAAGCATTGCATTTGGGTAAGTAAGCTGGTAATAAGTCATCTCAGCTAGCTAAATGAGTGTATTCTAAACCACCTGGCTACTCTTACTAATTACCTGTTAATAATTTATATTCTACCCACTTCTAAGAAGGATTTAAGGTAGCTTATAGTTCTGCATTTGTCATGGGAAAATGTCATTTGAAAGTTTAAAAAACTAGCTAGAGTTAATCTGTCAAATTTAGAGGACAAATGGGTAGTTCTAAGTTTGCTTGAATTTAGAGCAGTAAAATCAATTCCATTTTAATAACTGAAATTTAAAAAAATGTGTATCTATATTTTGCATATAGTACTCTGTTAAATTTCAGATTTAGGTTTTTAAATGCAAATGTTTGGCTTGCTGTCCTATTTACTATATCTGCTTGTATACTTAAAATCTATTTTAAAAATCAAGAAATTAATTGGGTACAAATATATTTGGAAGCTGGAGTGGCTAACTGAAGCCTTTTTCCTGTGTGGCCTTTAAACACCTTGAAATCTTCCCTGCTTTTTTTTTTTTATTTTTATCTATCTATCTATCTATCATCTATTATTATTATTATTATTATTTTTTTTTTTTTTTTGAGACAGAGTCTCACTCTGTTGCCCAGGCTGGAGTGCAGCAGCGTGACCTCAGCTCGCTGCAACCTCTGCCTCTCAGGTTCAAGCGATTCTCCTGCTTTAGCCTCCTGAGTAGCTGGGACTACAGGCATGTGCCTGGCTAATTTTTGCATTTTTAGTAGAGATGGGGTTTTGCTATGTTGGCCATGCTGGTCTCAAACTACTGACCTCAAGTGATCTGCCTGCCTTGGCCTCCCAAAGTGCTAGGATTACAGGCATGAGCCACCGTGTCCGGCCACTGCTTGCTTTTTATGAGTGGGTAGATCTGGACTATTTTTTCCAAACAAAAGAACATGGCTTTTATGATCTAGTAGGTTGAAGAGTTTCCAATATTCAATTTGTGGACTGCAAAAGTGGCAATTTCATATGGTTCAAATAGTAGCATTTAAAAAATAACTTTAATAAGATATGGTTCACTTACCATAAAATTCACTTTTAAAATATATAATTCAGTGGTTTTTAGTATATTCACTAAGTTGTACAACCATCACCACTACTTAATTTCAGAACGTTTTCGGCTGGCCTGGTGGCTCATGCCTGTAATCTTAGCACTTTGGGAGGCCAAGGCAGGCCGATTGCCTGAGCTCAGGAGTTCGAGACCAGCCTGGGCAACATGGTGAAACCCTGTCTCTACTAAAAATACAAAAAATTTGCAGGACGTGGCGGTGTGCACCTGTAATCTTAGCTACTTGTGAGGCTGAGGCAGAAGAATCATTTGAACCCGGGAGGCGGAGGTTGCAGTGAGCCAAGATTATGCCACTGTACTCCAGCCTGGGCAACAGAGTGAGACTCTGTCTCCAAAAAAAGAAAAAAATATCAGAACTTTTTTTTTCTTTGAGATGGAGTCTCGCTCTGTCGTCCAGGCTGGAGTGCAGTGGTGCGATATTGGCTCACTGCAACCTCCGCCTCCTGTGTTCAAGCGATTCTCCTGCCTCAGCCTCCCGAATAGCAGAGATTACAGGCACCTGTCACCATGTCTGGCTAATTTTTGTATCTTTTAGTAGAGATGGGGTTTCACCATGTTGGTCAGGCTGGTCTCGAACTCCTGACCTCAAATGATCTGCCTGCCTTGGCCTCCCAAAGTACTGGGATTATAGGTGTGAGCCACCGTGCCTGGCCTCAGAACATTTTTATCACCCCAGAAAGAAACTTCCTATCCATTAGCAGCCCTGGGCAATTACTAAGCTATTTGTATCTTTGTAGATTTGTCTGGGTATTTCTTAAAAATGAAATGATACAATATTTGTTTCTCTGTGATTGTCTTCTTTCACGTAGCATTATGTTTTCAGGGTTTATGTTGTAGCATGTGTCAGTACTTCATTTTTATTGCTGAATAATAGTCCATTATAAGGATATATCACATGTGTTTATCCATTCATCAGTTGATGGACACTTGTGTTGTTTCCACATTTTAGCTCTTAAGAATACTGCTATGAACAGGTTTTATGTGGACATGTTCTTCTGGGTATATACCTAGAAGTGGAATTACTGTGTCATATGGTAACTGATTAGCTGTTTAAGGAGCTGCTAAGTAAGCTGTTTTCCAAAGTGGCTGCACCATTTTACATTCTCTTTAATGTTGTATGAGGGTTCCAGTTTTTCCATATCCTTATGAACACTTGTTATTTTTTAATTTTAGCCATCCTAAATAGTATTTCATTATGTTTTTGTTTTGCATCTCCCTAATGACTGATGATACTGAGCATATTTTCTTTTTCTTTTTTTTGAGACGGAGTCTCGCTCTGTTGCCCAGGCTGGAGTGCAGTGGCGCGATCTCGGCTCACTGCAAGCTCCGCCTCCCGGGTTCACGCCATTCTCCTGTCTCAGCCTCCCGAGTAGCTGGGACTACAGGCGCCCGCCACCACGCCCGGCTAATTTTTTTGTATTTTTAGTAGAGACAGGGTTTCACCGTGGTCTCGATCTCCTGACCTCGTGATCTGCCCACCTTGGCCTCCCAAAGTGCTGGGATTACAAGCGTGAGCCACCGTGCCCGGCCAATACTGAGCATATTTTCATGTGCTTTTTGCTCCTTCGTATGTCTTGTTTTTTTTTTTTTTTTTCGAGACAGTCTTTCTTTGTCACCCAGGCTGGAATGCAGTGGCGTGATCTTGGCTCACTGCAACCTCCACCTCCTGGGTTCACGCAATTCTCCTGCCTCAGCCTCCCAAGTACCTGGGATTATGGGCACGCACCACCATGCCTGGCTAATTTTTGTATTCTTAGTAGAGACGGGTTTTCACCGTGTTGGCCAGCCTGGTCTCGAACTCTTGACCTAGTGATCTGCCCGCCTTGGCCTCCCAAAGTTCTAGGATTACAGGCATGAGCCACCACCCCCGGCCTTTTTTTTTTTTTTTTCTTGAGACAATCTTGCTCTGTCTCCCAGGCTGGAGTGCAGTGGCACGATCTCGGCTCACTGCAACCTCCACCTCCCGGGTTCAAGCGATTCTCCTGCCTCAGCCTCCCGAGTAGCTGAGATTATAGGCGTGCACCACCATGTCCAGCTAATTTTTATATTTTTAGTAGAGACGGGTTTCACCATGTTAGCCAGGCTGATGTCGAACTCCTAACCTCAGGTGATACACCTGCCTTGGCCTCCCAAAGTGCTGGGATTACAGGCTTGAGCCACTGCGCCCTGCATCCTTTATATGTATGTCTTCGGATAAATATTCCACATCCTTTGCTTATTTTTTAATTGATTTATTTGTGTTTTTATTTTTTAGAAACAGGGTCTCACTCTGTCACCCAGCCTGGATGGAGTACAGTGGTGCAATCATAGCTCACTGCAGCCTGGAAATCCTGGGCTCCAGCAATCCTCCTGCCTCAGTCTCCTGAGTAGCTAGGACTATAGGCGTGTGCCCACACCCAGCTCTTGTTTTTATTTTTTATTCTGAAGTTCTTTTCTTTTTTTTTAAGTTTATTTTAATGTCGGGGTACATGTGCAGGTTTGTTACATAGGTAAACTTGTGTCATGCAGTTTGTTGTTCAGATTTTTTGGTGCCCAGGTGTTAAGCCTAGTACCCATTAGTTATTTTTCTTGATCCTCTTCCTCCTCCCACCCTCCGATAGGCCTTAGTGTGTGGTGTTCCCCTCTGTGTTCAGGTGTTTTCATCATTTAGCTCCCACTTACAAGTGAGAACATGCAGTATTTGGTTTTCTCTTCCTATTTTAGTTTGCTAAGGATAATAGCCTCCAGCTCCATTCATGTTCCTGCAGAGGACATGATCTCATTCTTTTTTATGGCTGCATAGTATTCTATGGTGTATATGTACCACATTTTCTTTATTCAGTGTGCCGTTGATGGGCATTTAGGTTTATTTTTTATTCTGTATACAAGACCTTTACCAGATACATGATTTGCAATTTTTTTTCCTTTGTTCTGTGGTGGTTTTTTTCCTCTGATGATGTCCTTTGAAGTACATTTTAATTTTGATGAAGTTCTGTTAACCTGTTTTTTGTTGTTGCTTATGCTTTTGGTGTTACATCTAATAAACCATTGCCAAATCCAAAGCCACAGGATTTATTTCTGTTTTCTTCTAGAAGTTTTATAGGTTTCACTCTTAAATTTAGGTTTTTGATCCATTTTGAGTCAATTTATGTATATGGTGTAAGTCTGTTTGAATTTGATATTCTAGTTTGAGATGGGGGAGTCAGGGAAGAAGGTGTATTTGGAGAACATTGGTATATCCAGAACTCTTTACTTCCTTCATCAACCTAGTGCCCCAGTGTTTCTTATATAGCCTTGTGATTGCTAGACAAGAAGAGAGCGAGATTGTGTCTTTCTGAACTGGATAACTAGATTTAGCATTTTATAGGTAGAGATTCCCACTGTATTTAAATCTTAGGAGTAAGCTCATAGGACTCTTGGCTCTAATATTGTCCTTAGGAAGCAGAAAACTTCAAAAGAGATGTGTTTTTTTCTTGGAAAATAGCACATTAGTGGAAAATTTAATTATTGAATGGTGTCTAGAGGTAACCTTTTTTGAGTTCAGGAATTTTTTTTTTTTTTTTAAATCCTGAGTGTTATGAGGGTGGGAGAGTGAGCTGTTATTAGGTATTAAGCTGATGGCTAGTAAAGGAGAATATGTCTTTTCCTTTTTCAGGTTCTCAGCTGCTGCGGGAGTTGAAAAA